>NW_006442491.1:10610943-10682259 GCF_000325575.1 Pteropus alecto | reverse complement strand
GCCGCTGTTCGCGCTGGTGTTCCCGCCGGTGCTGCCGCCGGTGCTGCAGTCGCCGCTGCCCCTGCAGCCGCCGCGTCCCGGCTCTAATATACTCCGCCGATTGGAGCATGCACGACTGGAAAACAACACCACTTTTCAAAAGCCCTTTCAAGAGCGGCCCGTTCCAGAAGGTAAAGAGCCCGGCCTCCTTTTATTATTCTGATCGCTTCTTTCAGGCGCTCCCCCTCCTCTTCCACCTCCCGGCTTTCTTTCCTTCTCTCGCGCTCCCCTTCTTTTATTATTATGATTATGCGCAGCCTTTTATTCCCTTTCAGATCAGCTGCACAGAAAAGAGGGAGGGAGGGGAGGAAAAAAAAAAAAACCACCAAGCCCAGCTCCGGGCCGGCCGCAGGTAACACAATGACGCGTGCCCGCCCGGCTCTCGGAGAGGGACTCGGAGAGCCCGTCTGGGAGCCGCAGCCCGGGCTGGCCACCTTTACTCAGCGCTCTGGGCAGGCGCATGCGCGCATATTAATATTCATGAAGGGGCGTGTCTAACCAGAACACGCCCCTGCCCCTCCGGGTTGATGGGTAGGGGGAGTACTGGGAGGAACTTGGAAGGGGCTGAGGGCTCAGGGACGCGCAAGGCACAGTCGACGTCGGGGACCCCACCGGAGACCCCCGCCCACGGGAGCTTTGGGTCAAGCGGGAAGGCGGGGGTGGACGCGGGGAGGAACTTAGAAATATATGTTCCTTCGGGAGGTGCGGAGGACCCCTGTGCAGACCGCTCCCCTTGGGCGCCTCAGGTCGGGCGCTTCTGCCCGCCCGTCGGGGCCCCAGGTGTAGGCGCCGCGGCTTTGCCTAAGCGGTCGGAGCAGAGCAGCTTCCGCCTTCCGAGCCGCCTGCGTCAGCTGCGGCTTTCGCCCCAGGAGGAGGGCCTGCCCGCCGGGAGCCCGGCCCGCTTCCCGCGAGCAAGCTAGCCGCCCAGAGCGCGCTGCTGGCGGCAGTAGTGGCAGAGGCGGCGGCGGTGGCGGCGGCGGCGGCGAGGCTGGCGCGCTTGCCGCCGTCTGCTCGCCCGGCGGAGGCGACCTGGGCAGGCGCTGCTGGGAACTTTGAAAAACTTTCCCGGAGCCAGGCTTGCCACAGATTCGAGGGAAAGCCTCGGCTGCGTCCCACCCCCTCCCAAATCCGAGTCTGCGGTGCCCCAGAGGGCTCTCAGCTTCCTTTCCAAGCCGCGCCAGGGCAGAGGCGAGGGAAGAACCGGGGGAGAGGGCGGCGGGTACGCTGGGGCCCTACTCGGGCTTTGGGAGGGGCAGATAGAGATGCTGGTGAGCTTGGGCTCACATCCTCCCAACCCTGCTGCCCAAGCGGCAGTGCCGGGATTGCACCTGTAGGCGGCCTCCGAGCAGCTTTCTGGGTGGCAAGACATGCGCCTGGAAGGGACCATTTCACCGCCATAGCCCGGTAGCAGAACTTGACTTCTCTAGGGTGGCCGTGAAAACGAATGCTGTTTTCCACCTTGAGGAGAGGCTCGCGATTAACAGCGATACTCCCTGTCATAACCAAGGTTAAAGGAAACCTGCTGGCTGGCCGAAGCTTCTCCCAACCCCACTCCCAGTGGACCTGCTGCTGCGTTTGAGGGGACCTCTTTAGGGAAAAAAAAGTATTTCCACTGAAGGGTGGACAAAGCTTTGGCCCTTGTATTGGATATGTCTTGTGGAAAAGCGTGATTATTTAGGGACCGGATCCTGGCCCTTTCGTAGCTCTGGGTCATGATGGGCAGCAATGGGTCAAGGGACAGTAGTTTCCAACATAACTGAGTTATGAGAGCATAAAAGGGTGGGTAATTTGTGGTAATTTACTTACTATATTTAATAGGTGGCTCAACATGGACAATATTTTCAGTGCTAGATTTCAGAATCACACTGGGGAATAAAATAAGACCGCTAACGGACCTCTTTATACTGGTTTAAAGCAACCAAGGATGGTTTAGGAATCTTGGCATTTCAACGGTCCAAAGAGTGCACCTAAGAAAGGTACCTCCTTAATGGTAATGTGTCTCATCTAATGCTCATTGGTGAGAGAATTAACAACCTTATTTTAAAATGGGCATATCCAAGAGCAGAACAAGTTTGCCGCTGGTATAGGCAGTAGCAACCTAGGCATTTTGTTTTAATGTGTCCCAGTCCTTGTTTTCCCCAATTATCCTAAATGCAAGGCATCCAGTTGTCAACTGTATTCCTATACAGACTTCTCACCAGTTTTCATAAACCAATCTCCTCTACCACTTCTTGGTCCCCTTCTCACCTCTAACCCCCAAATTCCCCTAACCAGGGTGCTAAGTAATGGTTTAAAAGCAAAATGCTGGTGCTGGAAAAACTCATGATGGCTGTGATGTCTTAGAATGAACATCCCTTGGAGTTCCCCATGCCTGAAACTGTTTTAATCCTGTGCCACATAATCTTTCCCCGCCACACTCCTCAGGAAGAAGGCTATGGAGCCATGCCTTTAGCTGAAGAGTTTAGATCCAGCCACCTGACAACCCAAGAGGGCTACCTGAGATTGCAGGTATCTCCAGGTAGTGAACTGGCTTGCTCGTAAGTTGGAGCCGTCTTCAAGCCACAGATGAGTTGAGTCCCCTTGACTAATGAGAAAGAGAACAAATTTCCCAGGGGTCAAAACCATCTGAATAACCCTAACTAATGTAAGATTACTAATAAACAAAATCCTCATGCCAGTGTTCCTCACCCTCCCTGAGCTTGGGAACCCACTTTAAAGAAGACTGTTGTGGGCTTGAGGGGATTCTTTTGAAAATTTTCAGTTGGGACTCTCAGCTAATTGGTACTCCCCCAAAAAGCCAGTCACGTTTGCCACAACAGACATCAAGTGGAAGCTTATCCTCCACTTCCTTGCAGCCAGTTCTCAGCTTCCCTCCCTGGAGAATGGGGAACTGCTGCAGAAAGAACTCAAATATGCAGATTCCCTTTGGCCAAGGTCACATCTTGCCTTTGGGTATAGCCTATAGTAAGTGAACATTCCAGAAAACAAAAACAGTCCTGTGAAAAATGCTGCATTTAGCCATTACACCTGCACCTAGAAGAGGAGAGGCTACACTCAGTTACTGTCTAGCCTGTCTTTTGTGCTCAAACCATAACAGTCTGTGGGTATCTGTTTTAATTTTAAAAGATGAGGCCTCATTTTTCTTTTTACACACAATTTGCCCTACCTTTATTGAGTCATCAACAAACAACAGTGCTGAATCCCCCTCCAAAGGCATGATAAGAGATGTTCAAGCTATTATAATTGTATTTAAATACATTTAGTTAGTTTAGAGCCCCGGTTAATCAACACATACAAGTCAGCAAATCAGTATTTACTGAGAACTATGTTACACGCAGAAACATGGATGATCTCAAAAATATGCTGAGTGACAGAAGCTAAACCCAGAAGGTTACATATTAATCCATTTATATAGAGTTCTAAAATAGGAAAAACTATTGTAAAAAAAATAATGAAAGTTATCGGTTGAAGAGATAAGAGGATGAAGACAACTGGGATGGGCTTGAGGCCTCTTCTGGGGGAAGGATAATGTTCTGTATCTTGATAAGGGTTTGGGTTACAGAGGTGTACATATGAACTTGTCAAAAGTCATTAAATAGTACACAAGACTGGTATATTTCATTATGTTCGAAAGAAAAAAGTTGTAGTATTCAAATTGAGTTAATTATATGAGTGCTGAAGTATTTAGAGGAAAATGAAAAGATAGTTGCAATTTGGAAATGCATAAGAATTAGAGGGATTGATGAATGGATAGAGGATGGCTGGATGGATAAGTAGATGCTGAAGCAACATCTAAGTGGTGGGCATGCTGGTGTTCACTAAAATTCTTTCAAATTTCTCTGTGTTTGAATTTTTTCACCATAAAATGTTGAGGAAAATAGTTATCGATGTACCAGGTGTTGTGTAGAATGCAAAGAATACGGTGGACAACACAAAATACTGGACTTAAGTAAGCACTACAGAGTGGAGGGCATGCTTGTAAGGGATGATGATAGCGTAGATTGCAGTAGTGAACAAAAGGAATGTGATTCCTTTTCCACATTTTTTTCTTTATAATTCCTTTCTTTCCTATAAATATGAGAGGAAGGTCCAAATCTAAAGGGACATGTAAAACATCTTTTAATATTTTCCTTTTTCTTTGTTCAAATATTGCAGAGACATTAGGGCAAGTTCACAAGCCCTATTCCATGGAAAAGCAGATGTGATATCTTTCTGTTCCTTTTCAGCAGAACCAAGGGATGCTTACATGTCCTATAAGCTTTTCTCTTGTTCCACCACATTATCATCGCAGAAAATGCCAGGCCCCATAACTCTCCCCAGCCAGCTCTCCAAGGAAGCACATCCAGTGGATTATTCTCATTTTTCCATATCATAAGACATTCTGAAGAAAGAAGAAGAAAAAAAACAACCGATGGGCAACAAATTAGACAAAATTAGATATTAAAAAATCAAGATTAAGTTATAGCTCCCACAGCAACCATAAACAAGCCACAAGTTTATACATTCAAGCATAAATTGAGTAGATCCAAGCATGTTTTTCAAAGCTTCATTTTACATACACAAGGGATTTGAATTAATTTTCTTTGGAAACCAGAACTATGAATTACTTGCATTATCAACAGCAATTTTGTATGAGCTTCGTTTTAAACATTGTTGTGGTTTTGCTTTGAGCTCAGGTATTTATAATTTTGCCTGTGCTGCTCCCACCCTGTCTCACAGTCATTACATGGAAACCTATCAACAGAATTATGTGTACTCATCTCCTTTAACAAGCCAGTCACAAAAAGTCAAAAAACCCAGGATGCAAAATCCAGGAATTGTAGGACTAATTCTCTCATTTTACTCCCTGAATTAAAACCAAAGATTCTTTATGACCTTTCATAGTTTCATTAGAGCTGGGAAGACTTTCACTTCTAAAAATGTACTCTTTTCTTACAGTTGAGGGTCTTCTTTGAAAATAAATCCTGGATGTAAGTTGCTGTTAAAGTGGCAATCTCAATACAGCTGCAAATGATTCACTCACCCTCCTTGTGGTGATGACGTAGACCATTGCCTGTTTTGTGAATGACACTTAAATGACTTGATCCATAGATATTCTGGGATAGCATTTTTTAAACCAAATTGGTCCATTTGTACAGTTAATTGATCTAAACGCAACAATTTTCTATAATTGCGAAGTGTGACTGAGCTCTCATAATCCTTTTTATCCCCTAAAAAGCTCTGGAAATTACACTTCCAGAAGCAGGTAGCATTGGGAAATGTGGAGGGTGTCCCTGGAATGAGGTACCTTGGCATGCAAATTATTTAGAATTGAAATCAACTAAAGCCCAACAAACTCAGGAAGAGTTTCTCACTTCCCCTTTTTCTTAAAGAGATTCAGATTTAAAAAAACAAACAAACAAACAAAAAAAACTGCTCAGGAAGGGAAGCTTGGCATAATCACCTTAAGCGTTTTCACCCTGGCATTAGTCAGGAAGGCTCCAAGCATGTTTACTGCATTACCCCCTGTGTCTCATTGTTTCTGAGTTGCCAAGCAAAAATTTACCTGCCCTGTGTGTTCTGCTCTGCCTCGACTAGCTTTGAGTCTCTCTTACTTCTGAAATCTAAGACCCCATTTCCCCTTTTTTCTCCTTTGTGCAAAATGACATATTTACCCAATGTCATGTTGCCTCACTGTCTTTGGAATTTTCATGCTATGTGAATTCCCCATGTGCATATATTAAAAATTTGACTTTTCTCCTGTTAATCTGTCTGTTAATTTGATTAGCCCAGCTAGAAGAAATTAGAAGTTGGGAGGAAAAGTATTATTTTTTTAGTCCCCACAGAAACTACCACAATACAGTTCACTCTGTGAGCACCTTTTCATCTCGTTTGCACTCAGCTTTCCAAACATGAGCAAAACAAAATCTGCCTCCAGATCTTAAAAAAAAAAAAAAAAAAAAATCAAAGTAGTTGTTGGAACTTGTGAAAAGGAGAGCTAAATATACTTAGTTATCTGAGAAAATTTCAAAACACATAAATGTGAGAGTCAAAGAAAGGTGATTACACCTGGCAACAGCACAAAAGCCACAGGGCTTCAAATCCCAGTATTTCATGTTTGGGTTAATGGTTCTCAATAAGTTACAAGACCATGTCTGTGTTTGACACTTTTGTTCTCAAGCCAATGATTTCTTTACTGGTGGCTTTCTCTAAATTAGAAGTTATTAAGAACATAAAAAGTGGATGATTGCAATGCTTAAGTTTAATTTTTCATTTGGAAGGTAAACGGTTGTTGTTTTTATTATTGTTTTTCTGCCAAGAACATTCAAGGATAGCTAAAGTAACAGTAGCTTGAGCAAAGAAATATTGGTGCAAGTGCTACCTATAAATTTCTAGATTTTTAGATAGTAGTCATAATATAGGTTTACTGATATACAGATTTTCATAAGTATTATTCAGAAACGATTTCCACAGATTCTTTTTTCTTTTGGAAATCAAACTAAGGCATAGAAAACTTAGAATGAAGATAAAGAAGAAAATTTAATTTCTAAAAGATGGCTTCCATCCATGGAACTGATGTTTTTCAAAGGCGGGTAAAAACTAGAAAAGTCAATTGCATTCGTTTAGAATAATTTGGCAGTGATTCATGTGAAGAAGAGCTAGGGGTTTTAATAAATCACATGTGTAATATGCCTTAACAGTGGAATGCAGCCACTAAGAAGGGTAGGGCCACAGTCTGAGGCTGCATTACTTGAAATTTAGGGGGTTAGCAATTAAGGAAAAATTATATCTCCAGCATATTCTCTACCAACCTTCATACAACTGAAGGGTTTGACCAGCTCTGGGCACATTTTTTAAAAAATCGTCATAAAATACTCATATCGAAATTTGCCATCAACCATTTTAAAGTATATAGTTAAATAGTGTTAAGTACATTCACGTTGTTGTGAAACCAATCTCCAGAACTTTTCATCTTTCCAAACTGAAACGCTGTACCTATAAACAACTCCCCATTCCTTCCCTCCCCCTGCCCCTGGCAATTGCCATACTACTTTCTATGAATTTGACTACTCTAGGTACCTTGTTTAAGTGGAATCATATAGCATTTGTCTTTTTTGTGACTGTCACTGGGCACCATTTTAAAGGCTATGCCTAGAAGAAGGTGATGAAAGGTCTAAAAATGTAGACCTTTAATCAGAGCAACTGAAGAACTTGAGAGGATCTGGTTTGGAGAAGAGTGGAAAGGAGGCATAGTGGATGTCTGCAATGTTGGAAAGACTGACAAGAAAGAGCAGACTTGAGATACTGTAAATGTCAGACTAGGCACAGTGGATGGAGGTTACAAAGAAGTCGATTTTGACTCAGCAGAAAGACAAACATTATTTTCATAAGAGCTACTCCTTAATGGAACAGGCTGCTTTGGAGATAATATCTGCCACTGAAGGCAATCAAACAGAAGCTGCTGAGACCGTTCGTCAGCGGCAGAAGAGAGGAAGATTCCTCATTCTGGATCAGAAGTTGAACTAAGTGCTTTCCTAGGAACCTCACCTCTATGAAGCCATGGCAAAATAAATAGGTAGAATGGGAATTGGGGTCTATGCATACAACGAGAACCTAGGATTCACTTTTAGACAAACATAATGTTGATGCCACCGATTAAGGATTAGCAGAGTCTGGTATGCAGGGATGAGAACAGCGTAAACCCATCTGCTTTCTAAACTAACTTCTCAAGGATCAATCACTCACATATTTGACAAATGGTTACAACAAATAAGTCAACTCTAAATGTCGCAGAGTTGGTCATCATAGTCTAGTTTGTAATCATATAATCTATTCCTTGCTATTCTGAATGGGGTCTGAAGACCAGGCACATTAGCATCACTGGGGCTTGATAGAAATTTGGACTCTCAGTCCCACCTCCCCTTTGAGTTAGAGTCTGCAATATCACAAGATCCTCAGGTGATTTGTATGTACATTAAGGTCTAACCCACACTAAATACAGAAAGTGTGCAGTTAGGCAGACATTGTCAAATGTTCTTTCCACTCAATGGTTGCCATGCTGCATGATTGGGGAGAAGTATTGGTTAGTCAAATCTACGTTTTCGTGGTCCCATAATGAGCTCAGTGTCATAATTGGAATTTGTCACAGTGATTAACCCAAGTATATATTTATGTATCAGCATATTCGAAAAAGAAAACAAAATTCAGGCATCTTCCAGGTGAAATATATAAGTAAATAAATATCAAGACCAGGGAAAATAGAGTTAAAGGTAGAAGACCAAGATCAAGGAGGAAAATAATAAATGGAGACAGGCAGGTCAGGCATAACTACTTGAATTGAGAATTGGATGCTAAGCTCACAGCCAGCCAAGAAAACACAGCTTCAAGATTAACTTAACCCATGCAGAGCCAACAAGCTAGATGATGAAACAAGGCTTTTCCTGGCATTTTGTTATAAAATATATCCATATATGTGTGGGTATATGATTATAAACGTTTGAGGAGAGAGACTTGGGTCTTACAGAATGCTGAGAAATGCAACTGTTTCTTAGAATGACACACACTAAAAATTGTGAGCAGGACACCAAAATACTGCTCAAAGGAAGCTGAGCAAGGAGGTAAAAGGGGTAAGGGAGAAAAGTTAATATGGTCCCAAGTATACATCTTGCTGACAGTTTTGTTTAATCTGAAGATGATTCCTAACTATCTAGTGCAGCAGCTTTTTGTTTGTTTTTTAATAGCTGCTCAGCAACTACTTATTGAATCACTGAATAAATTCTCACATGTGAGACATGAATACAGACTAAATTTGTAACAATTTAATTGTTCTTGTTCTAAAGGTGTTCACCAATTACCCTGTCCAAAGACTGACCCAATGTGGATCCTAATAACACAGCTTTTCTGAGCTCACTAATCTTCCAGTTGGCATGGTGTGATTTCCCAGTTCAGTGATACAGTGGATTTCTTCTAAATTGAGATCTCGTGTAAATGTGTGGATTTTGACGAAATTCAGTACATTTTTTCTGGGAAGTAAAACTAATGAGCTATCAGCCTCTTCATTTGTGCTACAGGATACTTATAAAAAGCCTTTTATAAGCATATAAGTAGTGAAATGAGCCATTTACCTTTTTCAAAAGTGTAAGTTTTACAAGAAGAAATGATGATATGGCTAATCTGATATTAAAAGATACTTGATTCATGATTTTTTAAATGCCTTAATTTCTTCTAGACTTCAACTCCACAAATAATAGTAATAAGATTATAAACTTAGATTCAAGGAATTTAAATTTACTTTTTAATCTATCTTTTTCTGCACTCATAATTACAAATGCATCTATGATTGGTTAATTGGCAAAATTGCCCCAACTCTTTACCCATCTAGTCCCATATCCACACCCCTTTGGGATGTGATTTTGCAGTTTCTCTCACGAAGAACTACAGCCTGTCTCCCCATCCCTTGAATCTGTGCTGGCCTCATGACTTGCTTTGGTTAACAGAATGAAACAGAAGTGATAGTGTGCCAGCTCTACGCTTAGGCCTTCAGAGTTCTTGTGCACTTCTATTCTTTTTGTTTCAAGACTCTGCTATTGTCATGGGACAAACTGGACTAACCAGCTGGAGGATGAGCAATTATGTGGAAGAGAACTGAGTGGTCCCAGATGAGATCTTCCTTAATTGGTCAGCCTCCATCTGACCCACGAGTTGACTGCAGACACACCAGGAAGCCCAACTGACATAGCCTAATTGGCCCAACCAACTTATAGACTTGTAAGAAATAACAACTGGTTCTTTTAAGTCAATAAGTTTGGAGCTGGTTTGTTATGCAGTACTATTGTGGCAGTAGATAGCTGATACAGCCTCTATGGGTGAAATTTTAAAGAAAACAGAACCACAAAAATGGCTTGCAAGAATGCAGAGAGTGATAAGTGTCGTTAGTAAACTTCTGTGAGTTAAGCATAGCCTGGGGTGACCATCCTTAATAGACTCCACTTGAGAATGAAATGTGAGTTAGGCATAATTATAGAAATAATCTTGAGTCTGCTCAAATTATCTTTAAAAATAAGTTATTTGCAAGCTTCCTTGAAACAATCTTGATAGAGACTCTTATAACTGTCACTACTTAACCTAATCATTGGATCGACCTATGTCCTCCATCCCTTCTTTAATAAATACTGACTTCTCCCCCACAGCATGGAGAACTCTTGTAGCTAATAAACTAAGTTCTGTTCCAAAGAGGAGGAGTGGGATGTTGTATTTTCCAACAGTTGGTTTGGGTGTGTTCCCAAACCTGTATGTACCAGTTGTACTTGTTATTGTAATTATATAATTTAATTCACTATTACATAAACAGCTGAAATATGAGTGCTAAAAGCAAGATGTTGCTTCTATGTAAATTAAGTTGAATATAACTTGATGAGAATCAATGTCAGTAGCTAAAAATAAATTCTCATTGAATGAATGTGAGCAAGACAACTTCAAAATAATGGGGGGGAAATCTGAAAAATATAGAAGGATTCTGCATTCAGATGGCTTAACAAGTGTCTTTCATTCCAACTTAAGGAAACCAAAATTGAGAATTATAAATGATGTTTTATCAATAAGATAGGATGCAACACTAGCAACTTCAGAAGTCTTTTTCTTAGAACAAAAGGTAGGTAAATAAATATCCATATTTTATGTTAAAGTAAAAGGTTTTCTGACTTCATCTTTAACTTTTTTTTTAACCCACCAATTACTGGTCATGATTGCATCACTTAAGATTTCATTCTATTAGTGGAGCCTGGAGCAGTGTCTTACAGGTAACAGGAGCACAATAAGAAGCTACTGAATGAATTTTTTGAACTAATCAGTTGCAATTACTGGCAATACACATCACAACAGAATAAGCTGTGTCTTCACATGCAAGTGTGTTTAAATACTGAGTTCGAAAACCAATAATCCAGAAGCCTAAGGAATAGCTTAGTTTTCTAGCAAACCTCTTTAAATATTTCTTCTTTATTCTATGTCTTCAATAAAGGTCGAAATTATAGGATTTTTTTTTTTAGGAAGTTAACAAAGTTTCTTTTTTTTATTTGTCAATTACAGTTGGCATACAATATTATACTAGTTTCAGGTGTACAACATAATTAGACATTTATACGACATGACATGATCACTCTGATAAGTCTAGTACCCATCTGACACCATACAAAGGTATAATATTATATGACTATATTCCCTATGCTCTACTTTACATCTCCATGACTATTTTGTAACTGCCAATTTGTACTTCTTAATCCCTTTACCTTTTTCACCCAGTCACTCAACCCCCTCCCATCTAGCAATCATTAGTTTGTTGCTGTTTTGTTTGTTCATTTGTATTTTGTTTTTAGATTTCACATATAAGTGAAATCATATGGTGTTTGTTTTCTGACTTATTTCACTTAACATAATACCCTCTAGGTTCGTCCATGTTGTCACAAATGGTTAAGATTTTATTTTTTTTTTAATCCCGAGTAATATTTTATTGTACCACATCTTCTTTATCTAGTTGTTTATCGATGAACATGTAGTTGCTTCAACATCTTGGCCGCTGTAATGAAATTGTAGGTTTTCAGTTTTACTTGATAATGTCTCACTAGCATGTGTCAAAATCACCTGGAAGGCATATGAAATCACAGATTGCTAGGTTCCAACACAGAGTTTTATTTAGTAAGTCTGGGGTAGAACCCTAGAAGTCGTATTTCTGACAAATTGCCAAGTGGTGCTATTTCAGGGACCAAACTTGGATAATCATTGATCTAGCATACTCTGAAAATCTCTTGTTATCTTTGGGATTCTCCAGAGACTTTTTTTTTTTTACACTTACAGCACCTATAGATAGCACCTGCTATTCCTAGGTGGTCTCCCATCCAAGTACTAACCAGGCCCAACCCTGCTTAGCTTCCAAGATCAGACAATATCGGGCATGTTCAGGGTGGCATGGCCATAGACTCAAGTGTCTTATCTGATTTGAGATTTGACTTTAATGTTCTGGCAACAATGTCAAGTTGCTCAGGTAGGTTGAGAAGTGAGGTGGGGCAACTGAGACATACAAATCTATGCCCTGTGCCAGGCACAGTAGCGTTGCCTTCCTATATTACATAATTTAACCTCCACAGCGATACTATAACGTTGACATTAATAGCTCCATTTTATAGATGAGAAAACTGAGATTCAAAAAGGTTACATATATTTGAAACCACTCACTGAGATGGGCGGGCATGTAAATAGTAAGCAGTAGAGCTAGAAGTCAGGGTTAGATGACACTTAAGGCCTTCTTCTTCCTACAACAGCTAGTGGGGATCTAAATTATCATGTCATTAGAATAGACACTTGAATCTGAAGTAAGGCTTCTTGGTATTTAATGTGCCTGTGACTACCTGAGCATCTTTTTAAAAGGCAGATCCTTATTCTATTGGCCAGGGCAGGCCCAAGAATCTGCATTTCTCATGAGCTCCCAAATAATGCTGATGCTACTCGTCCTGGGACTGGTAGACTTGGAGGAGAGAGTCTCTCAACCCCATTGGTATCAGTGCAGAGCCTGGAAAGTTCTTTCACAGGAAGTGGAGGTCCTGAATGGTCCTTTGATCATGTCATACACACAATACAATTTGATTTTCAATGTGTTGATGAAGAATTTGAAGAGGAACAAAAGCGGAATCTATATTAAAAGAATGAGTCCAAGGAGGAATGCTAAGGTCACACATTCTTTTTGGGGAAAAAAAAAGGAGGGAAAGCTGAGGGGAAGGAATGGGGACTGTCAGAGTAAGAAAACCCACTGCTTGTGCCCAACCATGATCTCTTCTGGGAAGCAACTAAGAAATACGGTCACCTGTTCATCAACTGCAAGAAAATGTGATGGGAATCTAGAACAATCCACTCCGCGTTCCTGGTTACCACCAATAGGAAAAGGCAGTGTGCATTTATACTGAAAGCTGCTACAAGGTCTGGGAGCTTTAAAACCTTTCTTCACACCTTTCATGACATAACTGTTACTGATTTATTTTCTTTATTTACATATAGTAAAAGTCACTCTTCTTGCTGCACAGTTCTATGCATTCTGACAAATGCATACAGTTGTGTAATCGCCACTGCAATCGAGATGCAAATATTCTTTCAACCTCCACAACCCCTCATGCTGCCCCATTGTACTCAGCCCCGGCCCCTATGCTCTATAGCCTTATATCTAACAATCTGGATTCTTTATAGATGGGACCATACAGTATGCATCCTTTTGAGTGGTTTTTTTCACTTAACAATGCATTTGGGATTCATCCATATTGTTCAATGTATTAACAGTTTGATTTTTTTTTTTTAATCGCTGGGTGATATTCCATAGGAGAGATTTACCACAGTGTGTTTATCCATCCCCAGCTGAGAGATCTTTAGGTTGTTTCTGTTCTTGGAAATTATGAATAGAGCTGCTATAAACACTTGTGTACAAGGTTTTGTGTGAAAATAATTTTCATTTCTCTTAGGTAAATGCCTAGGACTTTCCAGAGATTGCTGGGTCACATAATAAGTGTATGTTTATAAGAAACGGCAAAACTGCTTTCCAGAGTGGCTGCACCATTTTGCACTGCCCCTGGCAATAGCTGAGTGATCTTTCTGAGCTGCATGCCATGCACTCCTCCCAGCTCCTAGGCACACACAGTACAGACAGCCTTCACTTCAGGATCTCAGGGACGTAGCCACCAGGAGCACAAGCCACCTGGGAGAAGGCTGAGGTCAGAGGTTTTGGGAAAGTCAGGGAGGCTGGGCTTACCTCCCCCTACCCCTCCCAGCTTCTAGACCCATCTGTTGAGGCCCATATGCCTTCTTCTTGAGGGAAGCTTTGAGCCCACCTCTCTCCCCAGCAAGTGTGCAATCCCCCAAACACCACCCTCCTCGGTCAGGCTTTGTTGCCAGATAATGTGACTTTGAAAAGAAGCCCTTCTCCTCCCGCCAAAAGGAGGCTAAGAAAGGCTCTCAGATCAATCCTCAGCAGATACACCGAGTCACAAAGCTCCAGCAAATCCTTTATTCTCTCCTTGGAGCAGCTGCTGCAGCACCCCCACCCCCTAGCTCTGCCCCCAGTGGAAACCTGAAAGCTATTCATATCATTTAATCCTGTTGAAAATCCTCTTCGCTCTCTTTCACTGAGGTGTGGTTGGCTGAGGTAAACCTGGGCTTAATTCATATGTTGGAAAGGAGATGAAAGGTGTCACATGATTTGACATCCTATCCAGGAAGGCGACTCTTCCCTAATCTAGAATCTTCAACTCGTAACCCCTATTTGAGAGTGATGAAAATAAAGTCTTCAAGAAAAAGTAACATTTTGATTATCTTTTATTGTGCATTAAATTCAGAAAAGACAGCAAAATTGCAGAGGCAAAGTAGAGATGGTTTGAGGGGGTTTGAGTAAACTTAAGGACCTACTAAAATTTTTACACTTTATCTTAGACATAGTGAAAGAAACCTCTTAGGCCATCTTATCCTATTAACAATTATAGCCACATATCTCAGGTCTCTCCCCTGCACCAAGAAGTATGTAATCTTATAGCCAAATTCTTTAATTTTAAAAAATTTGGTCATAAGATACTGATATATCCAGAATAAGCATCACACCTACTCTTTTTATTCCAGAACTCATGCTCCCAGACTTCCTCAGGTCTTTCCAGGCTGGGAGAATTATCTTCATAAGAGTCTCATAATTCATACGGTTATGGAGAAAGCGAAAGATAGGAGATTTCATTCATATGTCAAAGAATAAATTCTTTCTGGCTTGTTTTGGGACTCAAGCAGATTTGGAGAATTAATCATCTCAGCTGGCTAATTTAGGGTAATTTCTCTATGAGGAAAATTCTTATAAGACCCCCATGAAATCTCAGTCTACTGGCAGGCAACATTTTTTAAACTTACACTGAATGTAGGATGGTCCAGGGAGCATACTGGAGAAAACAGAGATGTAAGGGCCATTCTGGAGGGTTTTGTATGTTAAGAAAAATTAAACAAGAATATTAGAACAGTAGCAGGGAGATTAATCCTCTAATCAGTGATCACAGTCTTTGCCGTACATTGGAATCATCTGGGGAACTTTAAAAAGTATTGATGACTGGGCTCCACCCCTAGAGACACTAGTTTAATTGGTCTAGATTAGAGCCCAGGCACTGAGACTGTTTAAGTCTTCCAATATGTAGCCAAAGTTAAAAGGTAGCTCTGGACAAACCGTGTACTAAGAAGGTGAATGAATTAATAATATTACCAGAGCCTTCTCTTCCACAGAGGGCCCATCAGACATGTGTCTCGTGGTGCAATGGGCCCAAAAAATTAGGTGAGAGGAAGCTTTAGGACACATAACAAGACTGGGGCCTGCAGTTGTGGTGAAAGAGAAACTAAGAAAATGCCACATTGATATTTATCAAGTGGGGAGTGGGATTCAATAATAGAAGAATAGGTAAGAGTGGGAGAGTCCTCAGAAGAATGTGTTTCTTGTGGATAGTGCTACACAGTTTAAAATTACTTTCCCATGTATTTTCTCTTATGACTATAGAGTCAAAACAAATAATAAAAGATAGAATTGGGTTAGAATCCCAGCCCTGCTATTGATTATCTCTGTAAACTTGGGCAAGTTACTTAAACCTTCTAAGCCTCAGTTTTTCCATACGTAGAATGGAAATAATAATAGTAACTTCCTCATAGGGTGGTTGGGAAAATTAAAGGATGTATGTAAAATACTTACCTCCATGCCTGGCACATGGTAAGCTCTTTACATATTTCAGCTGCAATTACCACTATCATTAGCAGGGTCGTCATTGCATGGATGTGGGGTGGATACCTAAGGTCAACCTCAATCAAGAAGTAGAGGAAAATGAGAAATGAGTGAAGTTTTTTCTGAATGAACAGAGTAGAAACTAAAACATATAAAAAGATCCCAGAAACTAAAACTAAAGGAGCTCTTTAAAAAGACATCATGATTGGTATATTTGAGCTCTGAGAAGCTTCCTATCTCTGAAGAGGTCTGTGTTTATAGGGCACTTTCAGAGGAAGAGAGCTTGACTGTATCCAAGGAGCGAGGCAGTTGGTTATATAATTGCTCAGTGAAGAACTTGATTGATTTGAGCTGAAACTGAAGCATCTATGATAGCAGTAACACTGACTTTTGGGTGGAGCTTGACTCTACGTGAGAAAACAGCAGAATGGGTGAGGGTCCAGGACATGATCAGCGAGGAGAGAAGTCATGAGTTTGAGTGAATGTACCTGGGAAAGAGGAGCCAGAGGAGTGAGGAGAAAAAGGATACTGGTGGTGTGTCTGAGAGGTTTTCAGTAGGTCACAAGAATAGAATTGAATGGGCAGCTAGGGGTGAAGTCAAGATAGGCCAAAACTGAGACCTTCATACAGGATGAGAAGGATGTCAGAAAGGTACAGTGTTTCACCAGAAATCAAAGTTAATGTATCCTGGTTGGTTTTATGGCCTCAGACTAAGGCACAGGTGGTGGTTACCCAACTCTCTTTTCCCCAAGGTTCTGGCACCCACTCTCTTCTATCTGTCCTCTTGCACTGTCTTTCCTGCATTTACAAAGTCCTTCAGGGGCTGACTTCTCAGGAAGCTGCTAAGCAGTTCCCTAAGATCTCCCCAGCCCAGCACTTCTCACAATTAAGGATACATAAACATTGCTTTAAAAATTTGTTAAACAGATTTGCTCCCCTCCCCCACCACAATTCTCATTCAACAAGTCTCGGGTCGGGGTGGGAGTGAGGATTTGCTTTTTGACAAGCTTCCAGATGCTCCTGCTGCTGCTGCTGGTTCAAGGTCCACACTTGAGTCCACCCTGCACCATCTCAGGATTCTTGGCTATATGCCTTTGCTTATGTCCTAAGGGAGGGATTAAACTTTAATAAATTCTCTAGGGGCTATGAGTTGGGATTCTGGCCTCAGACGAGGCTTCTCAGTGGAAATTTATTAATATGACTCAAATGTTGGTCCTTTTAAAGAAGATTTTGTGGAAACTAGAATGTGCGATGTTCTAGTGGAACGTTCTTCCAAGGAGAGTCACCATTCCTCACTGTGTCCCATATAAGCACATGAGACATGGAGGCATAAGATGAGGGTGAGATGTATTATAAAATTTTGTAAATTTAGAGCCTGTATGCCAACAGTACTCATATTTTTTGTTGCACTAGGGAGAGTTGTTGAGAAGGAAGACCTCCTCCTCCTCCTAATGATCTTTTTGTCTATCTTGTCCACACTGCTGAGCTTCCTCTGTAGTTTGAGTCTCAAACCCAAAACTTTCTACAAAGAATCCTTTTGTTTCTCCTTGATCTGCCAAGATGAAATCCTCAATTCGTTTTGACCCCACCTCACTCTTTTTTTGGACCTCATAAATAGCATTTATAATGCAAATAGATGTCTTTTTAAGAGCAAAGTCTAATCTAAATGTTCTGCCAAAATAAAGCCCTCTGTTTTAACAAATAGTCCTGGATTCTTCAAACATGTGAACTTCTGAGTTTTGGTTACCAAAGAGGGTATAAGGTTCTGCTGGTTCTGGGAGAATCAAAGGTCTTTCTATGGACAGCCAAGCCAAGGAATCAGAACAGCTCACAGTTTGGTGTAAACAAGTCCATCTCAATTGCTATTTGGGGTTTGTAACTGCTTGAATAGCTGAGAAATCTCAGTGCGGAGTCATTTTACCCAACCAGTCTGATTTTGTAGATTTGCCACCTGTCCCAAGGTAGCCTAAATTGAGTGAGGCCTAGTGTCTGTGCAAAAAGAGGTGGTTCTTAGGCAACAACTGGAGTTTATTTTGATCTCTATCTTTTGAAGCCAGAAACTGTTCATGTGTAACTTTAAAGAAAACTGATTTTTTTTTTTTTTTCCTAGAGCAAAGCTGCAATTTGAAGGCAGGATTCTATTAAAAACAGACAAATAATTCCCATTCCTTCCTGGTCCTGCCTATTGTTTTCCTAAGTTTGTTTGGATTCCCAGATTGGATCCTGCTGGCTAACCCTCCAAAGAGAGGGTCCTGGCCACTGCCATCTCATGAGGTGACTGTCTCATAAGTTCTTTGGGGAACACATCCTGTTTCTCTATCAAAGAGACATTTGGAGGATGTGGAAGAATGTCTGCTGTCTTCCCCATTCACAGAGCCTTTATTTCCTCCCTATGTTTTGTCTGTAGACTGCTTCAGTCTTCCTAAGAACTGTTCCTAAGAAGAAACACTGGTCAAGAACCAATATCACTTATAGGTAATAAATAGTAAACTATGGTTTACTATTGGTTTAAGGAACCCGTAAACCTGCCTCAACAAGTAATGCCCACCTTCACCATCCACAATACACATCAAAGAGAATTATCTGATACTCACACTGTGCCTTTAGATGCATGTACCTGATGATTACTCCGTGGAAGGCATCCCTAATCACATGACCATGGCTCCCTCTTCCCAAGGGGCCCTGATGTGCCCAACGTTCTTCATGTAGTCTGCGCTCACTCATTAATCAGAGCTAGGATGCTAGCTGCAATCTCTTAGTCAAGCGTTGACTTTTTTTTTTTTGCATTGACTTTAAAAAATAAAATATTCTGCAAACAGTGACATAGTGATATTGCCAACTTTGTGCGATTTTTACTTCCTTTTTTCCTAGGTCTACATGACCATACTGGCTTAGACAGGAAGAGTAATGCCACACTGCCCTAGATTTCCTTGCTTTGCTGAGGGTGCAGGTTTGTATCAATAAATGTAGATGCAGTTAGTTATGTACATGAGTAAACTCCTGCTTGCTGAGAAAATTCCTAATTGAGAAATAAGGAGAAAGGAAACTTTTATTCTTAGTCTAAACATGAAAGATCCACTGCTGATTAAATATATCTGGTAAAGGATCACTTCTTTTAAGCTTTAAACTGAAACCTCTAAAAACCTCTTTTTTTTGAATATTTCAAATACAAATACAAATGGGCATGTTGTATTATTTCCAAGTTGCCTTTTCCTTGGGGAAAACGAGTGATGTCTGAGACTGGCAGACACGGAGCTCTGCGCATCCTGATAAAGATAGGGACTTTAGGCTAGCAAAAAATCTAAATAAACAGATTTTCAAACAAACCAGCTTTCCTTTTGGTAGCTGAAAAGGAAACCCCACATCCAGGAGGAATGCAGATCAAAGCAAAGTCTACAAATGATGCAGAAACACATAAAATAACAAACAAGCCTGGTGGGAAGAGGGAACGTTTTGTAAAAGAATAGGCCTCTTCATGTTACACTGAAATTGAATGCAAGATTGCAAGCAAAGATACATGCGTTGGGAATACAAAGCTATAGTTTCTTTCCCTTTTTGGGGGGCTGAGGGTATACTTTAATAGGTCAGATTGGAAGCCACTAAAAGCAATGGACAAAAGATAGCCTTCTTGTTGGAAATCTTGCTTGGTTTACCTTTTGCAATCGCCTTTGCCTCTCTCCTTCTTGGTATAAAGTGGACAGAGAATAATTAATTCATTCTGGCTGTAAAGGTAGAATCCAAATTACTGTGGTCTCCAAACATTCCATGTTAATAGCTGAGCCTTTTTCACTCTTGCAAACCTGGTTCTATTTAAAAGTCTTTTCAGGTAAGATATGGATTTTAAATTGTGGACATGATGGCATTTTCATTCAGGGGCTGTCCTTTTCTCTGGTGTTAAAGTTTATTTGGGTTAAAGAGTCAGTTGGGTCACAGTTAGCAAGGTACAAAACCACTCAGGACATTTTATCCTTGGGAATTAAGCTCGTTTAAATCATATCTGTGTTCTGATAGCGAGGTGCTAAGTGGCCACTGAAAACTTGGAATACTATTGGTTGCTATTACTCATTATTTAAAAATCAAGATTACTGTCAGGGTTAAGTGTCTTATACTTTTTGAGAACCATTGGAATGAATGCTTGGTGGTGTTAGAATCCTCTTTAAAGACCTGGAGGTGTTAAGGGCACATCTGGTTGAGTTTCTAGCACATATGCTACCTCTGTTTGGAAAGGGGAGTTGACTGTCACTTTGAGGTAATTTTTAGTAACTTGACCTTCAAAGCTGCATTGGCATCATGTAGGAGCATTACCTGGGGGTATATTTCTCAGAGTAGAATTTTAGGTCTCTGCATATATTTATCTTTAAATGTATTGGCTGCTGCCAAATTGCTCTCCCCAATGGTCACGTCAATTTGCATTCCTACCACCGCTTAATAATTCTGTCCTATTGTTTTATATTCTTAATACTATTATCATAATTAAAAACATTTTTTACCTATTTTTGATAGGTGGAAAATGACATTTTGTTTAAATTTTCATTTCCCTGATTACTTGTGAAATTGATTATAGATGATTATTGGATATTTGGGTTTTCTCTTCAGTGAATCACATCTTTGGCCCATTTTTTTTTTCCCTTTTGAGTCATTTTTCTTTTTTTTTCAGATTTTTAGGGGTGAGTGTGGAAAATGACATTTTGTTTAAATTTTCATTTCCCTGATTACTTGTGAAATTGATTATAGATGATTATTGGATATTTGGGTTTTCTCTTCAGTGAATCACATCTTTGGCCCATTTTTTTTATCCCTTATGAGTCATTTGTCTTTTTCTTGCAGATTTGTAGGAGTGAGTTATATCTTCTGGATAGTAATTCTTTGTCATGACAAGCATTGAAAAAATACCCTCTTTCAGTCTGTAGCCTGACTTCACATTTTTAAATGGTGTCTTGATATACAGAAATGTTAACTTTTAATGTAGTTTAATTTATTAACCTCTACTTTTGTGATTTGTTATTTTTTTTTATGTTGGGTAAAAATTTTCATTACTCCAAATCATAAGCAGTTTCTCCTATATTGTCACTATTAAGCCTTTAGACCACCTGGAATAGATTTTTGTGTATGGTACAGAGTAAGAATTGAATTTCATATTCAATGAGCTGTCCCACTAGCACTGTTAAATTAGTTCATTGTTCCCTCAATAATCTGTAGTTCTTCTTCTGTTATATGTCACATTTTCAGCTACAAATGAAACCATTTCAAGGATTTCTATTCTGTTCTATTGACCTTTGTTTATCCTTGTGCCAAATCCATACTGCATTCATTACTATTACCAGACATAACTATTAGATATTTGGTAAATGAGTTTCTTCATTCATCCTCATTCTTCTTTTTAAAAATTGACTTGGCTATTCTTGAGCCTTTTTTCTTCCATACAAATTTTATAATCTGATAGTTAAGGTCCATGAAAAACTCTGGAATTACATTAAAATTATATTTTAATTTGCGTATCCACATTTTTTACAATTTTGTCTTCCCACCCGTGAACATGGTTGGTTCATTGCTTTGTTTATTAAAGCTGTTTATTAATGACTTTCAAATAAAAAAAATTTGTCCGTAATACTTATATATCTTTTGTTAAATTCTTATGTACCTTATATTTTTTGTTGCTGTCAATTTCTGTTGTTTGCAACCAAGAACACTGACACATGCATTTATATTTATGCTTCAAATATAAAATATATTAGGAGCTCAGGGGGCTGTGTAAAACATAGTTCTTGCCTTTGTATCTAACATTCTCACTGAGGAGCAAAGACAGATGAAGTACCAATTATCGGAGTTAGTTAATATTAAGTACTACAGAAGAGGGAAGAGTCCATAGGTAGACTGGTTAAGCTGGAGAAAGTCTCATAAAAGAGGTAGGGCTGGAAGTTTGGGTAGCATTTTGATGAAGGATAAACTCTTTAAGTTGGAAGAAAGTCTGTGAACATAAACTTGCACGTGTTTAGGTGACAGAGGGTTGGAGATAGTGAGAAGGAAGATTGCGGCCAGACTCTTGACCTTGAACGCTAGGATAAAGAGTTTAGAGTTAATCTTCTACTCCACAGGGAGCCTTCCAAAGTTGGATGATCTGTTGAACTAGCCTGACTCTTTTCTTTCTACAAAGAGGCAAGTGGGGCAGGAGAAGTAGGTTTACCTTGTGATAAATCTTTTAAATTTATTTAGATTTAGAGCCGGGTGTGAACTGAGAAAAAGCAGTTATATGAAGTCAAATGCATTAAAGACAAGTTTAGAATTGGTATTACTCTCAAACGTTAAGAAAAGCTGGAGTTCGAAGAACTGCAAGGAAGGTCCAGCACACAATGTATCCTCTTTTTACCTTTATTTTCTTTGTGTAAAAAGTGTTTATTACCAGAATTTTCCAATGTATTTTTCTTGGGGTTTCTTAAGACATGAAAGAGGTAAGGACTAGAGCTGACTGAAAAACACGAAGGTGTTTATGAGTATCCATGTCCTTCATGAAAAAGTCCTCATTATTCTCCACTTCCCGACAAGTGATTTTCTTCTCTCTCAAAAATTTTTTCAATTTCATTGAAAGTTGTACATGTTGTTTTTGCCATTAAGCATCACGCGTTCTATTTCCTGAAAGAACCAGAGTGTGATAGAAAGAGAGACATATCTCAGTCTTGCTGGCAGTGCTACTTTGAAAGTGATGGTGGTGGGGTGGGGAAGCAGGTGGGGCCTGATGCAGAGATGAACAACATGAGCTGGAGGTGTTGCTGCCAGCTGTCAGAGGAGGCTTCAAGTATTTATCCTTTTTTCTTTTTAAAGCTCAGGAGGCAATTCTCTGAAATAGTCATGAAAAACACCAGACCCACCCCAACTCCATGGAAATCCAAGGAGTTATCACTTCTTGAGAATGATGATGTCCCAGAAACATAGAAGATAGACGCTCTGCTGCATATTTTATTCTCAAAAGCAACAAAAGGCCTTGAGCCTTCATTATCTTTCAATTCCTTCCTGTCACCGAGAATCCCTGCTCATTCAGCTGTCACCTTTCATTCTTTCATTTCTAGCTTTCATCCTCTGCAGTGGAGAAAAGAATCTTTGGCCATTTCGCCATAAGAAGAGGCCAAGAAAAGTGCATCCTATTATCTGAAGGATTCCCCACTTCCCCACTCACGCATGTGAGTGAGCAACTACAGACCATGCAATGTACTGTGGGTGTCAGATTTCTAGGCCAAGGGCAGTCTACCCCAAAAGAGATATTTGTTCTGAGACCACATAAGACTGCTTGGAAGTAATAGCTCCAAATAACCTTGCCGTTATGAAGCTATTGTCTCTGAACTCTAAACCCTCCCTGTTCTGTGATGCTGGGGTTTAGACCCTTAATCCCTGTTCAGCTTTGCCAGCTGCTCCAATAGGGGGTGCTAGACTGAGACTTCTGGGCTGGAAGAGGAAGAAGGGGCTTCCTGTTTCGGTGGGCATCACCTGTCTAACATTGATTCTCTGTGGCAGCAGCAGTTAGTTGTAGTTTGCAATTTATTCACCACTCAAAGAAATAGCGTTCTTGCACTCCCTCAGACACTGGCACCAGCCTCCAGGGCCCCTCCTTCGGAAGCCTGGGGCTAGCCTACTGGAGGGACTAAGTTCTGAGAACAGCATCAGCTGAACTGTGGATCTTTCCCAGTGGCCCCGTCTCAATTCTGCAGGACGCTTCCTATTAACATCTAAGTTCTAATAATTCTAATCTCTTGTTTTTGTTCTCGTAGCCCTAGGAGTGTCAGCTGCTTCCTCCAGTTGCTATCTCCTTGATATCTTGGGGTTCTCTACTTGCCTTTTAAGTTACCTAATTAGAACTTTGTAACTAGTTAACAACTCTTTGTATTATATTCTCTATCATCAATTACTAGTGTGATTTCTGATGCCTGACTGGACCTGACTACACCAATAGTTCTTAAACTCTAATGTGCATCAGCACCAATTGAGGGCTTGTTAAAACACACATTTCTGGGCCCACCCTCAGAGTTTCTGTTCCCGTATGTCTGGATGGGCCCAAGAATTTGCATTACTAGCTAATTCTCATGTGATGCTAACACTGCTGGTCCAGGGACCACTCTTTGAGAACAATTGCACTAGACAAGGCAACCTGCCACCAAAGGAATTTTTGTCTCAAGACACCATGAAACTGATGCAGCATGAAGTTTCACTCCAGAATGGTGTGCTACTTGTGCTCCTGGCACAAGTCTCCTACGGGTCTTGGATATGAAGTGATTCAAAGAGGAACTGTGTCTCAGTTGTTCCAAACAATAGTGAATCTGAACAAATCTTTACATTTAGGATGTTTTTTGGAGGAGTTTTTAGATTTGCCCCTGGATATTTTGTCATGCAAACAAATGAAAATAAAAACTCAGAAGCTTCCATCTGACCAAAGTTAAATAGCCTCATCTTTGGTCATTCTTTACACTTTTTGCTTAAAGGGTACTTGGTGGTCTTTTTTTTTTTTTTTTTTCTCTCGCCCTGCATGCATGATCTGGGGAGGAGTATCCCAAACCATCCCTGGTGGAATAGAAGCCATGTCATAAATGAGACACTGCTTTCCCACATGTCCACAGTGTCAGGCTTGGCTTGGGTAGTAGTGAGGTGGGGAGACACGAAAAGCAGAATAGCAAAGTCATCAGTAATCAGGAGGTCACACATTCAATGAGGGATAAGAAGATGGGAATGCCAAAGCTTATTGAAACGAGTTACTATGGCAGCACAACAAATTACCCACAACCAAGTAACTAAAACCAGCAATAGCAACAATATTCATTCATTCATTCATTCATTCATTCATTCATGATGATATTTATTTTGATTATGAATTTGTAATTTATACAGGGTTTGGTGGCCATAACTTACCTCTGCTCAATTCAGGGTCATTTGGAGCAGTGTGGAGGCTGGGGCTGGAAATCCTCTGAAGGCTCCTCATTCATGTTTCTTGTGGTCGAAATTGGCCATCAGCTGAGACCTTAGGTGGGACTGTTGGAGGAGACACTGGAACACTGACACTCAACCTTTTCATGGAGCATGTGTTCTTTCATACCCTAGTGACAGTGTTCTTGAGGGTGAGGAGAGAGAGACACACACATGGTGGAGGGGGAGGGGTGGAGAGAGAGAGAGAGAGAGAGAGAGAGAGAGAGAGAGATGAACGCCAGGTGAAAACTGTATCTTTTTAATAACTTAGCAGCTTTGAAGTCTCATGGCACCATTTTTGCCATATTCTATTGGCTAGTCAGAGTAGTCAAAATTCCCAGCCCAGATTCAAGAAGGGACAGAGACCCCATTTCTCAGAGTGAGAAGTGACAAGATTCTGAAGCATATAGGAGACAAGAAATATTGCTGTGGGCATTTTTGGAAAAATTCATCTGCTGTACCATTTAACTTAATCTGTACCCCTGCCCAAACCCCTGACACCATCTTTATACAAGGCAATCCTATCCTCCCGATTCTGTCCTGACTGAGATTTTTAGGTAATCAAATGAAAGAGACGTCCATATTTCTGCATCTACTTCTGGAGCTATCATGGTCTGTGGGCTCAGGGGCTGGGGCAGATGCTTTCAGTCCATGTGCATAGAGGAGCAGAGACCTAAGAGTATGTAGAGAAAGAGAGGAAGAAAAAGGGAAAAAGGAGATTGAGATTGTTTCTGATGGTTCTCCAGCTTCCTCATGATGCCCCACTAAATTTTGTAATCTTGAGTTATATGAGACACTCTTAGTTTATAAACACACACACATATCCTTTACTTAAGCTAGTTTGTGTGGATTTCTGTAGTCTGGGTGGTTTGTAGGGCATGGAAGACAGCTCTCCAACAGAGGGATTGATTATTCTATAACAAACAGGTTGGTCTGCACTGGGATATCCTTGGGTCTGTTTTCCATGATTCCTGCCCTTTGATTTTATGCTATTGCTCAAGGGTGGCCCCACCCACCCCACCCAGGATTCCTCAACTGATATTGTAACCTCAAGCAAATATCTCATGGCAATAGGCCAGGGTAAGTAAGTGAACATTTATTCTGAACCAGTTGAACTTCAAGTTTTATTTATGTAAAAGTCCACATAGAAAGATGTTTAATAAGCACATTTTTATAAAGATTAACAAGAATACTCTGTTGTGCTTTCTGTTGGTGCTGCCACCAATGTTCTCAGACTCCTTTCATCGGGTCTGGGTGCTCATGCTTCAGCTTCTGTGTGCTTTGATTTTAACAGTGGGAACTCCTGGCCTTCTTCAGAGAATAGCCCCTGGGCTACCAGCACTGCTCTGACAAGACAAAAAGCAGAGATCCAGAAGTACCTGGGATTGGTGTAGCCAGTAGCCAATCACTGTTGAATGTGTGTATGAAAGCCTGGCTCCCTTGCCTCCAGGAACAGATACTGTGGTATAATTAATGTGGTTTAAATTATGTGACTTGCAGGATCAGGCTGAAGTTGAGACTTTGGCTAAAATTGTCCCCCCACCCCACCTACCACTTTCCCTGTGGTTCCTTTCTCCCTGTCCTGGTTCCCCTATTTCTTTACTATTTCTTCTGGGAGCCCTTTGTGAATAAAGGAAGAGTTTAATAAACTTATGTGCATGAATCCTTGTCTCAGGCTCTGCTTTTAGAGAACCCAATCTAAGACATGAACTAATGTTTCTGGAGAATGGGACATGATGTCATGATAAGAGAAAATCTTTTAAATGATTGAACTTAAATTCAAATCCCTGCTGATAGGATTGCTTTACTATCTAGCCATGAACCCAGTTCACTTTTCTCATTTTGTCTCCCTATCTAAAAAATAGAGGTAAGTTACTACCTTGCACCAAGTAACTGGCTGGCTGACCTCTCATACATGTATGAGCCCAGCCAAGACCAGCAGAAGAATTGCCCTGCCGAACCCACCCCAGTTGCCACCTCACAGTCTCATGGGCTAAATAAGTGCTTGTTGCTTTAAGCAACCATATTTTAAGGTAATTTGTTTCCCAGGAAAAGCTAACTGACATAAAAATTCTTGCATTTAGGGAGGAAGATAACATGGTTTTTAGGAGCATGGGTTTTGAGTTAGACAATACCTTTCATTTTCTAGATGTGTGCTCTTAAGAACTTTCATTAACCATTTTGTGTCTCACTTTTCACATCTTAAAAATGGAAATAATATAATCTCATACATGTATTCTGATATTAAAGTTTTAAAAATGCATGTAAAACCTCAGCATAGTACTTAGCACATAATAAATGTTCCATAAATTGCTAGAGATGTGTGAGGGGTAGAGAAAGGTAAAGAACACCATGGATTGCAATAAGAGATGAAGGATAATGAATTTAAAAGTAAAAAAAAGAGAGTTTAATTCTTCTGGGTGTGCAATTTTAGGCAAGTCATTTTTCTTTTCTAGACCTTGGTCACCTTGAAAAAAAATTCCACTGGTGAACCAGACTACCTTAATGATTTCTTCAACTCCCAAGAAGTGTAATTATATTTATTTTAATTCTATTGTTTATGTGTCCATTACTTTTCCAAGTTCATGGAGACCGGATCCAGAATTTTCTAAAACATAAGTTGAATATTTAGGTTAAGAGCCAGGCAAATTCAGACACAATCACAGCTGAATAAATTATTATTGTTAGACAAGCTAATCACTAGAGTGATCTGGGAAGAAAGCACATCTTTTGAAGTTCACGGTGGGTAGATTTCTATAAGACATGGTGCCTTTCAGAGAGATTAGTCATAGGTGGATCAATGTAAGCTGAGAACTATGGGCACATAGGTATTAAATCAAGCCACGGACTTCCTGTGAAGTTCAAAAGCAGTTGTGTTAAGGTCATGTTAGCTGTTGTAACAAAAAAAACCCTCAAAATACATAATCACTCAAATATGATAGAGTTTCATTTCTTGCAGGTAAATTTCCTAACTTCAGATCCTTCTATCTAGTGGCTCTGCTATTTTCAACATATGGCTCGGTTGCATCAAGTGGAGGAGAAAGAAGCATGAATGATCACACGTGTGAGAAATTCTGTGGTACTCATCACAGAGTGACACATTCCACTGGTCAAAACAGTCACATAATCACACCTCACTGCAAGTGAAGATGGGAGATAAAGATTTGTGTGTTCAAGAAGAAAAGGAATCTTGTTTTGTAAACTTCTATCCAGTTTCTGCTGTGGCAGGTACATACCTGAGTACAAGGGTCTGGATGTATGACAATGGGAGTTATGGGGACAGTGGTAAAGGTGAGTGTTGTTGTCATGTCTAAAAGGGCAGCCATAGCTCAACTTCAGCTGACGTGCCAGGTAGGAATGCAGACCAGGGGTGGCCAAACCTCTCAATTTATGAAAAGCAATTAGACATCTCAATTGATATATAAAATCTCTTGATTTAAAAATATTGATGATGAATTTATAAAAATGACAACAAAAGTATAGAGCATAAATTAAATTCATTTGTAAGCCCAAATGTCTGTATATTTTAGGCTGCCCATTTATAGTATCCATGTTGTGCTAAATGGAAAAGGCCTAGAAACTCAGATAAGAGCCAGGCCTGGGAATGCTCTAAGCTAAAGAATAAAGGGTAGAAATCATCCTGGGCTCCTATTAGGCCTTTGTCCCAGAGCCAAGGAGAAGCCATGAGAAGTCTGGGAAACTTTGATGAGAGATTTCCAGAACTTTTTCAAAGAAGAAAGAACCTTCCATGGCCACACAGGAGCAGGCAGCAAGGCTACGAGTGATGGGTAAGAAAGGGGGAAATGTGAAATGACTGTGGATCAGAGGACATATGTATACCTGTCTTTGATCATGTCGTATTTGCCTGTGTTACCCCCGAGCAGCTGAAAGAGAATCCAAGGCATGGTCTCAGAAAAGGATTTCACCATTAGTCACAGATGCAGTAGGTGCTTACTGCTCCAAGACTGAGGCCTTGTCTATGTAGACACACATTTTCTGTAACCCTGCAAGTGGCTGTCAGGTTTGGGATTTATACAAAGCTGTGGCTGTGTTCTAGTCATACCTTAGGTGATTTAGAAATACTGCAAATATTGGAACTGAAAGTCTATTGTTTTCTTATTTTTCCTAATAAATTAATCATAACCTCAAAGGTAACCCATAAATGCATATTTACATTGTATGTAAGTAT
Organism: Pteropus alecto; assembly: GCF_000325575.1. Lineage (NCBI taxonomy): Eukaryota > Metazoa > Chordata > Mammalia > Chiroptera > Pteropodidae > Pteropus > Pteropus alecto. Next base: position 10,653,334 of record NW_006442491.1, on the reverse strand, counting down.
GACACCTTCTGTCTGACTAGTGTTTTGACCTCCAGCCTAATCAGTCAGTGACATACTTATGGAATGCCAATCTGTGTTAGGCATTGTGAGGAGTGGATAGATTATACACCACTCCTTTTTATACTTGAGGCTTAATGGTCTAGGAAAAAAGGGAAGGAATACACCGTCCTGAAAAAGCAAAACACTGTCTAATACAGGCAGGGAATGGTCAGTGAGATATGAATGGCGGAAATAGAAGGATCCTGAGGCATAGATGGGAGGGGAGAAGAAGGGCCCAATGGACTGGCATGGTGTAGAAGAGCTTTCTGTAGGGTGTAGGACCCATGTCCTGTCCTACATAGAGATTGTCCTTAAAGATATGGCAAATATTACTTCTCTTGATAGTCTTACATATATATTGATTATAACTTCAGTCTCTTTTGGAAAATGAAAGCACTTTAAGCAGGTATTTGAGATGTTTTGTTGAATTTAAGGCCTATTTTATTACAGTAACTTCAGTTTTACAAGATGTGATGGTCACAATTATAGTGTGTTTGGTGGGCTGTGTTGATGAGGGAATAGTTGCTCTCTACCAAAAGAGTAACCTCCTGGACTGAAAACTTAGAAATGTCCTTTACTGTAAAACATGCCTTCAAAGAAATCAGCAAAGCCCCCAGAAGCCTCTGCTTAGAAGATTTGGGTAAAAAGTCCTTGTATGGTTTTGCTCATAATTTATATTCAAATAAAAAATATATACTCTTTACCCACAAATAGAAATATTTCAATCTTTGTCACGGTTATAGTTCAAGTACTTGAGATTATATTGGCAGTATGATAAGTCGAGAAGGAAAAACATGCCAACTTTGGACAACATATGATTGTGTATTTTCAGTTCCCATCCAAAGTCACAATTTGGACTGTGAAGCTGGTTCAATCTCTTTGCCAAGTTGGTCAGGAAATCTTGGCTGAAAGATGCGCTTTAACGACCTGGAGTATTGGATTGGATGTTGAGACATTTGTATTTGAGCTTCTTTGGTGCCACTGTTTGAAAAAGCAAAGACTTCCTGGCTTTGCTATTTCTTTCCATTTTAATGTAGAATGAATGATCCCTGAGTCCTGTTAGAGAATTGTGTATAGCTAAATCAGAGCTTCATTTAGAAATATTTAGAATTCTCTCTCTAAGTTGGCATGTCTAAGTAATTATTGTTGAAAAAATGCTATTTCTACTGAGTTATTACATTTTTGGCCATGGTTATCATACCAACATCTCTGTTTAATATCAAATGAGATGCCATTCTCTCTTGCCGACTGGTATTCTTTCCAGACAGACCAAAATTGTCTCAGAGAAGTTAAAAGCAAAAATAATTTATGTCACACTGCTGAGGAAATGATATACCCAGTGGTCAAGAAATAAACATGTCAAAGCTTCAAGGAAAATATTAACTGGGAATGTTGCTTCAGACTCACTGAGTGTGGGCACTTCTTGCTGCTTTGCACTCTTGGAAGGGCTTTAGATATCAATATTCTGAATTATATTAGCCCTCTTTATACCTACCTGAGGTTGTAAATTGATATTTTGATTTATATTAATGGTGTTTAATCCTATTTAAATTTATACATAAATATATAATTTTGGCATTGCAATTATATTTTCATGGATAACGATACTTTCTTAAGTCACAAATTTGGAGACAAATATGAGATAATTTTAGCTCCAACATCTTTTACACTGACTCCTTGAACACTTTTACACTATCAGCGTCTTTTGATAGAAAAAATATATTTTTAAAATGTCTAGGACATGCAGACAAACTGGGCCAGTTAAGAGCATATCAGCCAAGAAGTCATGTACAGTAGACTGCAGGTGGCAAAGGAGTATTAAGTACATGGGCAGAACGATAAGGAGCCAACGCTGCCCTCAGCCGATCACGAGAGACCAGCGCAATAAAGTGATTATGGTAATGATTCAACAAGTCATTGTCTGTTGCCTGTGTTCACTGTAATTAACTCTTCGGAATTGCACAGCCTCTGCTCTGAACTCATCAGCTTGCCCAGCTTTTGTGTCCCTAGTCTGTCATTTCTCCTTGGGTCCAGGAGCCTCTAAGTGCATGGCTAAATGAATTCAGTGCTGGAACAAAGATATGGTGGTCGAATAGAGATGACTATCTTTTGTTGTCAGACATTCAATCCCATATAGCAATCCAATTACTTGAGCTGTTTCTATCAGTCTTATTAGGGCTGGCCATTGAGGCCGGCTAGAATGCAGATCGCTGTGTCTCAGAAGAATGTGGTGGAACAGATTAGTGCTTTAATGAGAGGCTTTCTGAAGGCCAGATCTTTTCCATTGTATATATATATCGAGATCTAGGAATCGTTTTTAGGCAAAGGCCTGGAGTCACCGTTACAAAGACTGATCAAAGGATGGCTGGAAATCTGTACAATTGCTTGAAGAAATTTTATGGGTTATAAAATATTGGCACGGGTTCTGTCTGTTATGGGCTATCTGATGAAAATCTCTGGTAGGCTGGGAAAAGGAAATTGCTTATTGGCATTTATTCTGTGGGATGGATATCTTTGGAGTTTGCATTTGAACTCTTTCTTCACTGTGTTACAGGTCAAATTCTGTGCTTAGCACTAACATTCCAGGAATGTGAGCTGCACAAAATCAACACAAGCGCTGCTCCATATTCTGCTACCCACAGAAAACATATTGTGAGCATGGCTCAGATAAGGGTGAATGGACGATTACTAAGAAAAGATAGCAAGGGTGGAGTAAGATCATAGTGGTTAATGTGTAGAGGTTGAAACCTGAAATTAAAATGAGAGTAGGAGTTAAGTCAGAGAAATAACTTAGGAAGCTCTCTATGGCTATCAAGAAAAGATAGCAACTAGGTTTTGTTTTTGTTTTTATTTCTTTTTGTAATTTGTTTTAATGTTGAAAGAAACAATATTCAGACTCTATGTGTTGTGCCTACTGCTCTAGAAATATTTGTTAAATATCGGATGCAAGGTAGTTTTATTTTAAAGGAAGGAAGTCTAATCATATTAGGAAGATTTTACATAAGTAGAAAAACTTTTTCATACAAATATCTTTACTATTTCAAACAGACAGAAAAGTGCCCATTATTCAACTTCAATAATTAATCATAGCTAATCTTTCAGCTATATCCTCTAAACTTTCTGGCCAAATCTCTGACTTTATATAATTTCATCCATTGCTACTACACTCTAAAAAAAGACTTTTTTAGAATAGCATAAAATATAACAGTATCATCATGCCTTAAAAGTATTAACAATTATTTCTTAACATCCATCCACATATATTCACCTAATTAAATTTCTTATAAGCAGGAGATGTAAAAATATTTGGCCTATTTTTTGGATGTACTTTTTTTGGTATGGCATATTTTCGATAATTTTAGGTAATAAATGATTTTTTCCCAGGAAGTTGTTGTTCAACTACTGCCGTATAAACTTTTTCCAGATTTTATAACGATATTAAAAATTGAAATAAGAATATATTTGTATGGAAGAAATAGAGAGTAGGCATGTATATAATAAAAAGGCTTGGAAGCATGAACCAGCATCACAAGTGTATCAGTTAGGGTGGTAGGATGGTCTAGGTTATGTAACAAGCAACCCCCAAATCTCAGTGACATAAAGCAATAGGGTATATGTTCTATTTGTGCTAACATTCATCACATATCAGTATGAGGTCTCTGTTGCAATTCATCTTCACTAGGTATCCAAGACAATAGAGTCGGTACCATTTGAAAGATTATAGATCTATGTGGCAAAACGGGGAAGAGATTAAAATAATGCATTGGCTCAGAAAAGCTTCCACCCAGAGGTGGTATGTGTCACTTCTGTCTGCTTAGAATTCAGTGACCAGATGCAGTCACATGGCTATACCTAACTTTGTGAGTGCCTAGGAGTTTACTAGATATTAAAAGTCATAATGCTCCTCAGTGATGAGGATGGCCTGAGAAAAACCAGCCTAATCGGATGAAGGTTATGCAGCAAAGAATGGCAAGAAATTAGATCAGGTAGATAAAATGGAACAAGATTATAGAAAGGCTTTTGACTTAAGAAGAGGATGTTAACTTTGATATTGGCAGTAGGAAGTCATTGTAGGTCTTTGAGCAGGAAGACGACATGATTACTGACATGTTCTAGTAAGAATAATCTTGCAGGTGGGATGCTATGTTATTCCAAAAAATTAAGGCTTAGAGTGCTGGAAAATAGTGGGGACTGACTAAGGGGAAAGGATAGGTGTGTGTGTGTGTGTGTGTGCGCGCGCACGTGCGCGTGTGCGGATGTATCTGCTATGAGGCATGTTAAAGGAAGATGCAGCACGATTTGGTGATAGATTGAAATAGCAGATTGAGATCTGGAGAACTGATGTCTTAAATATGTGTAGTCCTTTGTACAAAAGGTAGGAAGCAAATAAAAAAGTTCAAGTTAACCCTTGAACTAAGCTGATTTTATAGCTTCTGAATCTGTGTGGACTAAATACTAAAGTAAAATAGTATCTGAAATGAAACAAAACAAAAGACATGAGTATGGGGGGTGTGTGTGTGTGTGAAGAAAAGCAAATAGTTTTCTTTGGATTGCCCCAATACCCTGCTCACTTCTTTATAAGATACAACCGCAAGAACTAACAAATGCAGATTTCTGCTTTTGCTTCTTAACTGTGAAACACAAAGCCACTGGTGCCTGCTCTCTTTTGTTAAAAAAAAAAAAAAAAAAGAGTTGGAAAGGTCATCCAAGATAGGAAGAAATGGAGGCAGAGGCAAATCAATGTTTAACTTGGAAATATTTTTCAGTTAATCATCTCTGACCGCTCACACTAAGAGGGCACTCCTAGAGTGCTGGCAAACTTGAACTGGAAGCCACTCAGCTTCTATTAAAACAGCCAAGTGTCAGGATCTGTACAATAAGAAAGCCAATGTGGTAGGTTTAACTTAAAATGAGGAGGAAGTCTCTTGATATATACCTAGGAATATTTTGACCTTTAGGCTTTTGTTTTCAAGTATGAGGGTTATGGAACCAAAGGATTTCCTTGTTCTTGGGTTATCATAAAAGCCTGGGATTCACACCTGGTAGGAAATTTGTTGAAAGATGTGGAAATAATTTTGGAATCTGTGTTATGGATTTCTTTTCCTATTTTCATTCCTGGTATATGTAATTTTGTGAAAGACTACATGAATGTGATTTCTTACTTGTGGCTACCTTGATGACTTTTTTTTGGCCATTTTATTATAAGGAGCCAATTTTTAAGAAACTTATGAGAACTCTATGGGTCGAATGGGGCTAATATTTGCTCTAATGGGCAAATAGACTTTTAAAATCTTGTCTCCATTTTAGTGTGTTTGTAGATGGTCAGTTATGAGGAAACACTATGATTTTGACAGGCTTTGTTCATTCTTCTATATGGGGTGAAATAATTATCTATTAAACAAAAGAAGCAACTCATTTGGCCTTTGAATGTAATGTATCCAGTACATTCATGTAAAGTCCAGTTCGTAAAGAGATTCTTAGCCAAAGTGTCACCCTTGACTTAAAGCCATTGTGCTTATGAACTGCTGAGCATATGGTGTGCTGTTCTGCAACTCACTGCTCTGGAGAGTCTCCTATACCACTGACATTGCTTTATAAGCAGAGAGTAATGCAAACTGGTGCCAAAACAATCAATATTCTAGAAGCCCAACGATGTATTTCTCTTATGAGACCTGGTCTTTCTGACATTCTGATTCTAGATATGTGAGACAGCTTGTAATAATTCAGCAGCTGTTAGATTCAGTAAAGCTGTATTTGAATTACTAAGGAAATCTTAATTGGTTTTGCATTTGGGGAGCTTTAAAAGATAGGATTTTGAATACTTTTGAGGAATTCACATAGACTAGATGGATTTTACAGAAAATATAAAAAATACCAGATTACATGTGTCTCCTTTCTCATTCAAAATAACAAATTCTATACCTATTATTATTATTATTATTATTTATGGTGAATAGACAGCAAGACTCTAATGGTACACTAAAAAAAATCATTATGTCTTATTTAGTCTTGCAATATTTTTAAATAATGTCATTTTATATTTTTATTGTTAACTATTACATTGTTTGGGGCCTGGGTTTCACTGCTTGTCTTATATTGTCTCCTTGGTCATCAACTTGGTTCAACAGTGTTGGGAGAGCTGTGGGGCCATGAAAGAATCTAGTGAAACCAAATAGTAAAAGTTTAGCCATGGATTTACCTGCTAAAACAACAGATGTATTTTCTTCTTGTGTAGGAATTATTGTTTCATTCAGACTCTCCTGAACAGAGAACCTACTGTAAGGATTTTGCCTTATGCACCAATTAACTATTATTGCACAATAAGCTTCTCCAAACTCTGTGGCCTAAAAGAGTAAGATTTATTGCTTTTAGGTCAGCTGGACAGTTCTCCTTTTGGCTAGAATCACCATGCATCTCTGGCCAGCTGTGGATAGGGAGCTCTGCTTTTCTGAGCAGACTGTAAACTGGTCTCAAATCATTTTGAATGGAAGAGTTGGGATCTCCTCCATGTAATCTCTCATCTTCCATCAGGCTGCACTTTCATTAGAAAGTAATTTTCAATAAAGATAGTGATCTCTGCCCTCGGTGATAGGTCCATGACCTATGGCCAATCGCTAGAGCTACATTTCTCAAAGTATAGTCTATAGGTACCTCCTGCAACAGGTTCACTGTGGGACTTGAGGTGCCCTAAATCTACTAAATTAGCATTTCTTGGGCTGAGTCCCAGAAATCTGCACATTATTCAATCCCCCTTTCCCCATAACTCTTACACTCATATTTGAGAGTCTCTGCATAGATTCACCTACTCAACACAATTATTGAAATATATAGACTCAAATAAGAGAATATTTTTTTTTCAGATGTGGAAAACTGACGTTGATGTGAATTACAAAAAATAAATAAATAAATAAATAAATATATTAGACTTTTCCATTGAATTGCCTTAAACAGATTCTCACCTTTGCCAAGTTATAATAAATGTAATATGTCATAGCTGCATCAAATTTATCAATAAATGCATATTAGTAGAATTGGTTTGAATGAATGCTTTTATTCTTTTGATTTTGTATTTGCAAGGGGCCCCTAAAAACTGATGCATCTCAAAATTGGGCCATTTTTCCCTTCCTTGCCAATAATGTCCAAGTCAATATTCCTGTGGTTCTTTCATAGAAGGAGAGAGAAACCTACTATTACATCATCCCCTTTAGAAGCCTGTGGTATAGCAGAGATGAAAAATTCATAAATTTTTATTCAATAAGAAAAGAACACAGATATATGGAAGTAGTAGGTTTTGTTCAGTGCCTCCTAGCAGGCAAGTAGGGAAGAAAAACAGATGTCATTACATTTAAAAAATTCATATCTTTATCTTCAACTCAGAAGTCTTCAGTATGAGTTATCCAGGTGCCCCTCAGCCCTTCAGGTAGAGACCAGTTGTGTGTGTGTGTGTGTGTGTGTGTGTGTGTATTGTCTGGTGTATGTGAGAGTAGTTCTATCATTTCGCTGGAAGCTTATTTGAGCCATTGACTGAATATTTAAGACATTTTGGAAGACTTTTTTGGGGGTCAAAAAGGTATTTTAATGATAACTAGAAAGAAATGACCCTGAAAGAAGCAAGACAAGCTTTAAAGAAGCCTAGTACTCAAGTTAAATTTATCTCCTTGATTCTAGTCTTTACCGCTACCAACTGAGCCTGCACAGAGGACCAAATTAATCTTCTGAAAACAGTGTTGAATCACTCTCCTCCCTAGCTTGAAAACTCTTAATGTCATCAATTGCCTCACTGGGTTGGCAAATTCAAATGCATCATGGGCAAGGAAGAGAACAGTAAGTAGAGGTGTATAGTTATAAGTTATAGTGGATGATAGGGTCTGTGGTAAACTGAAAAATGCATATCATTGAAAAATACTCAAATTCAGATTTTTAAAAGAAAAATTAGACCTGGCCAACAGAACACATCTATGGCTTAATTCAGGCCTTAGACCACCTGTGTGCCACCTCTGGGCCAGCTCAAGTACAAACTTATTAATTTAACACTTAAGATTCTCTATAGTCTAACACAGTGCTGTGAACGGAGTTAAGATTCCTCACTCGTTTTTAATGCAGTAAGATATAAGGGAGAGATCATTAGGCTTTGGAAGTCTTGGGAGTAAATTCTGATTCTACCACTCACTATGGTGACTCTATAGTTTCAGATGAGTGATTTTATTTTCTCTAAGCCGTGTTTGTTTTTCATATGTACTATGTGGGTAGTAATGCCAGCCCTGCCTAGTTCATTTATTTCCTAGAAAAATAAAATGATACCATTCAAGTTTTCCCACCAATGTGGCAACCATTGGATACATGAGTCTATTGAGCACTTGGCATGAGACCAGTACAACAGAGAAATGGGATTTTTAAGTTGCACTTAATTTTAATAAATTTAAAATTTAAACCTCCTTGATATAGTTCTCGGAAAACTTTTAAGAAGGGTTGGTATAACTTGAATTCATCAATCTACTTTTTTTTTTTTTTAGCTGTAAACATCTAAAAAATCAAAATGCAGATCAAATGTTTCTGCTGAAAATTTAGCATTGGAATTGAGATGTCTGTAAATGTAAAGTACGTGCTAGATTTTGAAGACTGAGTATGAAAACAATTAATAATCTTTTATATTGACTATATGTTAAATGATAGTATTTTGGACATATTGAGTTAAATTATTATTAAATTAATTTCACTTATTACTCTTTATATTTAAAAAATGTGGCTACTGGTTATTTTAAAGTTACATATGTGATTTATGTTATATTTGTATTGGGCACTACTGATCCATATAAAAACTATTAATAAGCTGTGATGTTTTTATCAGCAATAAATACTGCACAAGTAGGTTATAATATTTGTGAGTGTAGGGATTATATCTGTCTTGTTCCTCGTCATTTATCTAGGACCTTGCCTTGTTCCTGGCACAAAGTAGTGGTTTGATACAGATTTTTTGAACAAATAAATATTTAAATAAGTTTAAATATTTACAAAATGAACATGTATTCAAAAAGTGTCTTTGTCGCATTGCCTATAAAGTAAAGGGGCTGTAAAATGATATTTAAGTTCCTTCCAGCTTTAAAATACAGTGACACCTGACATGATAGGATACCATACAACATGGCGCAATATGCTTTCACTCTATATGTAGGTATGTAGTCTTTTGCACTTGGCTAGTCTGCTCGGATTTTGATGCAGAATCTTTACACAATAAAGTTGATTCTTGAACAATGTAGGGGTTAGAGATGCTGATCCCCTCACACAGTCAAAAATTCATATATAACTTTGACTTCCCTCAAACTTAAGTAATAGCCAACAGTTGACCGGAAGCCTTATCGATAACATAAACAGTTGATTAACACATATTTTGTGTGTTACATGTACTGTATACTGTCTTCTCACAATAAAGTAAACTAGAGAAAAGAAAATGTTATTAAGAAAATCATAAGGAAGAAAAAATACATTTATACTACTGTACATATTTATAAAAAAATTTACATATAAGTAGACCTATGCAGTTCAAACCCTGTTGTCCAAGGGCCAACTGTACATGCCAATGCAAGAAAGACAAGCAAAAGTCTGTCAGATGACAAGATGTAACTCATGTTGCCAGATTCTCATTGGTAATGAGGGAAGCAGACCAACCATATGAGCATCTGTATGTTGGATCTGGCCACTTTGTCTTCTTTATTTTTTATTTTCAGTCAAACTCTTGTTTTATTAGAATAATGCTCATTTTAGTAGGCTTCCTTGCCTACAGATTGCAGAGTTTTTTTATACATGTAGATATTCCACATCTTGAAGTGAGAATTTGCCTCTTGGGAGGTAATGTGCTTTCTTGGAGAATGAATTGTTACCTCACATTTTCCATCTGTTCTCAAGGAAATATGTTTATTTTTAGTGAACAAGGTAAATCCTAGAGGGGACGTGATAGATCCCCCTATCCAGTAGATTCCCCTTTCTTTCATTTCATGGGAAGTAGTATAGTATCTTCTTGTTAATTAACATATCACATTTATAAGATGGATCTCCTCTTACAAGGAAAAGTGTAGATGGGTGTGAATTTTATATATTATATATGTATATGTGTTTCTGTTTCCATGGGAAATGTTACAATATGATTTATCTGCCATATATAAAATTTAACATTTTGAACGACTAACTTTTATTCCATGGAGTTGTTGGGGATGGGAAAGTTTCCCCTTACCCCTTTAGTTTTTCTGCCTGGTCAAATAATCTAACGTAAAACAGATTAACAGGAGAAAATAAAATTTTAATAGTGCACATGGTTTATTCACATAAACATGAAATTCCAAAGACAGGGAGGTAAAATGAGTTACATGTCATTTTGGACTAAGGAGAGGGAGGCAGGCAATTCACAGAAAGATGAGAAAGCAAATATTTGGTAAAAGTATTCTTGCAGAGCCTCTTAGAAACAATGGGACAAAGGGGAATTTAGCAGAACAGATTTTTGCTCGGGATCTTCCCTGTTTGCCACATTTATTTCATAGGTGCTAAGGTGAATAGCTAAAGTGAATATGCTAAGGTTCCCTTTCTGAAGCAGCTTGTTCTCGCTGAATCTCTTTAGGCAGATAATGGAGAAGTAAAAACGTCTTCCGGAGATTGTTGGGCTTTCATTGCTTTGGACTGAAAGCAATCTGCATGCTAGGGTGGCACATTTTAGGGATGCTAGCTCTCGACCCTCACAGAATTAAAGGTGAGAAGCTTTACTGTGGAGTGTAATTTCTTTGAAAATAAATGGCAACTTATCATTTTCCTCTGCTTCTTACTGATGGAAGTTGTGAGGATTCCAATGTTTTCCCCTGAGAGACTATCTTCCGTTGGCTGCCATCCTAAGTTCTGAGATGTTTATTCTATAAGCAATTTAAACAAAGGGGAGGAAATGCCCCGGACTGGTGACTGCATGTAATCATAATGAAAAATGCGTGATATTGAATCATAGGAGTAGAAGATGGTGTGGTGATTTCAGACTTGGACTCTCACTTCTGGTGGTGAGACTCTTTTGGAGAAACTAGGATAAAATGAAACCATACTGTGGCAAACCTGGCCCATCCGTAGTGTATGCATGTCTTTCTTTCTTCCTCCTTTATTCACAGGATGTCACCATCCTGTGTATGAGGAAGGCCAGTCAGTTGTGCGCTAATGCAGTCTAAAGTTTTTTCCTACCCTGTGGTGGTGTTCAGTGAATTAAGTTTCTGCAATCCTACTTAAATAAAAAATGAAACATGTGACCATTAGAATAAAAATGAACCCAGGCAAGAATAATCAATGAATACTAAATCCAGAGGTGGAGTTTCAACAAAGAACAGAATACTCACATAATCTCAAGTTATCTAAAAGTGCAGAAGACAAAATAGTTAACTAAACAGTGAAAACATTTAACAGCATCTTTACCAAGTGATAGAAATTAGCATTATCCCAAAGGGGTAAGTGGATATCCTGGGTCCTGAGATGGGATATTATGGGAAGAACACATGATTATGTAGTATTTCAGTCCCAAATGTGATCCATGAATTTCATCACAAGGAAATATCAGAGGACAAATTGAAAGACATTCTATTGTGGGGCCTAAAAAAAAATATTTTTTTCTTCTCACCTTCTAAATTAGTTTAGCTGGGCTAATAATCAAATTAAGAGAGATAGATTAAAAGGAGAAAATCAAACTTTAATTCATGGGCATGGGGAATTCACATAAGCATAAAATTCCAAAGTTAGTGAGACAAAATTGGGTATATACGTCATTTTGGACAAAGGAGAGGGGAGCATTGAAGAGATTTCAAAGGAAGTAGGCAATTTACAGGTAGTTGAGGAAGAGTAGAACCTACATGGCAGGTAAATTCTTGCTTCAATGCAACACAGGATGTGACCTAGCTACCAGTCCCCTCTGCTTTGGCCCTTCCTATCTATTATATTTAATTCAAATTAGGCTAAGGCAAACACCCCAAGATTTCCTTTCTGAAGCAGGCCCCTCATCTGAATCTCTTAGATAGGAAAGGAGGAGGGCCAGAGGCTCCCTCTGAGTTCCTGTTTTTCAACAACGAGTTTAAAATCAACATCCCAAAAGGCAGCCTTAGGGTGGCAAAACTTTGGTTCCCTTCATTAGAAAATAATGGAAAGGCTGAGGGGTTGCTCTCAAGTTCAAGGAGACTATAGAGACATGACAACTGAATGCAATATGCCATCCCAAATAGGATTACTTATTTGAAAAATAATTGTTATAAAAGTCATTGTTGAAGGCACATGATGAAATTTGTATACAGACTGTAAATTAGATAAATTATTACATCAGTGTTAAATTCCTTTAATTTGATAACTGTACTGTGATTATATAAGAGACTCTTTATTCATAGGAAACATACATTGAGGTATTGAGCATGTAGCCTACTGTCACATGGTTTGGAAATAATTATATCGATATTCATGTGTATGTGTGGATATACACAGAGGGATGAGGGGATTAAACAAACTTGGCAAAATATTAAAATTTGTTGAATTGGTGTAAAGAGTATTAAGATTTGCAACTTGTGTCTAAATTTGAAATTATTTCAAAATAATAAGCTTTGAAAAATAAAGCCAATGTTCCCATGACACACACGTATCAATTGGTAGAAAGGTTTGATGGGAGAATTTAGACTACAAATAGTTTGAATATTAGGAGGAAAATGTGAAGATGAGCCACAAAAGCACCTTCCCATAGATAATCTTGGTAGCAGTCCTTTCACAATGACAGACTCCAGGAATTCTGTGTCTACTAGGGTAATCCCATTAAAGAAATTTCAGCTGGCTGCAAGGCTCTGAGAGTCCAGAGTGTAGGGTGATGAAGCCCTGGTTTGAGGGTTGATTTATTGGCTGGTTTAACCTGCTTGTTATCGGGAACTCTCAGAGCAGCAGTCTAGGTCAAGCCTGTGTGCCCTGCACTGTCCCTCCAGAGGGAAAAAGCACATTAGCTGTCCTTTAAGTGTTGCCTTACCGGGGTTGGAGGTTGGCCATACATCTTCAGTTAGTGGACTGAAATATTTGCAGTGACTGAGCCCCACAGTCTCTTGTGAAACTTGTGGAGGGAAAGTTGTTTCTAAATGTAAGATCTCTCACCCAAATTGTGCTCATCAGTGACTCATGAGATTTCAAGTGTGCAAGCTTGCTTTTCTGTAGACTCAATGCTGAGGCAACGCACCCATGCATGCTGTGCACAGAGCCTTCTAGGAAGGGTAAGGCTTGCTGACCAGCCCATTAGAGGGAGAGAGAATGAAGCCGTTGTTTCACCAGCCTAGAGAAAAAGCTCAGTGGGATCTCCTTTAACAAACACCTGTAATCTGATGTTACAACAACACATGGTTAACTCCTTATGCAGACTTTTGCCATGCTGTTGGAAGCACCCTGTGGAGTTACATTGGAAGGAAAATTCAATGCTTTATTACTTAATCACATCACTCAATGTTAGAGGTTTTCATTATCTCATAAAATGTTTTCCAGGGGTAGGGAGGGTGGTTTGGAAAAAATTTTATTGACCTGCCTTGTTTCCAATTTTGTGAGCTTTCAAACAAAAATATCTGTTTCCTTTTTTAAAATTTGTTGTTTAAAAAATGGCTTTGTGCAGGATTGGTTCATTTTCAAAGCCATTTTGCTTTGTCCTAATATAGATATGCTTCAGGAATTATTTTTCTTAAGTGTCAATGGCATAGAGGGCTATAAATAATCAACATATATTTGATTATAATAGTAATTGTTTTAGTGTGTCATAGATTAAAAACATAGCATAGGATGGAGCTAGTTATGAATCCAGCAAGCTTTCAAAGCTATTTGCTTTAAAAGAAGAATGAGGTCCTAAGACGAAAACTTCTAGTTTTCAAAGTGCTAGGCAGAATTTCAACCTCATGATCTCTTTTCAACTCTGAAAGGGCACACCTTTGTTGTCTTTGCTTAGTAACAGTTGAAAAAGTTTCCATTTTTATTTCAATGGATAGCATTGTGGTTATTTTTTCTGCATGATATGAATTGTTTTATAGGGGGCTCTCCTTTCAAGTTGGGGGTTGGTTACAAAACTCTCTACTTTTTCATTGAGCACCAAGAAAAGAAATAATAGCACAGAAGGAATGTATTTTTAAAAATATAGAATAGACAACTGACACACCTAGGCACAGCTTGGGGCTTTCTAGCAGGGAGTTTATTTTCCATGTACATGATTTATTTGGCAGAGTAATATGGGCCCAAGTTTTCTGATTTAACTGTCGTAAAGAATTTCATGGCTTAGAACACAAACTGGGCGTGGGATTCTTAAAGCATAATTATAGTGGAGTCAAAAGCTGTTTGGAAGCCCAGCAATTAAGGAGGATTACTGAGATCTCTTTCTGAACAGAGAGATGCTGGTGTCTCTTTGGTAAATGGCCACCTGGAGAAGAAGCAGGAGGTTTTATTTAAGTAGAGGGTAAACTGGGGCAACAATCTGGAATTTTTGACATGATGTTTTCCACCACTGTTTTGTTTGTTTGTTTGCTTGTTTGTTTGTTTGTATGCCTAGACTGTGACTTTCTTGTGAGAGAATGAAAAAAGATTTCTTGGACTATTTGTCTTCCTAGATAGTGGAGAGAGTGTGTGTGTGTGTGTGTGTGTGTGTGTGTGTGTGTGTGTGTGTGTGTTTAATTGGATAATTTCTAATTTTTTTCATTCTTAAGAGTCTATGGTTTTTGTACAGAGAAGGAAATCATCAACAAAATGAAAAGACAACCTACTGAATGGAGAAAGATATTTACAAATAATACATCCAATATGGGGTTACTATCAAAATACATAAATAACTCATACAAGTTAACACCAAAAAAAAAATCCAATTCAAAAAATGGGCAAAAGATTTGAATAGACATTTCTCCTAAGAGGACATACAGACTGCCAACAAACATATGAAAAGATGCTTAAAATCACTAAATGTCAGAGAAATGCAAATTAAAAACACAGTGAAATATCACTCCACACCTGTCAAAATGGCTGTCCTCAAATCAAAAACAACAAGTGTTGGTGAGGATGTGGAGAAACGGGAACTCTCATGCACTGTTGATGGGATTGTAAATCAGTGCAGCCACTATGAAAAATAGTATGGAGTTTCCTCAAAAAATTAAATACAGAGCTGCCATATGATACAAGAATTTTACTTCTGAGTATTTATCTGAAGAAAACAAAACACTAAGTTGAAAAGATTATACGAACAACTATGTTCATTGTAGCATTACTAGCCAAGATATAGAAGCAACCTAGATGTCCATCAATAGATGAATGGGTAGGGAAGATGTGAGATATATATACATATACACACATATATATACATATGTATGCATATATATACACACATATATATACACATGTATGTATATATATATATACACACGTATGTATATATATATATACACACACACAAATATACACCCCCAATGGAATATTACTCAGCAATAAAAAATAATGAAATCTTGCTATTTGCAGCAATGTGGATGGACCTAGAGGATATTATTGCTAGTGAAATAAATCAGACAAAGAAAGACAAATACTGTATGATCTTATCTATATGTGGAATCTAAAAAAAGCAAAAATAAATGAATAAACAAAACAAAACAGAAACAGATCTATAGATATAGAGAATAAACTGATGGTTGCCAAAGGGGATGCGGTGGGGGGATGGGAATTTAAAAAAGAAAAGTCTGTGGTTCTACTGATGCCTCTCTACTGTGGCAAGAGTAAGTCTCAACTAGAGAGTGAGAGGTGATCAGAAGGTATTCTCTGTAGACCTTAGCATATGATCTATTTTTCCTCAGTCATTGTTCACAGCTGTGACAGAAAAGATATTTTTCCTTTTCTTTCTCCATCATGTTCTGGCAACTAGATAGCTTTCCCTTGGGACCAAAACCGTCATGGTGGACCCTGCATTTCCTCAGTGTAGCAGTTGACTTTATAAATCCAGTGAAGCTCCTCTGTGAACACTAGGACTGCTAACTTCCTCCTGAAAGGCTGACTATCTACATGGTTGCCCTGCAAGTGATGCTTTTTTTCACCAGTTCTTTTAATTGAACCGAGTTCTGGATCTGTTTTATACTGTGTCCAGCCATTTACCATATTAAGAATAAAGCAGGTATTTATCCCATCTGTGAGGTGCTGATTGGTTGTAAAATGTTCTTGTAAAATCTGTTCTTGCTGTTAACCTCATTTGTATGAAGGAAAAGTATTTGGAATTTGCCAAAACTGCTAAACACAGGGCAGAGCAGTCACTACTAAAGCCTTCTGTTTGTTGCATTATTAGAAAGTCCTAAGACTATAAGGACCCCAGGAAATCTTCAAGTTTATTTCTCTGGCTCAGGGTGAAGCGGCCATGGAAACGCTCATGCGCATGCGCTATGTGGGCTTTTCCTGTCTCAGGCATCTCCCCGGAGGGAGATTACGACTTCTCTTTGTAACTTAATACGATATGTATCAATTTATACACCAAGAATTTATCCTAAAAGCTAAGCTGACATCTTTCTGGACTGACTTAAATCCAATTTTTGGTTGTTTTCTCCTTAGAGATAGAGAACTTTGATCTAACAACACTCCATATATTACTCAGCCACCCCGAGGGGCCCAGTCTCGGCTCCATTAACCATTTCTCTCCCCTGCTCTTTTTCAAATCTATAATCAGTTTACATTTTATCTTCTCTAAGTAATACATTCTTTAGATATCTGTGGCTCATTTTTCTACATGCAAAATCGGACACTGTTCCTGTTTGTGTTTCCACTGTTACCTTCTTGATCCATGTGCCAACAACTGTGCCTCATTTAGCCAAGCCGAGAACAGACACGTTTTCCTGTGGTGTCACAGCCCTGGTGACAGAAATGACTGCAAAAATATATACGAAGAGAGTAGACAAAAAAGATCCAGCATATTAAGCTGGGTTTCTATCTAGAGCATTGATCAGACTTAAAAGTAAGTATATATTCAATAAACAAATTCTCCATAAATAAAATTTCATTCATGTTATTTCCTTGCTACCTACATTACCTTTATTATTAATAAAAAGAAAACTTATTGGGATATTTTGAAACTTAAAAGCCATCCTTAGGATAATGGAATGCATTATATTGGAGATTCTTATGTTAATTAAATCACTCTCTTGGGGAAGAGAATTAGCAATTTAGAAGACTGATATTACCTAGAAGCTATTGTGTTCCCCAAGGTAACACTGATAAGAGACTACTCCCAGAATGCCATCGCCTTTTTAAGTTAAAACTAAGATGGGTGTAAGTTCTTTACTTCCTGAAGTTATATCAGTTACAAATATGTGGAAACAGAGAAGATTAAGCTATTATGGAGAATTTTCTTCTGAATAATTCATATTTTTTCTATTTAGAACTATTTATTCCTTTCCTCCCCCAGATATGAAGTAAATATTGAAGCTTCATTATATTTCTTCTGAATATCAGAATTCTGACCATGATACTAGGTTTAGGCATAGACTAGTTTTTAGTTTCCCAGTGAACAGGATATAATCAAAACTCCATAAAGAGCCAACTCTTTGCCACATACTTTGAACATTATGTTTCACTAATTTTCTGTTTTTCAATGCTTGAGGGAAAGTAACTTACAATCTTAGCTTAATTATGCATGGCTCTGAAGTAAATCGAGATCATCCATCCAAATCATGTTTTATTTTTATTTTTTAAAATTTATTTTAAATTATAGTTGACGTACCATATTATCAGTTTCAGGTGTACAGCATAGTGATTCAACATTTATATACCTTACAAACTGATCACTACAATAATTTTAGAATCCATCTGTCACTGTACAGTTATTATGATATTTTTGACTCTATTCCTTAGGCTCTACATTACATCCCCATGACTTATTTTATAACCAGAAGTTTGTATTTCTTAATTCCCTCCCTCTTTTCTGCC
This sequence comes from Pteropus alecto, assembly GCF_000325575.1. NCBI lineage: Eukaryota > Metazoa > Chordata > Mammalia > Chiroptera > Pteropodidae > Pteropus > Pteropus alecto. Next base: position 10,635,340 of record NW_006442491.1, on the reverse strand, counting down.
TAATTTCCTACCCTTAGTGATAAATTTTTTTCCTTCTGGAAGCTTTGCCAGCAAACTGGCTTTCTGCATAATTGGTTTCTTTCACCCTTGTTGAATGCAGGGCCACCATACTCAGTAGGAAATGAGCATGTGAGGGCTTATGGGTAAGATGGTCAACCCTTTCTGGTGCAGAAGCCCCCTTGGCTGTTTAAATGTACCTGACCATTTGACGTGTCAGTTTTCCTTGTCAAGAAACTCATCTAGAGTCTTGGGTAGTTCTTTTCCTGGAAATGGCTTAAAGTCCTGCGCTTTCTCATCTACCTCAATCGAAGACTTGAATCTGGGCATAGAACAGACAGAATTCTATTTAAATGTGTACCACTTCATATTCGTGCCCTCCTTTCCAACAGATAGAACATTGCCCACTTTTTCGTGATAAAACATCCATAAACCTAACCTCTTCTTTCTTCTTCACTTCCTTTGCTCTTTTAAAGGGACAATCTTAGATTAATAGATAATTTTTCAGAGTGTCATGCCACATAGTCTGAGTGCCTTAGTATGGAAAGTTGGGAGAGCAGCTTTTAATTATTCAAATATTTGTTGGATGTCTACTTGATGCCAGCCACTGATGTCAACTGAGTCTGAATTTTGCTTCTCTCCTCGAGAATGGTAGCAGTAGGGGTAAGCTGAAGTAAAAGTGTTCTGACTTAGTTGGTGTGCAAAAGTTATTAGAGATGAATTCACAGTGGCAAATTGCAATGGAACACTTGGGACCTGGCTATTGGTGTCCTTTAGGCTATAAGGAAAGAGAGCAAATGAAGTCATACCCTTTAGTTAAGAATAACGGCCATCCAAGAAGGGGGACTCTTTCAAGTCTTTTTTCGAGGAAGAAAACGGAAGCGTCTACTGATGAGAGAAGTTGTTCACTTGATCGAATGGGCTTTTTAGCATAGACAAAACCAAACCATTCAATAAGATAGCTGGCCACTGCTGAGGTGGTGGGACGGCTGCAGCATAGAGATTCTTTTTACTTATTTTGCGTCAAATGCTAAAGCCCTGCAAGAAATAATACGATATTTACCATGTGCCGGGATTTATTTTTAGCCTTTTAGTACTGTTTAATTTAAACTTCACAGTAACCTCTTAAGACAGGCACTATTATTATTATTTTCAGATGGGGAAACTGAGATACAAAAAGCATGAGTACCTTGCCTAAATTCACATATCTAGCAAAAGGTGAAGCCAGGAAGGCAGATTTCACAGGTTGAGAGCCCCTAACCATGAAATGGGGCTGCTTGGAATCAAGTTTTTTATACTACAACCTGCAAGACAGAAGCACAACATCACTCTTAAAACTTAGGGTCCTAGAGAATTTGGGTGATTTTGTTTGTTTGCGTATTGGTACCCAGTCATATGGTATAGGCTCATATACATGCTTCCTGGGAATTGGCTCAGAGTTTAGAAAGTTTTCTGCTTATGAAACTCTTATAGGTGGTTTTGCTCTTCTAGAAAAACTCATACCCTACAGTTTGCAAAGCATAGCCCTGGAGCTCTTCTGGGAGAATGGAAAGAAGTTTCGTCTTAAGCTGATTGAGTGAAAGCCCCAGCAAAGTGGCATTTTATAGAAGAGATCTGATCAAAATCAGTAAAGCCGAGGATAATTCCATAAATGTATCATTATGTAAACAGGGAGGACTCAATAAGATTTTAAAATAACAGAGTTGAGTAAGTGAAACAATCGAAGATATGCATCTGATTCAAATCAAATTCAGCAACTGCAATAATATTATCTGATGGAAGAGATTTTGTGTCGAACGTTCAAAGCTGGCTTTATGTCCTTATGAGGTATCAAAATAATCAAAGTATTTTTTTGCTCTTTGCTGTCTTGTGAAAGAATTATAAATGGTCGAACCATTTATGTTGTTCAGAAACCACAGTTGGGAAGTGAGCATGAAATAGGGAGGGAGGAGACTTCGTTGTCCATTATTAGAGCATCTCTTTTAGGAGAGATACTCTTTCTGCCTCAGATCCCAGACTCCAGGCCATCAGAGGCTCCTTGGAGAGGATGTGAGGAGAATCAGAATTGCAAAAAGGATTCTCAAACTTGGCTGATTATCGTCATCACCTGGAGTGTTTTTTAAAGGTATGGATTTCTAGGTTTCTCCCCTGGAAGTTCTGATTCAGCAGGTCCAGATTAGAATCTAGGAATACGAATTTTAAATGTCTCTAGATGGGAGTTGTATGATCAACCAGGAGCCACAATCTAGTTGTACACATTGAAGAGATGAGTAGACTGAAGCTTGGCAAGAATAATAAATATTTTCATTCCTATTTTACAGGTGAGCTGAGGCTGGAATTTTTTTCTTTTCTTTCTTTGGCTCTAGATTCAGTACTTTTTTAAGTCTCTAAGTACATATGCATTGGACAGTTAGGGATGTGTGTGTGTGTGTGTGTGTGTGTGTGTGTGCGCGTGCATGTGCATGTGATGTTCAAGCTTGTAATGATGACGACCTATCAGTAGAACATGTTAAATATTGGGCTATTAATAATAATACTATTGTTTTGAAGTATAGTCAGATGAGTAAAAACTCTGACAGAATTAAAATATTTACCCTGTGAAAATATAATTATTTAGTGTATAGTCTCATGGGAGAAATAAAAAAGCACAAAAAAGAAAAATAAATTATGCTTTCCAAAGAGTTATTCAAGAAAATATTAAACTTCTTTTGCTTACAATCATGTAGAAGAGTCACACTTTGCATCCTAGAAAAGATAGAAAAGATAGTGAAAAATCATTTTATTACTTGCTTCTCTCCTAAATCCATTTCCCTCTATTTTGACCATCTTGAGGTCAGGGACTATATCTTATTCCTACTTGTATCCCTAAATGCCTAGCTCAATGTCTAACATATAATAATACTGATAATAATAATTTATTGAGCACATTTAATTTTCAAAAGAATCTTATGATATAGGTACACATAAGGAAGTAGATATGCAAACACCATCTGGTTTGTGAGTATAGAGGAAACACCACCTCTCACCTGGAATGAACAAGTAAGGTGTTCAAGCGAGATGGGACCTTTGCCAAGGCTTGGAGGATGAGTACAGGGCAGATGAAGAAAGAGCTGGGGAGGAATGGTCTCTGGCAGGAGGAAGGAAAGCCAATATACTTGAAAAGGTGAGAAGAAATCAAGGTGGGTATGCTTGAGTGTCAGATGCAGGATGGTCTCCTTGGAACAGGCTTGGGCAGAGAGGCAGTGGCAACTGTGACTGGAAAGGTGATGTGGGTGTGGACCCGTGGATGGCCTTGAAATCTGAGCTGAGAACTGTGGCTTTTATTCTCTGCACGTTAGGAGCTCCCAGAGGCTTTTGAGCAGGGGAACAACATGTTGGAAAGTGCCATTCTAGGATGACTGTATGATGCATGAGAGGAAGTCTGAGGCACCACAGCTTGAAGTTCCAGTCCAGAGAAGTAGGGACATTGGGAAGAAGCCGCAGTTAAAGAGGAGAAGAGAAGATGAGTTTATCTTTGTCTTGACTGGGTTGGAATGCCCAAGTAAGGTGGCCATCTCTAGCAGACAGTTGGAACTATGGGGCTGGAGATAAAGATATGGAATATGGATTTTTGAAGTTAGTAATAAATAACATCTCTGAGTAAAAGAATAAGGAGCAAGAAGAACAGACGGTCCAGGACCAAACCTTGTGCACCTGACATATTTAGGGGTTAGGAAGATAAACCAGGGAGATAAGTAGTTAAATGAAGTCTGGCATGTAATGAGCTTTTGCACTTTTCTAAAAAATACTTTCCTTTATATGATTAACTGTTTTATGTTCTCATCTCTTATGTGCGTGTTTATCCAGTGAGATTTTTTCCACAACTACTAACAAGATATTCTCACCATGCTATTTGCCCTCTGGAAATCTTGCTGGAACCTCAAACTTAGTATTTCTTAAACTGAACTTGGTTTCTCAATTTCCAACTTTGTCTTGTGTTCTATGTCCTCTATTTCTAGTGACAGTAACCCATCTTCCAGGCTCAAACCCCTTGATTTCTCTCTGCATCCCCCTAGCTTCCAAGGCCCAGAAGGTTGACCTTTTTGTACTACTTGTGAATACCTTATTTCCCACACTGCTGTGCTTGAGTTCAGGCCCCAAGTACCTCTACCTGGGGATGTTGCAGTCACCTCTTAATTCATCCTCTCAGATTTACACTCTTTTCCCTCTACTTGATCACAAACACCGCTACTACCAGATTCATTTTTTGGTATCTGATCTTCTGACTTACCTGATCCTCTTTAAAACTTTGCACAGCTTCAATTCATTGACAGCAGTGATTTCATACATGGTCCCCAGAATGAAATCTTGTCCAGAAACTCCAGTATGTCAAGGAGGTAAAAGCAGGCTGTTCTGGTCACACCAGGGGAGTATCTTGGATCATTGCCTATTCTGTCTTCACAACACCCAGAACTCAGCAGAAGAGATTTTGAATAAATGCCAACTTCCTGACCCTTGTAGTCATGGCTCTCTGAAATTTTCTCCCAACTTACTTTTTCTATCTTGATTCTCATTCGTACCAACTATGTACCCTACAGTTGAGTCGAGGGAACTTCCATACATTTCCTCTGTTTCCCCACATTGTCTTTTGCTCGTTTGAGTGGAATTCTTTTCTGTTTAAAATGCTCTCCCTTTTTCTGCATGCATCCACATCCTGTCTTTTAAGACCCATCTCAAAGGCTTCTTCAGTGGAGAATTCCTTCCTTAATCCATTCCCCCTTATTGCTAAGTAGTTTTCTTTCTTCTTTCCCTTCATAGTCCATTATCTGGGTCTGTCTTAGGCACGTATTGCTTTCTGTTTGGTATTAGAATTATTTATTGTGGGTTTTCTCTCCCCTTGTAGTCTGTAAAGTCCTTGAGATTAGGATAATTGATTGATTTGCCCTTGTATTCTTTCTCAGGGCCTGGGACACACCTTGAGCTTATTCACAGTGATGTGCTGAATGAATACGGCTCTGCAAGCATCTTGAAGGAAGGGAAAAAGGCTTCATCATTATTATTCATTTCCCATCATGCGTTTGGTGAGGCTGGGCTTACAGCAGACCTCATATCGAGTATATAAAACTGGCAGGCATTTCCTTTATTTTGTAATTGTAATCTATATTCTTACATTTTCACCTGCCTTTTGAAAGTCACTGATGGGAGATCCTCTGAAAAGGCACAAAAGAACAATTTGCTCATCCACTGTGGAGGAGAGGGGAATAATATTAGTATCACTGTTTTGTTCTTGGTGTTTACCAGCAAAAAGATCTAAAATATGTTTCAGGCAATTAAAGGCAGAATCTTAAAATGCCTTCCTTGGCTATGCTTCTTCCCTCCTAGGTCATCTTTCCAGTAAGTATTTTGTGGCATGTTCCATTTGAAGTCATTTACTGCATGTCACTGTCTTAGGGCAGACCTTCCGAAGGGGTCTGGAAAGAATCTAAACTAATGGCTTGGAACTTTTATAGTTAATGCATCTCTAGCGAGGTGTATAAATGGTTTGAGTTGAAAGAGCCCAGAGGACTGTGGCAATAAGCTTCTGGTTAGGGCAGTGGGAAGTCTGAAGGAATAAATTAAAGTACCAGATGCCCTTTATACTGCTCAACTTCTCAGCATGAGTCAGCCCCAACTTCCCAGTTTGGGTCACAAGTTTATCTTCTCTAAGGGCTGTTAAAGCAGCCACAGTGGCAGGGGATGATGAATTGAGTTGTCCTGAGGAAGGGTGTGCATGGAAATGCTGTTGGGGTCTTGAAATTCCCCAGGAAGTTTCAAGAATTTCTTGTAGTCTATTCAGTAAGTGAAAATAAAAAAAAGAAAAAAAAAAGAGGAGGGCAGGTATCACGTAAATAATTTTACTTAATTGTATAATTTCAGTATCATATAGGAAAAGCTTGATTATAAGTATGAAATAACAAGTGAGAAGATTTTTATGATCTCCACTTTTGACAATTAAAAAGAAAACATATAATTAATTATTTAATTTAAAAGTTTTAATTAAATGCAAGTTTATAGTTCCTCGCAGGCTTAGAGATACGTCTTTTCTAACCTGTTCTTTACTCTCTTGCAGTTAGAGTTGCCCTGAGTTTTTTATTAATTAAAAAAATCAGGTATTTTTCAATAATAACTCATTACTTTGTGAAAAAAATAATGCATAATTTTCTAAACCAATGATGGACATTTTAGTGTTATTTATTTGGTTATGATACTCACAGTAATCATATGTTAAATGCTGGCCCATTCATAGACATTATCTAAGAATGCTTAAGAAGACCTAAGATATAAAATAACTGAATCTTGGTTTGAGGAGAAATTTAAAGATCTCAATATTTCAGATAGAATGGGATCACAATGTTTACCTCAAACACTAAATATGCAATATAAAGCAGGGATTAAGAACATTTTTAGAGTTTTATTGCTTGGTTTAAATTTCAGCTTTCCCATTAATTTAGCTGTGTGATCTTGGTCAAGTCATTTAACTTCCGTGTACTTAAATTTCTTCATCTAAAATTGGGAATAATTACAGAGCATGTCTGTATAAGTCAGCTTTTACTACAGTAATACTGTATAACAAACAGCTCCCCCCATATCTCAGTGGCTTATAACTGACTTTCTCCCTCAAGGGTCTGTAGGTCAACTGTGGCAGCTCTGGTCTGGGATGAAAGTTGGGTTTGAATCTACTCTCCTGGCAGGTACCAGGTGAAAAGAGAAGTGGTTCTCTGAGAGGAATGTCTAGATCACAAGAGAATGAACCAAACCATTTAAAAATCCCAGTCATAGCCTCTACATTAATACATTCACATTTCATTGGTCAAACAAATCATTTGGCCAAGCTCAACACTGAAGTGGGGGCGGGGGGTAATCATACTTTTCCCATGGAAAGAGGGAGGAAGAGTGAGTCGTTGTCGAACAATAATATCTATCCTAGGATTGTCATGAGATATAATACATGTATAGCTCTTAGCACATTTGCTTGTTACCTAGTAAAAGATCAATATGCAGTCATTCTTATTTCTTTAAAAAAAAAAATGGTGCCACAAATTGAAGAGAGCAAAAAACAAAGGAATTTCTGGGAACTCAGATCTTACTGAGATTCATGTTCCAACATGCCCTGAGTCTGTCCTTTATTGCCCCACTTCTTCCACTCTTGTTGTAGAACCTGAAAGACTGTCAGCAATGTGGGAACAGACGGGAGAAGTTTCTGTTTCTTCTTCCTCATCCAGGCTGGGGCTCAGTTGACCTTTGACTGCTACTTCCATAGTGGTCTAAAAGTGTCACAAATTCCATTTTCTCAGAGTTTATTGTAGTGAATTGCGAATCTTGGGAAGTGTATAACTTCTATTAATTTCTTCCTCTCCCTCTCTTCCTTCCATTCTTCCTTCCTTCCTCTTTCTTTCCCTCCTTCTTTCCTCTCTTTTTCTATCTTTTCTTTCATTTCTTTTTTTTAAAAAATAAAATGGGACTTTCATCAGGTGGATGGATTGTATCTCAGTGCTTACTATAACCATTGACTCTTACAGTGAATTTGTCTTGGGATCTTGGAAGCAGACACTAAGACAGAGTTTTGGATGTAAGATGTTTATTAAAGATAGAGAAAAAGAAGAAGTCAGCTTGTGGTACAGGTCTGATGAAGTCTTAGTCAATCAGGCATGAACTCTGGAGCTAGAATAGCCTTCCAGAGCTCTCCTGAGTTGGGTTGAGATGACCAATTCTGTAAACTTCTTCTTAGATCAGTCATTTTTAGTGGGCTGCCCCAAGAAAGGGTGTGTTTAGGGCCTGGGAACTCTGTGGCTGAGGCAGAGTCTGAAGAAGCAGGCAGCTGAAAGCTGCATGTAGAATGCATAACCTGTGACTGGACCACAAGCTCAATCTGAAGAGGGATCTGTGTGGTGCATCTCTGTGTCAATTACAAGAACCTAGCTCATTGTACATATTTAGTTAATGATAGTTATTATGATTATTGCTGGTTATCACTGATGTTATGTTTATTATATACAGTTTTGTTATTTCTGCCCTCTTCTTGCTCCCTCACCCTGCCCACTCCTAAATGGACTATTTTTCTCCTTTGCTTGGCATAAGCTCTAAGAGTGCTGTTTTCTATTTTGAGGTCCATGATGATAGCAAGACCCATTTGGCTCCTTTGGCTTTGAGCCTTTGAGAACACTCTCGTTCCTGCATTCACTCTTGAGTTTCCAACTCAGCTCATCTAACTTCAAGCAGGGTATGGAGGAGATTTTAGCAGAACCCCAATATCCATTAGACTTGGATCTGAGTCCAAATTTATTAGGAATGATACCATAGAATATCTAAGATATACCTCTGTCATTCCAGGCAGGGGTCTAGATAATTAGAGAACTGAATTCATGGACTGTTGAAATAGAAGAAAAACAATTATCAACGTGTTCATCTTTATCCTATTACAGTTGAGGAAACTGAGGCATAGAGAGTCATGACTTATTCAAATTCACCCAATTCTTTAAATGGCAAGAAGTGGAGTAGAAGCCAGGCTCTCATGTTGGTGGTTTTACATGCCATCAGTGTTTAGATAGCATTGTGATTTTAAAATTTGGGTCAGAGTTGGAGTTGGACAACCTGGTTCAAATTCTTATAAGCTGTGTGATTATACGTAAGTGACTTTAACCTCCTGAGTCTCAGTTTCCTCATTTGTAAGAGGCCGTTTCATAAGGTAGTTGTGAGCATTAAATTAGAAATGAATAAAAAGAGCTTTCTTGCTATGATGATGACTTCAATCACAAATTTTACCATGTATTTAGGAAGACACACTAGGTGATTGTGTCTATTATCTATTACCACAATGATGCCATGTGACAACAACACAAAACTTCAGTGACATACAAAATTAAACATTTACAGCTTATGCATCAAGACTCAGCTATGAGTAAGCCAGCCATCTCTGCTGATCTTGGCTGGAATCACTCATGTACCTGGATGTCACTTGTCTGTTGACTAATCTAGGATGATCTTTGCTAGGTCAACTGCAAACACTCAGCTCTGCTCCATGTGTCCCTCATCCTCCAGCAGGGTAGCTTTCACAGTGATGATAGAGGCTCAGGAGAACAAGTAGAGACACTCAAGGAATCTTAAAGCCTAGGCTTGAAATTGGTACACCACCATTTTACTTCTTTCTGTTGGTTGAAACAAATCATGTGGCCAGTCCCAGAGTTAAAGGAGAAGGGTACTACAAAGTTACACTGTAGAACTAAATGAGGCAGGAAGAAAAGGCAGCATCTCTTGAAGGGAGAAGCCCTAAAGTCACATGATAATGAATGTGGATATAGACATGAATGGGTCATTAATGAAATCACTTTAGCACTGGGAGACACTTTATAATAAATCTCAGTTGACACCGTAGGATACAGAGTTCATGATGACTCTATTCAATGCTGAATTTTGCTTATAAAGAAAGAATCTTTATACTGAGATTCCTTTATACATGAGCGAAATAATCCTTCCCTCATCATTAACCAGGCCTGACACCCCACTCCAAAAGACTAGTTCTTCTTTTTACTTTCTTCCCCACCAGCTGAATGGGAACACAGTATTTTAGATCTAGAAGGGGCCATCACACAGTCTCTTTTATTTTTCAGGTGAGGAACCTAGACTCCAGAGGGTTTTAGTAATTTGCCTAAGGCTATCCAGTTACTTAGAAATCATCTAAGACTGGCACATAGTTCTGATCACCAGGCTCAGGTTCTTTCCACTGCTCCCTCCTGTCTAAGTTTTTCTGTCCAGACTCTCCTTATACTTAGGAGTTGGAGGGATTGTCAGACAGACTCTCACTGCCTGTTACTCCAATGTTATCTTTTAGTTCTCTAATTTAGGCAGCTTCGGTTCTTTAAATTACTTATTATAAGGCCAATGAGCCAGGGAGGAATCATGCTATTTGATTGTAACCATCTTAGTTATCAATGACTGCTTTCGCAGGGAATGGGAAAAAGGAGGTGCGTGTGCATGTGTGTGTGTGTGTGTGTGTGTGTGTGTGGACGTCTGTCGCAGTGAGTTGGAAAAAGTAGGTGCGTGTGCATGTGTGTGTGTGTGTGTGTGTGTGTGTGTGTGTGTGTGTGTGTAGTAAAAAGGGTTGGAGGATTATTGGCAAAATAGAAATTAAGTGCAGAAAAAAGTTTCTAGGCTTGAGTGCCTTTTAAATTTTAAGGTACACATGAATCTTCTGAGAATCTTGTTAAAATGAAGATTCTAATCGAGTAAGTCTGAGACAGGGCCTAGCAAGCGCCAAGGTGTTATTGGTGCTGTTGATCCAGGTAACTCTCTTTGAGTAGCAAAGTCCAGAACATTCTGTCTAATAGAACTTTCTGCAATGTTGAAAATGTTCTATACCTGTCCAGTATACTAACCCCTAGCCACATGTGGCTATTTGGCTCTTGAAATGTGGCTAGTACAGCTGAGGAAATAAATTTAAAACTCTATTTCCCCTTAATTAAATGTGTTTCATGGCAGATGTTTGGGCCATGCAGATCTAGAGAACAGGATCTATGTCCTATTTAGCTCTGAATTCCCTAGGATATAGCCCAAGATGTGGCGGTTCTCAGTACATGTTCTTTGTTGTATGCAAGGAGCATGTTGGTAAGGCATGGGGCTGGGGTGGCATGGAAGACACAATTCAAATCTGTTCTATTTAATTTTTCTAAGAACTTTATTTCGGTAGTATGGCATAGTGGATAAGACCACAAAGTATAGGGCTCGCCTGCCTTGATCTGAATATGGGCTCTGCCATTTATTAACTTTAACCTTTTGATTCCCTGTGCCTCAATTTTCTTACTTACAGAATGAAAATAAAGTAGTGTGTCTCTTATAAGATTGCTGTTTGCATGGAATGATGTGGTATTTGCAAAGTTCTTAGAATAGCTCCTGGAACATATCAAGTTCTCTCACGTACACAGGGTCTTACTAGGAAGGAACCCCACCTAGATTAAGCCCTTATGCATCTTTACATTCTTTTCACCTCTCAGAAAAGCTAAGGAACTACTTGAGCTTCAAGTTCTCAGGCAAAAGGCTTTCTTTCGTGTTACTGATGCTACTTGGGACAACATGACATTGTTGCATTGTTAATACAGAAGGCTTTAATTCAAACTTCCATCCCTAAATGGAGCCAATTCACCCAAGTGTCTGAGAGGGAGAAGTGAACAGCTAAAACAATGAGGTCAACCTTTTGAACCAAACAGGGTAATGATAGCTGGCCCCACAGAAGATACGACTGTGAGGAAATTCTGCACCCATGTTTATATAAAACCAAGCAGGAAATGTTTGCCAATGGAATAAATAAAGGAGCCTTCTGGTTACATAATGCTTCGTTGTGCCCCAGTTTGAGGCTGTTTTGGAATCATTGCTTGCTCTAGGTTTGAATTTTGGAGCTTAGGCCGCCATCTCCTCTTTTGTTTGCTTGCTCTTGATACTTTAAGCGTCATTGTTCTTTAGTTTCCTAATGGGACCAGAATGTGACTTCATTGCTTTGGCTTAAGACTGTCCTCATGATCCACTTTGCTTCTGAACCTCTGACCTGGGGATAGATTTGGATTAGGTCAGGGGGTGATGGGCTGGGGGTGATGGGGCTCAGAGCCAATTGTCCCATGTGCCTAGAGAAAGTAGAAGCTCTATTTTTACTAAAAACACATTTGTTCGTTGTGATCTTGTTATGTTAGTCACAGTCTCAGGCTCCCACAATAACCTTGCAATGTAGGCAATTATGATCCACAGATATGAAGCAGCTTTGGGTAACACGTTCTAGCTCAGAACCTAGGGTGAATTAACCCCCGAGTCTCTAATTTTTCCCTTCTGTTACACTGCCTTTCCTGCACTAAAAATTAAAGCAGATATTTCAATTCAGTTGTTTAAGTTCCTCTTTGTAACCCAAGAAAACAAAACATATTCTCACCTGGAAAAAAAAGAATCTAGTTCTAAAAAATCAAAGTATATCCTCATGATTCAATACATTTCAATTTGTATAGATGAACCAATTTATTGAAGCACATTTTGAACTTGTCACTACTGTGAAAAGGAACCAGCTTCTCCCCATGCAGTACACATTTCATGAAAACATTTCCTGAGCACCTGCCAAATGTGATAGCTGACTGTAAGCCTAAGGGGCAAGTGTAGCAAGGTTCAAAGTCCTAACATGGTTCTGACAGGTTGGGGAGCTTGGCGAAACCCATTTTACTGTGTTGGGTCTCAATTTGCTTAAGTATAAAATGTTGGTGTTCAAGAACCCTCTGGAAATTCTAGGGTATGGTGAACCTGGGTGAGAGTTTAGGTCCTCACAGTAAAACTCTACTCTCTGGTCTCTTACCTCCCGGGAGACTCCTATGGTTCATTCCAAAATTCTAGGGATATCAAGAAAACATACCCATGATGCTGTTCCTCAAGTGCCCCTCCAGATTTAGTGGAACAGAAGGAGAGCTAGAGGGAAAGGTAGAAACAAAAGCCATAGTGATATCTGACATTTCCTGGGCATCTGTTACATTTTCAGCACCTCCATAAGGAGGTTACTTGGATTGTATTTACTCATGTAGTCAATTAGCCTAATGATTTACAGCAGTGCATGGGACATTTGAGTGAATTCAGCAAGTTGGAAGGATGGACAAGTGTTTGCAAACAGATAGAAAAAGGTACCTTATGTCCAGGTGACTGGCTGCCTAAGTGATTTGAGGTTCCCTGAATTTATGATTAGGAGGGCTAGGGACCTGCAACTCAGTTTGAAAAGGGTATATAAAACTTACCTTGAAGCTGTTTGCTTGACACATACATCATTTTTGCTTAGTTTGTGTGTTTATTGGTTGGGGGATGTCTGTTGGTAGAGATTGTGGGGCCCAAACCCAGCTCACTGAGCTAATCCTTGGTGCTGTCACTTGGCCCCCAGCACATCTTCTTTGTACCAGAGGTCCAACTGTCTAAAATTACATAGTTGAAGACTTATTCATTAATGCTCTGCCTTTTCCAGAGGTTTGCTTGTCCTAAATTTATTTTTATGAGGAGTAACATTCAGTGAAGTGCACAGATCCTAAGTATACAGTTTGAGTTTTGACAAATATATACTCCCATGGGTCCACCAGAACAATTAAGATTTAGAACATTTTCATCTCCTCAGAAAGTCCCTTTCTGCCTCTTTCTAGTCAATTCCTGACCCTTTGCTCACTCCACATAACAACTATTCTCATTTTTTATCAATATAGATTAGTTTTACCTGTTCTAGTACTTCACATACATGGAACAAAACAGTAAGCACTATTTTGAGTCTGGCTTCTTTCACTTAATTTAATGGTCTTGAGGTTTTTCCACATTGCTGTGTATACCAGGAGTTTTTGTTTGTTTGTTTGTTTTTGTTTTGTTTTGTTTTGTGATGAGTATTATTCCATTGTATGAATACACCATGACTTAAAATCCATTCTTGCTGAACATTTAGGTCGTCTCTTCTAATTTTCGGCATTACAAATAAGGCTAGTATGAAAGTTTAGGTACAAGTCTTTTGTTGGAACATGCACTTATTTCTCGTGTGCAGATTCACAGAAAGGATTTTTTGGGTCAGAGGGCAGATATATGTTTAAGTTCATAGGAAACCACCATAAGAAAGCAGTTTTCCAAAGCAATTGTGCTGTTTTCCACTCCTACTCAAGGTTTTCTCTTGAAAGATCAACAGTGCTGGAAGAAGACTCTTTGTACTACTCTCTCTGACTCCCCTATCTTCTTCTTTCTTTATCAGACAGGCTAACTAACCAATAAGGCAGGACTCAATTAGTAAACAGTCCGATATCTGATTACTTAGGCTTTTTATTCACTCATTCATTCTCTCTCAAAAAAAAAAAAAATCATTCTGTGAAAAGGTACAAAGAAATGAAAGAGTGAAGAACTTTAAAATCCAAGGAGAAGGCAATAGCTAACATCATACTTAATGATGACTATTGAATGTTTTCCCCTTAAGATCATGAAAAAGATAAAAAGTCCACTCTTACCACAACCGTTGACATTTTACTGAAGGTCATACCAGTGCAAAATGTGAGAAAAAGAAAAATAGGCATAAAAATGGAAAGGGAGAATACAATTCTTTGTTCACAGATGACATTTTTTTTTTTTTTAATCTACATAGACAATCTTAAGGACTCTACAAAAAAGCTGCTGGAACTAATATGTAAGTTTAGTAAGATTTTAGTACTCAAGGTTGATATACAGAAATCAATTGCATTTGTATATCCAACAGCAAACAATTGGAAAATAAAATAAAAAATACCATTTACAATAACATAAGAGAGCATAACACACTTAAATTTATTTCTAACAAAAAATGTGCATGACTTGTACACTAAAAAATACAAAACATTGCAGGAACAGAAGACCTATATAAATGGAAAAATATCTCATATTCATGGATTGGAAAACTTAAATTATCATGATGTCAGTTCTTCTCAAATTGATCTTTAGTAGGGGTTGGCAGACATTTTCTGTAAAGGGACAGATAGTACATACTTTAGGTTTTGTAGGCCATATGATCCTAATTGTAGCTACTCAACTCTCTGCCTTTGTAATATAAAAGCACAGACAATATGTAAATGAACATGTGTTGCCATGCTTCAAAAAAACTTTATTTACAAAAACAGATTGTGGGCCAGATTTGTTCCTTTTCTATTACCCATCAGCTGAAAAATGAGACCAGATGGTCTTTAGGTTTCCTTCTGACTTTGTCTTGGGAAAAGAGAAAGCGTTCTTTTTTCCTATGTGCCAGATAAAGAGAACATATAACTTATATTACTGTTTATATGGCTGCTAATTTTCTTGCCAACCTCATCTTCATATATAAAATGGTAAAAATACAGCCTACTTGGTAGTATTGATGGGAAGTTTAAACGAAATCATATAAAGATGTAGAGATCTGTGACAATGCTTGGTTCATTCAAAGTCACTCATGTCCCCATCCTACACTCATTACAATAGTTTCCCATTTGTTTTTAGAATTTAGCTTTAGGGGTTGAAGTTTCAAATACCGTTTTCGGTTAAGCAAATGAGGCTTCTTATGACAAGCTTGTGTATGTCTAGGGAACCTGGCCTCAGGATGTTTACACCTGGCTACACCACCATTTTGTAGTGTGAGTTGCTGGAGTTTGATCTCTCATAATCCCTACCCTCAACCTTCAGGTGCCTCTCTGACTGACTTGGCTTTATTTCAGGGATCATAGTCAAGACAATTCAGGAAGGAAGCCCCGGGATGGCAACCTAGAAACATCAGGCACTTAGCTCCTATTACCTTTTTAAGAAGACATGCTTCTTATTGTAGATATTATATTCCAGCCTTATCCCAAATAATGTCAGTCCTGGGAAAAATGGTGAGAATTTAAGGCCTTCCGTCTGTTGGGAATAAAAGCTGGTAGACATATAGGAGTTTTCTTCCACCTTATACTGTTGGACCTTCCCTTCATTCCCTTTTCTTTTGCTTTCTGGTCTTGAGCTGACTAGAGATGAGGATTGGTATGCTCCTTCCTTCAGCCCTGCCCTGTGTGGCATTTGTCTTGCAACTTTCCCATGCTTGTTTCAACAGAAAAAAAAAAGCGCAAAGAGATTGACATATAGCTGCCCTGAGGCTAGATTGTCACTGAAATAGATTTCTCCAAATAAAAATAAGGGCTGTTTTTGCTTGCAAGGCCTTGCAATGAAACAGAGTTAATAAAAACTGCATGGGAAACTCGCATTGCAGCTATAAAAAAATTAAATAATAAAATTCTTAGCTAAAGTCAGCAGTGATTGTTGGCTCAGGGTAGGAATTAGGGACGAAAATATTCTGAAACTCATTGAAAGTGAAGAGGAAAGATTTATTACCCTTTATCCATTTGTTTAACCCTTCAGAAGTAGAGCTAGAGTCACACTTGCTCTGGATGTGCTTAAGTCCTGGATTTTTAAGAGTAGGACAGACAGTTTTCTATTGGTGGATAGCTGTTAAATAGAAAATTAGGCTCCATAACTTAAAAACAAAAACAGACAAAAACCCCATAACTGCTTTAAAATAAAGACTTGATAAAATCATTGATGAAAATGTTCCCAGCTTCATTCCTCCTCCTCCATCGGCTTCTATCTTTGCGTGGGTATATCAGATATCACTAAGGTTAAAGACTGTGTATCTTTCCAGGTTGGGGTGGGGCAGGGATTCCTCTCATCACTCTCCGATCCTCAAAGCCCAATGCCATCATCTGGAATAGCTCCTGGAACACTGGAGAGATGGTTTGTTTTTAGAGCACCCCACTGGGTAAGGGATCTTCCCTTCAAGAATAGAACATCCAGGATTTTTCCAGCCCCAGTGTGAGGCATCAGTAGGCCATCAGGAAATGGTGATTGATTATCTGAGAAATTCACCGTCTTTCCGCATTCAGGATTCACCAAAGTCACTATTCTAATGGAAACCCGAGGCCTCAATTAATTCCTACTTAGGACTACAAACAGGAAAAATCACAGCAACTAAGACAAGGGGGCTTTTAGCCCTTGATAGCTATGAGGGAATTTATAAGAATATTTAGAAGTGGCTCAGGGTTCTTTCTTTCTCTCCCCTTAAAACCTGTAAACTCTGGTCATTTTCACAAGTTTTTGCTAATTAATGCCACCACTGTGAAAATGGGGGCTGTTCTGCAAATGAGCTGCCACAAATGGGATTTTTATTGCTGGTGAAAAAGCCTGGGGAATAATTAGCAGATCCATGGAGATCCCTTGACTCTGGGCATCTGCATGGTAATGGCCAACCCTGGAGATCACTCAGGGAAATGGGGTCGGACTTTCTACCTTAGGGCACATTTATATTGTCAATTACAGCCTTCAAACTGTAGTTGGACAAATGTGGGAAAATATTTTGTGAAATGCTAGACAAATGAACCTGATGTTGACCAATCTCAACCAGGAAAACTGGCTCTGCTTTGCTAAGTGCTGTACAGCAGCCAAGACTTGCAAGTGAAATATTTTGATATCTCGTTAAACTTGTGTCCCTAGAGAGAGGCACACACACATACACATGGCTGCCTAGGGTCCTGCTCAAGGTGCCTGGCTGGAGAAGATTACAGAAATGACAGACTCACAGGGCTAGAAGAGAACCTGAAGGTCATCTGGTCCAGAAATTTGTAACCAGGAGATCCTTGGAGAGAATCCAGGGGAATCTGTGAATGCGGTTGGGAAAATAATTAAATTTTTGTTTTTATTAAACTCTAATTGAAATTTATTATTTTTTCCATTTCAAATGTGGGCAACAAACCACCGGGACATCACCTACTCCTGTGACTTTTGACATAGTAGAAATCAAAGATGTCTTTATATCACATTATAGTGTTGTAGATTATCTCAAGATATCATTAATGCTCATCGCTTCTTTGAAATTATGGTAGTCATTAGATCTACTGCTAGACATTATTATTTAATACATTACTAAAGAAAATACATATATTACTATATCACATATTCAAAATTATTTTAAGTGCTGTGTTTTATATAATTAGTTTTTTTGGTAATTGTAGGTATTTTCTTTTACCTGTTTAAAAACATTATACTGAGAAGAGATCACAGACTTCATCGGACTGCTAAAGAGGTCCATATTATAAGATTTAAGATTTTCTTGCCCAATATCCTCTATTTACAGCTGAGGAAGCCGAGGAAATTTGGTGAGTAGCAGAGAAAAAGCCAGAAGCCATGGTGCTGTCTCCAGTCTGTTCCCACCGTTGTAGGAGTCTGCAGCAGAAGAGAGTACACTTGGTAAAAACAACGTGAAACACTTCCTTAAAACAATGCTTTTAAGTGTAAGAATCAAGGATGATAAACAATTTCCGAAGCTAATCTTAGCCAGGAAATTTGTTTTCAAATTCAAATATGTTTTTACCTTCATTTTAGAGTGTGGATATTGCCAAGTTAAGTACATACATTATTTAAAAAAATTAACATTGTGGCACGATGATGCGTGTTATATTCAAATGGTCCCACATAATATATTATATATTATTTTTTGCGCTCCTAATAGCAAATTTGTCTCCTGAATATTTGAGGGAATTGAAATGAAAATTTTAATCTGCGAACATTCCAACTGTGAGAAACAAGAAGCTGGGTGTCAGGCCAATCTAGGTTGGAATGAGTATGGATAATTTGGATTATCAACATTATGTATTATCTAGAATAAAATATATTAATGATATAAATAGTAGATATGTCCCTACTAGTGGAAAAAACAAGAGCACATTCATTTCAAACAACTACCTTCTCTCATGAAAGTGTTAGCTGATCCTACATCCCTGGTATAAACAGAAAGATGTAAGGAATTAAAATAAATTCTCACTCTCACCTTTAACCGGATTTTTTTTTTAAAGTAATTCATCTGGACACAGTCTGATTTGTTATACTTCATGATTCCTGGAATTGCAAAACTTTAGCATGGAAGGAGTCCTTACATATTGTTTAATTCGGTAGTTCTCAGACTTCTAGATTTTTCAGCTATTATTATTATTATTATTATTATTATTAGCAATATATCAGCTGTGACACACATGTGAATATATTTATTCATATTTTTGGCTTTAATTTTTTGTTTTAACTTTTCATTTTTACTTTTTCATTTTCAGACTTATAAAGAAGTTACAAGTGTAATATAAATAATTTCAGTATGCCCTCATCCAGACTCCCAGAATGTTAATATTTCTTATAATCACGGTACAATGATCAAAATCAGCAAATTAACATTGATACTACCCTATTGTCTAAATGATAGACCTCATTTAAATTTTACCAATCGTTCCACTAATATCTTTTTTCTGGTCCAGAATACAATCCAGGATTATATGTTGTATTTAGTTTTCAATTATACACATTCTCCTCTAATCTGAAACATTTCACTAGGCTTTCTTTGTCTTTTGTGACCTTAAAATTTAAAAAAAGTTTTGGCCAGTTATTTTTCAAGAGATTTCTTAGTTTGGGTTTGTCTGACGTTTCCTTGTGGTTCTTTTCAGCTTGTGCACTTTTAGTAGGACTACCAGAGAAGTGGTATTGTGTTCTTCTTAGTACACCGTGTCAAGAGGCACGTGATGTTGATATCTCATTACTGATGTTAATTTTGATCACTTGGTTAAGGTGGTATCTGTTTGGTTTCTTAACTATTAAGTTGTAAATTTTCTTATTGTAATTAATATCTATTCTGTGGGGAGATACTTTGAGACTATGTAAAAATTCTGTTTCTCATCAAACTTTCACACACTAATTTTAATAGATGATTAGGTTTATATAAGAAAGAAGCGAGTTCATTAT
Organism: Pteropus alecto; assembly: GCF_000325575.1. Classification (NCBI taxonomy): domain Eukaryota; kingdom Metazoa; phylum Chordata; class Mammalia; order Chiroptera; family Pteropodidae; genus Pteropus; species Pteropus alecto. Next base: position 10,616,044 of record NW_006442491.1, on the reverse strand, counting down.
AGACAAGATTCAATATTTAACATAAAATCCAAAATTTCCTTTTCTTGAGATCTAGATTGTTTTTCATAATTATTCATTCATAACCTCACTGAATTCCTTTCTCTTAATATTTACCCAAAGTTATAAATGCCACGAGAATGTGACTGTTATGAATGTGCGCACAATGTAAATATACTTGAAAAACAGGTGCAGTAATTCCTGAAGATTCTTGTTGGATTTCAAGTATTTAAGAATACAGAAAAAGGTGCAATGTAGATTCTTTTGTGCATAGATGTAACTTGATCACATCCCATGAGTACAGCAGAGCATAATCATTTATGCCTTCAAAGCCACAGACACCTCATAAGTACACATAATATTGAAAGAAAACTTCCGTTTTATGCAAGTGTCAATAACATAAGTTTCATGCTGCGCTCTAATACCCATCAAAGTGGGTTGGAGCCTCAAGGAGAGAGAGGGAAGGTTGCATTGAAGAGGGTTGTTTCTTGCATTTACTTTTGGATATCCACTTCAATTTGTAGTGCAACTCCAGGTATACATAAATAAGCAGATAAATAAAATGGCCTAAGACATTTGCTCACTATGTTGGAAGGGACTATTAGAGACTCAGATATATGTGAGTCTCCACCAAAGAAAGAAGAGTCTTGCCTACTTGTTCTTGAAATGCATAGAGCCAGATAGTGAAAAGACCCCACTGTAGGGCAATCCCCCCAAATGTGAATGAGAATCAACTTCCCACAAGACTGTTTCTTTCTCTCGGGCTTTTTTCTAAAAGTATAGATATGCAAAATGGAAATGTTTGTATAGAAGGGATCATTGTCTTTTTCAAGATACCAAACAAAACAATTTCACAAACCCAGTGAAGACCTGAAGAGGTTATTTAGTTTTACCTTCACTTCATCAGAAGTTAGCCCTCTTTGCGAGCCCTCCCATCTTTAGAAAACTCACGTGCTGGAAATGTAACACCTCCATCATCCCTCACCAGGTTTTACTTTCAAAGTTTCTTCCTGATGCCTATCTGAAGATCTGTATCAATAAAAACCCAGTCTTTTAAAATCCAGTCATAACAGTGGACACCAAAACTTGTCTCTTGAACTGCCTTTACCAACACAGTAATCAGAGCTCTGGATAAAGAGTTGAAAGTATGATTATCAAGTGTGGTATGTTCACAATGCTGAGAGAGAACACAATTTCTGAGTAATAGACTTAAGCTGATTTTAAGATTGAGTTAAAATCTAAAGGTCATGACAGCCGAGTTTGGGCCAAATCTAACAAGTTGAAATGAACAGCGCTATAAGTAAGATTGTCCACTTGGATCAAAAATGGTCTGCCAGTGTAAACAGTACACATCAAAGAGGAAGAAAATGGACAAAAATAAAACCAAACCAAACCCTGGTTGGGAGTTTTTATCACAAATAAATTCATGATAGAAATGTGGAGTGGTAGAAATCCAACTTCTCCCACCCATTCCTCGTGGAGTCCTTGAATGCAGAATCTAGGGATCTGGAAGTGAAGACCTTGACCAAAAGGTTGGGGGGGGTCTTGGACCCAGTACACAGTGGTTTGATGAGGCTGTCAGCTTCTGAATTCTTGAGCAAACCCACAGAACAGATATCTCCACGGTCAGTGGAGCTGTGTGACCTGACTTTAAGTATGACTTTATACTATTCTTCAAAACCTGCTGTCTATTTTTTTTCTTATGATAATCTTCAGAAACAAATGGATTTTTAAAAACAAAACAATGACAACAAAAACAAGCAGAAAAAAGAAGAGAGAAACAAAAGTTGAAGTGGATTAAAAAAAAAACTGACCAATTTGGCTTAAAGAGCAAATAGTTTATGCATATGGAAAATGCAGTTTTATTACGGAAAAACATCTTAAGAGTATTGGGGATAGAAAATTTAATTGAATGACAGATAGATACAGCAAATTAATATTTGCAAAAAAAAAATTTTTTTTTGGATTTGTAATCCCCTGTGGTCAGTGCCAAGGAAATGATACTTATTTTGGAGAAAAACAGAATCTGAATATGAAATAGATTTGTGGGTTTTTTTTTGGTTTGTTTCTGCATTTTGCCTACCTTTTGGATCTTGACCCAGATCGCAAAATATTCAACTATAGGAATGAAGAAGAGATTTGAATAAAAGAAATGTGAGTTGAGAAGCTATTAGAAAGGTTTTCTGCAGACATAGGAGAATCCATTTCCTGGATACTGAGCCCAATTCTCTGCTATTTTATTTCCTTGATGATATCCCACCTTTCCTTAAGGCTGTCCAAGGAGACCCATGCAAGCTTGGGGAAAAAATATGCGTTCTGAAGATAGACTGACAATATAATAGGAGTAACTCTTATAAAGAACACCTTCCTGTGAGTAAGCAGATACAGCATCCGCAAATGAAGTATTTAAATAGAAAGAGGTTGCATATTTTCCAATGATTTTTGATGTTTGTTTTAAGGCCTTGAAGAGTTAATTAGGTGCCAGGACTTAATCTTTGCTATGCCCTAGATCCTGCAAGGACTGAAGTTGCAAAGGCACTTAGAACCAGCACATAAACTGCTTCTAAATGATCAGAAACCTCCTGAGTTTTCCACTTGAGCTCACTGTATGCCTTTAAGCAATGGAGATTTAAAAGTCCTGAGATTATAGGACCATAAAAATACACATTTACATGTGGTCACATGCCAGGTTTAAGACTGGGAATGAACCACAAAGGGAATGCTTTATACAAGTACCAAAATGCAAGTTCAATGAATGACACAGCAATTCTAAGAGGAACACAAGGAAAACACCAAAAGCAGAATCTCTTATGAGCCCTGCACGTCTGTTCTGGAGTTGTGAGGATGCATGTTGTCAGCCCCTTCTCTTTTCCATAAATTCCTCTGCAGCAATGTAAAATGCATCTAGTGAAACAGGTTTCTGTGGGAGAGAGACTTGGGAGTGCCCAAATTTCCTTCTTTTTTTTTTTGATGCACAATTAAGCAACAATAGCTGTCTGGAAAAATAGAAGATGTTTCAGAGCTGGTCATGCGTTCTGCACATGCCAAGGAAGAGGATTTTTTTGCAGCCTTTTGACTCCTAATCCTGTATTTACCTGTTGGCTAAGTAGAATTAATTTATTTGGTCTTACAGAGTCTAGCTCTAATCTCTGTTAAATTTCTCTTCTCCCTCCTTCCACAAAAGAATGGCAAGCTTATCTTAGAAGGATGAAGGCAGCTTGGGGATCTACTTACTATTGTTTGATTAGAAAAAATTATCTTAGTTTAATAAACAAATTTGCAGTTAATTCAAAATGAAAAAAATATTTTAGTGCTCACTGTGGGCCAGGCTTTGCACTAGTTTGTGGATACCTGGTGAACAAAATATTTAAAGGTATAGACACATGAATAGGCAGTTATGATCAGTGTGAATAATGAACCTGGGGTTAATGCATGGGAGACTATTAAGAAGACTGGGATCATATCCACATGTGGGGACTTGACAAATATTTCTTGCAGAAATCTAAGCTAAGGCCTGAGGATATTGAGCACTTGGGAGTATATGAAGAACTAAAAAGAATGTCAATATGATTACCACATAGACTGGTGAGAGATGAGTCACATAAAGTAGGCAAAAGCCAGACACCTAAGGTGACTGCCAATGTTAGGAGTTTGGGATCTTAGCTCAAGAGGCAGAGATGAAGGTGTTCTTCCTACCTTGATGGTATCAGGCTGATGGTGGAGAAACCTCTGCTTATCTTAATCAACCATCAACATGCATCCTTATGATAGCCCAGTGGGCCAAATGGAACCATTATGCCTCCATTAACCATGAATTATCAAGACCTTTTTCAAAATGTCTATTTTGTTTCTTTAAATTGTATCTGCATGTAGGTTAATATATTTTTGGATAAAGTAATTAAACTTAACTCCGAGTAAAGAATAAAAGGAGGCTCATTTGTTCTGTTATATTGGCTTTGAGGGAATAATTTGATCTCTATCTTATCTTTACTTTCTAAGCTAATCTTTCCCTCAGTGTCTAAGAGAGCTATCTCAAAGAAAATCTACAAAAATATTTGTTGATTTAGACATATAAATGGCAGGGAAAATTTTCCAGCAATTCAGGTTCCCTTACCTCTCAGAAGCCCATTATCGAGGCCCCCAGTTTACAAAGGGTCAATTTCCTTCTCAACATGATTTTTTTTTTTTTTTTAGGAGCTACAGTTAATGTGCTCATTAAACATTAATGCATCAAATAAGCACAAACATCCTTTCTGACATAGAATTGTGGAATCTTAAGCATCAACAGGCATGGGTGTATTTTTGAGAAAAGAGAAGAAAGATGTTCCTCAGATCACCTGGCCCACATAGAAGAGACACTGGACGTGAGAGGGAACAAATCAGGATGCATGCTGGGCCTTGTTAATTATGTGCTGTGTGACTCTGGGCTTTGTGGGATTAATTCAAATCAAAATAAATAATGCATGTAATGTGTTTAGCACACTGCCTGGCAGGTAATGGGCACTCAGTAAGGATTGGTGATTATTATGAGCTATGGAATACAGACCATGTGTTAAAGGAGTCAGTGGTAAAACCACAACGGCCTTGGATTGCTGTGGGTGGTGGGGATACAAGTTGCACAGGAAATGTCATGGTGGGGCAGAGAGAGGTGTCCATTTTCAGCTTGTCCCCAAGGTCAAATGGCATGACACAGAACACAGAGACCAGGTGAGAGAGAGAGAGAGAGAGAGACAGAGAGAGAGAGAGACAGAGAGAGAGAGAGACAGAGAGAGAGAGAGACAGAGAGAGAGAGAGACAGAGAGAGAGAGAGAGACAGAGAGAGAGAGAGAGAGAGAGCGCGCGCACATTTGACAGCTCCTGTTATTTACGTAAGGCAGACTCTACCTGACAACTGCAGAGAGGTTTTGGTATGAAGCCAGCTAAGCAGCAGTCCTTTATCTTGTTGCTTTCACCAGAATTGTTTCTTTCTAGGTGCTCCATCCGTTCCCAGGACATTTTATAAACTGCAAATGCTATACAAATGCAAAATATTACTATTACTATGTATTAACTAGTGAAGTGGTCCCTATAGATGTGGCATATTGGGCACAACCCAAATTCCACC
>NW_006442491.1:10601404-10610913 GCF_000325575.1 Pteropus alecto | reverse complement strand
AGTACATATTTATGTTTACTGAGTATTACTGGATCTGGAGACCAATCTTTTCCAATTTTTCCTACTTGTTCTTTGCCAATATCACAAATTTCATTAAAGCTATCCTGGGAGACCCAAGCAGTCAGTGGTGGGAAGAAAAAATGTAATTCTGAAGTCAAAATGTGAGATGTTGGAGAAACAGAATCTTATTACAGAAATTTAATTTAAATGCACCATGGGGAGGGGGGCTGAGTCATTGAATGCTAAAGTAAGTTCCATGTACATTTGATGACGATGATGCTGTCCAGTGGCTGATTACATGTCTGTGGCCCTCATGTTTTTAATGAAGTCTTTGTGATGCTTCTTCAGTTTGCTCTCTTTATATTCACTTCTCATCTTTCATTCTTTAGTTGAATATTTGACATAAATGTGTTGGAAATAAAAATGCGAGGACGAGTCACCAGAATGGTGAAAATATAAAAAATGAAAGAGCCTGGTTGTTGGCAAGGATGTGGGGCATTGCTGGTACGACAATAAATTGTTACAACTTCTTAGAAAAATGCTTGGTTATAGCTACTAATGCTGAACATAACCTACCTCAGAGCTCAGTAAGTCTACTTTTAGGTATGTTCTCAAAAGAAATGCATGAAATAGTCACCAAAAGACATGTAGTAGAATGCTCAAATACCCTCAGACTAGAATTACCCAAATTCCCATCAGCTATAGAATGGATAAATAAATTGTGGCGTGTTCACAAGATGGGGCACTCTGCAGTATTGAGAGTGACAGATCTAATCTTAATGACATCTATCAATATAGATAAGTCTTATAAACATAAATGTTAAACAGAAGAAGCCAGACACAAAAGATAAAACAGTGTATGTAAAGTATAAAAATAGGCACCACTCACCTGGGCTGTTAGAAGTCAGGGCAGCAGTTACCCTTGGAAGATGTGTGACCAGAAGAAAGCATGACTGGTGGCTTCTTGGGTACAAGTCCTGTTCTGTTTATTAGTCTGGGTGATGATTACAGGTTGTGTTCAGAGTAAGTGTATTTTCAGTATATTATATTTCAGTAAAACGTTGTTAAAGGTTGGCAAGATAGGTTTATTATTTCTACCACCTTCATAGCTCTAGACACTGTTAATAATTTTTGTGTAACAAAGCTAGCTGGCTGAGCCAACCAGCTATAGACAATTCCTTCAGTACTTATATTTATATTTTCCAGACAGAATAGCACTTTAACATGACCATTTCAGGATGGTATAGTCAATATCTTCATCTAAGGCCGAAGTTAGAAATATCACCCACATAGGGCATTGCAAATAGTAACTGAAATCTTTCATATAGCCACAGTTCCCGGCTCTGACAGGCATCAGAATGGTGGCAATCCTGAACCCCTAATTCAGTTTGGAATTGAAAGAGTGAAGGAAGAATAATGAACAATTGCTGAACAACTGTTATGTGTCAGGCATTGCTCATAAATTCTTAAGTTGCTTTATAAGTCATCTTATTTAACCCCATAACAACCCTGTGGGGTAAAAATGATTTCTCCCATTGTCCAAATAAGGTGACTAAGGCTCAGAGAGCCAGGTGGGTAATGCCACAGAGGAGTAGGGGACACAGTGATATTTGAATACAGGCCTGCTTACTTCCAAAGTTTATTCCACCAGAGCATACTACCTCACAATTAGGTAGAAAATGACTAAGTTGTAACTTTAATTTCTCTAAACATAGCGGTTTCCTTCTGAGGTAGGAATCATCTGCTCAGCTGGTTTCAGAGTTCCATTTTCCTTGTTGAGTTGACTTAGCGGTAAAATAATTTTTGAATAAAGTGGGCAGAGGGATCTGGAGAATAGCAGGGAAGTCTCAAAGGACCATGTGATTTGGGTTCTCACTGTGAGGGTTGTTATGCTATGCAGTAATTGCGTATTGAATAAATAATTCCAATTTCCATGGAGTGGGCTGTCTGGATCCTCCAACTTTTAATACTATTGACTTATTTCATATGGTTTATCAGTTTAACAACTAAAACATACTTTCTTCTTGTTCAAGAGTTTCCCAAGGGTATAATGGAAAAAATAGTAGATGCAAATTTGTTAATATCCACTTTCACCTCTGCCGAAAGAAAAATAATAAAAAGTCCAGGTACTGGCCAAAAACAACTTTCACTAAAATAAGTCCAGAAGCCCAGCTCTGGTCTTTGCAACCGAGATATGATGTGGTCTGCCTTCTTTGTAAATTAGAACTCTGCCAACATCCGTTGGCCTGATGCCTCTAAGCTGCATAGAGAAAGGCATGGGAAGGAGACGTGGCAAATGAACCAATCTATGTGGTTCCAAGCATCATCCTAGACACCTGCAAGTTAGATAACATTGCTCTTAATTTAGAAAGAGAAAATTGAAGTCAAGAGACTTGCTTAATGCCACAAAAATATTAATTAGGAGAATCAAAGTGTAGGTCTATCAGATGGATTGGCAAACTTTTTCTGTAAAGGGCTTATCTAGTAAATATTTCAGCTTTATGGGACATACAGTCTTTGTCGCAGCTACTCAGCTGTACTGCTGTAGCATGAAACAGTCATAAACAACACATGAGCAAGTAGGTATATTCCAATACAATTTATTTATGGACATTGAGATATAAATTTCATAAAATATCCATGTATCTCGAACTATTATATAGTTTTGGAATTTTTTCAATTACTTGAAAATATAAAGACCATTTTTAGCTTGCAGGTATACACAAACAGGTGGTGAGCCAAATTTGGTCCATAGGCCACAGTTAACTGACCCCTCGCCTCATCTGATTCCAAAGCAAATGCAAGTCGTTTCGACATAGCAGTTGTTTTATCTATCCTTGGAATCAAAACCCCCATGCCAAGCAAGACTTGGCTTCATGCTCAACATGCTTTGACTGTTGAAATCTTTGGCACGTGTGGAAGGATGGTGAGTGTGTGTGTGTGTGTGTGTGTGTGTGTGTGAGAGAGAGAGAGAGAGAGAGAGAGAGCGAGACAGAGACAGAGAGCACGTGCGCGCGTGCGGAGGCACAATGAACAGATAACAAAAAGCATTAACTCAGTTTTCTCTTATACCAACTGACAGATTATTGGCCTTGTTATTTCAAAACTTAGAATGTCTTACTACCTGTCTTTTAAAATGGAAGGGAATTAAAATAATATGAACATCAGAATTTATTGTATTGTGATGAGTTGAGAAAATCTGCCAACTGCTTGACCTCTGGTAGATGTAATTCAAAGGTTGTCTAACTTGGAATACTGTGAATATTGACTTGGGTTATGAATGGTCACAGGATGATTTGCAGATGTTGTCTACTGAGGTTTGTAGATAGTATCTGCTGACGTCCTCCATGTTATCTGCTGCTTCATTAGGTTTTGGGGATGTCAATTTATGAATCCAGGAAGCACAGCTGTGTTTATAGCTAAATCAGGAGGAATCTTGGCACAGATTCATCCAGGGCAGGAAGGTCCCATTGGAGAACCTTGCATGAAGACAGGAGAGAAATGATTGACACCATGAAATATTAAACTGGAGGGAATCCTTAGAAATGTTAAACTGGAAGGAATCCTTAGGCAAACCCGACTCATGAGAAAATAGACACCCAGATGTTAGCTGCTTAAGGCCGAAGTCAAGGCTGGTCTTTGTACAAATATTAATTTTTTTTCTCTCTATCTAGTATCAGGTCTGTTTAAGATGGCTAAAAGGCTGTAACTTGGTTTCCCCACATAGAATTCAAAATAACAATATCAAGCCATGAAATAAGTGAAGGAAGTCCAAAAGAGGTCTAATTTCCCACAGTATGACTATTTCCGATACTTTACAAAATAATAAAAATCAAATTCAAAGAATGAACTTTTTGCTCCTAATTTGTGAGTGCTTTAAGGAAGTGGATGATTTTCCCAGCCCTTCCCAAAAGCATCTAGATTAATTTTTGGTGACATTGCTAGGGAACTCCCAATAAATCTTGTGGGCCCATGGAAACCATGTGTAAGTCTCTAACATATTATGTAGATCACAGAAGTCCTATCATGTGAAAATGTTCTGTTCCAAAAGTTCCTTGGAACTTTGGATGCATTTTTCCTACAGAACAATGTTCCAAGGGACGGTTATCTTCCCAAGCCATTATAAAGGCCTATTGGATTCCCCAAGTGGCTGAGTTGGAATGAAAGGGCTGAGAGGCTGCGGAGGCCCAAACTTCCAACCCTTTGCGAGACAGCTCGATGGATTGGGAAACTGGTAGAGGCTCTGCCATATCCTGTCCTTCTCCTTTTGGGAGGACTTGGCAGTCCTTGAGTGGTGAGAGGGAGGAGGGCCTGTGGGAGTGGGGGCTTGGTGGGGAAGCTAAGGTTCCCTTTGGAAACAACGGAGGAAGGCTCCATGTTAAAGGGGAAAGGAGGAGACAGGAAACCTCCATTAAATTGTTTATAAGTTGAATTGTTTCTAAGGCCGGAACTGACAACTGTGTTTTTACAAAGTAAAAAAGGATGCAATGAGTTCCACAGCCTTCATTTAGGCATATACAATGCTTAAGAAGATCAGAGTGCAATTTTCTTTGGATAGGTAATTTTCAAAAAATTGAGTGTTGGGACAGCTTTTAAATTCTTCCAATTTGAAGATTATTGAAGGTTATTGCCGATGTTATTTGAACAGGATTATAATATTCATGGACTGTGAAACAGTTCAAATCACTGCCTAAGCAAGCAATTATTTTGTTTTTGCTTCTCTAGTTAGACAAGGGAAAATGTTTTGCATTCTATCAGCTGGGATTTTATTGTTTTTCATGTTAGGACAAAAGTTCTTTGAGAGGTGGGGTCTTGTTTGAGGAAATGTCAAGCTGTCCAGTTTAGATTTATTGGTGATTGTGGCAGGTGCCAAATGTTTTAAGAAGTTGGTGTATGCAGTTTTTCACTCTCTCCTGGAAGATTTTTCTGGAATCAGGATATGTTCTCTGCAGGAAGAGAGCAAATAAGTTATATTCAAAACAGTGTATGACAGAAAAACTTAAAGAAGGCTTGTAGTGGATGGATTTACATCATCTGAAAGCTATTTTATGCACAAAGTTCCAAAGTTAGGCAAGCCAGCTAAACAAAGAACTTTCATTTAAGTCACAGGCTTATGGTATATGCTGTCTGGGTGGGCTAAAGAGATATGATTTACAGGGTATCATAAGTCTTGCTGGCTCTAAAATATTTTGCCTTCCAATGTCCAGAAATTCCCATCTTTGGCACAGTTTTCAGAGAAGCACTGACTTAGCTCAACTTTCCCACTAAGTACCCCCATAAGCAGGTCAAAGTCAGTGTGAACCTTATGGCTGGGAATGCTTCGGAGGCTTATGTTTTATCTTAAAAATTGCTGGGGATTTTACATCCTTTCCATAACATATTCATGTCTTATTTAATTTAAAAATGTCAGCCATCCTCAAATCTATGAGTAAAATCGATGTTCCAGGAAGATGGGCCATGTTTATCCTGCAGCCCTGAGCACTTCTCCAGACACTGTCTTGTCTCCTCAGAAGGAGCAGATTCCTATTTTGAGAAACAAGGACTTCAGTCTTTGTCCAAGTGGTGGTCCAGCCATTGTCCTTTGAAATATACAAATCCTCCCTTGGAACAGTGACATATAGTTCATTTTTACATTAGGAGGAGGTAATTTGTTAGAGGAGTTCATGGTCATTTTGGAAAATAGTACTCAGGTCACTGAGGGATTAAGAACTAGAAATCTTTGCTGATAAAAAAGGTGAGGCTTGAAACTATACAGTATTATTCTGGGAGGGTAACCTTGGGTAGAGATGTGGAGAATCAGAGATGGGGAGAGGGGGAGGAATGCAGTGGAGCAGAGAGAGAAGCAGAAGAGAAGACAAAGAATGGAAGTGGAAGTGGCAAATTTTGCCTGAGTTTTTCTTAATTGCTTTCCATTCTTCCAAATCTATCTCCAGTCTTAATTCCACTCCTCAGCTCCAACTCTAACACCTCTGTTCCAATGGCAGCACCTCTACTTGGAAACTTAAGTCAACACATCTAAGATACTAGGTCACTGGTAAGTGACCCCGCCCGCTCCTTCCTCCTGCTGCCTTTCAGGCTACTTCTTTCTGTTCCACTCTGGCTTATCCCTGACACCACTGAATACCTGCCCCATTGCTCCAGCCAGAGCCTGGAGAGTCCTCATTTTTTTCTTTCTTCTCAACCTCTGATGCACACATCCAGTTGATCACAAAGTCTAACCATGTAACCATGGAAACGATCTTCATTATTTGGAAAAATTACTTTTCCTGCAGGAAACATTCAAAGAGCTGAGTGGCAGACAGTTTAATAAAGAACCCACTTACAAAATAGGGTTGACAAAGCTGAGAAAGAATAATAAAAGACCGAGGGACTACTGTGAGATGCTAACACCATAGTAAATAAGAGGGGCAAGGGAAGCCATGGAATTCCTAAAAGTACCTTGTATGTGAGCTTGGAGCTGTGCAAGAAGGGCCACCCAATGAGAGCTGAAACAGTATAATGCAGCCACTGCCAGAACTGAGGTGATACAAGAGAGGTGCAGGGGCAAAAATAGCCCTGACTGCCCTCCCGCCCATCTTTGCCTCCAGTCAGCAAAGACTAACCAAAAATTGGTGAGTAAAGGAGTTTAGTGCTGTAGGTCACAGAAGTCAGGCTCCTGGGCACAGAAAGGGAAGAGATGGGAGTAAAAGGGGACTGGTGGGATAAGCAGCAAATGGAGAGTAACCAGCTCAAATTCATCTCCTTGCTTTGATTATTGAAAATTCAGCCTCAGTTCAAGACCATTATCTCTTTCTTGGATAGCAGGAAAAAAATCTTCCCAATTGTTCTAATTGTCCCATTTGTGATCTCACTGCATTTTAAAAACCAACATTTTAAAACAATTTTAATGCTGACAGATGGTGCTCATGTGTAAGATATATATATCCCTGGGGTGGGGTGGTTACCCACGGCTAGCATAATGCCCTATGGCTGTGGCTCCTTTCCTATGTGTTTCCACTCAAGAGACCACATGGGACTGCATGTAGAACTGATATTACATGGTGATTGTAGAATTATCTGTATTTAATTAAGAGAAATCACTTGTAAACTCTGTGTTTAAAAAATTATTAAAAGCATATTCCTGGCACTCGATAATATTCATAGTGTGTGCTCAATAGATATGTGATGAGTGTTACTTGTGACACACACACACAATGATGGATCTTTACACATCAGTATTTTGAATACAATGAAACCTCCACAATCAAATCTGCAGTTATAAAATTAATTTCTATGAATCTGGTCTTATTATGATGATACTTACACATGCTGGTAGCTTCCCATTGTTAAGAAGTTCCTAATATGACGGAAGAGATCTTTTTTACTGACCTAACCTCTCAGCCTCATTCTGATCTCAGAGGTCTCTTCTTCCACCTCTTCCGACACCATCTGTTCCCCATCCATACCGAGGACCTTATCAGTCCTGGAAGAATACACTAAGAACAACGATCTCTGTGCCTTAGGCACTTTCTCTTGACATTTAACATTTTTATACATACTGGCCCAAATTCCAACCTACTTTATTCAAGGGCCTCTCTGACCACTAGAGCCCACTCTTCCCAGGCATGAGGAAGACTTGAAGTATTAGAGAGTTAATAGCCCCTGGAAGTGACCCTCGTCAACAACTTTCAAGAATGGGTATATAAATACCGCATTGCAATCCATCATGACACCTATTACAAAGTGGAAATCAACAATTATTTATCATGTGAATGAATAAACAAATGAGTGAACGAATGATTGAGAGTGAATGAATGAATACATGAGTTAATAGTTTTGTTTGTCCTGTTTAGTACTAGGACCTGAGAAAGAATAAAATATTCCTTTTCCAGTATATATTTTCTGGAAGTTTCTGGAAGTTTCCCTATAAAGTTTCTCAGTAAACTTCTCTGTATCTGTGAGAAACGTGTGAATCAAGTTAATAGGAGACATATCATTCTGCATTATTTTTCAGAAGTTTCTCTCATGTTCTCTTGCACTCACTCATCCAGTTGATAAGAGCAAATAACCTACTGTGTGTGATTCAGATGCACACACACGTCCGCTCCCTTTGAAGTGTCAATTCTGGAACTCTGTTGAGGCCTTCATCTGCCATGGGAGGCAGTTAGTACATTGCCCAGTTAAACATCCATCCAGGATTTCATAGGGACTTGAGAATCATTGTTTTTGGCTAGAATCCTGGGTTTGAGGTTTCTTCATGTAAGACTATGAAAAAGGATTCGGAAATGTTGTCTCTAATCCCAAAGTATGTATTTGGGAGGCTGCCTTTGCCATTACCTACTTAATAATTCAGGCTCCTGGGGTCATTTTACCCAAGCGCGTTCGTTTTGTTGGTAGAGTCAAAAGGAACTGATGAATCATGAAACAGAGTACCTGGGTTCTAATGCTGGTTTTAGTAGGCAAGCTATTTACCACTTGCTGCCCATTTTCTTTATCCTAAAATGAGATGGTTGGAATTGACAATCTCTACATCCCTGCCTAAATCTGAAATTCTGAGTGGCATTCTGAATTCTACTTTGCCACCAACAGTGTATACTCAGAGCTTTGCCTATTACTCATGAGAATGTCAATGTCTGGGTAAATAGATATTTTGGGGTCAGCTTTAAAAAACCCAGAAGTACGTATTGCATGTTGATCTTGGCATGTGGACAAGCCCGAGCAGGGCCATGTCAAGCATTTCACTACGAGAGCTGCTGGAATGAAGGGCCAAGAGAGGCAGTCTGGGTGAGCTGCTTAGAATGAAGAGGACCAGCCCAAGTCCCGTGGCACAGACGACCCTACAGAAGAAGAGGAGAGGGGAGGCCCAGAAGTGGATCTAGGTATGATAAAAAAAATCATTAGTGTCCATGTTGGAAATGGCTTATGACACTGTCTCAAAGCCACATTCTCAGACAATCGGGAAAGCTGTAAATAGATCCACACAGTTGTCCAAGCATAGCAGAATAAAATAAGGAAAGCCAAATTAAATAGCCTCAACCAAAGTTTTGGGTGAAATTGCTGAGTGTTGCTCATGCCTTCGGAATGGCAAGCTCTGTTCAGAACACTCAAAACAGTGACCTTTGGAGGCAGCTATAGGCCGTAGGCTGGCTCTACCCTCCCTCTAAGAGCTAGCTTAGCATAGAGGAACCAGAGGCAAAGACACTTTCAAAGGTGTGGCTTCACAATTTGGAGGACTTGTAGCATTGCTTCATTGTTACTCCAGTAAAAAAAAATTAAAAAGCACGTTAGGCTTCTAATACCACATGACAGAATTATATCACATGACAGAATTATAATAACAGTGGAATTTCAATTTTTTTAATTTTAACATAATTTCAAACCTACCAAAAAGTTGCAAAACTGTGCATAAATTACTATATATCTTTCACATTCACCTTCAGAGTTTTACCAATCTGCTCTCCCTCCCTCCGTCCTTTCCCGCTTCCTTCCTTCCTTCCTTCCTTCCTTCCTTCCTTCCTTCCTTCCTTCCT
>NW_006442491.1:10599452-10601303 GCF_000325575.1 Pteropus alecto | reverse complement strand
TAATTTCTCAAGAAATGTTTGAGGATAAGTTACAAACATGATGCCTCTTTACCCTTAAATATTTCAGTGCTTATTTCCTAAAAACATGGACACTCTCTTATATAATATAATCATATTAGCATTGTCAAAATCAGGAATTAACATTGATATAGTACTTTTATCTAGTTTATAGATCTCATTTACTTCCCTGATTGTCTCAGTAATGTTCTTTATACCAAAAGAAAATCCTGGATCGCATGTTGCATTCAGTTAACATGTCTTTCGTCTTTGTCTTTCATGATATTTTTGATGAATACAAGCCAGTTATCTTGTGGAATGTCCTTCGGTTTGGGTCTGTCTGATGCTGTGGAATTTCCTTTTAACTTTATGCTCCGCCTCCTGAAGTACAAGTGCCCAGCTGAGATGTGACTAGCTGCAGGAAACAGCTTCTACAGCCCAGCAGTCTAGAGCTCTAGCAAACTCCCCTTTGCCCTGTCTTGGGGGTTTCCTCCTCATCCTCCTCAAACATGGTTTCAACCTCTGCAAGGGTTGTGGAAAAATCAGATACTTTACTCACTGGAAGTTGGATTTACATTGTTGTACACATAAATACTATTAGATGTGCAAAAGAATTCTTTGATTCTATCAGAGTTAAACTAAAGGACATTAAATACCTATTAAAAGCAGGTATTCATGATGTATAACATAGCTTGGCTGGGAAAATAAACTTTGAGTTCTAAACAAATTTATGTACAAATTAATTTCTGGAGTTTAGTGGGCTCTTTGCAGGTGGTTTCTATTTGTTTTACAGTTATGTGTTATGAGTACATCTTGGTGTCTACTTGGATGGGTTTCATTATTTAGACCCCAAATATCTTTACTCTAAAGTAGTTTGCCCTGTAAGTTGGTCTTATGGCATGAAATCTGGAAATAAAAATGTTGCAAATTTCCAGTGAATCTAAACATGATTTATCAGACTCACTGACCCTCACATTTCATTGTCAAATGAAAGAGGATGGGAGAAGATGGGGTGGTGTGGAACGAGAGAATTCCTCAAAGTGTTTCATCTGTGTCTTTACAGACAATTGAGGGTGTTCTCAAGGACCAGACATTTCTAGACAAACCTGCAAGTCAGCTGAGGAATTCTCTGGATGAGAGTCATGGAATCAGACTCCTGGGAGTGCAGAAATTATTATAACTTGCAGTTGAATCTGAAAATGAACCTCGGTAAGTTAATCTAGGTAGAAGGGGCATCTCAAACTTTAACCAGTAGTAAGAAGCCAGCATATATAAATACTTGAATGAATAACTTAATACTTAGGGCACAATTAAATAGTAATTAAATCAGTTCTTGGAACATAGTTCCAATTATCAGGTCTTTGGAATAATGGGAAATTTGTACAGTTACGTCTCTGTATAGTGTAAAGAACAACCTCATGTTTTACAAGTCACTGTTGATTACTGATATACCTCCTTTTTAATCAATCAGTCAATTTTTATTTAGATGTAGTGTAAAGAATACTGTTCTAGAAACCAAAAGAATGACATCCTACTCTTTAATCACTTATGAGGAACTGGGCATGAACTGTGTAATAGACACTACATAGACCCTAGGGATAGAAAGAGAAGTAAAAAAATTGTCCCTATGCTCAAGGTGCAAAAACTATAAGAGAAGAAAAGATTAATTTAAAAAGAGATAAGTTCTTTTAAGTGCAACACACAGCATTAAACATTGAAGGAAATACAGAGAATCCTAGAGGTAGAGATGAACAACAGCTAACTCAGCTGAAATTGGTATGAAGAAGACTATTTGTGAGAAGAAGTTATAATTGAGCTGCGTTTAGAATGGGTGTAGAAATCAGAAGTGATTGA
>NW_006442491.1:10583683-10599435 GCF_000325575.1 Pteropus alecto | reverse complement strand
AAAGGCAATGTGCAGAAGCAATAGCACATTTAGCACTTACCGGTAGGCTGCGGGCTGGAACTTTGGGAGACTGTATGCTATTCAATACAGATGGAGGTAGGGGAGAAGCAGGAGATGATGCTAGAAACGTAGGCGAGGGAAGATCATGGAGAACCTTGTAGGTCACATAAGGATCTGGGAATGCCATCTTAAGGTCACTCAGCATCATAAAAGGGACTTCAACAAAAAAATCAGAGTTGTTAAATAGAAAGAGACAGAAATGGAGGGAGGCAAGCACAGCAGCTAGGGCACTTCTGTAACAGCACATTGAGCAGTAATGATGACCTAAACTAATGGCCCTTGAATGGAGAAAATAGTATGGATTAGTAGGGTTTTTCAAAGATGGAGGCATTAAGACTTGGTGACTGATGGGATGTGAGGTTTATGAAGAAGTACCAATTAAAGATAACTCTAAAATTTCAGCCTTCGGTGACTAGGAGGGTGGAATTACTGTTCATTAAAATAGAGAATGTACTAGTGGTTTGGGGGATAAAAAAAGATGATGCATTCAGATTTCTGCACATGTGGAGTTTGTTGTGCCTGAGGAACACCCAAATGATGATATTCCATAAGAAGTTGGAGGTTGAGTTATGGATCGTTGAAATAACTAAAGTTGAAGATAAGGCATTTGGAAGCTTTTGGTACAAATAAAATGAATAGGAAAAGATAAGCCCAGGAAAATGTGTAGAGTGAGACAAGAAGACAGAGAGTAAGCATTTCAAGGGTGGGATTAGGAAGAGGGTTCTGCAGAGGAGAGACAGAATGAGGAAGAGAGGCAGGAGGAAAACCAGGAGTGAGGGAAGATGATGGAGGAGCAAGCGGTTAAGGGTGTTATGTATTCAGAGACTTTCTTATGATAAGGATGAAACCGGTTGTATTATAAGATTTGCCAACGGCAGGTCACAGGTATCCTTAGAGAGAGAATTTTCTGTGGATTGGTGAGGGAGCAAGCTTAACAACAGGGTTATGGAGACAGAGCAGAGATAAAACAATCCAGAAGCTTGTTGGAGAGAAGACATAAAAGACAGTCGCTTTAAAGAGGACATAGGTTATAGATTGTCGAGGGGTAAGAGGGAAATAAGAATTTACTTCTGTGCTGGAATAATAGAGCCAGTAGAGAGAGACTAGTAGATGTTTTAGGAGAAAAAGATTCAAAGATTCTATGTCCAGTGACGCTATTATAGGATCTTGGGCAAATAAATCCCTTTGCTTCCTTGAGTTGCAATTTCTAATTTCCTTTCTGGTTCTAAAAGAGCTGTGATTCTGGTGCCCGCTAAATTCAGAGGAATGTACCAGCAAATGGTGCTGTGCCCATGCACCTCGCAGGCAAACAGTGAAAAAAAAAATAAAGGAAAATACACGAGGGCTGGAATTGAATACATATGCATGGAGTATACATGGACAGAGCATGTGATTTAAGAAGCACATTTTGAGAAATAGTACTTTATTTAGAGAAAATATCATAGGTTTGCTATATATTTCCGAAGATTTTGTTCACAGAAGTTCAAGGTCTCCAGCAACTCTATATTTTAGGAAATGTGACCCTTGAATCTTCATTCCACCCAACTGCATTCACCTGAGGACACTGCTTTCTTTTGTAGGCCCGTCTCAAAGTCCTCTGGGATTTTGTGTTTTTGCCTTACTATGTCAACATCTCCTTTCTTCTCTTTATAAAACCTAGCAGTTCTCATAGGAAAATTCTGCTATAGATTATTAAAGAGTGATCTTGATAGAAACTGGAGTAGGTGGTGTATATGCCAATAGTGTTCCAGCATGCGTGGACCCTGGGGGTCTTCCATTGTGGTCAGAGGAGGCATGAGATTTGTTCCATATTATTACCTTTCCATTTTGAATCTACTTCAGGCTGCATGGAATAATGTTCAAAATCAATTTCAAGTCCTCTCAGGAAGAATGAGTAACAATTAGGTCGTATCATCTAATATCTATCATGAAGCAACTGGCAACATTACTAGTTTCTTATGATTCCTTCCAGAGATATTCTGGAAACATATCCTATTACCATCATATACATATAAACACATATACACATACATACACACACACACATACATACACACACACATATTCATACATACACACATATATGTATGCATATATAGGTATACATACATATACACTTTTCATTTTTCTCACCCTAATGGTGCCACATTATGTATAAAATTCTTTTCCTCTTTTTCCTCTACATTTTGGTGATTTGTTCCATGTCAGTACAGGTAGATTGCCTCATTCTTAATGATTGCACATTATTTGTAATTTATTTAGCTGGTTTCTTACTGATGGATCAGATGGATTAGATTGGTTCCGGTATTTTATTATTATAGCCAATTCTGTTATACCTCATTTTGGACATGTGCAAGTATATCTGTAGAATAAATATCTAGAAATGCTATTGCTGGGTCAAAGGGTATGTGAAATTTTAATGTGGAAGTATTTGCACAGATTTGAAAATAGTTAGTATAAAGGGAGATTGTTTTGGGCCAAATGTATCACTAGGGACAGTAGGATGTGTTTTGCTAGAAGCAGACTTGTGGCCACACGTCTGTGTACTTTAGTTTGGTGAAACAAAGGGGTGAATTAGGACAAAAGTACAATGCAACATCGCTCTTCTGGAGCTAGTGATGGGCCATTGTGTGGCAAGTGTTCCTGAAGATCTGTCCCTAGCCACTGATTTGGTCCATAATTTTTACCTGAACTTTGTATGCCAAATGCCTGGGGAAAGCTCAGCATTTTCCAATCAAGAGGGGAGTCTTCATCATCTCTTACCCTAGAAGCTTCTGGTCCCAGGCAAGTGGCTCTGAAAGCCAGGTCCTGAATTAAGCTATAAAGTAGGAACTTCAGGATGAAGAAGCAAGCTATGAGACTAGTTAAGAAGCATATCAAAGTCAGAGCAGTAACAATGAAAGCAATTCTATATTCAGATAAGAGCCTGGTATCTCTGCAGCTCCATTCTCCCACCTCCTATCCCACAACATCAAAGAGATGGGATAGACAATGCAAGAACTGGGTGTTATTAAAAACAAGAAGCTTTTTTGTTTAAGGTGTTCCACTCCTTGCAATCAACTTCCTTTGGAGCCTCAAATCATATTTCCGGGGCCAGAGTCCCCAAACACCAGGTGATGTTCCCACATGGAATGAGGTATTTGTTTCACCAGAGAAGATAAGTAAAACTGAGACACCACTTCTGGTAGCCAGGTACCCCCTTTTCTAATCTCCTGCACTGTAATACATGAAGCATTTTCCCATGTGCTAGCATGGGAAAGGTCGAGGAGGAAATGGGGCTGGAGGAGAATGTTTGCATTACCCAGAGAAGACATAATAAAGTAGAGTGAAGAAAGAGCTATGGCCTCCCATTCACCTATGTTTATTCCTTTATCAAAGAACACTGAAGGTGGACCTCTCTTCCTGGTCTAGTGTTTCTGGAGTTTAGGAAGTACAGTGTATAGCAGTTAAGTCAGAGAGTCATGGATTCTACATCCAGCTCTCTTATTCTCTGAGTGACCATAGACTTAACCCAGTGAAGCTCAGAGTCTACATTTATAAAACGGCAGTGATAACAGTACACTTACCTCAAAGATAATATAGGTAGAGATGACACACTGCCTGGCGCATGTGTCAATAACTGTTAGCTCTTATTATTAATATAAATCCCACAGAGTCAGTTGTATTGTAACTAAGTTTGCATCGAAGCCAATTCCTTATCATTGCAACTTGATTTGCACCAAAGTCCATCCCTGGGGGAGCATCATCTCTTTGGTTTATCCTCTTGGATCACGTGTGGCTTCTGTATGTGCAGGCATGGCTCAGGTAATTGCACGGCAAGAAAATGCAATGCAATTGTATGACATAGCTGTAATTAGGCTAGTGGTTTTTAAAGTCTGCTCCTTGGACCAGAAACATCAGTATCACCTGGGAACTTGTTAGGGCACACTGCAAACCTAATAAAGCAAAATCTACCCTATTGCTTGAGGCCCCAGGCGATATTGACACATGCTAAAGTGTGAAAACCACTTATTTAGACTCTGGGTTGCCATTGAACTTCCCTACTTCACACAGGAAGAGCTGGAGTGAAAAAAGAAATCCAAGATGGCATGCTCATAGCCCATGGCCAAATTTGGGTGAATGGTTTGACAGTCTTGTCTGTTCTTGAATATTCTTGGCTGGAAACAGTCTGTCAAGCTGCAGCTATTTCTTTTCCTCTTTCTCTCCCTGCTTCTCTCCCACAAGACACAAGATAGTTCTTGCCCCAGCATCTCAGATTACCATTTCTTCCTCAAAGCCAATTAAAGGTCTCTAATCCCTCCTGTGTTTACCTAAAGGATGAATTTGATCAGAAAGGATGAATGGGAAGGGCAAAATCCTAGAAGGGCTTGGGAAAGGAAGTTTCTGCTCAAGTGGTGGGAACACACCCTTTCTCACTAAGCTTATTATGAACTGGTGCATTTTTTGAATTACAATTCTCCATCCAACCGGCCTCTTTTATTTAAAGCCCTGGTTTGTGTTTTCAAAGGCAGCCTCTGACTTTACCCTTAGTATTAATACTTTTGAGATTTTTTCCCTAAGTACATCTCAGGGACTCTCCCCACCTCTTGTAATAGTTTGAATCATATAAAATATCCATTCTTATAGGTGAAAAGCAGGTGAATATTAGCAATTTCTTATGATTCAACTTAACATACGCACTCAAGGTCACTTATCTGGGACCCATCATTCTGCCTTACTCACAATTGAAGTAAGATTATTTTTAAGGACTTCCAGGCTCAACAAATCATCTCCTTTGTGAGACCACCTAGAGTTTGCCATTTCCTGGCTAGAGCTTCTGTACAAGTAACTTAACCTCCCAAGTCTTACTTTCTTTATCTTTAAAGTGGGGATGCTATTACCTTCCTTAAAGGCTGATGTAGGATTAAGTGAGAAATCATGCATAGAGTATTTGTTGTGGTGCCTGAATTCTGATTGGTAGTTTTGGCATCCTACTTTAGTGAGGCTGGAAGTAACACTCTTGAAACTCATATCTCTGCCTCTTCTCCTGTCCTACGTATCTACTGATGGTCAGCCTCCAAGTTATAATTAATACTCATCTAGAAATAAGGGGTCTGAACATTTTTAAGGCCCTTAAATAGTATGTATTGTTATGAGATGGTAAGAGTAAAATATTTTTCTGCCTTAACCACCCATTATTCTTCATTTCTCAGAAATGTCAGATTAATTTACTTATGTGTTTTGGAATCTTCTAAGGAGAAGAGAAAGCAACTCAGTAAATGAATACGAAGCATTCCAGCCTCATTATTAACTAGATTGTGCAAACTCAGAGAATCAGCTCAACCTCTGAGAATCTCTATTTTCCTGTTCTGTATGTGAGGATTGCATATATGCCTAAGTACATGTCAGTGAGGATGGAGGTGATAAAGCTAGTGCTTCACGAAGGTACTTTGAGCTTTTGAAGGCAAAGATGTTATACAGATACAAGGCGTTATTACATTATGTAAGGATTATCATTATTCTTGACAATAGTCAAGACACCAGAAAAACCTATTTTCTATTACAGTTGAAAAGCATAATGAGGAAGGAAAATGTGTTTTTTGTTTGCTTATTTGTTTTGCGGTAGAACTGTCATCACCCCAGAAATGTTTTACAGAGTGTAAGAGGAGTAGTTTCAATGGCCTTTAAGAGCAAGGTTAAGAGATACCTGCATTTCGTGCTTCCTTTACTACACAGTGGTAAAGAGTCCTGATGGATTTTCTTTCTGGCTAATTACTAGATGTTAAAAAAGGTGAGTGGGAACATGATATTCTGTAAGTCAGACTGTTAACAAGAGACCCAGGGAATTTTCAAAGACAGGTGTTGACTGGAAATTTGCATGTGTTCCCAGCCAGTCTTTTTTATGGAGCCACCCTATGCTTGGAAGTAAACAAGGGAAAGTATAAAAGAATGTTGAATTACATTCCCATCAATAAAATGGCTTGCTCTGTGCTTGTAAAATGTTCTGTGGCTTATTCGTAAACTAAGAGTTGAATAATGACAGGTGTGTGGTACCATGCGTGAGTAATGAATTGAGAAGCCTTATTTTCCTTGATGTGAAGCTTTTTATGTTTGTAGAGAGATGGAAAAAGTGATATGTAAATGGGAGAACTAGAATCTGGGAGCCTCTATTTTTTTCTTAAGGTAAAGTGCTTGCAGCTTTTTGTTTAATATCAAACTATGCAGATAAACCCATGTACACAGAGGAATCATATACAACTGGCAAATAAAAAATATTCGATGACTCAGGTTCTTTGTCACATTTTGCCACCCACCAGGAAGGAATCATCAGGCTTCGCTGAGTACGAATGAGTATTTTGAATATCTTCCGTCCTTAAAAACTTTCCAGCCATCACCATGGATGCCTCACTTATGGGCAGATATCCAGTCACTCTGTGGACATTCTTTGTTCTTCCTTAATGAGCAAAACATTGCAAGTGTGGCCTAGTCTTTCTCCATTCTCCTTCTCCTTCACTGTTCTTTACTATGATTGCATGCTTGCATATCTATTCTAGTTCTTTTATTTCTTCTGGTGATTACTAACAGCTGCCTTGGAAGTGAATTGTTAAGCAAATGAAAAGTGAATTAATACTCATACTAGCTAACCCCAAAGTAGGTCAAAATGGAAAAATTCCAGTTACACCATTTGATCCCAACAAGATTGTAATTAAGGATTTTTTTCTGATATTTTAAATTTGGCAAATGCCAGCTTTCTTGTATAAGTCTAAATAGATCGTGGTTTCCATAGAAGCAATTTGGCATCAGGTACACATATATTTTTGAAACATTCTGTGGCATTTTAGATTGATTAGAGACATAGAAACTAAATGTTGAAGGGTGATCTAGTGGACCCTACTCTAGAATTGCCTCTTGTACTTCGAAATACTCCACAGCTGGAAGAGTTATGTGACCAGAGCAAAAAGCTTGAGTTAGTACGAGTATTTCAGATGTCAACAGAGGAACTTGAGCTGGGAGCTGTTGCTTCTAACATTACTAATGTCTAGCTAATGATGCCTTTGTCTCCTAGGTTGGGATGCCGTTTTTACAAACGCATCTAAGACAGAAGAACTAGTTATGCAGACTTTGGAATCATGCTAATTTATAGGAGGGCGCTAGTCCAAATCAACTTTTCTTCTCTCCATGCTGGTTTGAACTGTTTTATTTTGAAGGGGACAAAGTTTTGCCACCCTGAAGCTGCCTTTTGGGATATTGATTTTAAGCTGTTTGTTAAGAAACAAAAGACTCCAAAACTTTAACTCTGTTCCTTCCTGCCTAAGAGATTTAGATGGAAAAGTCTGCTCCAGGAAGGGAAACAGGATGTTCTCCTTAGCCTAATTTGAATTAAGTGTCGTTAAAAAAACAAAAAAACAAAACAGAGCTTCAGGCAGGGTCCTGTTAGGTAGATACCCCGTGTCCCCTTGTTTCTGAGTTGCCTAGCAAGAATTCGCCTGCCGTGTGTGTTCCACTCTTTCTCCACTATCTGTAAATCTCCTATTCCTACTTCTGCAATCTAAGATCTTGTCCCCTCACCCCTTTTCTCCTTTGTCCAAAACTTCATATATACCCAGTGTTGCCTCACTGCCTTTGGCATTTTCATGCTTATGTAAATTCTCCGTGTGCTTGCATTAAAACTTGATTTTCTCCTGTTAATCTGTTTCTGTTAATTTGATTTTTAGCCCAGTTAGAAGAACTTAGGAAGTGGGAGAAAAAATATTACTTTTTAGCCCAATTTCAATTCAGTCTTTAAAGCAACAGAGAAAAGTTACCAAAGCCTCACTTGTATGGACAATTTTCCTTTCTACATGTGAGACGATTCTCTTTCTTTCATTCTCAGCCCACATTATTTCCCGAGGAACAGAATTCAGCCTAATTAAAATGAGATTGCCATATAAGCATTTTATTCAGTATCAAGTCTTTGTATATCATAAAGTTACGATGAAAAATATGGATCAGAAAATCTACTTGTTTCTAAAAATTTGTTTGACTTTGATTGTGACACCAGGTAGAAGGAAGCTTGTCTTTGTTCTCAGGAACTATTACTTTCTTAGAATATTTCCTGGTACTTAATAAATGCTCAATAAAGAATTCTTGCTCAATTAAAGAATGGATGGGTTTGGGGCGGTTCTCAGAGAATGTAGACCTGATAGCTATCAGAGTCCACATTCTAAATTTTCATCCTACTGAACCACAAGTATTATTCAAGGGCCTGAAAAATGATTAACTCTAGTTCTTTCTGCCATAATATATATACACGTTGCCTCATCCCTCACTCTGCTACACACACACACACACACACACACACACACACACACACACACAATTAAACATGCTTAGGCCATATGGGCATGCTCCTTATCTGATCATTTGGATAATGTCCCTGCATTTGAGTAAGGTAGGGACATTCGAATGGACTCTTCCAGATGTGTATGTTGATAGGACACCAGTATTGATGTCTAACAAATATTTATCAGACAATTACATGAATGATGAAAGTTTCAGTTTTTATTTACAGAGCTCAAGATGAATTACAAGTCTTATTTAACATGATTTATAAAAGACACAAAGACTGTACAAAGCCATCTTGTACTGTACTGTAACAAACATCTTGATCCTGTGAAATATCTGTGCCCACATTACATTTAGCTTAGAGGCTATTAAAAATTTAGGTCTTTAATGCTTCTTAATATTGTGAATGGAGTCCAAAAATGGTTTTAAAGTGTCCTTTGAGTTGCCTATATATCTTTCCTAGTTAATTATCAACACTGCATTTTTTCCTTCTCGACATTTTACTTATAGATATCATTTCATTAATTTTCTAAGGATTCTGGTCTATTTATTACTGGGTTGGTAAATTCCACAGCAAACTCTTCTCTGGTGAAACCTTGGCTCATCAATATATAGCTTAATAGAGAATTAACTAATATTTAATTCACTTTGTTAATTTTAAAAGGATTAGAGCATAATAGAGTTTATTAAACTTTTCAAACCCTGTTGAGCATCATTTGTTCTTTTCTGAATGGTACAAAGGGACCCCAGCACCTGTCATGCCTCATGGTCATCATTAATGCAATAATCATCACTACATTGCAGAAGTGTGTCTGTGACAGCTCATAACATGCCACACACGTTGATTTCCATGTGTTGAATATGCAGCATGCCCAGTCTTTGGTTCTAATCAGAAGAGCTGTTTCCTATTGATATCTAATTATCTTAATTGCCACTGCTTCCTATTATGCCACATAAGTAGATAAGAAATACATCAGTTGAAAATTGTCAATCCCACTATGTAACACATAGATTATAGGCATTTAATCATATAGTTTATTAAAATGTGGCAAATTCATTTGTTAGATCTTTTGTGTTATGAATCCAAAACCTTTCAGAGAATCAGTGCCAAATTCCAACAGTGGGATTTGTGGGGAGTGTCTGTGTCTTTTTACTGTGAGACTATTCTATCCCTAATGGGTAGCTTTTAGGCGTGGGATGTTGTTTTATTTGACTTTCATGTGATTGCTTTGGGTCTGAATCCAAAGGATGCTTCCCTTTCTGGCCTTGATCTATTGAAGAGGGAAGTTATTTTTTTCAGTGAGCGACTTCAAGAATCAGTAGTTACATTTTAATAGATCATCTACATTTATGCAGCTGCAGAATTCAGAAACTTCTGTAGTCATCTCATGTCAACCCCAAAGTTGACAGATTCATTATAAGCCAGTCTCTTAATTTTAGTCAAAATAGTCTGATTTCTTTTCTGAAAAAAAAAATTTTTTTTTTAGTCCATTTCCTCCCTCCCCGCCCCAATCAGCAGATCAAAACTTTGGGCCCTTCTTAACCCTAATTCAAACATCACTTCAGAAGTTAACACATTTGAGTTCCAAAAGCAATGCTTTTAACTTCTGTCCATGGTCAATAAGGGGCTAAATCGATCTATAAACAGTGTCAGATGGTGTCTCACACATGGCACTTAAGAAACCTTACTCCTGATAGTGCCTTGACCTCGGGGCCCCCCAATCAGGCCGTCTCGGTGACACTGAACAGGGAGGCATTAAAGAAAACGCCTGTGCGGTCCTGTGAGCCTGACAGCCGCCCGGCCCCCAGGAGAGGGTGTCGAAGACAGGGGAGCTATGAAACTGATGTGACCACTGAACATTTTAGGTCAACTTGCAGCATGACTGGGCTAGGCAGATTTCTGGCTCATTTTTCTTCCAATGGTTTCATATATATCTCTGATAAAATGATAAAATATTTTCTCATTCAACAAATGTGTATATAGCTTTTCCTATATCCCAGTACTGCAGAAAAACATGGAAAAGAATGAGTTTGTGTTGTTTTTGGTGGCCTTGCCAGTGCGTGGACACTTCTCTCCTGTAAGAGCTCCATGGTAGCCAGCATGGAGGGACAACTTTTAACCCTGCAGTGACTTCTTAAAGCCTGGCTTCCTGAGTTCACAGGTTGTCATGTAAACCATTGGACTGAGAATTAGGAAACTTGTGTTCTGATCTCCACTCTGCCCTTAACTGGCCATGTGACCTTGGAAGGGTTATCTTGCCTTTCAGGACCTTGATTTCTTCTCATGCTAAGTGAAGAAGTTGGCATAAGCTACTCTGGGGACCTTCTTGCCTAAAGTGTTTATGGCCAAGGATCCATGTACTAAAGTAGGTGTGATGACAGAGCTGATAGTACTGTGTGGGTCACTTGCTGTGAACACACTCTGGTCTGGAGGCATTTCAGGTCAAGGGAAGTCTGAGCTGGAAGAAAAGTTAGACCTGAACACTTATTTTTATAATCAATAGTAATAAAACTTAGAGAAGCAGCACATCTTGTGCAAGCTCACCCTGATAATTAGGGGGAGCCAGAACCTAGTTTTCTATTGCTCAAGTGATGGATCTTTCTATTAATCCATGAATCATACTTTTTGTTATGAGCTATCAAAAATAAGCCTTTTGCGATGGTAGACTAGTGGCTGAAGGATCCACTTGATCCAAACACTGTGACCATAAAATTGAAAGACACTCACTTTTAAGGGCTTAAACCAAATCTCAGAAGCTACATCTCCTTAATTATTGGTTTTATGTGCTGCCCAATAGAATTTCTAATCCCATATATAGTAATTACTATCAAGTAAAAAAGATGGACCAAACAACTGAATAAAAAAACCCAACTTGTATATACCTTACCATGAGTGCTAGAGTCAGTAGATACCATTTAGCCTTGGTATTTAATATTTAGTATTTAGCCTTGGTCGACATATATTCAAGATGGTAGGTTGGTAATAGGGATAGACAAGGAAAGAAAAGAGAATTACAGGAAGAAGTGGAGGAATCCAGCCTCTTCAGAATGTGAAAGTAATTTAGATGTGAATTTAGAATGAAAAGATGTCCAAGAACTGCTGTTTTCTGTGTCAACACAAATAAATGTTTTGATTTTATTCAGCAAATAACTAGCTAGGTGATGACATGTTTGGTTTTACACAGGACTGAGTTCAGGCAGATGATCACAGGGTGAATTATAGGCATTATGCAAACATTGCCTATTTTCTGGCCTGATCTTCATGCACTATATCATGTTTCATCTCAGTAAAATTGTAAGTGTTGGGAAGTCCAGCATAGCAAAAGTCCGCTGTAGACTCTTGTGTGGTCCATGGACTAACATCACTAACATCGCTTAGGAGATTATTAGAAATGCAGAATATCAGTCCTGACCCCAGACCTACTGCCTCCAAATGTGCATTTTAACAAGATCTCCGGGGGATATATATGCATACTAAAGTTCGAGAAACACTGTTGCAGACAAGATGTGCTACTCAAAACAAGTGGGTACTTCCTTGAGTGGAACCACTGGAAAAACTCTCAGCCAAAAATAGACTGCTCAAAGAGACCTTGCAAACAAGTGGAAAAAGTGAATGTAATTCAAATAATTAATACAATGATGTAATGCTTAGTGGTGAGCTAATATTGAAACAATGTTAAATCAAACACATAACTTTTAAGAAAACCCTACTTCGGTTTTTTTCAGGTATGACTGTAAGGGAAGATGTTATTTATAGTAATACCTTAGTTCATTCCACAAAGGATAAAGATATGTTGCTATTAGACATAACAGTTATTACTACAAAGAAAAACACCAGACACTGTTCACAAGCTGCTATGTATGTGAAATAGAAGTTCTCAAAACCATCCAATTCCCTCCTTCTCTTTGAACCCACAGAGATAATTCTTAATCTTAGTTTTGAAACATTACCAGCCTTTATTAGTAGGGTCTCTGACATATTTGTAAAAGATAAGTGTTAAAGTTGGCTTTTTCTTTTTTTATCTTTTCCAATGACCATTGAAACTATCATATACAAAACAAATCTCAACTAAATACATTTTTATTGGGAGAACTGGTTAAATATTTAAAGACAACTAAAAGATGAGAAGCATCCTTTCACTGGCAGGGTTTAACAGAACAATCACAAAACATTTTTTATATCCACATGAAAGCATGCACATGCTTCTTGAGGGCTAGGCTTGGAATGGCACACTGTCACTTCTGCTGTTTCATTTGCCAAAGCAAATCACATGGCCAATCCTAGGTTCAAGGGATAGAAAATAGACTCCAACATTTGATAAAAGAGGCTACTAAACCACATTACCTAGGAGAAAAATAACGGAGAAATTTTGCAATCCATTTACCACATCAGAGGAGGCTGATTACTATAGAAACAAACTCGAAGTCTCAGAATTTTAACAAAAAAAAAGATTTATTTCTTGACTTTATCATAGTCCAATAAAGGTGGGCAGAGGAGGGGCTCTGTTCCACACAGTCATTCAGGAACCTCGGCTCCTTCTATCTAGTTGCTGTGCCATCCAAGGTCATGGAGCCTTCTACTGAGTCCTCTGTTTCCAGCCAGTAGATGAGGGAAGAGATCAAATATGTAGCAGAAACATCTGTTAAAAAATTGCCCCCACCTGGAGGTGTAATACATATCACTCTGATAGCCAGAACTTGGTCACATGGCCTGATAGAACAACAGGGGAAGCTGGGAAACATGGTCCAGCTGTGTTAGGAGGAAAAGGGAAAATGATTTGCTAAATACCTAGCTGGACTCCACTAGAGTTATAGATTCTGTGACTCATTCCAGGAGAAGGTGCACTGGACACATTTCAAAATGTCGATGCATGATACTGTGGGGTAGACAAAGTTTTGAAAGACAAGGCCATAATTAGGAAGGGGAGACAGACCCAGATACCCTTGCAAATATCTGGAATATAAAGCTGGAGTCTGGGGAAGGACTAGAGAGATTTTTGGATGAGGTGAGCGCTTGGGAGGCAATGGAACTTTAATAGAAAAAGGCAGGAGTGAAGGGCAAAGGGAAAGCTTTGTGCAACAGGGGAAACTGGATTTGTTTGCTTGTTTAACATTGTTGCCTCTAGTGGGGCCTTAAGTTGAGGCCTTAATGTAGGAGGGCTATGTTAGTGCTGATCAGAATAATGTACCCCTTAGGGCTACATTAAAAAAGAATGCTCAGTGCCTCATTTGCACCTTCAAAATATGCACATACATGTGTGGGCCAGAAAAGGCTGTGCTCAGAACATGCATTTTTGTGTGAATTGTAGGTAATTGCACAAGCTAACAGGAAGTTGCGTAGGTATGCAGGCAGCCACCTGTTGGAGAGGTGTGTGTTGGCACTGGCAGGCGTGTGCCTTGTCCCTTTGAGTACAATTTCAAAGGCTTCTGCTGAGGGCAGGGACGGAAAACAGGCCCCTGGGCATCTGCTTCTCTAACTACAGCTGCTATTTGTCCTTCTCAAGGTTTCCTTTCTGGGCAGGGCCAAGTTCAGGGTGTGTTGTTTGTGGCTGTAAGAAAACAGTACCTTTTCAAGGTCTTTGTGGGAGCACTGATGCAGGGGTTCTGCAGACTGAAAATTTGTGTTCCCTGAAATTCTCAGGTTGGGCTCCTACTGAACAATGATGAAGTTAGAAGGTGAGCTTTTGGGAGGTGCTTTGGTCATGGTGGTGGAGCCCTCACGAATGGGATTAGCGCTTTTATAAAAGAGGTCCAGAAAGATCCCTAGCCCCTTCTATCATGTGAGGAAACAAGGAGATGTATGTGACCTAGAAGTGGGCCCTCACCTGACCATGCTGGCACCCTGATCTCAGACTTTCAGCCTCCAGAACTGTGAGCAATAAATTTCTGTTGTTCATAAGCCACTCAGTGTGTGGTATTTTGTGATAGCTGCCTGAACAGACTAAAACAGAAGGTTTGGAGGCAGCTGGTTTACACATATGTTAGTTCTGCGCAGGGAGTCTGTTGTTGTTTCTTTTGCTAACTGCTGAACTGGAGAATAAACTCTTCCTTTAAAAGTCTCTTAGCTGGGTCTCTGTCTCCTGGTTCTCCTTCTGATTCTACAGGCCATGTGCCACAGTCTTATTTATCGCCCTCTTCCACCATCTGTCCCTCATATGTTTCCTTGTGAGTCCGTCCTTAACCATCTTCTGACTTTCTGGACCAGTACTGTCCAACAGAACTTTCTGCAATGGTGGAAATGTTCTATATCTGCTCTGTCCAATACCATAGCCACTTGCCTGAGGAACTGAATTTTACATTTAATTTAATTTTAATTTAAATAGCCCCATGCCATATTAGACAACATAGCTGTAGAACAATATTTATGGGTAATAATTTCTCCCTTAGGCTCAGTCATTATCTACTCCATTATTTATGCTCTGTGTCTCTTGCCCTGTCTGCTCTACTGACCCATATTTACAAATATCTGCGCCATCTCCACCTGGCTGGTCTGTGGTCCCATCAAACACAATGTGGCTAATGTTTAACTCTTTATCTTTACCCACAAAACACATTTTCTCCTTGCCTTCCTTCTATCACTTTACCCTTGGTCACCCTTGTTCATTTTTTAGAACACAGTTCTGATCACACTATGTCTTTCATGTTATCTCCAAGGCGGATCCTAAACTTACACAAATTTAGGGGCTCTCTTTAAGAAAAAGAATACAAAAAATGTGAAGGTAAAATTAGAATCAGAGCTTTGGAGGGGCCTGGAAAGGTGAGAAAGGGTGTCTCTGAAATTTAAGCTTCATTTTCTTTACTGTAAGTTGGCCTCAGTTTATTATTAGAGTATTCTACAGTTTCAGGGTTTGAATCTCAGTTTGGTCACTCTCTTGCTGTGTAAACTGGGGCACGGTACTTAACCATGCTGAGACTCAATTGGTTTATTGAAGAAAAAATAATAATACCTATTCAACTGAGAAGTTACAAAATTATATCTAGAAGGTATTTCTTGAAAATAATTTTATTCTCTTATTCTCATTACATAGAGAGTAGTACCAGCAATCATAATGATAATAACAATAGTAGCTAATATAGCAGATGCTATGCTCAACACTTTACATAGAATGTCTCATTTATTCCTACAAGGTAGGTGTTCTTTTCCTTTACAGATGGGGAAACCGAGGCCCACAGAAGGCAAGAAAAATGCCGAAATTCTCACACGCTAGTAAGTAGGGGAGCTAAGATTTGAACCTAGGTAGTTGGACTCCTTGCATTCTTAATCTCTTACCTTAAGCAGGGCATTCAGAATCTTTTATAATGCCCCTTTCATCAACATGCTGAATTCCACATGTATCTATGTTATTGCCAATCTCTAAAGATTCTGTGACTTGCTTCATTTTCTTTCC
>NW_006442491.1:10491805-10583641 GCF_000325575.1 Pteropus alecto | reverse complement strand
CCTTTGCCCCTCCTCAATCTTCTGTGTGTTCCATGGGCTTTATTCATGTCTTCATATATCAGTTTTTATTGCTCTCACCGTAAAAGGGTTGCTGAGAGGGTTTATCCCTCATACAACACAATTCCTTCCTATGAGCTTTATGAATGATTATCTCCCGAGCAACTGCTCTGGTTTTATCTTATAGGGGAATTTTAAACAAATACAGCTGCCTGGGTTCCCCATCCCCAGGCCACATCTATCAGATTGTTTGGGATTGGGTCGAGGTCCACTGATTGAACATATTATGTTTTCCTCTTTGAGGTGGTTACTAGAAAGCCAAGAACCAAGTCCTAGCTCACCTCTGCAAGGAAGTAGGACCTCGAGCTGTATTTCACCTCCTGCCCTTATTTCCCCTTCAACCCTTATTTTTAATTGTACATCACCTCGCTTTTTGACATGCATTTTTGTAGGTCACGTAAATTAATTTTGCAGTCACTAGAGTACAAATATAAATGATGATGATGATTTTGATGACAACAGATTTACTCTGGGAAAATCAGAATAGTTGATTATTGACAGCTGCCTAAGTATGAGCCAATCACAAAACAGGATAAAATCAAATTGAATGTCCTGAAGAAAAATCCTCTTCAAATCCAGGGACACCGATCACCTTAGAACAATTCCAGCACCATGTCAATCTAAGTGCAACTCGTATGTGGCCATTCATCTGATGGCTTCATCTTACTTGGACCTTTCTTCGATTCTAGCTTTATCAAGGAATTTGAAAATCTGACTGTTAAGAAAAGTGTATTAAATGAAATCTTGTAAAACAAATAAATCCCTTTGTTTATTTGAAGCTGCTGACATATATATATAAATATCCAGTGTCTAATTCTACTCCTCAGTTCTCGTTATTTTGGTGACTTCTTGCTCAGCTGTCCTGAACTAGGTAATGACCCGAAAGTGCATTAAACACATATGCCAGGTACAGCTGCGCACTTTTCAATTTTCCCATTTGCTGGCCTTCGCCCCGAAAGCAGGCATAGGGGCCATGGCTGTGAAATGGCTTTTTGTCCTCACATTTGAGGCAATTCGAGGCCCCAAAATGGCAAAACGGAGAAAAGTGGCCGGGAAAAGAGGGCCTGGCAAGATTCCCTTAGTTTCCAGACGGCCTCTTGCCAATGCCCCAGATGGTGAGGGCTGAGGGCAGGCCCCTCAGGTGGGGGCCCATATGCCTGGGCCTCCTGCTCCGGCCCTGACAGCTTCGTGTGCCCAGCACCTCCTTAAAAACTGATTATCTGCCTTGTCTCCTTTGTGAACTGGCTCATTACCATTTCATTATGTTGTGGTAATTCTTACCCTGCGCAATGAATATTGACTTCATGCTTGCTTTTCTAACTGAATTACAGGGGGGCAGTCTGAGGGCCTGCATTGCTTGCCCAGCTCCAGCCGCCCTGGCAGCCACTTGAATAGTCTCAAAGAAAAGCTGTTTGCTTGAGCATTTAGGGATAACAGAGAGCTGTCACAGGCTGCTACAGTGATTTATTAAAAGACAAGGAAATGGGAGAAAAGACCCTTACTTATTTCTTGCACCAGCTGCCTGCTCGCTTTCTTTCATTCTCTCTGTCTCCTCTCTTTCTTTCTTTATTTTTCCTCCCCCTTTCTTCCTTGCTTTTTTCTTTCTCTTTCTTCCTCTCTGACTATCCCTCCCTCCTTGCCTTTCTCTCTCTCTCTCTTTCTCTGCCTCCTCTTTCTTCTTATTTATCAAATGAGAGGGGAAGAAATACTGCTGTGTTTTAGGTAGATGCTTGAGGGACTTTGTGCCTGTTTCCTATACCTAAATGCAACACCCCAATAAAGGTAGTTGAGTCCCTACATTTATCATTTGAAGGCTAAGAGATGAGATTGAAGTCTTGCAGACGTGCATGTACACACACACACACACGCACGCGCACACACACAGAGCAAATGGTGCTCAGCTGTCCTAAAAAGAGGAAACTCTGCTCAGGAAAGTAAGGTAGGTTGCCCTCTCCTTTTCACCACCCCTCCACTTCAGCCACACTCCAGGGTCCTGACTGCCTGAGGCCCTACCCTGGCTCAGTGCCAGTCTTCTGCAGAGGCCACTCAGCACTCTTCGGCCTGGGCCTCTCTCAGGAGCCTGTTGCCTGGAGGGTCTTCCCTTCTCCCTGTGTTTCTTCACAGGCCTGGATTCAGCCCCACTGTGTCTCCGATGGCTCCTTTGATATGAGGACATCTGAGAGATACAAATGGGGCTGGTGTGAGGGCCGATTTTCCCAAGTTAAGGTACATCTTGGTTGACCACAAAATAAACTACCAGACGACTGAGCAAGCTGTTTCACAGGGCCACTGGGATAGGAAGGAAATGGAAAGCATGCTGGGTGACCCTGAGCATGCTGGCCACTTGTGAGCAATCATGGGGGTGGTTAGCTGTTCAAAATTAAGCCACAAGGACTTTGTTTTAGGACCTTGTCTGAGATTCAGGAACATGGGCCTTTTCTCTGTGGCTTCTAGGAGCTTTCTAGACATGCTATTTTCTTGGAATCCACGTACAGTCTCTCTGCTTTGCTTCTGGAGCTTATTTCTACAGCACCTACTCCTTACCCTGCCAGCTCATTGTTTGCTCTCTGTCCTCTGCTGTGCCCCCACCTTTCTCTTTGCTGTTCCCAAATGCCTTTGGTCCCTCTTATCTCCCTCCATGAGGCTCTAATTAGCCTCCTCACAACCCCATTAATCAGCGGCCCCAACTCCTCTGGTTTGCTTCCTCTTGGAGGCCGCAGACTCACCTTTCCCTTCCCAGATGACAAATCAGCCATTAATCTTGGTCTGAAAAACATTTATTGGCTGACTTCCTTCAGTAGCTTCTGAACTGTTTGCAAATAAAGAGGAGGGATTTTTGGTGACCTCAAGAGAGATAGGAACTCACAGGTGGATTTATTCTCAGGTTTGATTTTTTTCTTTCTTCTTTTTTTTTTTTTCATGAAAAGGGTAAATACACAACTCTGCCTCTCAATGCTTGTGATTTTTTCTCATTTTTGAAAAGTTTTAGTACCTTCTGTTGGGCTGTAGTGCATTTATTTGTATGGGTCAGACTAGTTTGTTGCTATTTATTAATGAAGACAGGATGACCTGTGGGAGTATTGGAGGGGTGACTTGACTGCGTGCTCAGTGACTCTGAATAGTTTAAACAGGGTGCCGCCATGATGTTTTTACGGTCAACAGACAGTAGGTGTAGAAGAGTAGTCTAAAAGTTTAGGAAGTGGGGTGTTTTCAGCCTCTTTTTCAGTCTTTTGTTTTCTCCTGCCTGATCTACAGAAGATATAACTCTCTAGCCTCCCTTCTTAGGTTCCAAGAGGTTGGGTCATCTCATGGTCAAGATTCAGTCTCTGTGAAGAGGGTTAAATTTATCAACTGAAGGGTGTCTTTAAGGATGTAGAAAATAAAGCTGGAAAGCTCATTAGAGGATAGAAAGAGAGTCTCTGCAAAGGGAGGACCAAATTTTCAAATGTTATGAGTTAGAGGTGGACTGTGAGTAAGATATGTGGTATTGGGTCCTTCAGTCCTATCTCTGCTTTAACACAAAGGAATATGTGATGTGAGCATTTTGAGTATCGGGCCAGGGCAGTGGGGGAGATGTTTTCATGATCCTCAGGCCCTAAATCACATTTCCTTTGTGATTTACAGAAAAGATGAATGAGGCTTCGTATCTTCAGTGCAATGGACAATCTTAAAACTTGAAGACTTTAGGACACAATTTACATCAAAATGGTGATATTGAAGTTTGTAGTCTTGATGTTCATTGTCTGGTGACAGCCACATTTATTCCTCCCTCCCGCTCCCATCCCAAAAGTTAATTTAGACTGAGGATTACCAATTCAACTTATTTTTAGAAAAATACTTTTTATTCACTAGAGGTTAAAAAAAGTAGGCCACATACGTGCTGTAAAATGTGTCCAACAGCTTTGTCCTTTCCTCCCCACGCTCTTTGACCTTATCAGAAAGACGGTGTCTCCTCCGTCACTGGAACGTCCTGGAGGATTGGAGTATCGTCATTTTTATCTTTAGTTATCATCTCCCTCCCCAGGCTCAACTATTTTTTCCCAGATATTTCAATTGCTGTACAAATTACTTACAGTGAAATGCATGAATCTTTAGTGTGAATTCAATCATTTTTGACAAATTCATACACATGTAACCCACAGAACATTTCCATTACTCTAGAAAGTTCCTTTGGGCTCCTTATCAGACAGTCCTCGCCCCCTTGCCAAAACCAACTATTTTGATTTCTATCATTGTAAATTCATTTTGCTTGTTTTAGAACTTCATACATGCCCCCTTGCCAAAACCAACTATTTTGATTTCTATCACTTTAATGTAAATTCATTTTGCTTGTTTTAGAACTTCATAAATTTGGAATCACACAGTACATATTCTTTTGTGTCTGACTTTCTTTACTCAACATACTACATTTGAGGTTGATCCATTGACTGATAACTGCCAAGGTTGGGCAGATGACCTTGACCAATCCACAGACTTTTTACTCCCATAAAAAGGTAATTGCTACCAGGTTTCATCCAGCATATCCAGGATAGCTATACTATCAGTGCTCACTTTGAACAAGTACCTGAAGATGAAAGAAACTGCTTGCCTAGGGTGTGTGTGTGTGTGTGTGTGTGTGTGTGTGTGTGAGCGTGTGCACGCATGTGCACACACGTGTAGTGGGGTGGCGGCTGGGGCACAATGCTTTCTTCCTAGTACTTGGAAAATATTTTTCATTGGAAGAATTTTTGCATATAGCCTGAGGGCTCTTGAAACAATTCTGCAACTATTGTACTTCAGGAGGGTGTTCTTTGTTGAGGAGGCTTCTGTGGGGTAGCTAAGACCCTAATCCCTTGTGCAGAATATACCTTCTGTGTGACTTGCAAATGAACCCAGCCTGTTGAAAATGAAGAGATACCCTGACTGTGGTATTTGTTGTCCTCTCACAGGGCCTGGGGTGCAAGCCCTAGCCTTGGAGGATTTTCTAGACATGCTGTGTCTATGTGTTCTCTTCCTTCCCTAATCCCAAACAGTTTAGGTTTGGCTGGCCTTGGTCACACATTCAGTTAATTTATAGGGTGGATATTGTACCAGTGTAGCTCCTTGGGGCTACCTTAGACACAGGCCAGAAAGTCACCTTAGTACTTACTTAATTTATCTCCTTTTGCCAGTGGTGCACTGTTAATGATTAATGTTCTGTCCTTCATAATTGAAGATAATCATACTGCCCCAGAGGTTTTATTTTAAGTTTATAGTTTCCTTTAGCAATGTTTATTGATTTGTGCTGTTAGATTCTCTCATTTGATTCTTACATATCACAGAATTTTATAGCATTGAGTACTTTTTGGGACCATTTTTTAAAATAAAGAAAATGAAAACACATGTCAGAGAGTTTCAATGACTCATGAAAGCCACTCCAATAATTGGTGTCATTGGCTAGATGGCTGAGG
Organism: Pteropus alecto; assembly: GCF_000325575.1. Taxonomy (NCBI): domain Eukaryota; kingdom Metazoa; phylum Chordata; class Mammalia; order Chiroptera; family Pteropodidae; genus Pteropus; species Pteropus alecto. The sequence continues at coordinate 10,578,155 of NW_006442491.1, read as the reverse complement.
TGGAAGATTTCTGCCTTCTAGAACAACATTTAGATATATAATCTTGGTGCAAATATGAAAGCCAGGAGGGCTATGTATTATAGTAATTGTATTACAGTCCCACTGATAATATGTGGTCACTACATTCTTCATAAATGGGTGACATTTGAAGCAGAGGATTTTGTATCTCAGTTGGGTCACTTGATGAAAAGATAATTTAACATGTCATAACAATTATATGTATATGTATACATAATATATATACATATACATATATATAGTAACAATTAGCTATATTGTTTGACATTGATAAAATTTCTGTGGTCAAGAAATTTGGGAGTCATCTGTAATTCAGTTTGAACATATTATTTCTTGCTTTTGGCCTTTAGTATTTGATAACCCCAAACTTGTATTCCTTAGCATTTAATCTTCAGGCAAAAGAGAAAAGAGGGAGGTAACCCCCATCTTGCCTCAGGGTCTCAGGAGACCCTCCTGTTGATGTCTGTGGGAGCTGAACATGTGTATCTGAGGGGAGGATATGAATCTGCTGGCTATAGAAAAAATCGACCTTGACTGTGAAATAGAGAGTTAAAAAACTGCTTTACCCAAGGGCCTGAAGCTAATGATTCCAAAGTGTTGACTATGGTATCAGAGTAAACAATAGCAGGCTTTCATAGTGTTTACTTAACTCTGCAACTTACAAAGGAATTGCATGGGCTTCTATCCACACCACATTGCTGGCTTGTATCACAACCATTTCGTTTTGAAGACACTTAAGTGATTTTGACCTTTGGTTTAGGTTGTGGGTCAGCACAGAAGGAAGTTTTCTATAAACCTCATGATGTTTGTCTCAAATTGGAACAGAGTCAAGGGACTGGATAGACGTGTCAAACAGGAGGAGCATGTGCCGTAAACTTGTCAGATGTTCACACTCCTTATTTTGTTTAATCAAAACCATGGCAGATGCTGGGAGGTGTTTAACTGCGGTTTAAATCATTCCCGCCAACATGTTCTATTCAAATTTGCCCTTCTATTGCGTTTTCATAAGTAGTATTAGGTGTACTGGTCTTACACCCAAGGACTGCTGTGGAATTTCTCAAATGGACAATTTTTCTGAAATTTCATAAAACAAGATAATTTTGAACTAATTGCACATGGTATCATTTTCAAAGAGGCTGCTACTATGTTGAAATAAAATTAGCCACATGGACTCTGCCAAGAACTAATACATGAAAACTGATAGAAAATTAGCATACTGAGTGTGATGGATATTATTATTATTATTCATTTCTCCAAATTCTTTTTGAGATGTAAATATGTAAAATATACATTCGTTTAATCAACCCAATTTTACTAATGTAGAAACCAAAGTTCAAGGGATTCAAGCAATATAGATAAAGTCACCCAGTTATAGAACTGGGACTAAATCCTAAGCTTCTCTATTCTTATTCCTGGCCTTTTGTCAATTGGCCACAATGTTTAGGGCAGCACGCTAGCCTCAAGCGAATGGCCAAACCTGATTACTCTGAGCAAAATGGCAGCTATCCTTTTAGCCTCTCCATTGCCTTTGAGTCTTGTCACCATCATTTAGGTTTATTCCCAGCCCCACCTCATTCTGTCATCACACATACACCCAGTAGATGCCAAGCCATTGACATATTCTACTTTTATTGACCCCTTCTTTCAATAAGATTTACCTATGCTGTGTCCTGTTTCCCTAAACCAACCTTGATGGATTGATAAGTGAAAAAGAGATAACAACAGGGGTTGTCATGGCATCATGGATATCTGAGCCCCTCTTGGAGAGCAGAGGCCTTTTTTTTTCATGCGTCGGGTCAAAGCAAGCTCATTGGATGCATCTTAAAAAGTCAAGACTGTCTGGTATGGATAGTTGAATAAATGAGTGAACAAATCAGTAAATCGAGTCCAATATATTTATTCTTAAGTGAGAAACTAAGGCCCAGAGAACTGGAATAATTTGAAGTCCCAGCAGCAGACCAGAGACTAAAGCCAATGCAGAGGTCACCAATATTTTGGCACCAGCGACTGGTCCTCCTATCAGAATGTAATGCCTTATGATCTGAGGTGGAGCTGAGGTGATGATACTAATGCTGGGGAGTGGCTGTAAATACAGATGAAAATTTGCTTGCTTGCCCGTCACTCACCTCCTGCTGTGCGGCTTGGTTCCTAACAGCCACTTACCAGTACCAGTCCACAGCCTGGGGGTTGGGGATCCCTGGTCTTGAGGCCACTCTTGCTACTATTTCACATTAATCTCCTTCAGAGTCAGTTCATGCCCTGTATTAGGAAACCTTCCGGAGAAAGTTTCAACTCCCTACCTCCCTTTGACCCATTACTCCCTCTGTACATCTTAACACTTGATTCCACTGAATACAGTACTTTTCAACATTCCATTTTGCGTTATTCCCTTTCGAGCTCAGTGCCTGGTTTGTTGAGAAGTGAAATGCAAACGTATTCCAATCTTTAATACACAGGAGTCTCACCTCCTGAACAAGAAGGTAAACACCTGCCTCCTATTTTTGTTGTGTTTATGCAATTTATAAATGTGCCACAGGCACATAGTAGGTTTACAATAAAGGTTATTTAAATATAATTAAATTTCCTGGTAGCTGAGCAGCTAGACAGACTGGTGGATAGATATAAATTAGCAAAGCAGATTTAAACCATGTGTTGATCATTGGAAAGTCGTTTCATTTTTCGCCAAGATAAATGCTTTTTTAATGTGTAAAGAAATCTATAATTTTCTGTGCTTTGAATTAAAGCTCCTACTTCCCAGGTTTCCTGCCTGCTTCTGGCTGCTCTTAATGAGCTAATTTACCCCACCGAGGTGAGAGATTTCCTCTTGGGAAAGGGTTTAGATGTGCCTCTCTCACATCCAGGGCCCCAGAGTGTTTCCTTACAGGGCTTTAAACACGCAGAACGTATTTAAGAGAGAAGCCAAGAAACAAATCTGTTATTTTAGCTTTATTCCCCCTTTGATCACACTCGCTGGAGTGGCAGGCCTGGAGACTGTTTGGAGAAGGGCTGGGTCTCTTTAGGAAGCCCAGTTCAGGGGGACCCACCCAGCTCGACACAATGAAGATAAAGTTGTCAAGCCTTTGAGGTGGCTGTGAAGATTTATTCTTCCTGGGCAAATTGGTAAGACATTTATATTTTTAAAAAACACTTTGATGAACTCGATAAGGAAGCCCTAGTTTGAATGTGGAAAAACATGTTAGAGCTTTTTCCATTGCTGAACTGGGTTCTCAACATTTATTGAGAAGCTTGACCTGTGGAAATGAACTTTCCCTTCAAATTAATGACAAGGCCATAAAGGGGACCATTTGGGAATTACAGAACACATGCTTACACTGTCTTAGAATAAAGCCTCCACGAAGCACAAGATCTCAGAAACTTGTAGATCTTGACATCTTCTCCACACAGTTCTCACTCTTCAGCTGCCCACCAGTCTTCTGATTGCTTTGTTATGGTTACGTTACTTACATTGCTAAATAAGTATGGTTCCATTATGCCTACCTGCTGAAGCAATGGAAGATGCAAACAATGGAAATAGTTTCTGTCTTTCCTAAGTTCAAATATTGTTTGTTAAGGAAGAAGTGTCACACAGCATTCTAAGTGTGTCAGTCACATTTAGGTCTAGAGAGATCTAGGAAAGAGAATGGAAACTGGTGTGAAATATCTTTCTCATATAGTCCGGAAAGCCTTTTAAGCCAGGAATATCTGCCAATATCACTGAGGTGGTACTCTTAATATCCTTGAGTTATACAGACCGTTATGGATGGCTCTTGAAAGGACATGAGCTCCAGACCGCTCCCCTCACCCCGCACAAAAAAAGCATGGACACTTATCAACTGGAAGTGGCAGAAATTCTACAATCATTGGGGGATTTTCTTTAGATAATCAGAAAACTGTCCTTCAATTCTGTTACTGGGACAGATGGAACCAGATTTGAATTCCTTTGTGGGTACTTATTTATTTTCTGTGTCACTTCAGGTGTATTCTTAATTCTCCTTGCTTAATTAGCTTAACTGTAAAATCAGGGTAATTGCATTTTGCTGGTTGGAGTCATTCAGGTAGTAAGGATCAAAGGCAGGCTCAGGTTACACTGGAGATCAGGGATTACTAAAGAGACACAGCTCTTAAGGAAATGTGGCAAATGATCACCATGCAGGATACAGCAGCCCCTTCATAAGAGGCCCTGCCGTGTTCACGAAATAGTTTCTTTTCATCTCCTCTTCTCTCTGTATGCCTGTCTCCCTTCTGCCTTCACGGCTTTTTCTTCTCTTCTACTCTTTCTATCACTCTCTCTCCCTGTCCTTGTCTTACATACAAAGCTCACCAATAGAGGATCTCATTGAATAGAGAGGTTACCATCCAATAGGGAATCCCTATTGGATGGTTCTCAGTCCAGGTTTTTTCAGAGCTGGCTCCACCTATGGGTGGTTGCTTTTGGCTCAGGATCTAATCCCTGGAAAATCTGCAGTAGCCAGGGCATCAGGATCATGTGACATCAAACATGGCTATTTTTTTTTTTTTCTGTAGGGGGACTGTGCTTGATAATCTCTATTTGCCCCTCCAAATCCATTCTCCATTCTTCTCTGCCTTGCTATGTGTCCTGGGGACTGACCTCTATAAACTATATTGCCTGTGCTCTATTGGGTTTAGCTAATGGGAAGCATTGGAAGAAGGTCAGAAGATGGAAGAGAGAAAAGTTGGGGTATTGATTCTTCCTCGCCCCCTGCAACCCATCACCTGGCTATGGTTTTGGCAGTGCCCTGCCTCTGTCCATCAGCCCCTCTTACCATAGCTACCACTCCCTCTAGCATTTGAGTAACAGTGCTCTTCTCCCACCTGCAGGGTAATGGCTTCTCACTTTTGCTGTATCCTTGGGGCTTCACCATCTCTGGTTGGTTCTCTTAACTCTAATCATAGTTTTGCAAATAGTTCCTTCATCTAACACCCATCAAAGAACCTTCTGCGTGGGCCAGGTCTTACTCGTTGGAACCTTGGTAATACAGGGATTGCAGGTATGATAGAGCTAAACATATCACATGCTGACCAGGACAAATACTCAACTTCAGGGATAGTTTTAAGAATGAAATGGGTTTATGTTCCTAAGGGCCAAGTGCATTATGAGACTCAATAATTTGAAGCTCCTACGTTAATACTTTTGCCGTGTTTGTGGGAAGGAACTAAGCAATATGATGTGGCTAGGAGACATAAGGTCTCCTCACATATCCCATCTAGTGTCTTCAATAACCTAAAAGTGGTCACTTCCAAGATAATGGGAATGATGTTAACAGACTTATCAGTGGCACTGTGTTGAATTTTCTGTAGCAAATTCAGAAAGATGGGAATGTGTGATATTATTGAAGGGTGTGATATGGGGCACCTGTTGTTATTACATTATTAAAGCAACATAATAGAGTGGGTCTGAGCAGAGGTATGAGAAAGGCAAGAATGGTAACTTAAAGTGTGAAGAAATAAAGAATGGCATGGCTTTTATTGGACTGCTGCTGCTCTCCCTTTGCGATAAAAAGGTTTGGGCAACCAAGAGCCTGAGACAGAATATCAGGAAAAAGGACATTTACAGTTAATTAGAAGAAAATCCCAAAGTGGTAGACATAGAGGGATTCTCAGATGTAGCATATTTCAAGTGTCTACTTGTACAGATAAACTAAGGCCTAGAAGGCTTAATGCCAAGGTCAGGATGACAAATGTGTGGAACATACTTGACCACTAGTTCTCCCATGTCCTTGATAGACAATTGATCATGGTACTGGTTCCATGCAGCCCAAACAAGACCTCAGATTCCTTCACTCAGTGTTCTAGGCAGGTACTACCCAGAAATGTACTTGTCATCCCCTGGAATAGAAGCTATCTGTCACTCTCAGCCCCAAGGTTTAGTGATTACAACTGTTGTTAGTGACAGCGGAACACTTGTGATTTTGCCTTTTAAATCTTGAGTTTTCAAGTTTCATAATTGCACAGATTAGCTGAAATATAGCTTTTTATGATACATGTAATTCATATTAAGCCGCGGCAGCAAGCGTGAGGAAAGGGGGTTGGATTCTTAAAAGTACATTCAGCATTTGTCATCCAGTCTGAAAGTTACCCTGGCTTATGATTTCTTTCTTTTTCTTCTTTTTGCCACCTTCCTTTGGTCTATTTATCCACCAGTTAAGACCACCTCTGTAAGGCCAGTTAGAGGAAATGCAAATCAATCTCTTTTTCTTCTTGTTTGGCTAAAATGTTTGGGTGGCCCAAAGTTTCTAGACTATTTACTTCCAGTTTTATTCGTTGTCATTTATCTCCCACTCTGGTGAAAGACAGCATTGGTTTTAGCAAACAACTGTACTTATTTACTCATGTTGTACGTCATTCGGCCATTTGAAAAACATGGAGATTTACAAAAAACATCTCTTTTGATTCACCAAAGAGGTATTTTTTTATTTCTTTTTCTCTCAGTGACCTATAAGGTTGAACCATGTGAACTTGTCAATAGTCAACTGTTTTTAAACTCTCAAAAATGGCAATTTCACATATGTAGTCAAAAACTTGTCACTTGCACCTTTGCCCTCTTGTATAGAAATCCCTGAAAATATAAGTCCGCAAATGGTAGATTTTAGTAATTAGCAATTTTGAGAGTAATTATGTGACATACAGTAATGACCAAAGATATCTGTTGTCATTAGGTCAGTATCAGATCCAGAGAAGGCAGCCCCACCAAGCTCAATAGTCTGGTTCATGCTGCTCAAATGTAATAAGACTCCGAAAGTGCAGATGCACCAGACAACTCCAGGAGGCACTACTCACATTCCATTTAATGTGTTTGATGGTAAAGGAAGCAGAACATCTTTTTCTTCCTATAAGTAACTAATCTATATATAACTATTAGAAACATGGGCCCCACAGACTTAAATAGTTAAGTTGATGCTGGCCAGATTCTCTATGGAGCCTCTTATATTAACAAGAAAGATAAAATGTATGAGGAAGATTCAAGAGTCCCAAACTGTCTGCCTGTGGGCTACATAAGCCTTATCAAAGGGTTTCATTTGGAGTTTTGTCTAAATCCTACCCGCTTTGTGCATTCCCATTATGTGCTTGCATCCTGTGAAGGTGGATGCCATTTGACTCTTAATTTAGAGGTTCCAGAGAAAACAATAATCCAGTAGTTAGAAACTTGGGCTCTGGCCTCTGGAGTTACAAAAACAAGGTTCTTAATCCAATTTTACTTCCTCTAGGGGTATGCGTAAGTAATTAACTTTGTCCTTCATAGCCTCAGTTTTTCCAACTATGCAATGGTGATAGCAACTGAACATACTTCATAGCTTATTAGCTAATACATGTAAAGTGCTTCATGAGAGATACCTGGTACTCAAACATGTTAATAGTACAATGTGTCCTCACTTAACGTCATCGGTAGGTTCCGTGACTTTAAGTGAAATGATGCATATACAGTGAAATGACGTTGAACAAAACAATGTTAATTGAAGATCCACTGTAGTTGTTATTGGTATAATACTTCCCCCAACACAGTTTGCAAAGTAGGGTACACATGGTGCTCTTTTACCTGCTAGGCGCACCTATGCCAGCTTCTGCCAGTATCTTGAACCTGTTACCGTCAGAAAGTCGCCTCTGGGCACGCGGAGCTGCCTCACCCACACTGAGAGTCTTGAGGGCCTAGGAGTTGACATTCTCTGCCAGCCCCAGCCTGACCATCTGTAGATGGTCATCTGTAGATGGTCATCTTTAGTCAGGGGTGAGACTAGGAAAGCATAGCATCTTTGCCTCAATGCGGGATGAACTCCGAGGTATAGTTTTTGCTCTAGAGCTCCCCATGGGATCAGGCAGAGGCTGAAAATTTGTGGGAAATTTCAACCTTGCTCAACGTCTTTCCCTTTCAATCCTGGCCTGACTGACTGCAGGCAAGTATTATGTTTCACCAGTACAAACCCTTTAATGTAGGAATTCCATTTTACAGATGTGGGAATGGAGGCTCAAGGAAACCACCTGAATTTCCAAAGCTCACTCAGTTAGTAGCTAACAGCACCTGGACTCCTGCCTCCAGTTGCTCTGTTCTGGTAGGTGCACCTGTCTCCAAATCATTTATCTCCATTTCTCCCAGTTATTAAGAATAAGAGGCTAGAGTGAAAGGCCTTATGAGGCATTTGGTATTGAGGAGGAGAGGAAAAACTTGAAGTAGGTTAAAGAAAAGGGCCCTGAATCTTATCACAAAGACTGGATCCTGTTGCTTTTGAAACCACATAGCAGAGAGAGATTCTCTGATAGCAGCAAGAAAGTCCTGGGAGGGAACCTGAGGGCTATTGTATTTCTCTGTGCAGGGTACTCTGCAGCCTGCTGGATGCTGGCATCGGCTTGCTCTGTGCTTAAACTGCTTATTAAAGTCTAGACGCAACATAAAAGCATGTAAATTGGTTCCAGCCATCTCTAGTAAAAACTTCAACTGGAGCTGGGAAGTGATTGGAGCATCTCTTGGTGTAATTAAAATTGACTCTTAAAGTTTCTTTAGCTTAATTGGTAACACTTTCTTTGGAAGTTGGTGAAAGCGTCTTGCTGAGAAGGTTAAATGCATTTCTGTGTATAAGATCAGAATTCAAATATAGTTTTATGGACACATTTACAGTTATGTTCTACCCGGGTGGTCTTTTTTTTTCCCCCCTCTATCTTTTCTATTTAAGATTTATGTTGTCATTCACCACAGTCTAAATGTGTTTTGATAAAAGGAAAAAAAAAATGAACCGTTGCTGACGCATTTCAAACAGAGAGTTGGTAATATTTTGAAGCTTTCAGTAAATTGAACGGCAGTTTGGCTTACCCCAAACTCCTTTCTCTCAAGCCCTTCACTCTGGAGTATAGCACTTCAACTTTGTTTGTTATTGTGGGGACCAAAAAATAATAATACTTTTTTTTCCACCTTCTAAGTTCTTTTAGCTGGACTAATAATCAAATTAACAGAGATAGATCAACAGGAGAAAATAAAAATTTTAATACATGGGTAAGGGGAATTCAGATAAAAAAAATTTCAAAGTCAACGAGGCAAAACTGGGTACATATGACATTTTGGATGAAGGAAAAAAAAGGGGCAGGGTAGATTTTAGATTTCAGAAGTGAGAACGAGCGACTTACAGATAGTTGAGGAAGAGAATTTTTGCTAAGAATGGCAAGAAAATTTTTGCTAAGCAATTCAGATACAATGATACACAGAGGGAATCTAGCAAACATGCTCCTGCTTTGAGTCTTTCTGTCTAATGCTAAGGTGATTATGTTATGGTTCCCTTCCTGAAGCAGGTTTTTTTCATCTGAATCTCTTAGGCAGGAAAGTGGGCGGGGTAAAAGGTTCTTTCTGAGTCTTTTGTTTTTTAATAAACAGCTTAAAAGTCAATATCCCAAAAGGCAGCTTTAGGTTGGCAAACTTTGGTCCTCTTCATTATCCAGAAATTGAAAGTAGCTACTACTGCCTAGCTGGGTCCAAAGGGAGAAAGCCAGCAATTTCTAAAATGGTCATGTCCTTGCTGTGGCCAAACCCATTGAACCCCATTAAGAGAATGCATGTGTTTATGCACAAGAGTGTGTTTACATGCGCTGGGACTTTTCTCCCTCAGTGTGTCTTCTTGAGGGTCCTGGCAGTGTAGTAACAGGTTCTGATAGTCAAAAAGCCTATGCTTTTAAATTTTTGGAGAGTGATCAGAGATGAAAGTCCCAATTCCTTGTATCAAGCTTAATTTAGACTTGAGGGAAATCCTGCTTGCTTTTATATTCGTGAGCATTTAGTCTTGATGATTTCCAGGGCCTTGACTCAATTCTGGGTTTAAGATTCATCACTATGGAGTGGAGGGTCCAGCCACCTTCAAATCAACCCCAACATTATTTCTCTATGTATGTATATAGTGGTGGTAGAGGGGTTTGCAAAAACAAAATTTAGAGGACCGTAACAGAAATAAAATCACTCTGGTCCTCGGATCTGAATGCAAGAACGGTTTATATTTTTGTGTTTTGCCTAACATATGTTCATAGGTAGACATATTTTTATACAGTTTTAGTCTTCACCATATAGATGCACTTTTAAAACCAATAATTTAAAAAAATAAATAATAAAAGTTAAAATTTCTTCTTAGGTATATGCTTGTAGAACATTAAAAATATAATAGAAAAATATTATACCATTACATCAAAGACAATGCCTGTTAACAACTTAGCGTTTATTTCTTCAAACTTCTATACATGCATTGCTGTTCTTCCTACATAATTTGATCATATTACATATATTATTTTGTATTCTGCTTTTTTACTTCATATGATATTAAGCATCTATATTTTTGTAAATCTTTGAGAAATGGTTTTATAATATAGTGCATTAATGGGCTGTAATTTTGTTTGTCATTCTCTTATTAGAAAATAATGTTTCCTATTTTTTTGCTATTTATGATGCTGTAAATAGGCATGATAATTATAAAATCAGATTTTTTTCTGTGTCCAGAATATTTCTTTAATACAGATTCCCAAATATGAAACTGCCTGATCAAAGAAACTATAAGAATGTAGGGCTCTTGATAATATTGTCAAATGGCTTTCTAAAACATTGTATCAATTTATAGTCTCACTCAGCTCTAATATAAGTGATGCCTTCCATATTTCATGTGTCAGCCCAGGTTGTCTCCACATCACTTCTCTGCATATTTATCCTTTAAGGTCCAAGTTGCACATAACCTTCTCTTCCAGTTCTTGGTCTTCTTCTTCTATTGCTTTTTCCTGTTTAATAACGCCAAAGCTCTGTGCTTGATCAGAGAGAGAATCCTTCTCAGGACCTGGAGGAGAATTTTTGAGGGGAGTTCTTAAGGAAGTTTTTTCTTGTAAAACGATTAAAGCTATCGAAGTGCATCTGATGAGCAGAAAACAGTGTAGATGGATAAAGGAATTCCGAGCTGAAAGAATAGTGAGAAGAACCATTTGTTGTGTTTTCTTAGCCTTTTGCAGACATTTAAGGGTATATGCTTGTCTCTTCGTGTGTGTGTACGTGCATCAGCCTAGATTCTACTGAAAAGCAGAGCTCGAGGCAAAGATTTGGGTGTAGGTAGGTTATTTTAGGAAATGAGCCCAGGGAGCAGGAATAGACCAGGAAGAGTGAAACAAGGAGGGGAGGAAAGTCAATGGGAGGGTGCATTATTGAGCTGATTCTTGCTGTGGGCAACTGGGGTTCAGTCCAGACTCAACAGAAGCCATGTATATTTGTCTCCTGAGAAGAAAGGAATATTTATTCACTGGTTCCCATGCCTCATTGACAAGGATGCCCTATGGCTTGCTAATTCCCTCACATATCCAGGCTTGCACATATACCAGAATGGCTGGTTGTGTTCCTGCTGGCATCCCTCATGACTGTGGCAGAAAAAGCCCTAGGACATAAAGTGAGAGGTATGCAATGCAATTAAGGTGAGGTGCCATCAGATTATGTCCATACATCTTGTTGCTGCAGCAATGTTGTAGTGAAAGATGAAGAGACTGTAGGTGAGGAACAAGAGGGACCAGATACAGTGTGTGTGTATTGTAATTTCATACATGCTTTCCCTCGTTTAGTTTGGTTAACTTGGCACCTGAGTAGATGCAGCACCAATTTACTCTAAACCCGATTTTTTATTTTTGAACCCAGACCCTCACTTTTTTCCAGTGGAATTATCCTCCATTCACATCTCCCACCTCTGCTATCCTCCAGGCCTGACTCATTAAGACATTGCATTTCCCCAACCAGGGATGGGCATATGATACAGTCAGAGTCAAGGAGATCCAATCAAGGCTTTTCTGGGACTGTTGGAGAAAGACACCCTCTCTTTTTTGCTGGAAGGATGTTAAAACTGTAGCTTCCAGCATACCACTCAAAACTAGAAAAAAGAAACAAAGTAGAAAGCAGGTCAAAGATCCAAGGAGAAACCAGGTGCTGATGCGATGGCATTATTTGAATTCTTGGATTCAACTACCCATGGAATTTTTTAGTACATTAGCCATTTGCATACCTGTTTTTGTCAAAGCCAGTTTAACATGTGGTTTTCGTCACTTACAACCAAAAGAGACCAGTAGATCTTTAAATTTACCTTCATTTAAGGTCATTTTTACTTTTTAACTTCATTCATTCATTCATTCATTCATTCAAGTAATATTTATTAGTGCCTACTCTGTGCCTGTACTGCGAAAAAGTTCAGCTACCAGTTGTGTGGAGAAGGAAGATATAAATTAAAGCTCAAGTCTTCTGTAAACCCTGGAATATAGAACGTACTACTTTCAGGTAGATATGGCTATGAGTGATAGCTGAATTGTCAGAACTCACAAAGCAAATTTTTTGATTTTCAAAATAACCCAAGAGGTTCAGAGAATCAGGGTTAAGGGAAACGCCGTGTGTGTGTGTGTGTGTGTGTGTGTGTTGGGATACCTTTTATTGAAAAGATATGATGATGGTAGCATCTGTATAGTACCTAGAAATGGTTACCATATGTAATCTTTATTACTTTATGAATCAGTTACCCATTGCCACAATAATGCACCATAATGAGTAACCATGGAGCCTGAAATGCATATGGCAATAAATATTTTTGTTCACAAATCTGTGGTTTGGCTGGGTGGTTCTGCTGATCTGAGCTGGGCTTGGTCAGGCTCATTCCTATATCTATTATCAGTTTTGATTCAGTTGAGTAGCCTTGCTGATCTTGGCTGGACTCCCTCACATGTCTACAATCTTCACTGGTACAAGTAACATCTGTTCCATATGTCTGTCCCTTAAGCAATCTAGTCCGGGCATGCTCACATATAAAATAGAAGAGCAAGAGACTAAGTGGAAACATGCAAGTGCATTTCAAGCCCCAGCTCACATCACCTCTGCTGATATTTAATTGACCAAAACAAATCACATGGCTGAATCTAGAGACAAGAGGCAGGCACTGCACTCTTATACAGCCAACAGCAGAGATCCAGGGAATGGCGTAGAATTGAGGCCATTTTTACAACCTGTCTACCACACTTGGTTAGCTTATATATAGTTCATTAAAATAAATATACATATAATTGGTTTGGTTTGTTGGAGCGTAGACTATGGAGTCCCTTAGATCTCTGATTAATAAAGCTCTTCACAGATGAGTCTTGGTTAAGTCAGCTTTCTTTCAGACACATAGGACTTCCTTTTCTCCATAGAAAGAACCCAATATTTTGAGTCTTTTTTTATATATTAAAAAGAAAAATGCAAAAAAAAAAAGAAAAGAAAGAAAAAAGAAAAAAAAAGAAAAATGCTTCTTGGACTCAGAATGTCTTGCCTTCTTTTATGGAGCTTAAATTTCCTAAGCTGGAAGTATGTGTATGTCCTTTTTTTTTTTTTTTTTTTTTTTTTTTGCCAAGGTCGGCTCTGGGCCTATGGTTTCCACTGTCTTCTTAAAAGAAAAAATGACAACAATAAAATTCCTAGGGCACTATACTATGCCCTTCTTTCATATTTTATGTAGCTTTTTATAAAGCCCCGATTGCTTTGGGTTTAAGTGGACCAGAAGAATTATTGCAATTGACTTTTTAAAGAATCTATTATAATTTTACTTTTGGTTTTCTGATATTATGAATTTGTGCAACATTTGGTCTTTCTAATCACTGGAAGTTTTATTAAAAACAATTTCACAATTTTTTTGCTCCCTGTCCTTTATTATAGGATTACAACACTGAAGGGCGGTTGGGGTGAAAACACTGAGTAGGTCCCTACATCTAGCTACCATTTTGGTTAGCTACAGGGACTCAGAAAGTGGGTAGTCTAAATTTGAAACCAGGCTTTTCTGCTTATTAGCTGGATGGCTCGAGCCAGGTTATCTAATTACTTTTGGCCTCAGTTTTTTATTCTGTAAAATGGTGTCATAATACCTACTTCACAGCATTGTGAAGGGGTTAAATGAGATAATGCATTTGAAGCCTTTTGCTCAATGCTTGAGAGATAGTGCGTGCCCAATAAATGGGGGTGATTCTTATCTTACCTGTGAACTTCTCGCTCCTTCACAGCAGTTAACAACATTCTTGAGCTCTGGCTTCCTGTCCTGAAGACCCTCACTCAGAATGGTGATGGCAGCTTAGAAACAATTTATGTAAGACCTTCCCAAGGAAGACCCAGGCCTGCGATGGTTCTAGGAATGACTCCAGCAAGTGGGACATAGCAAGAGAAAGTATATGGAGGCACAGCTTTGTCCCAGTTTTTGTGGGGGTTTCATGTGTCTGTTCCCATCAGCGTCCAGATGTTCTTCTATCTCAAACCTCTTATTTGCCTGTTTCAGGCCCCTACCTTCTTTAAGGGGGGCCCTTCACTCTCCAACAAGTCTTTGTGAAGATCCAAATGTGAGAACCAGTGGTTCTCAAATTTGGCTGTATGAGAGAATCGTTTACAAAACAAAAAAATACTGATGCCCTGGCCCTACCCCCACAGATTTACCTCATCTAGAGTGGGACTCAGGCATCAGCATTTTTAAAAAGTTCCCCATGTGATATTAATGTGCAGCTAGGTTGAGAACCACTGAGCCAACCTATCTCAGGGCTTCTATGCAAGATTTCTGACTCAGTCTACTTTTATTATGATCCTACTTGTCATTTGATTGCTCCAGCTTGCAAACATTCCTTTTGGAAGAGATGTTTGTTTTCTCAATAGGTATGCAACAAGAAAAATTCTACCTTACATCTAGGCAGTGATTTATACTCTTCCACAAAATTTCACATTTGATACGAGAGGTCTTGCAATACAGTGAAAGGTCCCAATTCAGGACTTGAAAATTCTGGGTTGAAGTTTTACTTACATTACTTATTAGTTGTTGCGATTTTGGCCATAGCTCTTAAATTCTCTGATACTTTGTTTGTTCTCTCTAAAGAATTCCACTGTGGATAGGATAGCAGTGATGTGTATTTCTTCCAGGCCCTTGAAAGCTCCCAGGAGCATCTCTGTTGGGTTTCCATGTCTGTTCTTTCCACCAAGGAAGCTGTGTGTTTGAAGGCAGTGAAGGAACAAGATAGGAGTCTAAGTCTCTGAGTGAGGGTTTGAAGAAAAGCTACCTGATCAAAAATACCTGCGTTGAACAATTATATGAGCAAGAACAAAACAAAACAACCCCCCAACTCTGCTATTTTATTAAGCCTTGAGATTTTAAAAGTTTGCTTTTTTTTTTTTTTTAATCACTTTTAACTTTGGAGGAATAGGAATAGTATTGGTGGTTTGGTGGGGTGGTACCTCTCGCATCCAGAGTTCACAGTGGAATCAGCTGAAACCATAACCTTCCTAAACTCCTTCCTCTGCCCTACGCTGTGTTCTGTGTCCTCACTTTCTTATAGATTTCACCTGAGAGTCCTCCCTTATGAATCACATGCACAAGAATCCCCATCTCAGGTTCTGCTCCACGGGGTCCCAATCTAAGTCATCCTCTCACTAAAATGTGAGCTCCTAAGGGCAGAAATGTACTTTGTTTCATTTTCCACTACATTTCTAGTTATCCAATGAATGAATGTATAAGTGCCTTATGTGTGTAAGTCACTAGACACTTTGGATAAATATAAGGAAACTTAAGTCATGGATTTGACTCTATGTTTTCTCAAGTCTTATCTAAAGGCATTCTTTTCTGTGAACCTTAAAAGAATGTAGACAATACCATATATTTTTCATCACTTTTTTCTTAATGGACAACAATAAAAGGATACTACCATTATATTTTGCCTTTATTCTTAACTTAGAGTGTGATTTAATTGTGGAAATGAATTTTAAGACAATTTTCTTTGCCTCGATCAGTTGTTTTATATGCTTATTTTTTTTCTTTGAAAAGTGGACATCTGAGAGAATGGCTTTTTTTGAAGAAAACTTGAAAAGTTTTATATAAATTATAAAAGTTAGCCTGGCTGTAGAAGCAAGGAACATATCCACTTTAGAGACCTTTTAAATCCAAACATAATTCCTTTAAAGAACACTGTAGTAGACATTGTGGCCTTTGCTTTGGAAGGCCTGCTTCTGGCACAGGGAAATGGGGGCTTCTCAGTTGAACAGTGGGAGAGAAATGGTGATGAGCGTGCAAAAAGAGATTGCTTTAAGCGTATTGGCTTTTCTTTTTGTATCAGCAACGTGATCCTATTATTTTGAAGCAATGAGGTCATTTAAGTGTGCCTGGCTGGAGGTTTGCTATTTTCCTCTATTCTTTCCTTTAAATCTTTTTTGTCAACCATGTTCTCCTCAACTAGCAGAGCAGCTGTCTGGGTAGTTATAATCCCATTAAAAAGGCCTCTATTATGTCAATATTATATTTATAGAGAAATTAGTCACCTGGGGTTGTTGGGTTATTCTTCTGTTTAGACATATTGTACCCCAGAAAAGCATGACTTTCCTCTTCATGTTAGATAAGGCCTGCTGCCTTGTCACAGTACCATATTGGCTGAAACTGATTAGCAATTAACATGGAATATGCCAATATGCTTTCCTCCGTTTGCAAAGCCCCCTTAATCTTTGCCACTGATCATATTCCTCTCAAGCTTTTTTGATAAAGCTGAGATTGTAGATGTGCCTGGATGTATCGGGCTTATAGTATTAAGTGAAAATATGACAGGCATTAAATGACCATCTTGATGGAAAAAGTGGGGAATCTAACCACAAAGACTTTGTAAACCTGTTAAAGTGCATTTGAGCAGTGCTCTAAAATTAGTAGTACATCTCCCCTCAAGATTCTATTCTTTTTTTAAAACAGATTTTACATTCTTACCATCTGAGTTCAGGTCTAACTATATTCTCCTAAGAGGAAGAGAAAAGACAACGGGCTGAATTGCACTAAAAAATTATATCAGATTATTTAACTATGCCATTAGTGGGTTAAAGTTTAGTTTGTGGAAACTCATCATATTTTGCAAACCATAAAACATAGGGCACTTTTTAGCAGACTTTACAATAAAAGAGGGTGATAGTGAAGTCAACCTCTATATGATGGCATGTGCTTTGTCCTAATTTTGTTTATTTTCCAGAACATGAAAGATTGATTTTTGAGACATTAAAAGGATAACTCTTCAAGGGTGACCCCAAGGGCTCTCACTGTAATTCCTCAGTAGTTGAGGACTCTTGGAAATGCCCAGATGCAGAAAGAAGGGGGTCATCTATTGGCTAGGTGGTGCTTGCTCTCAGAATGCTGTTGGGAAGTTGCAAAAAAGGTGCAAAGAAAGGCAAACTTCTGAGTATCAGCTGTTGTTATCAACTTTCAATACCATGTAAGCTTTTAGGAAAACCTTAATCAAATTTGTAGAGCAACCATGGGATTTAAATAAAGGGGTATAAAGCAGATGAGTGAAAACAGCAATATTCAGATAGCGTAGCTGAAATTTCCTCAGCTGTTTGGAATTATTTAACATAAAATTCAAAGTGAAATTTAGAGAAGCAAGAAGGCTAGGCCAGCTCTGTAAATCTGCAAGTCAGATGTTCTAAAAGTCCCCTTGATCTTGCTCTCTGGCTCCTCCCACTTTTCTTCTAGAAAAGTTTTCTCACGGATCTTCTTTATATTCTCCGCCCCCCTCCCCCACCTTGTTTGGAGATCTTCTCTATACTGATAATATGCTCCTCTCTACCTTGCTGTATAGGTGTTTACATTTAGAAAATTGAGAATGGGGGGACCAAGGCATAGGGCTCCTTAGAAAACAAATCACATGGGTTTAGGAAAACTGGATAATTCATGTGCTTGCATGAATTCTGCATTTTAACAAAATAGCAAACACAAGTCATATTCATTAGAGAAACAACTTGCAGTGCTTCAGTGCCCCCCACATGATCATATTTACTTTCAAGGTCCCTAAGACTCAAGTTGTCCATTTCCCACATAGCTGGTACATGGATATACGACAGTATATTCTATTTTGATCTTAACTGCATCCTCATCAGGTTTACTTCTCCCTGTGACCTCAGGGAAATTCTCTGAGAGTGGAATACTCTAGAGCAGTGCTGTCCAATAGAACTTTTTGTGATGAAGGAGATGTTCTCTGCACAATCCTGGTTAGTAGACACTAGCCACCTAGGACTATGGAGCATTCGAAATGTGGTTAGTGTGACTGAAGGACTAAATCTTTAATTTCATTAAGTTTCAGCTCAAATCTAAATAGCCTCATGTGGCTAGCAGCTACTGTATTGGACAACCCTAGTGAAGTAGAAAGCTCTTCTAGTAGCCAGGATGGGGAAAGATTGTAAACAACACATCCTGAGATAATATATGATGTAGTGATTGAAATATTTGACTTGAGCCAGAGTGGGTGGATTCGAAACCACCTCTGCTTTTCTGAGCAATGAAGTTGTGGTGGTAACTTAATTTCTCTGCATCTTAGTTTTCTTATCTGTATATTGGAATATAGAACAATAACAATACCTACCGCATATTGTTTGTGTAGCAATTTATTGACTAATTCACAGAAAACAATTAGAATAGTGCCTGGCATATAGAAAACCAACTTTAAAGTTGACAGTACCAGTGGCAAGAGTCCTGATACTACTTCTGCAACCAATGAAATATATTGGGAGGATTAAATAAAATATTCAACTATTCATAGGTACTCAGTCATGAGAGTTTTCATCTCTCCTCTCCTTTCCTTTCAGTGCTATTAGTTAATTAATTCATATATGCATCTAACAAATAAGACTGCTCTGTGCCAGTTTTGTCCTGTTATTGTTACCTGTCATTGTGTCAGCTCTGACTCTCGACTCCTTACTCCTTTGTGAACAAGCTCAGGATAGCATGCTGGGGGATGGAGACCAGAGGCACATGGACCAGAGCCAAGTCAGCCCCACTAAGACCATCCTAGACCAGCTAGTGCCCACATAGCTGATCACAGTTGCATGAGCAAGCACAGCTAGGCACAGTGAAATGGACTAATGTTTTAAGCCACTGAGTTTGGGGGAGATTTGTGTGCAGCTATTACTCACTAATAGATAGATAGTATAATTAATGTGGCAGCAATCACCATATAGTCATAGAGATACATACTGGGCCTCAGAGGAGCCTCCCTAATGGGAGATATTGCTGAGCTATGGCCTGAAAGATGATGGAAGGAGATGTTTCAGGCAGAGGGAAGAACATGAGAAACCTGGAACATGAAGCTCCAAAATTCATTTTTTCTACCTGCTGTCAGGGATACATAAATATAAATATTCTTTTGCTTAGAGAGCTTCTTATGTAGCTGTGACATCAAGATTAACACAGAAATAAAGAAGTCAATTATTACACAAAATGAACTATATTAACTGCTGAATTTGTTCAGACCCTGGTGCAAGAAGTGGGAAGAGCACAGAGTGAGATCAATGAAGACTAAAAAACAGCAAAGAAGACTTCTTAAAGGTAAGCTAATCATGATGATACTTAAGGAATGGGCAAGACATGGCTAGGAGTACAGAAGAGAGGAAAATGTTGCTGGAACCATTTGGGGCATTTTGTGGAAGGGCCTTCTTGGTCATTCTTGCCCACTGAACACCTACTGTGTACTAAGCCTTGTGGGAACTACGGGAGAAGAAAAAGAAACAGGAAATATTATCCGGTCTTCATGAAATTGAGAGTTATGCTTGCCTTTGGGGTATCAAGGTCGTTATAAGTTCCATCTTGGCTTTTGCACAACATAAGGTCGGCCTATCATTTCTTTCCATTTGTATTTTTGGAGATGTTACTTTGTGGCAGGGTGCAGGAAGAGCCATGAAATTGTAGATCAATGCATATACTTTCAGATGTTCTCCATAGCAGCAAGGGGTTTGATTGCCAGTTTTCCCAGAAGATGCTGTCTCCTGACCATTTTTCAGAGATTGAGGAATTCCATCTCTCAGTCCCTTGAAATGTGGATTTTATGCTGCTCTGATGATCAGAGCCCCAGTACATTGGCACCTATCGAGAGCTTTATCTTCTCTCCTTCAGGTTTTACTGAGCCTCTTTGGAATTTTGAGGCTTATAAGGTGTTTTCTTAGCCAGAAGTCTTTGTAAAACTTGATTGTCAGAAATAAACAAGAGCAACCCCCACTTTCTGAAAATAGTACTAAAGTAAACATTAATTTGGAGTAAAGGACAGCCCAGACAGCTCTGGCACTAGCTCAGAGCTGGCAAACCTGTGCTGAAGCAGAAAGTTGCTTATTTGTGGGAAACATATTTGTCGAATCATAAAAGAAAGCTGCCATCAAAACTAAGCCCAGAAATTCAGAGACATATGTGGAGATAATTCATGCTATCCTCTTTTCCAGTTGGCAAATGTCTTGATAGGGTTGAGAATAGGGGTGGAAGTCTCTTTAAAGATTCATGTGAGCCCCCCATGGCTAGTGGATTCACCATCTCTAACCCTGTCTATTCTTATCTAGCTCCCTCTCATGGGCTCTCAAAGGCATTTGAAAATAAACAAGTGAGAAAGTTTCCCAAGACCATTCTAGCAATCCACTCTGACATTTGCTGAGAGGATGGGTTAAAGCTGCTCCCTATCTATCACTTCTCTGGTCTAGCACTCAGAGATTCTTTTCCTTGTTTAGTTCAGGAGTGAGATTCTACATGTTACTGTCAAGTACTCTGGTCAGAGCTTTTGCCTATTGCCACAATTTTACAGAACTGTTGTTTCAATGGAGACATATACTTTTAATATTATCTGTGGCTTCTGGACACAAAGTCTCTTATTCATCTCAAATGTATTTAAGTATAGGGGGTAGTTATTGGCTAAAGGAGAAAGTTCCTGTGGTTATCTGTTTTTTTTCCCTCAGTTTCTAATAAGCATACAGAAAAAATTATAATTTACATCAGATAAAGGGGAGATTTCTATAATATATAAAGAGTGGCTACATATTAATAAGAATAGAACAACACCTAAAAGAAAAATGGACAAAAGATATGATCAGGTAGTTCACTAAAAGGAAAATTATGAAACAAATTAATCTTGCATGCATAAAAAGCCACTCGAACTCATCCATAATAATAAATATACATATTAAAACTATAAGATAGTTTTCACTTCTCAGATTAGCAAACACCTAAATGTTTCATATTATACTTGGTCAAAAAGATGTGAAGAAACTGGAACTCTCACACATTATAGTGGCCTTGTAAATAGGACCAAGCAATTTGAGGGACAATTTGGTACTGGCTACAAAAATGGCAAATGTCCTTTGACCTAGAATTCTACTTCTAATAATTTATCCTACAGAAATATCACCCATGGGTGAACTGATGAATACACAAAGTTATTCATTGCGGCACTATTTGTAACTGCAAAAGGTTGGAGCAATTCCAAATGACTATTAATGGGGCACTGGATAAATACATTATGGTGCAACACACAAAATCATACAGTGGTTAAAATGAATGAGGCAGATTTTCCTTTATGCACTGGTGTAAAATAATGCCCTAGATATATTGTTATGGAAAAAATGCATGGTGCAGAATAGTTTGTGTTGTAATTTATCATTAGTACAAAAAAGAAAAAAAAATGTATTTGTTTGCATGTGCATACAATGTCTTTGGATACACACAAAAAATTGAAGTAATATTTTCTTCCAGAAGTGATTGAAAGACAGAGGTGTGAGAGAGAATTATTGTGCATCCTTCTGTAGCTTTAGAATTTTGTATGATGTATATGAATGTGTTATTCTTAAAAAATATGAGCCCTAATCAGAATTCCCAGATAAAGTTTCCTTTTAGATTTTCCTTTGTCTAAAAATTTGGAATCGTTCTTTCTCAAGCCTACCTGAGAGACTATTTGCTTCTCGAGGCCAGAACCTACCATGATCTTCTCCCCTTTGCCTAATCTAGCACCTGGCAAAAAGGGGCTCAAAAATACTTGTTAGAAATATAAATGAAGGCATGGAATGGGTGAGGTGACTTTACAGAAGTTTGCAGCTCCCTAGAACACATGGTGGGGCTGGCTTGTGCCCATCATTTCCAGGGGAGTAATTTTACATTGAAATTGATCAATTCTTAAAGAAAAACTGAGGAAAGTAAATGGACTTACGTGAGAATGTGCTATTAAAAACTGTTATGACTAAATGGGTGCCACCGTCCTAGTCACAGTTGTGGTCAGCGGTCACAGGTCACTGATGAATTCTTTCCAAGAGGATAGAGAGTGAGCAGAGAAATTTGTAGGCATGGTCTTGCCCAGTGATGTACTGGTGAAAGTTTAATAACTGGCTTCCTGGAAACAAACCAACCAACCTTGATTTGGTGTTTCCCAATTTCCATGGTGTAAATACTCCCACCATAGCTGATTTGAAGCTATCAATGTGGCATCGCTGATATGAATTGTGAGGAGTTGATAGCAATTGGCTCTTGTGGCCCAGTGGGAGCATACCCTGGTTATGAGTGGGCAGGCACTCCCCTTCGAAAGTTAAGAGCAGTAAGGCTTAGGGTGTAAATAGACTCTTTGAAGGGTTGGAGTCTTAAAAATGCTATGTAATTCTTGTAAGCCAGTAGTTCTTAAAGTGTGGTTCATGCAAATTGTGGGGCTCTACCACAAACATACTGAATTGGAAATTCTGGGGATGCGTCCCAGCACTCTAGATTTTAAAAAGCCTTCCAGGTGATTCTGGTACATGCCAAAATTCGAGAACCTCTGCTCTGAGCTTCTGCTTTCTTTCGAAATGGTCAAGAGTGTTAAAAAACACAGACCTATACTTACGATTGTACAGAATAATGATTATAAAGTACTTGGCACAGAAATGTAAACTATGATGATCAAGACATTTATTATTGCTCTTCCAGGCATTTAAGAGGCATTAAAGGATTTTGAGGCAGTTAAAGGACTGGCTCTGTATCTTTATTATATCCAAAAAGCTACCTGTCTATTCTGTGACCTTGAACACCTTACTTGAGTTCTCTATCTCAATTTCTTCACCTATATAATGGAGATAATACCTAGGGTGAAAAGTCATGTTACAATATCTGGTAGGTAGTAGGTGCTCAATAAATGAAATTAATATTCTCCAAAACCACAAGTGTTGCTACCCAACTCTGAAGTTTTCCTGAGATTCAAGTCCTAGGTCCCCAAACATGTTCCATGATGCATTCGGAGAATTAAACACAGAGCCAGTCAAACACAGAGAAATTGCTAAATCAATTTTAACTTTATTTCCCTTCCTATTCTGTTTCAAGAGAGTGACTTCATCTCTCTGATTGAGGTGAGGGACATTTACCCTAAGGAATCAATTTATTCTCCTTCCCATCTCCAACCTTCGGATTAGAAGAAGAAAACATTTGGAAAGGGTTACTTGCTTTTTCCTTCAAAAAATATTAATTTAGCACCTACTGTGTGCTCATCACAGTTCAGTGTTGGGGATGTAGTTGTAAATAAGACAGACAAAGTTCTTGCTCTAATGAGACTAATATTCTACTGTAGAGGGGCAGACAATAAGCAAAAAATAAAACCAGCAAACATTAGATATGAAAAATACTATAAAAATATATGTTAGGGAGATGGAATCCAAAATGACTTGAGAGCTGTATTAATTTGAGTGATCAGGGAAATCCTCTCCAAAGTGACATAGACTTGGAGGTCAAAATGAGTTGGCCATTCGGAGTTTTGGGAGAATGCTGTTTCAGGCAGAGACCAGCTAATGCAACTGTCTTAAGGTAAGAAGAAAGTTGGCAATTTAAAGTGCCAAGGAAAGGCCAGTGTGCTAGAGTGGGAGAATGATAGGAAATGAATCCAGAAGATAAGATTGGAAGGCAGACACAGGGTAGATCCTTCAGAGCCATAGTAAGGTGTTCTAAGAAATTTTGATTTCATTCTAAGTCTCAAGGGAAGCTATTGGTTAGTTTATACATGGGAGTATAACATAATACATATATATTGGAAAAGATCATTCCAACTGCTTTGTGAAGACTAGATTATAGAAGAATAAATGTGGAAGCAGAGAGATCAGTTAGAAGGTCATTGTAAAGATAATGTCTTGGAACAAGGTAGTGGGGCAAAGGAAATAGGTGTAAATGAATTCAGGAAATGTTTCGAAGGCAAATTCAGCAGGCCATATTAATGAACTGGATGTTGGCTCTGAGAGAAAAGGAGAAATCAAGGATGAGTCCTTCTTTTATGGGTTGAGCCTCTGGGCAGTTGTTTTAGCTATTTACTGAGATGGGAAGGACCAAGGGAGAGGCAGGGATCTTATGTATCATAGAAAGAAGGAAACAAATGAAAGAAAAAGTATAGGAAGTGAATAGACAGAAAAGGAGTGTGCCACAATGTACAAAATAAAATGGAGAAAATGTAGAATTAGAAGAAAATGAAGTAAATAAGAATAAACAAAAATTTAATAATATTGGCTAGAAAATGTGATGCACAGTATGATAAGATGCATTAGAGTTTGAAAGAACTATTCAAAGGAGTTTGGTCTGGTGATCAGCATTTTCAGAGAATGGCAAATACAAATTTATTCTTCCAGTTCCTCTAAGAGGAAGCGTCTGGGGGTATTTAGGTTCTGGAATCTTGGAAGGACTGAGAGTTTACTTAAGAATTATAAGTGTTTTTTTTTCAAGCCTAGTCATCAAAAGCCAAAATAACAGGGGATGAAATCCTTTCAAGTAGGAAATATTTTCTGGTGGTATACTTTGAAAATCTCAATAGATGGGAGAAAAAAGCCAGTATGATAAGATGCATTAGAGTTTGAAAGAACTATTCAAAGGAGTTTGGTCTGGTGATCAGCATTTTCAGAGAATGGCAAATACAAATTTATTCTTCCAGTTCCTCTAAGAGGAAGCGTCTGGGGGTATTTAGGTTCTGGAATCTTGGAAGGACTGAGAGTTTACTTAAGAATTATAAGTGTTTTTTTTTTCAAGCCTAGTCATCAAAGCCATAAGTACCAGGGATGAAATCCTTTTCAAGTAGGAATATTTTCTGAGTGGTATACTTTGAAAATCTCAATAGATGGGTAGAAAAAAGCAAAGTCTCAGCTTTTTCCATTGGCATGACTCCTTTTTGGGGACAAGAGGCAGGAGCTAGTATTCTCTTTCCATCACATTCAATAGTAAAAAATTATGAAGCAAATGTAACATTTCTCCTTCAAAGATTTAAAATTAAGAAAAATATTTTGGGGTTGGAAACTTGGGAACGATGTGCTGTGCTGATCAGTTCGTCCAAGACATGACATTCCAAGGAGCTTAGAAGAAAACACAACCTCCTGCAGCTTTGTTCTTGGTTAACTATTCTTCTTTCAAGGCAGATCTTATTCTTCCCAGGTCGGCTTCCTTCTATTTTAATTTTTTGAAGAACCCCAAAGGTTAAGGAAGGAAGATCGATATAGAAGTAGCTGAGAGGTTGGGATTGTTTCTTATGGCCATGTTATGTTTTTGAAAGCAGCTACTGGGAGCCAAGAGAAGTCTTGGGGTTTCCTTCAGAGCCATTTGGAATCATTTAGTGGCCATCCAGTTGGAGTCAAGACTCTCCAGTGAGAAGTCTCTCTCTTCCTTCTACTTCTCTGGTGGCAAAAGGGTAAGATCTCGATGAAGTCGAAAGAAGATAATGGTGGGTCCTAGTTAAGAGTGTGGATAGTGCTGTCATTTCCAGTTACCTATGAACTTGTCCGGGTGGGCATTAATTGGAAACTGTAATGGAATCAGGCAGTCTCAAGCATCAGAAAATTATGTACAATGCTAACACAATTGAGATAGAGGGAAAGTATTATTTTTTGATATCTGCTATGCTCCTCATCCTACACTGGACATGTTACACATATTATTTTATTTATTCTTCACATCAACACCTGAGCATTATAATTTCCATGTGAGTTCAGTCCTGCTTAGCTGGATCTGAAGTATGAACACATAAAACAGGAGAAATTGGGTGACATGTCTTC
Organism: Pteropus alecto; assembly: GCF_000325575.1. Classification (NCBI taxonomy): domain Eukaryota; kingdom Metazoa; phylum Chordata; class Mammalia; order Chiroptera; family Pteropodidae; genus Pteropus; species Pteropus alecto. The sequence goes on along the minus strand of NW_006442491.1, from coordinate 10,552,327 downwards.
CTTTAGATTACTATGACTGATTTTCATTGGATTCTAAACATTTCCTGTAGAAGGAAAATAACTTGAATTGGAATGGACTTGACAGGGGGAAGGGTTACAACAAAAGCCAACTTTTATGGAGGGATTCTGCAGACCCCAGTGAGAATTTTTTTCCAATAGAAGGAAACATTGTGATGAGGCAGGTTCTGCAATGGGGCCTGTATTGATGTTGGTCCTGGGTTTAGCACTGAGGTTGGCACATGACACTCTGACAGCATATATGAACCACTGGAAGAAAAGTGCAATATCTGCAAACTAGAACTCTAGTTGATGCTGTTTAGTAGAACTTTCTGTTATGATGAAAATATTCTATATGTGTGCTGTCAGTATTCACTGGCTACATGGGGTTACTAAGCACTTAAAATTAGGCTAATGTGACTGAGAAACTGAATTTTAATTAAGTGGCCCCATGTGTCTAGTGTGTACCGCAGATAAATGTTTCAATACTGTGGGATCCCCACAATTAAGTGTAGCCCATGAAGACCAAATTAAAGATCTGGATGTTAGTAGGCACAAAGTGCAACAGAATGTGGAGTGAGAGATGTCAGATGAATGCAGCCCAAATTAATTTAGAACCTAATAGGAATCAGCTTATGTACTGTATTTCTTGTATAAGCAGGGGGAGATTTAAAGCTGACAAAATATGTGCATTAATGACCTCATTTGGACCCACATGTTAGTGAACTTTGAGTTTCACGTAGAAGGGACAATTAGGCTCATTGCTTTTCAGAGGTTTAGCACCTGTTCTAGTCCTTAGCATATTGTGTATGTGTGATAAATATATATTTTGGGTGAGTGAATGGATAAATGAGATATAAAGATACTCACCTGAGATCATTGTATCAATTAGCTGTTGTCATAGTAATGCTGCATAACAAACTTCCTCAAACTCAATGACTTAAAAGCAGATTAATTTATTCTAGCATATATCTCAGGAGATTAGCTGGGATGGCCTGCATCATGTGAATTCATTTAGGGGCACAAGAGAAGCTCTTTTCATGGAGATGGCAAAAACATAAGATGGCAAGCAGAAGCTTATAAGTACTTAAAGTGGGTCCTCAGATCTGTCATGTTGTCACTTCCATCCACGTTCCATTGGCTAAAACATATCTTTTTACTAAGCCTAAAGTTAAGGATTGGAGAAGTATCCTATACCCAGAGTACAAGGGGAAGAACTATCAAGTTATATGGCAAAAACATGGTTCTGTGGAGGGAAGTAGGAGAAATTGAGGCCCCAAATTTGATCTGCCATAGTCATATGATGAGCCAGAGTCAAATCTAGAGGTCAAACTAATTTTTTTTTTCCAGTTCCATAGTCTTTGTTTCTTCCACTACTCTAAATTCTTCATGTTCAATCAAAGACACTTTTACCATCCATGTGACTCCTAGTCTCCAGGGCAGATGTTATGTTTCCACCCTTTAAAAAATCTGATATTCTGCTTTTAAAAAATTTGTTATTTATCTCATTGAATGATTGTCATTTTTGTGGTACTGGACTGCAATCAATCCACATGATTTGGCTCTGTCATGGAGTTGGAGGTGTAGTCTTATAGAAGTTCAAAGAATCTGTTAGTCTGCAAATATTTTTGCTTTAATCGTGGACCGTCTCAGTTACTAAGGGCCTGGATGCTGCTGCCAATGGCTGAAGCACAAGAGGGTGGAACTTTCAGTCCCAGTATCCTGAGTTTAGTTTTCGACTTTGACTGAGGTTCCTTGCTGCTGTCAGAAACTACCATTGCCTTTTAAAAAAGCGATTTACTTAAAAAAACACAACAAAATTCTCTTTTTGTGTGTGTGTATAATTCTATAAATTTTGTCAAATGTACACTCATGTAACCACCAACACAATCAAGATACGTTCATTATCTGCAAAATACTCTTGTAGTCAATCCTTCCCCACACATCCAGCCTTTTCAAGAATGTCATATAAATAAAATCATACAGTATAGCCTTTTGAGTCTGGTTTCTTTTAGTTAGCATGATGCATTTGAGATTCACCATGCTGTCGTATATATAGATCAATAGTCGTTTTTGATTTTGAGTAGTATTCTATTGTATGAATGTACAAACTTTATCCATTCTGTAGTTGAGAGACATTTAGCAGTTTGCTTTCAGTTTTTGATGGTTATGAAAAAGTTATTATAAATATTGGCTTATAGGTTTCTGTGTGAATGTTAGTTTTTATTTTTCTTAGATAAATGCTTACAGTGGAATTGCTGTATTATATGGTAAGTGTGTGTTTTAATATTCCAATTCCTTATTATAATATTGAAATCCAAACTATCCTTTTAAGAGACAGTCAAATTGTTTTCTGAAGTGGCTGTACCATTCTGCATTCCTACCAATAGTATATAGGAGTTCCTACTGTGACTTTTAATTTCTCTATTTTCCTCTCTGCTACTTACTTCCTTATATAAATTTGCAACCCAGACCCCATTTATTTCCTCAAATTAATTTTTTTGCCTTTCCCAGTAGTTTAAAAAAGGATGTTGCCTGGATCAAATCTGTTTTAGAATAAAATGCATCACAGTTCTCTGTATGGTGCAATCGATGAGAATACTGGAGTCTGAATCCATGGAATTAAAATATTAATTTGCCGTTAGTACTTTGAACATCCAAGGGCAATTTTCTTCTTGACCTTTGTGACTTCAGTACAACACAAATAAATATGTTGATCTAGAAAATATGTAGAGTTTCTATAAAGCTGAATCAATGATTTCTTGTTTCTTAGCTTTATGTGTGTGCAAATTTTGGGCCATCAACCTACCACCATTTTTGATGCTTTTGAAGCTGAATTTCTGACTTTGGCCTTTACCATTTCAATGTATACTGACCCATCTCTCAACTGCCAGCACATGCCTCTTTTTTGTTTGAAAGCATTCTCCTGCCATCAAAGGCCATTCTATTCAGGTGAATGTCAGATTGGAGCTCCATGGAATTAGCATCAACAGAAACAGCCCTTAACCACTGACTGACAGACAAAATAGATTAAACTGGTATATAAACACTCTACCTCCCTCACCCTCTGGATGAGATAACTTTGAGGTTCGTGGTTTTACACTGGTTCCTAGAGTTCCTAGTGGGGTTAAACTTCAGTTGCCCACAGTAGTAACTTGCTCCATAATGCAGACTTTATTGGCTGCCTTCCCTTCCTTGTTTGATTTCTTCACTCTCTTGCTGGTTTCTTTACCTCCCAGATCAACTACTTAAAATCAGCCCTTGACTCTGTGTCTACTTTTGAGGAACGCACTTCAAGCCTGACCTAACTTGATTTTTTTCCTCAACTCCCTTTTTTGGTTGACTGCATTCCTGACCTCCATATGTTCTATTCTTCATTAACTGAGTTTATTCAAACTTATGTTTAGTACTCTGGTCCTAACACATTCAAATGTCACTGTTCCCCTGTTGCCCATGAGCATGATATAGCATTTGCTATACTGGAAAGATCATGGCTGTGGGAGGCACATTTGTGTAGTTGTGTAAATGATTTAAGTTTATCCAACTTCAGTATGACATCTGTAGAATGAGGTTAGTCGCTACCATCATGAAGATGGCTTAAAACTTTAAATTTCCTATCAGTGTTCAGTAGGTAATATAAGTCATCACCATAAGTTAGTTCTCTTGTTTCTAATTGTCTGATTACTTAGAGACTAAATCTTATCTCTTTCACGGCTGACCACTTTTCAAAAGCACATATCAAGGAGTCGGTCTGTTTTCATCTATGGTATTCAGTTTTCTATTGACAAGAAATGGCATTTTCCATCAATGATAAAAATGAATGTATTTGTATTTTCATTTGTGAAAATATAACATGATATATTTGTGCCATAGTTCCTGTCTTGGTAGATTACTTTAACAAAAGAAATAGTTTCCTTCAGTGTTGCAAATCAAGAATTTAAGCAAAAATTACTGAGTGTTTCATAAGTGTATATTGAGGTTGGGTGAAAAAAAAAAGCACAATATAAAAACAAATATCTTATTTTTGCTTTGAACCTCAAGCATAATGGATGAGAGAAGACTCAGCAAAACAGAATCTTACAGTTAGAAGCCACATGAAGTGCCACCTAGTAACAATAATAGTAGAAGCTAATGTTTATTGCATACTAGAGATGTGCCAGGTAGTGTTCCAAGTGCTTTATGGATGCTCCCTCAATAATGATCTTCTGAAGTGGGTCCTATTATCACCATGTCCATTTTACAGATATGAAAACAAGGCCAGAAAAGTCAATGAACTTGCCCAAGTTTACACTACCAGTAAGTAGTGAGGCAGGAGTCAAACTCAAGAGGTCAGACACCAGAGCCAACACTTTTAACCTCTATGCCATGCTGCCTCCCTAGACTGAGTAGCCCTGTCAGGGAGAATCAGTGGTTTTCAACACATTTTGTTTCATGTTGAATAATCTTAGTTCTTTATCTCGGGTGTAAATCAGCTTCTAAGTTTCTTAAACCCTTTGATCCTGGTTTTAAATTTCAGAAAAGATTATTTCTATCTTGACAGCCTTTGAGGCTTACTCTATCCCCTCTGCATTTTCTCTCCTCCAAAATAAATGGGCCCTAAAAATCTCTGCTGCAAATCACTTGTGTAGTATATGTATTCATGATTACCAGAAGGCTGCTACACATCCCTACGGACCATTGCTGGAACTAGGGCTTCACAAGGCACCAATGTGCATTAGGTTTATATCATGCCCAGCCTTAGGCTTGTTTTCAAGGAAGGAATGTTCAGAGGGACAAATGGAAGCAAAACTGTAATGTTCTATAGGAAGAAATGAAGAGATTTAGAAACAATGAATACATGAGAAAATATACAATTTTTTTCTATTTTCTTATTTTTTAAAAGAAATATCATTGACTATTTCAAAAAAATAAACAATGTATTTTGGGATTTATAACCTATATGATTACAATCACATAAAGATAAAATGTAAGTAAAAGGAAGAACACTGTTATAAGATTCATACATTAGATATGACATGGTCTAATATTAATTCACAGTGGATTGTGATAAGTTAATAATGCATATTATAATTCTTAGACTGACCACAATAATAATATCCAAAGAAATATAGTTTAAAAGATAGTAGATAAAAAATAATACTAAAAGGTACTTGATAAATCAATCCAAATGAATACAGGAAAACAGAAACAAAGGAACAACAACAAAAAAGTAAAACAAATAGCAAACAGCAAGAGTGCATTGTCAAACCCAACCAAATCAATAATTACATTAAATGTTAATGGACTAAACACTCAGATTAAAAAGCAGAGATTGTCAGACTGGGTGAAAAAATAAAGTCCGCTTATGTTTTATTTATAAAAGATACATTTTTGATATAAAGACACAAAGAGGTTATAAGTCATAGGATGAAAAAAAGGCATACCCTAGAAGGGACTGACCACCTAAACTGGGGACACCTGCCTTGTTTGAAGCAGGAAGTATACTTATATAGACATCCAAAGCCTTGACAGAGGAGGAAATATAAGATTGATTCCTTGGAGCAAGGAAGTACCTAGTGCTGATGCATACTGAAAACATTTCCTCAGAGATTCAACAAGTTTAGCAAACAATCAAATAAGGCCCCTTTCCATTTTCTAGAAAACTGCCAATAAGTAGCCATGTTTAGTTGTATGGAAATGGCATTTTTTTGCCACCTCCACCAGAATAGCTTTTTGGTTTCACCCAACATCTTGGCTATGAGCAGTAGGAATCATATGACTTGTGTACCAATTTTCTTCACCAGTTAGGGTTTGGTGACAGAGTTAGCTGGCTGCCATCTTCTTTTACTGGTTCAGTATGTCCTCTTTTCCTGTTGGCCCCATGGCAGTGGCTGTTGCCAAAGCAAACAGTGACAGAATATAAGAAAGACAAATGAACTGTTGGCATATTTATTGCTCCAAATTTGCTGGTGGACTGAAGGGTGTAAAAATGAAAGAGATGCTGTTGTGGCTTTGCTGTGAGGCTGCTATTTGGTAAAAAGTCATGCTTTGCTGTGAGGCTGCTATTTGGTAAAAAGTAAGCTTTCTGAGTGGTGAGTTCTTTTCTACACATGCAGCACATTTGCAATGTGTGCCTGGCTCTTCTCGAGCTGAGAAAACTGCCAGGCTTCTGTGAAAAAAAAGGAAGCCTGCAATATTCCTTCTTTCCCTCTTACCTCCTACTAAGACTCCTGCTTAACATCCCTCCAAAATGCTCCTCAGCTGGGCAATTGCAAGAATGTAATTCCATTGACAAACTTCATGGTTTCAGTTTTGCATGTGAAATGAATTTCAGGTAAAGGAGATTGATTACCACTGTGATACAGAATTTGACTGGGCTGGGGAGAAACTTTCTGTGGTGGGTTTTTTTTTTTTCCTTGGGAGTGATTTTAATTAACCTGTCTTTTTTAAGCCTGCACATTGGAAAGACTCTTGAAGGTGGCATTTTCCCCCTGGGTGTTCAAAGGGAATGAAGGTGACAGTTGAGTTTATTCTTAGCATTGTTAACTTGGTTGATATTGGGGCCTTTCCAAAGAAATTACTAAAGCTCTCATAGAAAATAAAGGGTAACACATTTGAGAAGAATTCTGGAACATTTGGCTCCTGTAGTGGCCTGCATAATGTCTGGCAAAAAAAAAAAAAAAAAAAAAAAGAAAAAGAAAAAGAAAAAGAAGAAAAAAGAAAAAAGAAAGAAAAAAGAAAAGGAAGAATTCATTATCTCCAAATAGTGGAAAATATTATAAATGGCAGTAAATGAAGTAAATGGAGTTTCCACTATAATGTACAGTTCTTTAAGCTAGCCACTTAGAAAGAACACAGCTTGGTTTGCTGGGTGGAGAGTCTGAGCTAAAATGCAAGAGACTGTTCTTGGGCTCTGAGTGATGTTTGGGAATAAGGCATTCCTTCTGCTGCTGCGGATCTCCTGGTTTATTGCCCATCTGGGTTATGCACGTCTTACAGCCTGCTGAAATGAACCCAAATGAAGTTCTCACCTCTTCAACTTAGATCTGACCTTAAGGTGTTGCTTTCCTGCCTGACTCAGCCTCCAGGGGAAAAAAGAAATAAGAGACTAACTAACCTCTCCTTTTGTGAGGAAATGGTCTCTCTTGCTTTTGGATGTCTCTCATACAGAACAAAAGCTCTGGCTGTGTCTCCTGTGTCAGGGATCAATTGCTAAGCAAATCTGCTAAGGCCTGGGCTATGATGCTGCTCTGCAAAACCCACCCACCTATCCTGGGGACTGAATCTGTGATCTTACAGTTTTCCTACACAGGATCAGAAAGCCATATCCATCACCATCGCCATCACCACTGTATCACCTGCTATGAAAGATTCATGAAGGGGATTCCCTCACCTTCATTGGCTTCTTGATGCCACCTTCACCCAAATGGTGAGTTACCCACTGGCCCATAGTGGAGACAAGGTCCATCTGATGGATTCTCTTCTGTTCTTCTAATAAAGTGGATCATCTACAGCACAGCATTGTCTCTATCTTTCCTTAAGTAATTTTAGTGGTTTTTAAGAAGCCATAAAATATATACAGGTAATCATAGGTTCTTGATACCTGATATTTGCTATGGATTTGACAAAATGGAATAACTATGTTTATGTTTATATACATTTTAAAACACATTTATCTCTGGGGTTTTATTTTCTACCTTTTATTCTGACTACAAACTGTCTTATACTGAGAGAAAAACAGCCCTGAAATTTGGTCTGTGAATTCTTGTTGGTCCGTGGAAATTAAGGGATACTGGAGCCAAATTCAAGTCTATAAGTATTACTGAGAACTCACTACGTGCAAATTCCAAAAGAAATGAGTCACAGCTTCAGACCTTAATAAAGAATAAGTCTAGTTGAAAAGCAGAACAAACATGGAATACCTGGTATGTATTTGCTCTGATTTGATGTGTGTATATACATATGTACATATACATATATCCATACATGCACACAAATACACACATGTGTATGCATTCACATGCATATACTCACACACATATACATACACATATATAAATGCTTATACATGTGTATAAAATGTATATACAATAATACATATTTAAATACATATATAAGTATTTGTAGGTTATTTATGCATAAATACACACATATATACCTTTATACATTTATATACACCTACGTACACTCATACATATACACTCATCCACACATACTCTCACACACGTATACTTATTCTCTCACACATGTATATATATATGTATATATATGCATACATAAATATGTATTCTCATATGCATATAACCACTCACACAGATATATACGCATTCATACACATATACACATGCACATATACACTCACACACATATGCACACTCATGTATACACACTAATACACATATACATATGCAAATACACACATACTTTTTCATTTTGGTCAATTTAATAGCTAGAACCCCTAGACCCATATTAATTAATAGTTTTGTATCCTTATTTTAAAAATCATTTTGATATAGATACTTATAGTGTTTTACTATTAAGAATGGTGCTGATTTTTGTTTTGAGATACATACATATAATTAAAAAATCATATTAAGAGACTTTCTTTCTGTTTTTAATTTACTGTGGGGTTTTTTTTGTTCCAAAAAAATTGAAAAATACCCAAAAGTACAATGAATGATGACATATGTTTATATAGCAACCAACCAGAATTGAGAATTAGAAATATTTTGCTTCATTTATTTCATCCTAATTTAAATGAAAGAAATAAAGCATTATAGAGAAAACTGGCATTACATAGAGTTTTTTTCCTTTTTTTGGCCTCCACCTGCAGTTCGTTCCTCATGCCCCAAAACCAGAGGAGAATGTGAACCGAGCATGTATCTTTTCCACTCCAATTTGATACACTTACATACATGTGTATCTCTATAAATGATATATAATGTTTAGTTTTTGGTTTGAAAATTGGACATAAATATCGAGGTGTACATCATTTTAAACTTGCTTTTTTCCACTCAACATTGTGTGTGAAACTCCTATTATATGACTGAATAGAGAGTGTTACATTATTTTAACCATTACATAGTATTCTAGTGTATGAATATACCAAATATTAGTTATTCACTTCCCTATTGATGTAATTTAGAGGGCCCCCCATATTTTAAAGAGCTTTGCAATGGAAATGATTGGACATGTCTGTTTACAAACATATGGAAAAATTTCTCTAGAATATATACACCCAAGAGTAGAATTGCTTGGTCACAGTATGAAGGTTTTCAATTTTTCTAGCTAGATACTGCCAAATTGTTCTTCAAAGTGATTAGACCAATTTAAACTCCCACCAGGAGTATATAAAAATTCTGTTTTCCTAGATCCTTGCCATCTTTTTTATAGTTGCAGATGTTTTAATGTTAGCCAAAATAAGAATGTGAGGTGGTATTGTGCTATCGTTCAATTCCATTTTCTAGAAATGGAAATATTGTTTTTATTCATTGCATTTTCTGAATATATTGATTTTTTTTTAGCCATTTGCATTTTTAAATTATGTTAACTGACTACTCATATTTGAACCATCTTATAATTCTCATTGGTCATGATTTATTATTTTTTAATGCACTGCAAAATTGTACTTATTAATATTTAATTTAGGATTTTTCATATCAAGATTTATAAATAAGTTTGTTTTATAACTTTTTTCTTAGGCTATTGATCTCAGATTTTGGTATCAGTTTTGATGTTCTCTTCATTAAAAAAATTAGGAAATATTCTTTCTTTAGACTCCAGAACATGTTGTATAGTATAGGAAAAATCTTTCTTCTTTTTCAAAAACCTCCTTTAAATATTCATCCTTGACACCAGCTGATCCTGATGACTTTTGGGATTTTAGATAGGGTGGGTTGGGAGGTGCTTAGGGAAAATATGGAGGTAACTCTATATAAATGTTCATAGTTTCTTTCTTGACTATTCATGCTATACTCTATATCCTCATAACTTTTGTAACTACGAATTTGTACCTCTTAATCCCTTCCCTGACTTCACTTATCCCTCAACCCTCCCCACTATCCAGCAACCATCAAAATGCTCTATGTATCCATGAGCCTAATTCTTTTTATTTGTTCATATATTCTGTTCTCTAGATTCTACATATCAGTGAAATCATATGACATTTGTCTTGTTCTAACTTACTGCACTCAGCACAATACCCTGTAGGTCCATCTATGTTGTCATAAATGGTAAGCTTTTATTCTTTTCCATGGCTGAGTAATTGCCTCCATATCTTGAGTATTGTAAATAATGCTACAGTGAACATAAGGATAGTATTTTGGGTTTCTTACAATAAATACCCAGAAGTGGGATTACTGGGTCCTTCTGTGACTCTTGTTATAGCCTTTGTTTTAAAGTCTGTTTTGTCTGGTATAAGTATTGCTACCCCAGATTTTTTTCCATTTCTATTTTCATGAAATATCTTTTTCCATCTGTTTACTTTCAGTCTCTGTGTGTCTTTTGATCTGAAGTGAGTCTCTTGTAGGCAGCATATGTAAGGGTCTTGTTTTATTATCCATTCAGCCACCCTATATTTTTGGATTGCAGCATTTAATCCATTTACATTTAAAATAACCATTGATAGACATGTAGTTATTGCCATTTAATTATTGATATATTTTTAATCTTTTTCTTCTTTTTCTTCTTCTTAAAGAAGTCCCTTTAACATTTCCTGTAATACAAGCTTAGTGATGATGAGCTCCTTTAGTTTTTCTTGTCTAGAAAGCTCTTTATCTGTCCTTCGATTTTAAATGATAGCTTTGCCAAGGAGAATAATCTTGGTTGTAGGTCTTTGCTTTTCATCAGTTTGAATATTTTATGCCAATCTCTCTGGCCTGCAAAGTTTCTGTTGAGAAATTAGCTGACTCTCCCATAAGGGAGCGCTCTTGTAGGTAACTAGTTGCTTTTCTGTTGCTGCTTTTAAGATTCTCTCTTTGTTGTTAACCTTAGGCATTTTAATTATGATGTGTCTTTGTGTGGGCCTCTTTGGGTTCATCTTATTTGAGGTTCTCTGAGTTTCCTAGGGTTGTATATCTATCTCTCTCACCAGATTGGGGAAATTTTCAGTCATTATTTCTTCAAATAGGTTTTCAATTTCTTGATCTTTCTCTTCTCTTCTGGTATCCCTATGAATGAATGTTGGTACACTTGATGTTGCCCCTTAAACTACCCTCATTTTTTTCGATTCTTTGTTCTTTTTGCTGTTCTGATTGGCTGTTTCCTGCTACCTTATCTTCCAAATCGCTGATTCAATGCTCTGCTTCATCTAATCAAGTGTTGATTCCCTCTAATATATTCTTTGTTTCAGTTATTGTATTCTTCATTTCTGACTGGTTCTTTTTTATGTTTTCTATCTCTATTTTTATGTTTCCTGTCCTTTGTTGATGTCCTCATTGAAATCATCGAGTATCCTTATAACCAATGTTTAGAACTCTGCATCTGGTAGATTGCTTGTCTCCATTTTGTTTACTTCTTTTTTTTCTAGAGCTTTAGTCCGTTCTTTCATTTGGAACATGTTTCTTTGTCTCCTCATTTTAGCTTTCTCCCTATGTTTACTTCTATTTGTTAGGTTGAGCTGCTATGTCTCCCAGTCTTAGTAGAGTGGGCTTATGTAGTATGTGTTCTGTGGGACCCAGTGGCACAATCTCCCTGGTCACCTGAGCTGGGTCTTCCAGGTGTGTCCCTAGTAGGAGTTGTGTGTGCCCTCCTGTTGTACTTGAGCCTTGGTTGCTATTTGCACATCAGTGGGAGGCATTGACCCTCAGGCTCATTGATTGTGAGGACTGGTCATGTTTACAGTGGAGGAGCTGTTGTGCAGGGGCTGACCCTATGGAACAGGATTCTCTTTAGCAGGGCTCTGGTGCCTGCCCAGTTTGCCCCATGGGTGTGTCTTTTGTGGAGTTGGTTGGATGGTGCTCTGGTATGTTCTGAAGCTGGGTTTGTTTATTCTTGGGTCTGTTGGGAAGGGTTCTTATGTAGGACAAGTTCGGCCTGTGCCCTGTGTGGAGCTACAAAGTGATCTGCAGATGTTTGCCTCTTGTACTGGGCTTGGATGTGCCCAGGAGAGGCTAAGCAGTTAACTGAGACTGGCTGCTGCTAGTACCAGGCTAGGAGCTGCTTAGCAAGAGGTACAGGGCACACCAAGGCTAGATGCTGCTTGTTTGGAGTTTGTGAAATTTTGAGAGATTTTAGGAAAGTCTGCAACATGAGCCAAGAGAGGCTGTGTGTATTGAAAAGCTGCTGGAAGTGGCTTGGGTGGCCTGCAACTTGGGTGGGATGGGGTCTCAAGGATTCACCAAGGTGGGATGAAGTCCTAGCCAGGTTGGTGGACACTCAGATATGGGGCCTGCTTGCCTCTGCTCACTGGGTTGGGGGAGAGCTCAACAAAGAAACAATAGCTTCTGCTAGCACCCTGTCTATGAGAAAGCTGCCCCCCAGCCCTCTCTCTGAGGCCTGAAAATTTGTTTTTTTCTTGTTTGTCCTTGGCACCTTTCAAACTGTTTGCCCAGCACTGGAGCTCAGAGTGAGTGTTAGTCAATGAGTAAGTCCATGCACAGGCTCTTTAAGAGGAACACCTGAGATTCCAGCAGCCCTCTACCTCACTCAGCTACAAACTCTATTCATTTTTACAGCCAGAAGTTATGGTGATTTCTCTCCCTGGCATGGAAACCCTGGGCTAGGGAGCCTGGTGTGGGACTCAGGTTAATGGAGGGCTTGTCAGGGGGGACCTCCATGGCCGCAATATTCCTCCTGAGTTTTAACAGCCATACATAGGTGTAGGACCACCTTTTTCTATATCTCTACCCCTCCTACCAGTCTTGATGTGGGTTCTTCTCTACATTCTTAGTTATAGGACTTCTGTTCAGCTAGACTTCAGGCAGTTCTCAATGATGATTTTTCTGTAGTATAGTACTTTTGATGTGATCATGAGAGGTGTTGAGCACAGAGTTTACCTATTCCACCATCTTGACCAGAACTTGAGATGGTTTAATTTTTGACCAGCTTTAATGGTTAGAAAAGGTTTTATTGACTTGAAATCTTCCTTAAATTATTTCCTACTGATTCTTGCTCTGGCGTAATGATCAAATCAGAGGAAATCTCTCTGCTACATGCTTCTCCTTCACATATTTGAAGATGGACATCATGCACCTCTATGCTTTTTTTCCTCAAAGATGTTAATTTGGGAATAGTGGCAGATGAACATCATACCCTTTCTATGCCTCTCTTTCACAAAAATGTTGATTTGGGTACAGTGGCATTACCAGAGGTTTAATTTTGTGTCTTCCATTTTGTGTGTTTAGTTTTTCTAAAACTACTGCAACATCGTATTTGTTATGTAATAGGAAGAAAAAGATATTGGCAAAATGTGCCCTTTTGAATTGAGAATATTTTGATCTGGGGAAGGGACAGTAGGTTTATTTATTTGCTGTAGGTCTAATTTGGGGCAAGATTATAAGGATTAAAACTATGTCAACTCACCAATGATCTCACTCTCCTTCTTTCCCCAACCTTGCTGACTGAGGAATCTCTTCCATGTTCTCTATGCTTAGCTGGATTCCATCCTCAGTTGAAGGCACAGGGAGGCAGAAATGGAAGACCTAACTCTCATCATCAGTTAACTCAGAGGTTACCAAGTTTTCTTAATAAGTTCTAATTTTGCAATAGAGTGAAGAGTAGAAGAGAAGTCCTTTTCATAAGAAAAGGCTAGAACGAAAAGAAAAACAGACGAGAGAGCTTAAAAAATTCATATGTCCAATGCAGGAGTAAATGAATGTGGTTAGAGTCAGGGAAGAAAATAATGCCTGTTTCTTTTCCTTGCCACAAACATGCTCCTTGGATAAACCTATCAGACACTAAACACTGGGCAGGTAGACCTTAGGTCTGACTCAGTGCACCTAAAGTTAGGATTCATCACTGTCCTCACTGACCTATGATTGATGGACTGTCATACTGGTTACAAATGTACATTCCATAAGTGATGTACTGGGTTTGAACCTCAGACCTATGTCTCATTTTCCTCATCCGTGAATTAGAAACAATAATGACTGCAACTTTATAGGGTTGCTATGAGAATTAAAGCTAATACAGACATATGTATAAACACTCAAATATATGTAAATCACACATATATGTATACATACAGAAAGAAAACGAGAGGTAGAAAGGAGAGAATACTTAAAGTGACTCCTGGTACATAATATGTGCCATTTAAATCTGTATAAATGTTAGCTACTGCCAATGCTATTGTTGTTCTAGGTAGAGTTTAGGCCTAAATCTTCTAAATTCAGGGTATATTTAATATGTAAAACATCTCAATTTGGATATTAACTTTCTATTTATAGTTGAAAAATTTATGCATGAAAAGCTAGATTCACATGCCTGAATAATTCTGGAATGAGCCTGACTTTCCACAGCTTGTTTTTCACTTGCAACTATTAACCACTCACCGCTTTGGTTCAATGGATGCTCTCTAATTAATCCACCCATGGCTTCTGCTGACCTAGATTTGCTCCCCCTCCTTGCCCCTCCCCCTGCCCCCACAAATATTCCTTTGTGCTCTATTGAATGCCACATGGCATTATAACTTTTCTTCTCTCTCTCTCTCTCTTAATTTTTCACCCATCACGCACTCCCTCCCATTTGGTAACCATCAGCTTGTTCTCTATATCTATGGACCTGTTTCTGTTTTTCTTTAAAATTCATTTGTTTTGTTTCTTTAGGTCTCACATATAAATGAAATTATACAGTATCTATCCTTTTCTATCTGACTTATTTCACTTAGCGTTATACCTTCTAGATCTATCCATGTTGTCACAATGACAAGATTTTATTCTTTTTTATTGGTAAGTAATATTCCATTATAGATATGAAATAGTACTGTATATGCTTCCATATCTAGCTATTGTAAATAATGTCGCAATGAATATAGGGATGTATAGATCTTTTCGAATTAGTGCTTTCATTTTCTTCAGATAAATGCCCAGGAGTGGTATTGTTGGGTCATATGGCAGCTCTATTTTTAATTTTTTGAGGAATCTTCATCTTGTTTTCCATAGTGGCTGCACCAGTTTACAATCCCACAAACAGCGTATGAGGGTTCACTTTTCTTCACATCCTCATCAGTGTTTGTTATTTGTTGCTAGATTTGCTGTCTTTATAATTCTTTTTTCAGCTTTTCATAGCAAATAGCCACATCTCAAAGCCAAATAGGGAGTGGTTCAATGAGGCAGCTATAAAACCTCCAAACCTCCCTGATCCATAGGACAGTTCTTGAACTGCTTTGGTTATCTTCAGTTGTTTCTCCAACTTCTCTCTCTTGCATGGGGAGCTGCTGGATTCTCATTTTTATGTCTCCACTCTGTGGTACTTTGCAGAGGATGGATTCAAACATGAACTACACAGACATTGGCTTTGCCCTCATGGGCTGAGTAGAGTATATGGTATTGAAGGTAGTATTGACTTTCACCATCAGTGATAACTCCTAGACTTTTTCCAATGTAATTTGATAAACTAAGTCATTTAGGAATTTCTAGAGGAGAAAGTAATTGGGAGTGAGGGTAAGAAACAAAATATGATGTTTAATTTTGGATATGTTAGTGTGAGATACTTGTGAAAGACCCAAGGGAAGTTGTGGCTATATGATTCTAGAGGAGAGCTGTCCAATATAAATATAATATAAGCCACACATGTAATTTTAAGTGTTATAGTAGCCTCATTAAAACAAGTAAGAAAAAACAGGTAAAATTAATTTTAATACCATATTTATTTAACCAAATATATCCCAAACGTTATTATTTCAACACGTAGCAAATACTGCCATTTGTGACAACATGGATGGAATTTGAGGGTGTTAGGCTAAGTGAAATAAGCCAGACAGAGAAAGATACTGCATGATATCACTTACATGTGGAATCTAAAAAAAAGTCAAAATCAAAGAAACAGCAAATAGAATGGTTGCCAGGGGCTGGGGGGAAAGAAGGTAATAGGGAGAGGTTAGTAAAAGGGTACAAACTTGGAGCTATAAGGTAAATAAGTACTGAGAATCTAATGTAAAACATGATGACTATAGTTGATTCGCATACTTAAATAGTTTCAAATATAATTAAAAGCATTTCAGTAGTTGAATTAAGTATCATTTAAAAAAATCAAAATACATTTAAATTAAATTAAATTAAAAATTCAGTTGCTCAGTTGTTCTAGGCGCATTTCAAGTGCTTAATAGCCGTATATGTTTAGTGGCAACTGTATGCAACAGTGCAGTTCTAGAGCGTAAGAGAAGGATCTGGGCTGAAGATTCTTCAGACTACAGATGGGATTTGACACTAAGAGAATGAGTGAGGTTACCTGGGAAGAATACATAGAAGAAGAAGAGATGCTGAGTGTTCTTCATGAACCTGCTCCACTTGTGCTCCTTCTGAGACTCCAGCCACTGCTTTTAATAGTTCATTTTCTGAGATTTGGGCACATGATGAAGATCCTAGGCCATGTTTGAAAACATGGCCACTGAGATTGTCATTGAGATGTGGGTATCTACTCTGTTCCTTTTGCCTGAGTACAAGAATATGTAGATGTTTGCTAAGCCCTCCTGATCCCTTGGAAATCTGGGTGGATACCACACAAACCCCATCCAAGTATTGCAAAGGCTAGTGCTTTCTTGAGATTCCTTCAGCAATGCCACCTCTTGTAACCACAGCTCATTTGGTGGCTGAAGTTTACTGTGCTCTCTGTGTCATTGTAAGTCAGTTGGTCTGAAAACCTGGACCCACCACTGCTTCATACCAGGCATTGTTTGATTTGGGCACCGTATAACAGGTTGGGGTCATTGACAAAGTGGACAGCTGTTAATGCCTTCTCTGGCTTCCATCTGCCCCCTAACCTCTCCTTTTTTTTTTTTTTGCATTGCTCTCTTCCTCTTCCACAGGAACAAACAACACTGTTTGGTTTCCCCATAACAGTTCAGTAGCTTAAACTGGTTCTTCATGTCTTACCATAAATTCTAAATATCCTGTCAGACCTTTTCATCCAAACAAATATAATAGCCTCCTTAAGAAAAATTTAGGCAAATAAAATGATCATCCCTCATTACAACTGCTTTCTGAAATGGGTATTTAGTTCTTCATCATCTCTTGCGTCATGGCTCATCTTTATGTACCCTATAGTGCCTGCTTGCAGAAAGTGGTGAGTTTATATTTGTTTAATGACTGCCCGTTTCCTACTTCCCATAAAACCTCTCTCTCAGAGGAGAGTTGAACTAATTGCTCCTTTACCCATTTCATCCAGGCCACAGACAAAAACCACAGCTCATTTGGTGGCTGAAGTTTACTGAAAGCTTCCTTTCCTCTTGATGCAGTCAGTTTATTTAATCACATGGCAGGGTTGGCCTGAGGGTAACACTAGGCAAGTGTTGTTGGAGCAGTGACTGCTTATGGTTGGGAGATGAGGGCCTTGCCTTCAAGATTTAGCATGTTGTGGCCCAGCAGATTGAACCTTTACATCTGCAGACTTGCAATGAGTGCAATCAATATAGGAGTATTGGCTGGTTTTGAGCATCATGAAGAAACAAAAAATAATTTGAGTATTTTGGATGCCTTCTGATAGCCGAGAAAAAAAATAAGAATTTGTGTAGCTTTAAGAGATAAAAATCAGAGAACTTCTTATGACCTTTGATGCATATCATATAGGCAAAGCAAGGCTTGAGTTGCCAAGAAATTATTTTGTTTGTTCATTCATTCATTTACCATGTGTCTTTTAGACTAGCATTTGAGCGATTAACATGTATTAGACACTATTCCAAGAACTTTACTTGCATCAACTCATTTAATCCTCCCAATAACCTGTTAATCTTGTACTATAAGAAGTTAATTTGCTCAAGCTTACGTAGTTAGCAAATGATGAAATCAGATTTTGGACAAAGATGTCTGACTCCAGAATCTTTTGACTTTACCACTAGATAGGTGAAAAGATTGGGTTCATGCTCTCATGGACATTACATTTTAGTAGGTGAGACAGCCAATAAACATGTAAGTAAACATTAAATAGGAAATATAATTTCAAATAGTGAAAAAGGATATTAGAAAATAATGAAATTGACTAAGTGGGAGAGCAGTGTGGCTCCTTCAGCTCAATGGCCAGGCATGGCCACTCAGAAAAGATGACTATTGAACTGAGGTACGAATGATGATTAGAAGCTAAACACATGAAGATCTGGAAGGAGAGAGTTTTAGGCAGAGGGAATAGCTAAAACAAATTCTTAAGGCGATACTAATAAAACTGCTAATGCCCTGCCTAAATCCTGGGCCAAGGCATCCATTCCCTAGCTGCTGTGAATGTTGGCTGCTATCTGCTCACAACTTCAGTTGCTCTCAGCTGGAGAATGGTTGACATCACGACCTCCCTGGGAGACGGAACACTGCCAATGCCTGATTGATAGTGTGGTACAAAATGCCAGCCTTTTGCCTCAAGTGGGGCCTTGAGATCATCAGGCTGAGCCTATTCTTCAGTGGAGACCACACTTTTGCTTGGCTTTTCCCCATTTCCTGTTCTGCTTCTCCCACTCTCTTTCAGTTTGGTCTTGAAATCTTTCCCTCAATAAATCACATACACAAGAATTTTCATCACAGGCTCTGCTTCTAGGAGACCCAATCTAAGACAATGGGAAAGAACCTGATACCATGGAAGGACAGAGAGGGAGGCCAGTGAAGCATAGAGAGCAAGAGAGAGAGTATTAGGATGCAAGGGTACATTTAGGGGAAGGGGGCAGCTGAAGGAAAATTATGCGGGCTAGGTAAAAGCTTAGATTTCATTCAAAGGACAATTTGGGAGCCTTTGGAAGGTAACTTAGTTATTCCCATACTCTCTCTAGTTCTGTGGAAATTGAACTATGGGGGGCAGATGAGACAGAAAGCGTTGCTGACCAAAAACTGTAATATTCCAGCCAAAAAATGATAGTTCCTTGAATCAAAAAAAAAGTAGTGGTGAAAGGTAAGCAGGGGCTGGATTTGGAAGATATTCCAGAAGTAAAGACTTCCCATTAAATTGGATATGGCAGAGTTAGGAACTCTAGGTTTAGTAGTCAAGCAATTGTCTAGGTGTGGTAAGAACAAGACTTGCTTTATCTTAAGCCCTGGACATTTCTCAAATGAGTTGTTTACTTTTAATTCCAGTTTCTTCATTGATGGATGAAGCTGACACTAATACAGTATTGAATTAAATGATACAAAATGGCAGTTAAGGGGATGTAATGGGATCATTTAATTGTGTTTCTCTCCATGAAGTCTTCCCTATAATTGTTCATACTTAAGGGTGTTTGCTCCTTCTTGCTTTTTCTATTTCTTTAACAGCTCTGGTATGGCTTTGATCAGATACTTCTTTTAAGCTGGGAGAAGGAAATTCCATAGCTCCCTGCTTTCTTCTGAGCAGGCCACTTTGTACATGGCTTACTGCCACAGCAATGGCCTTGATTAAGCAAAGGCCAAGGAGCCATGCAGCTCCAGGGAGGGCAGAAGTCCATTCCCTCCTTGTTCTCAATTCCAAGCGGATGTGAGTGGGAAAGAAAGTGTGGAGTGACTGTTTGTGTGAGAATGATTACCTTTCCCTTTGGAGAGCCTCCTGGAATATGGAATAGATTAGGTTACTCGGAAGC
Source organism: Pteropus alecto (assembly GCF_000325575.1). Lineage (NCBI taxonomy): Eukaryota > Metazoa > Chordata > Mammalia > Chiroptera > Pteropodidae > Pteropus > Pteropus alecto. The sequence continues at coordinate 10,532,667 of NW_006442491.1, read as the reverse complement.
TCTGAATGCCGCAGATCATGCCCAGAGGGGTGGTGAGCATCCCAAGGGCTCAGGCCTCCCTGATTTCAGGGTGAGGTCTGGAATTACTGGGAGGCCCTGGATGGGGAGTCTAGGCTCCTGGTGGAGGAAGGGAACTTTCCTTAATTCTCCTTATTTCAAAAGAGAGACATTTTTCCCACTTTAATAGGTGGTGGGACACTTGCATAGCCAAAAATTTATTAATTCTTCTTAACTTTCCTTACTTGAGGAGGGAAATGTTAGCATTAGTGTCTTCCAGGAGAGTATCACCTATAGAGCTCCTTGGAATTTGGGAATGCCATGATTGGGAAAGCAGATCCAGGTATTCATGTTAAAAAGAAAAGTGAGTCTTGTCACAGAAAGATGCTTAACAGACCCACAAATAATTGGAAGGACAGAATCCACATAGGCCTTTTAATTGATGGAAGTAAAGCATTTACAGTGTGAACAATAAGTGGAAAAGAGGTCACAGCTTTTCTTAATCCACTATGCCCAAGCCAGACACCCCCATCACTTCCTGCTTCATAATGCCGTTGTGTCTTGATTTGCAGCCAAAATAAGTACTTAATTTTCTATCTCTAGGTGTACAAGCAATGTTTGTCTAATTTTGGGTGATGTCTGTATCTGTTATCAGTGTCCCGCACAGTGTAAACTTTAGGAGGACCAAGAGGCAACATTCAGTGCTAAGCACAGAAGTAGGTGCAACTGTGCTGCTTTGGGTCAGGATCTGGCCTTGTCCCCTATCTCACACTCTTCTTCCAGACAGGTAAAATCGTCTTTTGCTTTTACCTGCAGGCCTGTTGAGCCTCAGACTGACATCAGCTCCTGCCCCTAGCAAGAATCATATAAAAATCTTCCTAAAAGTTATGAAAAGTGATTCTTTGTGTCACATCGACTCTGTTTTACTTAACCAGAATTTGAGGAATCAATAGGCCACACTCAGCAGGTTTTGGAGATATGCTCTGGAATTTTGGAGTGAGTCAGAAATAGGGATATGCTTTTAGGAAACACACAGTGGGGATGGGAGCCAATTAGAACCCTCTCGGGATAAAGAGAGATGGCGCAGTGAACAGAGAACAGGCTGAGGCTGCTATTTTTTTTTGAAATAATCTACATTAAGTGATAGACAAACAATAGGGAGAAAAGCCCCAAAGGACACTTCATATGAGCAGTAGGAAAGTTGGAAGAAAACCAACATCACCAAAACCAAGGATTCATCCTGAGAGGTGAAAGGGCTGCTGGGTACACAAGCAGGATGGGCAGCAAACCGAGGCCTTTGATTTCGTTTGACCTTTGAGAAGGCAATTTCAAAAGACAGGAGGGAGAAAGAGACAAGGTGCATGAGAATGAGGAATGAGCCTCCCATTTATTTGGTGGCTTCTAAACTTCATGTTGGACAGCATTCAGACTATCTTTTTTTATTAAGAAAAAAAGAGAGAGCAAGAAGCAGAAGATGAGGGGCGAGGCTGGTAGAAAAAGGAAGGAGAGTAGCTCAAGAGGGGATGTAATTGGTATTAGTATGTGTATTGCATTTTTGGATGAAAAAGTTTGATCATATGCTGAGGAATTGCACAAGTAGCTGGTAAAGAAAAAGGAAACAGAAGAGAAAACAGAGATCATAGTCATGAGAGGGAGGCCCCAGCATCATAGGAGGCAGGCGAAGGGGTTAACCTGTCCATGTGGCAGGAAAAGTTTCTTCCAAGATGGGCGGGAAGGAAGAAAGTTTGGGTGATAATCCAAAGAAAACTTAAGGAGTTGGAAGGAAACTTGTGGGAGTTTTCATCAGATGTTCTCAATTTTCCCAGGGAAGTAGGTGGAGAGGTCATTTTTTGAGAGCAAAGGGGCAGGGGAGGAAATAGACCTGAAGGAGAATGAAGGCAGTGGAAGGCTGCGGTGGTGAATTCCATGACAGGGAGTTTTCTGTGGGTGATAAAAAGGGTTACAACCAGTCACTGAGCTGAGCTACTAGGGTCTACTTTCTCTGTTTACTCTGTCCCAGCCCCCTTTGGCCGTCATGCTGACAAGGGTCAGAAGAGCCTTTACATGCTCAAAGATTTATTGAAAGAAGGGGAGATAGTAAAGGGAAAAAATTCTGAATTGCTGTTAAATAGCCAGGGAAGACTTTATAGAGGAGCAGAGAGTTTAGACGGACTTGATCTAAGAACACAGAGAAAGTCTGAGGAATAATAGAGGATCAGATGGGCCTCTCTGGAAACATATCTCTACTCTTTTGGGGAGAAGGAAGAGAAGAAATTATTTAGTGAATTACCTGAATTCCTCTTTTTACTTCATCGTACCACTGATTTACAATGCAGTTCAGCCATATTACCATATCTTACCTCTTATAAACGATGAATTGGGGATTTTTCAGGTCATACGTGTTTTTCAATCATCAGTATTATGACTGATGGAATATTTTCATAGCAGTAAGTATATGTTTAATGCCATCTCCAAGCCAGGGGTGAAAGTTTTATTTAAAGTTTTACTTATAAATACATTCTTAACCATGATCTTGACCTTCAATTTTTAGAAACTTCCTTATCATTTTCCAGTTTTGGTGGAGAATATCCAAGCCTGGAAATCCAAACTGACGTAACTTCCTCCAGTTTCATATTGAAAACTGATCTCCATAAGTATTTGAGTGTGGGTCTATGCCTCTCAGTTTATCCACTTGAATCTATTGCAGAGAAGGCTCAAGGCAGAGTATTTTAAAATAACTAGTGGTGTTTAGTTTGCTGATAACTGAGCTGAAACAATCAGAACTGGCTGTATAATTTGCTGGTCCCAGAGCAAAATGAAAATGTGGGGTCCTGTTCAAAAATTATAAACAATTTTATGATGATAATAGCAGAGCCTTAAACCAATTGTGGGGCCCTTCTAAGCATGGAACCCTGTGTAAACTTCCTGAATCATAGGCTCGTGATGCTGGTCCTGGAAATAACCCAAGAGCAGTAACACAAGTTGCAGAAACCTCACCAGCTTTCTCCATCGTCTGTCTCTCACTACTAAGCTTTAATTTTGGATACTTGGTCTAAACCCTAAGCCAGGTTCTCCTTTAACTCTCTCTCCTTTTGGAAAAAAAATGAAATCAGCCCAACACATCACTGTTATGATCTGCTGCGCTGTGACCACCCTGAGAACCTGGCCAGGGAGGAGATAATGGGATGGTGTGGTGGACAGAGCTGGGCATGGGTCAGCGTGAAAGCCATGTCCCAGTATAGGATCACATGTTGGCTCTTCGGTAAATTTTAATTCTTGCCCAGAAGTGACCTTAATTGGCAGGCAAAGCAGGCAGTTCAAATTAGGACAATTTTGCAGGTGTTATTGGGGGGAACCCACTTTGCCATTGGGCACAGATTTCCAACTGGAAGCAAGTATGTGTCCAATCTGTGATCTTATTCACGGTAGAAATCTTTCTTCTTTTTCAGCTTTCTTATGAAGAGTATTCTAAGTCCTGACTATGAAGTTTTGACTTCAATAATTAACAACTTGATAAATCTCATCTAACTTAAAAGGTTTGGGGTGGGGGAAGAATTCTCTAGCCATGAAGGAATTTTTTTAGCTTCAGGGAGAAACCTATCCAAGGTGTCCTATCAGAGGACAGGGAAGTGGCAGTGATTTGAGATTCAAGAAAGACCATGGATTAGAAACCCTGAAGCCTGCTAAAAATTAGATGCAAACAACTATGCAAGTTCAAAATAGGAAGTAGGTTGGAAATAAAGAGAAGAAAGAGGATTGGTGGGGAGGAGCAGCCTGGTCCATGAAGGGTTTAACAGAAAGGTGCTGGAATGTTCAGGGAAACAGCATCTGGGGAGTGATAGGAACTAGGAAGGCAGGACAAAGAGGACAGAGCCAAAGGGCCAGCCATATAAAAGCTTTGGTTACCAAGGCAACGTGTTCAACATATTCTCCTATTTCATCTAAGGTATGTGAAGTCTAGTTGCCAAGCAGAAGTGACCGTTGGCTGAAGTGGGCATGATGAGAGGCAGAGCAAGAGGAAGTTCTGTAGAAAAGAGTGTAAAAATATATAAGTATACAGTCCTCTTGTTCTGAAGAGGAACTCTTTGCATTTTCTATTTTTGGCCTGATGAATAAACTCTTCAAGGGCAAAGACCATTTCTTTTATTCTTGTCCTTTTATAGCATGTGACATCACTACCATGCCCTCATTCTCCCACCCTTGTTCTATTATTGAGGCATAATTTGGATACAGTGAAATTCACAGGTTTGAAGACTGAGCTTGATGAGTTTCTTCTACCTGGATCAAGATGAAGAACATTTCTACTCATTCAGGAAGTTCACTTGGACCCCATTTTTAGTCAATACCTTCTCCTCTTAAACGAGAGGAAGCCACTGTTCTGACCTTTGCCTCTATGTGATAGTTTTGCCTTTCCTTGAACTTCATATAAATGGAATCAGAGTATATGTCCTTTTTTTGTGTCTGGTTTATTCTGCTCTTTGTTATATTTGAAGATTCATCTATGTTTTTTGCGGTGGCAGTAGTTCATTCTTTTGCATTGCTGAGTAGTACTCTCTTATATGCCTATACCATGGTTTGTTTATCCGTTCTCCTGCATTTGGACATTTGTGTTGTCCCCATTTGGGGGATATGTAAATAAAGCCACTATGAACTTTTTTTGTGGACATCTGCTCTCATGTCTCTGGATGCCCTCCTTTTTGAAATACTTCTCTTCATTTAGCACCCCTGGCATGCCCTTCTCTTTATCCTCATCCTATTTCACTGACTTATCTTTCTTGATGTCCTCTGCTATTTCCTCCTTACTTCCTCAACTTCTAAATGTTGGGCTCTGTCACTTCACTAGTTCAAATCTTGGCCCTCTTCTCCATCTAGACTCCCATTCTTGGTTATCTCCTTCAGTCTAATGGCTTTAAATATCACCTATGTCTTTATTATGCCCAAGTTTATATCTCTAGCCCAGATCTCTCACTTAAACTCCAAAATGAGTGTCTTTCAGCATCCATACTTGGACATTTAATGGGCATCTCAAATTTTATAGGACAGAAACTGACCTTCTCATCTAACTCTCACATTCTGACCTTCCCTAACTCAGTTGTGGTCACTCCATTCTTCCAGATGCTTAAGCTAAAAAACCTGGAGAAATCATTGACTCTTTTTCTCCTACCTCAATATCCAATTCACCAGAATCTTGAATCCAATTATTTCACCACATCCATCACCATCTCCTAAGACTGATATCCTGCTTCAGCCTTTGTCCTCCTATATCAGTGGTCTCCAACCTTTTTGGCACCAGGGACCAGTGCTCCTATGAGAATCTAATGTCTGATGAACTGAGGTGGAGCTGAAGTAGTGATGCTAGTGCAGGGGAGCTGCTGCCAATACAGATGAAGCTTCATTCATCCCTCTTGCTGGGTGGCCTGGTTCCTAACAGGTCACGGACCGTTACCTGTCCATGGCCCAGGGGTTGGGGACCCCTGCCCTATAGACTTCACAAAGAAGCCAGAATAATCTTTTTAAAAGCAGAAGATAAATTAGGCCACTTATCTGCACAGAATCCTCCAATGGCACCTCATCTTATTCATAGTCAAAGTCAAATTCTTTACTACGACTTAGAAGGCCCTACATTTTTTTTTTACACGAATTCCTGCCTGTCTCCTCTATGTCTTCTCCTCTTAGTCTTTCCCCTTGCCCACTGCTCCAGCCACATCGGTTTCCTTGTCATCTATGAAGAAGCCTAGTGTATTCCTACCTTGGGAACTTTGCCCTTGCTGTCTGCCCTCCCTGGAATGATATTCCCCAGATACCTGCACAGCTTATTCCTTTTCCTTCTGCGGGTGTCTATCAAATATCATTTTGTATGGAGAATTCCTGAGTACCTTCTTTAAAGCAGCAACTCCTCCTCACCCCGTGCCAAATGGAGTGTTGTACCATATGTTGACTAGTTTATTTGTTTATATCCTGTCTCTTACAGAGTTTCTTAGAGTTACCCCTTCTCTGAAAAAACAAGCAGTTTAAAGAAACATACATTTCTTTCTAATTAGGCTATAATCTCAAGGATATTACATTTACTTTTTTCTTCCACTATGCTCAGCCAAGTAATGTTAATGCTGTTTGATAAAGTGGGGTTTGGTTGAAGCATAGACAAAATGAATAGCTTAATCAAAACAGCTGTGGAGAAGTGGTGGTTACTAAAGGGACTGTGGTATTTGCTAGTTACACATCATGTAATCTTGAGCAAGTGGGTTCTTGGTCCTTTCTGAGACTCAGTTTTCACATCTGTAAAATGAGGATCATAATTCTTTTATATTTGCTTCAAAGGTGACTTCAGCATGAATCAAATATCTAAAGTAGACTAACTGGCATTTGAGGTTACAGGTATCTTTTTGGAGAGCATTAATTTGGATGTTACATGAAAGCATACATAAACTGTAAGATACAGTATGAAATATGATATTAAAGTATTAAGGTATTGAGGAATTGTAATCTTGAACATCTCTATCTGTGGATGTCTCTATTTACACAAAAGTTTCTTCTCAATCGTTCTGACAGTGTGTGTCTGAGTGCAGTGTGGTTATTACTTGAAGTCTCTACTCTTCTGGAACCTTCTGTTACATGCCTCTGGTCTTCAGAAAGCGATCATTAACTTCCAGGTGGCCTCCCATTCTGACTCCGGCAATGGGCCAATTCCTTGATTCTATCTCACAATGTAACTTCCAAAGTAAATGTCTATTAAGCCTTTGTGTAAACATTCCAGGCCTGTAGCAAAATCAACTGAACATAAATCACCCAACGAAAGGGCTGCAGGAGAACATGCAAGTTTGAAAAATGAAATAATACAGTGCAGTTTCATTGTGGATCTCTGGCTTGTTACCTTGACTAAGACTTTCTCTGGTCTACATCAGAGTTTACTTGCAGAGGTGGTGGTTTTCAGTTCCTCCAGTGAGCTCTGCCCAAATATAGAGAAAATAAGCCCTTCTTGTACAAAAAGACGCAAAGATGCCTATTTACAAATGGACTTAACCAGCCTTTTAAATAAAAGCCAGATTCTACCATCTCCTCATCACTAACTGTATCTTGTTCACATTTGGAGGGATTGGCTGCAAATCAAAGAGTGTGGTTGTGATAAGTTTGGTTGTTTTCCTTTGGTATTCTTTCTTTATTTAGAAATAAATGGTGGATGAAAGCTCTTGCTTTTATAAATTAATTTTGGAATTTCTTTCTTTTGAAAAGAAGGGTAAGAATAGGAAATAAAAGCCCTGCCTGGAGGAATGAAGGAGAGTGAAAAGCAGATATTTGACTAAAGGAACTTGGTTTGAGTCCTGCCTTGAGGGGCTCAGGTGTACATTTTGTCTTTCAAGTGTAAGTTTGTCAGATTGATAATAGTTGCTCCAAACTTTACTTTTTCCCAAAATTATGACCCAAGAAACATATGTGTGGAGCTACTCCTATGCAGAGGGGTCAACCTACTTGAAGATAGACATTTTCAAATAGTTTATCACATTTTCAGAGTAGAACATTTCAGCTCATAGCACGTGTTCTTTTCCATATACCTACAGAGTCTAAAGCAATGTCATGGCTTTTAAAAAATGCTTTATTTTACCAATTAAAATATGTTGTCAATTTCACTCTTCTTTTTCCCTGTTGGAAACCAATGTAGAAGAAAAGCTCACCAAAAAAGGATTTTGATAGCATGTAAGGATGTCATTAAGTTTGATAAACTTTGGAACAAGTTACTAGGAAATATCCCACAGTATCTTTCTCTAGAAGGTAATTCAGTATATGTTCTCCTTGGCTGGGCTTATTTGGCTTTGGTTTTGCCTGAACGTGTAAAATGGTCAAAGAACTCTAAGACTTTCCATGTATTCCTCAATCACTGATGTTGTTGCCCTGCTCACATTCCTTTGGCCACACCAGAAGGTCACTTGCAGATGGCTCTAGGATATGCCAATGGCTTCCTGCATCTTTAAGGCATCTGGTTCTGTGGTTTTATGCATGGGGCCAGCTGGAAGTCTTCACTGTGGGGTCTCTGCCCCAGAAGCAGCCCTCAACAATGTGTATGGAGCTGGCAGATAAATTCCCCTGCTGCCTCTTCCCTTAGAAGGACAATTCTGAGGTGTGTAGTGTGTTCTGTAAAGTCACTTAGAGGGTCCCTAGTGAGATTATGCCCAGTTGCCCACAGTGGTAACTTGCTCATAAACACACTCTTAATTGTTTCCTTTCGTTTCCTCCCTCTACTAGTTCTTCACTTCCCATACAAGTTACTTGTACCCAAATATTTGTCTCAGAGCCTGCTTCTGAAGAAACTCAAACTAAGGCAATAGATGACCTCTTCACTTAAAAATTGCTTAGGCAAGGCATGGAATCTGCTTAGCCTTTATTTTCTCAGCTCTAATATTTTAATAATAATAATAGTATTACTACTAATAATTTATTTAGCACTCACAATGTACCAGGCATAGTCCAAATAGTTATATATTTAACTACGAGGTGTGTAGATGACTACCTAGATTTTGCAAAAAAGAAGTAGAGGCATCTTTGTAACCGCTCAGTGTTACAAAGCCAGTAAATTTTCAAGCTGGAACTCAAACTTAGGCATTTGCCACTGGCATTCCTAATTATTAAGCCATCCTGCCTGCTCCTTGAGAATTAAATAAAATAATAAACATGAAGGTGACAATAAAAAAGCAGTTCTATACAACTGCGAGGGATGATTATAACTAAAACCTTCCCAACCCCATCCTTCTATGATTCTTGTCTGTTGAGAGGATTTTTAGCAAACGTAGAGACTGGCTGTACATTTACTTCAGTCACTGAAAGCTGCTTATGAATGAATGGAACTCAGTCTAAAAAGATATTAGATTCCATTTCCTAATTAATATGTGTTTTTTAGAGTTATCATGAAAAAGTCTATTGTCAAGATTAGGGAAGCTTCATTGCAATGAATCATAAGAGGCACGGGAGCAGCTGATACACTGAAGTGTCATTAAGAATAATATCACCACCAAAGGATAATCTTGCTGCAGACAAGATTGCTTTGGGCGTGTGTTTCAGTTTAGGTGCCAAAAATGCTAAGACTTGAATAAAAGACAGGAGAAAGTAGAGCTACTTCCTCTTGCTGCTTGGAAGGGAGACAGAAAAACAGCAGGAAATGCTCATTTCTTCTCTTGGGATCTTTCAGGGACCTCCCACCTGAACAGGACGGTTGAGCATTGTGTTGGTAAGGGACTCCTTGCCAGAAGATGAAAAGCCTTGCAGTAGAACACAAGTCCAGTTCTTCGCAGCTCCTGAGGAGCTGCTGGATGCAATGTGGTGGGCAATACCTGGGCAGTTTTTCCCTGGCCCAGTGTTAGCAGTTAAGAGTCAGAAGCCTGAACAAAGCAGAAGCAAAGAGTTATTCCGCTTTTTTCTTGACTGTCTTCTACTAGATTGTTTTTTTAGGGGCATACAGGTGGTCATGACTTGACAGGCAAAATAGAAGGGATCTGTTTACACTGGGCCAGGGAAAAACTGCCCAAGTATTGCAAAGGCGCAGAGGTAGAGAAAAGAGATTCAAAATCCTAAACCTTCCTCAGCCCTCAAAACATGAGTTATGGGTATAGCTGACAATGGAGTTGACCTCAGTTGACTTGGTGCTTTAGCAAACTGTCTCATGGCTTGGCACACTGCCACTCTTCCAAGGCAGATAGGGGAATAAACACCATTAGTACGTTGATAAGTGTTTGTTTTTTGGGGGGCATTAGGGCTAAGAAAAATAAAGTGGGGAGGGTATTGAGCCCTGGGTAAGCCTTTAAAAGGTTCCCCCTTTTGATTCTCTGGTTGTCTATTTATAATAGCAACAATTACAACAGAGAGAAAAAGACTTCGATCATCCTTGGGACATGTTTTGTCAAAATTACATTTAAGTACTTTTTATATATAAATGAGAGGCATTATCTTTTATGTCTTTAAATCAGCGAGGGGGAGTTGTGTGTATAAACCAAGGTGTTGCTGTGGCCTGTTGTCTTTTTTTGAATCCCTGGAAAGGATCACTGAGAAGGATGTTTCAGATAACTGTCTGCCAGGCAGTTTGCATAAGAGAAAAGAAGGCTTTCTAAAATCCATTAAAGATGATTCATTACTATTGGTCATGCACATGTTGTGTTTTATTACTTAAATGTATAAATCACACATTGACAAGTAATTGTATGTGTCACACTATTTTAGGCCCCGGGAGGACTAGAGAAGTACGGATGTGATTATTATTCCCAAGGATAGTTCAATTTCATTAGGGATACAAGACTATCACATGTGCAATAGTTAGAGACTACACAAAAGCATATGATTGAGCAGTCAGTTTTGAATTAGAGGCTACAACTGCTATGATCCTCTTAGTTGTGACACAAGAGGTGTCACAGAAGCAGCAAGGCTTAAAAGCTTAAAACAGCAAAGCTTCAAAACAAGTTTTGAAAGACTGGTACAATCTTAACAGATTGAGAAGGAGTGGAGAAGTCATTCTGGATTAGGAGAATGGCATACACAAAAGCAGAGAGGGACAATGCATATATATGTCTGTGACACCTAAACAACAGTCTGCTAGACTAGAGGGTTTGGGCAGACAGCAAGAAGCAAGAAGGTGAAAGAGAATAGTGCCAGAGTAGGGAGACAAAACTTATCTGTTTTGATATCCTGCTTTAATCTTCCTCTCAAGCTCTATTACAAATCTATACTAGATCACTCTGTTTTGTCAATTTGCTTATTGCCATTTTTTTTAAAGGAGTAATTTGTGTACATAGCACTGTACTGGGTAACATGATCTGTCTTAGTTTGAGTTTCTTAGTTTGATACAAGGAGCCCAGGGCAAATAGTTTATTTGGGAGATAATCCAAGAAAATTCTAGTAGCAAGGTAGAAAAGTGAGACAGGGAGGTAAAGGAAGGCAACACTTAGAACAATAGTCTGCTAGGTAAGGGATGTGTTATCAAGATATTTACCAATGTGGACAACTGGAGCGTAATCCTAGGGCACAATGGAACTTAGTGTAGGGTGTGCCTCAGAATGGTGTATCCACCTGAGGGGTGAGAGAGTTGGGATATTTATCCATCAATTTCCTTCAACCATTGACTGAGGGCTGATTTTGATGTATTAATTCCCTAACGCTTTTGTTCCAGAAAAAAACGTCTGTAAGCAGAAATTGCAGGTGCTTTCAGTAGGCAGTCTTGGTCCTAATATATCAACATTTTTAAGCTGTAACTTAGAGCCCCATTGTCTCAGGCGGCATGGGCTGCAGGAACAAAATACCACAAAGTAGGTGGCCTATAAACAACATAAATTTAGTTCTCATGGTTATGGAAGCTAGAAGTCTGAGATCAGGGTGCTGGCATGATCAGGTTCTGATGAAGACCCTCTTCCAGGTTGCAGATTGCTGACTTCTCATTATACCCTTGCATGTTGGAAAGGGAAGGATGAGAGAGCTGTTTCAGTCCCTTTTATAAGGTTGCTAATCCCATCATGAGGGCACCATCTTCATGACCTAATTACTTCCCAAAGGCCCTACCTCCAAATAGCATTATATTGAAATTAGTGTTTCAACTAATAAATTTTGTTGTTGTTGGATCTTGAATATTTAGTCTAATGCACTGTGTTTCAGAACCTCTAATAAAGGACAAGTCACCCTGGGACATTAAAAAAATTCTTGGCTAGCTCTTGTTTATCTCTTCTTGTTTCTTTCTATGTGTTACTATGGTCTGCTCCAATGCAGAGCAAACTTTAGAAGACACATTGTACAATTTGAGACGTGAATGGAAGAATGAGAAAGAGTTTATAATAAGACTCCACCTGGATTGGTTTACTTCTAGTCCAAGGAGTTTCCAACACAGCTGTGAGAGAGATTAATTAAAACGATAATAGCTCAAATCTGAAGGAGCAAGAGTAGTGATTTTGGGTTGGGCCTTGGGTTTTCGGTGCAGAATATATGTTAGTGAACTGAGTTCATGTTTCAGTTTTCATAGGGAAACCAAGATAGTCTTATTAAAAATATACAAACAAATATCCACCATATATACCTTGTCGCCAACACACATCCCATCCCCTGCTCTCTATGATATATAGTGTTTCTACAGGCAAGTTAGGAAATATAAATTTAATCAGGGATTTAACTCAGTAATTTATTTTTTCTCTCCATCTGCAGTAACACTCTTTGCCAGTTGGGTTATGATCCAGTGGGAGAGAGAGCAATTAAAGGGAAACCACAGTAGAGAAAACATTTAAGAATGACATTCTTTCTTCCTTCCTAAATTTTAATTTTTAAAATTTGCTTTGGGTTTTGTTTAGTTAACAAAGAGAAGAAAAGAAACAAGAAATGAAAACCATATAACATTTTGTTTTTCCATATGTCTTTGTAGAATCCTGGAATTGAAAGAAATCTCCAAAAGCCATTTTGATGTTCTTGACTTCCCACCAATATTTGTTGAGTTAAATTAAAGCTGTATTCTATATGAGTAATAAATAGAAGGCATACAGAGGATTCAAATTCCTTAAATAACCTGGTATTTGTTTGTCCGTCTGTGCATCTATTCATCCATCTATGCATCCAACCATCTATCATTTTAACATTAGAAAATTCTTTTATGTCAAGTACTATCAGTGCCAATTCTTTTACAATAAATAAAGAAAAAATTTTCTCTGTATTACATTAGTATGAGTTAGATTATTTATATCATCTCACTCTGATGAGGGTTCATTTCTGAGTGTCTCAAATGAGTTTTTCCCCCTGGATAATTTCCACTTTCCCTTTGTAATCTACTTTTTCTACATGTAAGATCATAGATTAAAAAATATTTTGACATAGTTGAACAATTTTGGGAGTAGTTGTGAATAATTTAAAAAACATAAATGATGACTTAAAAATGGAAAGACATGTTCATAGATAAGAAGAAAATATGATAAGGATGCCAATATTTAAAAATTAATGTATACATTTTATGTGATCCCAATAAGATTATTTTTAAAAACTAGGCAAAATGATTCTAAAATTTATGTAGAAAGATAATCAATAATAATTGACAACCTTCTGAAAAAGAAAGGTAATGAGCGCCTACCCTATCTTAGAAAAGCTCATTAATTAAAGTAGCAAAGTATTTTCATATGAATACATAGACATTGTTGGAACAGAATAGAAAATCTCAAAACAGGCCCAAATACACATAGGAATTTAACACAAGATGAAGTTTGGATCTAAAATCAGTGAAGAAAGATTATTCAAAGAATTGGTTTAGGGCAACTAAATAGCACATCATACTTTACAGTATAATAAGTTCCAAATGAATAAAATATTTAAATCTTAAAAACAGTAGCCTTAAAAATATGAGAAAATGCAAAAATTATTATAGACGGGAAAAGTCTAATGAAGACAGAAAACTCATAAGACATAAAACAGAAGACTAGTTAAAAATAAAGAATTTCTACTTGGTACAAACCACGAAGATTAAAGTCAAAAAACAAATGAAAAACTGGGAAAAATATTCCTCTGTGCAATAAATAAGGCCCCCAAACCTATAAGAAAAAGATTAATTATTAAATAAGTAATGAACAAGAATAGAACAGTCAGTTTATACAAAAGGAAATTCATAAGAAAAGATGATTTACTTTGCTTATAAAAAGAGAAATGTAAAGCAAAGTTAAATTGAGATACAATTTTACCTGTCAAATTGGCAGGATTTAAAATTTTGATACTGCCTGCTATTGCCAATGATGTGGGCATATACAGACTTTCATGGATAGCTAGGGGGATATAAATGGCAAAGGTCAGCACACTATGGCCTGAGTCAAATCCAGCCAAATGCCTGTTTTGTACTGCTAAGAAAAGTTTTTTATTTTTAAATAGTGGGAAGAATTCAAAAGAATAATGTTTTGTGACATGTAAAAATTATATAAAATTTGAATTTTATGTTCTTAACTAAAGTTTTATTGGCACGAAGAAATGCTGATATTTTATATGTCTATGGTTGCCTTAGTGCTATTTGAGTAGTTGTGACAGAGACCATATAGATTGTTAAGCTGAATATATTCACTTTTACTCTTTCTGTAGAAAAAAATTGCCAACTCTACAACTTGGAAATAGCTATCAAAATTATAATTTCCCTTTGAATTAGTGAATAGACAAGTAGGAACTTACCCTACAGACATGCTAGTAGTAATGTAAAATAAGATATGTAACACGCACTACAGCGTTGGTTGGCAAAAGAATAGAAATATACTAAATGTTTATTAATAAAGGACTGGCCATATAATTAAAGTATATTCATACAGTGAAATACTATGTAAATATTATATATATATTATGCCAAAATGCAGTAATCTCTAAAATATATTAAGTGTAATAAGTGAGGTAGAATGGTAGATAAAAAGATGGATACTACCTTTTGTGTAAAAATGGGAGACGATAGTATATGTACATATATACACATATTTGTCTGTCTACACACATTTGCTCACATACATAAAAATCATCTCTAAAGATTACACAAGAAACATCGGTTGTCAAAGGAGAGAGTAACTGGATGATTAGGGCCCAAGGGTGAGAAGTTAATTTTCATGAGCTGTTATACTTAATTTTATTATTTTTAGAAGTTTTAACCATGCAATTGTGTTATAAATTCAAAAAATGTTTAGGAAAATTTTCTTCCCTTACCCTATCTAGTTGTTCTCCATCTTATTACCTGGTAATATTTCTTAATGCCACATATCTCCATCTGCAATTCTTGCTCCTCTGTTTATTTCTCTAATATCCTTCCTAGACTAGAGACATTTTGAGATTAGTGACTGAATCTGTATTACTGACTGACCTAGTGCCAGCAGCTGGAGCTATATGTAGAATGAAACAACCAGGTCCCCAGGAGTTGAGTGTTGAGACACTATTGGAATAAATGGCATGTAATATGCGGCCCCTGTAGCAAAGATGAACCACCTCCTCTGAGCACATGCACAGTTCTTAGATAATGAGAGCCATAATTTTATAATCTTTGAACTCTTCAATAAATCTGGTCTCCTACTACTACCATTACTACAATTGAGAACTAAAGGTGCATTGGTACAAAAATAAGCAGTCAGCAAAGAAAATAAACCAAAGACCTTGCCATTTCATGTGGGCATTCTTGGTGTTGCATATTCAAATGTGCAGCATGGTTTGTAATAGAGAAAAATCATAAATAATCTAAGTGTTCATTGACAGGTTCATGTGTGGGAAAATTTTGGTACACCATGAAGATATTATGAGGAAGAAGGGAGAACATTGTAAATTAACTTGAAAAGATGCAAGAGATCTTAAATGAAGAAAGCGGGTTGCAAAATAGCTTGTGTGATATGATCCTGTTTTTTAAAAAATTATGCATAAGAAAAATTAAAAACAATGAAGAATATATGCCATGTTGTTGACAGTAGTTTTTTTTTTTCCTGGGGGCCTATGAAAAAAGGAATTTCACCTTTTATGTAATATTCTAATGTTCATAAATTTCTTGTACAACAAGAAAGAATATGTGAATATACATTTGTATATAGCTCTGTATATTAGTCTAAATTCCTGTCACAAGAATCTTATCACTATGAGTACAGATAACTTACCTGCAGAGCTCATAAAAGGGTAAATGATAGAGACCTGGAATCTGTAAAGGAAGAGTACCAATCAGAATTTATAAAATCTGACTCTTAGAAACTAGAAGAGTATATTCATTTGACATTAGTTCCTCAAAGAGAAGCTGTAAGCTCTGAAGATGAGAGGAAAGAGGATGGTTGTTAAATATGGAGGCCCTAGTATTAAATCTCAATCATGTGAATTTTAATAATGTTGTAATAATAATCCAAGGACTAAAGTGGCTCCAGGTTGGGATTGAGGAGCCATGTCCATATACCACCCCCTATAAACACCTGCTGTCTTTGTTATTATGTCCTGCTCTTGTTTTCTTGATTTTTCCTGATGCAGCTGAGACAACAAGACAGGGTGGTCCAGAGCTGGGAGTGGAGACACCTGGATTCTAGTCCATCCTCTCCTTTGGACTTGCCCTGGAACTTTGGGTTGTCCACAGCCTTTCTTACTTCCTCAGTTTCCCATTCCCAGCAAGAGACTGCTCTTGCTTGATCAGATTTTCATGGTCTCAGATGAGTACATGGATGTCATGGGATTTGTATTTCCTTAGACAAATGGTTTCTATAAAAATGTGTGTGTGTGTGTGTGAGTGTGTGTGTGTGTATCTGTCTATTTAATCTCAATTTTTTTTTTTTTTGGCATTCTATCCAGACTTTTATTTTATTCCCCCTTTGTATCTTTACTCTGATGGTTATCATGCAATAGCAGGGCTGGAGGAGGATGTAGAAACCAACTGGTTCAAAACCATCAGTTTCCAAATGAAACCCAGAGAAGGCTGAATGATATGGTCCAGACAGTTCTCAAACTATAAAGTGCACAGGAATTGCATAGGGATCTTGTTAAAATGTGGATCTTGATTTAGTAGGTGAGGAATGGGCCTGAGATTCTGCATTTCTAACAAGCTCCCAGGAAATTGTTAATTCAGTTGTTTCAAGACTTAAAACTGTCACCTTCGTGAGAAGTTTTGTGTCATAATCATTTGGGGGAACATTTAAATTTTGGGTGTCTGGGCCTCTCTTCAATAGTTTTCTTTTGGTTAATATAGGCTGAGGTCTGGGAATTAGTATTTTAATAAGGCCCCCTGATCAACTCATGATCAACTTTCAGAAACCACTATCTAAGTCATTCAGGAATATTAATCTATATCTGGCATAATCTGAGTTTTAAACTTTATTTTATTTATTTTTTATTTATTTATTTATTTTATTATTTATTATTATTTATGCCTACAGCACCTGGTCTTCCTAGGTGGTCTCCCATGCAAATACTAACCAGACCTGACCCTGCTTAGCTCTGAGATCAGACATCGGGCTTGTTCAGGGTGGCATGGCCGTAGACCAGGGACTATGGCTCCACTGGGGCATGAACCCAGGACCTTCTTCTTGTAAAGCAGCTGTGCTAACGTCTACACTATTTTGTTAGTGCATATTGATATTCAGTATATTTCTTATCACTTCCTAATCACTGAGGAGATCAGTGTACTGAAAAAAAATCATGTCCATTTATAACTGCCAGACCTCAATATGCAAACACACATCCACATAAGCACAGCTCAAAGACATCCGGAGCCTGGGGGTGGGGTTAAGCTGTTAGGAAAGATATCCTTTAGACTTCAAAGACACTTAGGAAACCTTTACTGGAAATGCATTTACTACCACGTCTTTTCCTTTGTATATTTGGAATAATAAGATCTAAATATCATGTTAGAGTGAAGAGAACCTAGGCTTTTCCCAAAAACCTATATCCTAAAGATTTTTACATCTGACATATTTTCTCCTTTTTTTTGACTCTTGTGACAAAAAACAACTGTGGGATATACTTTCTCAGCAACAGTGTTCTCATTGCAATCTAGTTGGGGAAATCATTCAAAAGCAGCCATGTGCTGAAGGAGCTATGTTAGCCCAGGGAGGTTGCCATCAACCTGGGAAGAGATGCCTATGTTTTGAGTTTTCTCTCAATTCTCTGTGGATCCATACTATCCTTTATAGTACTCAAAACATAGATAAACTAATCCATCTTCTCACAAGCACAGTTCAGAGACATGCCTTTCCCAAGCTTTTCAGAAAGAGCTGTACTTTGTTCCAGCACCTGACCTCCAGCAACAAGAGACTCTTTCATATTTTATCAGCAATTAATTGCAATCATTGTTGCTTTATGACCTGACAAAGACCTTCAACTCCATGGTTTGATCATTTTTTCCTGCTCTTCAGTGGGGCTCAGTGATCACCTTCTCTCTCCACTGTTCACAGAGGTGCTAACCCAGATGAATTTTCCAGCCTGCAACAGGGTGAGGCAGTGGCTACATAGCGTGAGTTAGGTTTTGACATTTATGAAGACATGAGTTACCTTTGAACAATATATTCTTGCCACTAGCCTAGTCAATGGAGGACATGCTTCGTCTGCATAATGACATCTCAGTAATGGAAAGAAAGGATGATGATTCAGAAGCATTGGCATCAAGGGGGAAATTTGGAAAGCGTCAGGACATGGCCTGTTGTCACTTTTATTCTACCTCATCGAGATCCCACGATATGCCAGATGATGGGTGAATGATGATATGGAAAGTAAAAAATGGGGCACCAGAGTGACTAGTGATGGCCTCATTCTCTTTAGCTAATGATGGACTATCTTTTATTCCCATCATATAAAATGAGTTGGTGGTACTCAAAGTACAAATAAAAATGTTCTCAATGAGACAAAACAAGTTTGGATGGTTAAGTCACCTCCAACAACTCTTTTAAGAAAATGGGATTGTCAACATGTTTGAGAAACTAATTTATTGTTCTGGCAAGAAATAGAAGCAATCATTCTAGATTCCCCATATTCTCAGAGTCTACTTAAGCATTATATATACTGTTCTCCACAGTTCTTATTTATTTTATGCATATTCACCTCGTCTCCCAAATAGACTCTTTATTTCCCAAAGGCAATGAGCAGGGTTTTATGTTTTGACTCTTTTCTCTATTGTTTACACATAGCATGAAACACAATTCCCAGCACATAATAGAAACTGAATAAATCCATGCTGTTGTTAATAATAGCTACATTTAGAGGCCTTGACTATTACCCAGATATTAATCTGGGTGCTTTACATATTAGTCCATTAATTCTCACCACAAACCCTGAGATGGGGATTATTAGGAGATGAGAGATATTACATCTCATTTGAAACTATAGGAGAGATGTTAAAACTTGCATAATGGCAAGGGCCAAAGATAGAATTTGAACCCCAGTTTTTAAGGGACCTTTTCACTAAACCATTTTATGGATTATTGCATTATTAATAAGCTTTACTCTGGGTCTGTGATATTTCTTCTTAAATTAAAGCAGACCCTGATCAACTAGGTCTAGCCTCAGACACTTGACTCAGAAGATAGATGATGTTACATTGAGAAACGTAAGTGCAGGCCTGGTGTGTGCAGAGTGCTGTGATGCTCATGAATTATTTTGCTTTTTTGATCTTTCCTTCTGGATTTTGGATTTGGTTTGAGCCCATGTATTTATTTTTTGAATAGCTAGGATAAAACCCAATAGCTGACAGAAACCCTGCTGTATTTCCTTTTCTCACAAACCACTCAGCTAGAAGTTGAGAGAAAAAAGTGTTGAGAGACAGGTCCGAGAGGTGAGGGTCAGCTTACCCTGTGAGTTTAACTTAATGTTGGGAATTGATCACCGTTTGACTATATTTCATTTTAGGCACCACTATCTCTATCAGTTGAAAAATTCGTGTAATTTACTGATTGTATTAGAACTGCCTGAGGGTTAATATTTTTTTTTCAATATAGCAGTCATGGAAGCTTCCACTGACCAAGCTGGAATTGGCATATGGAATAAAAACTATCTGCAATCTCTGATTTAGAGATTTTTTTTCTTCTAATATGTCTTTATTTTCTATTTGTAAAACAAAACACCAGGAAAAGATGTACTTCTAGTTTGGTTGAGGCCACTGGGCTTCCCTTGGGAATGAGAGCTGTTGGGCTGGTCTCTTACCAAACTGAGCTGGAAACCCAAGAAGAGAATGCTTCCTATCTATAATTACTTCTTCTTTCAATCAGTAAGAGATATAGGGAGAGGGGAGAGAGATTTTGCTTTATCCTACTTTTATTTAGAATAAGAGCCAAAGACTTTTGGTGGTATTAGATGGTCCTTTGTTTTACTTGGAAAGACTGAAAACTTAATATGCCATCTTAAAATTCAGTAGTACCAATTCAGAGAGACATACCTTTAAGGGAAAATATATAACTTAAATAATCTGTAATATTCTGGAATATTTGTGGTAGATTGATTGGAAGAAAGACTCCAATTTTCAATCACTTTCTATATCTATACCATTGAAATTGTGATCTTACAACTCAATTCATTAAAAAATGGACTTTTCCCCCTCCCCTTGAATCTGGACTTGCTTTGGCCAATAGAATGTAGTAGAAGAAATAGCGTGCCCATTTGAGCCTGGGCCTCAGAGGTCTTATGTGCTTCTGTATGCTCTCTTCTACCACTGCCAAGTGAACAAGTCTGAAATATCCATTTGTAGGCTATGGAACAGAAATGAGCTGTCCCAGCTTAGGGCATCCTACTAGCTACCCACAGGAACATGAGTGAACTGAGGTTAAATCATCAAGCCTGGCATGAATCTGCAGAACCACCCAGGTGACCTAGAGATTCATTAGCAGTAATAAAGCTTATGTTTTAAGCCACAACATTTTGGGTTAGTTTGTTATGCAGGAAATGCTAACTGATACATATTCTGATTCTAAAGATTATTTTGATGGATAATTTACACAGCATGCAGAGAGCTACTAGCACTGAATTTGGCATCTGGTAGATATTTAATAAATATTGGTTCTTATCTTCCTTTCCTTTCCCTAAAGAGATGTACCGACAGATGGGAGTTTGCAGGTTCTAGCCCAGAAGAGCAACTTGTAAGTCACATCACATTGATGTACATGAATGACCATATTTTATAATAGTCTATAGGATCAGGGAGCATTTTCTTCCTAGGCTAGACAGACACTGACATTTCTTTCTTACCTTGATATCACCTGTTTCCTGGGAGAGAAGAGGAAACAAAAAGACTTTATATATTTTAAAGTATACTCTGGAATTACCAGCAAATAAATGATAGTGTTCCTGGTTTCTATATTTCTTTCTTTAGACAAAAAAAAAATTGTCAAAATATAGGAAACATGATTAGAAAATTTTCAATCATGAGTCTGTGTAACCTTATGCAAGCCACCAGCTTTCTCTGGGCCTCAGTTTCCTTATCTCTAAATTGGGAAAGTTGGACTCTCCAAAACAACTCCTAGCTGCAACCATCTATAACTTTTCTGTCAATAATGTAATGAAGTTAGGAACACAAGATCCATGGCCAGACTACTCACACTGAAATCTGGCCCTGATACTTTCTAGCTTGGGTGTATTAGTTATTCTCTCTGTGCCTCAGTTTCCTTATCTGAAAATAGGACTGCCTCATGGCATGGTTCTGAAGATGACATTATATAATTGATATAAACTGCTTAGAACAGTGCCTAGCACACAGAAAGTGCTTAACAAATGTTAGCTATTATTTCATTTGGCAGAGTTATGTCTTATGCAACTGCAGTTTCATGGGATTTAAATGATGAAAGTTCAAATGGTGAACATCAACACAGTAGATAAAACTGCAACATGTTTTCAAAATTCATACACACACTAAAGAGTATTAACTATCCTCAAGCTCTTATATCCATGATTCAAAAGATTTTCTTCTCACCTAGCTGAGCATCGTATCTTATGTAAGTAAAATTAACATGTTAGCTCTGAGATTATTTTTCTCTTTTGCTGCTACCCTTTGGTAGAATTTAATGCAGAATTTAGTTTAGTGCAGAATTAAGAAGAAGGGGTACTAACTCTGGCTCTGCCATTTACTAGCTTGGTTAGTTCTTTAGTTACTCTGTCCCTCCATTTTCTCACATGTAATATGTAGGTAATAATAGTGCCTACTTCATAGGATTATTGTGTAAACATAATCATTTAGGAAAGTGTTTGGCACTCAGTAGGCCACTCTATGGATTAGCATATTATATTCTGCTCCATTGTAATTGTTTTAAATCAAGTATTAGAGGTCCAAACGTTGTCCAAAAGAATATCTTTTGAGATGAATTAGGATGGTAAGTATAGGGATGCTGTTGCTGACCCACCCAGATCCCCTTTGCCAGGCTGATGATTCCATATTCCTTGTGCTATGAACATTGGCTGTTAATAGCTTTCAGCTTCTTCTTTCTCTCTGGAGAACTGCCCTTGGCCAAATGGGAGTTGCTTAGCCTAGAATTGCCTGGGAATTTAAGCAACTCTTCTGCCCCTGGATGTGGCCAATGACAGACTGACTCAGGAGCACAAAAGGACCCTTTACCTCAAAAAGGGAAGGAGGCAACTCCATGGTGAAATCCATGTTCAAGAGCTCCCCATGGTTTCAGACTGAGACTGGACTCCCGCTGAGATCTCGCTCTAGCTCTACTTTCCTTTCTCAGTCCTGCTCTCCTCACTTTCTCCTTTCTCAATAAAATGCTTCCATGTGAATCTCCATCTTGGGCTCAGCTTCTAGGTCCTGACTTAAGATAGGAAGGAAAGAGGAACTGCACTATGAGCAACTGCAGAATTTTTGAGACATTACTGTTGGACTTTAGGCAAGGCAAACATCTCAGGTAGGTGTAGTTTTGATTCTTTCCAAGTCTTTGTTTGGGAGAAGAAGCTGGATGGGCTGAATAAAAGTTGGGATAACAACAGGACCTTGGATATGTGAACCAGCAATAATAGGCTATGTGCTTTTGAGGTCTGTACATAGATTTTGATAACTCATATAAATCTACACATAGATTTTGATAAACCATGTTACTATTATAACGATTAATACTAGCTAGGCCTAGAGTCTTCCAGGACCCAAATGACCTCCATCTTAAATTACATGCTGACTTCTTCTGACTATGTGGAAATCCACTTTTGTGTAATGACAGTTGCCTTCCTTCCACACTCGCCAAGGAAGATTGTTCAAAGAACTTTGGAGATAAATTAGGATGGTAAGTATGAAGTTGCCTGCTTATAAAATGCCGGCTGGATTGGCACATAGGACAGGTTTTCCATGGAAAGATCACAATAATTTGTCCCAGAAAAAAATGAGACTTAAAATTGCCTGTAGATTTAGGCTTAGGCTTACAAGTGCTGAAGAACCAGTCAGTCACTTGAATTCAAAGCCCTATTCCATTCTGATGTTTCAGTGGAGGAATACAATACAGAACCTTCTCAGAATTATATTCTTCTTTCTTCTAAAAAGTGGGTAAGGAATCATCACTCTTTTTTTTTTTTCATTCATTTTTTCTCTGTCTCTGTCTCTCAGTCTTTTATTCCAATTTATATGTGACATCTTATAAGAATGTCTCTGTAAACTCAATTTAAAAAATGAATTAACATTTATTAAAATGAGTTATTATTTCTCTCTTTGAAAGGATCTTATGAAATTTGTCCTTTGCTTCACAAAGCCATGAAAGACTGTCTATAGAATAGAACTTGGTTCTGAAGGTGACGTTACATAATTTGTAGTACTAGTTTTGTATTGGAAGGGGGCACAGATAATTTAAAGTAGTGTAGAAGTAGTACATGAACTTTAAAGATAGACGTGAGATTTCAGAAAAAAGTTTGCAATGATGGTTGACTATAAAGTGTTCACCCCTCAGATCTCTGGTGTAGCACAGTGTTCTCTTATGCTAAAGGACAACTTGGATGGAAGTGTCTGAGAAACACTTTTAGATATGACTCCTACAAGTTCATAAGATAATGTAAACAAGTCTTCAAAATAACTACAACAGAAAGGAGGAAAAGATGGGAAAACTTCTAGTGCCATTTTTGACCTGGCTGGAAATACTAATAATATTCCAAGTTTAGATGACTAACTCATGATCTAGCTGAAAATACTATCCTCCACCTTCTCTGGAGTGAAGAATTCACACCAGAAGATCACAAAACAGTTTTGTTTTGGTATATATCATGGGGAGAACAAGCGTGGTTGACTCTATGGGTGGAAGGTAAGATATACCACCACTCAAATGTTGCTCCTTGGAAGTGATTAAGCAAATGCCCAATAAATGAATGGTGGCCAGATGACTCTTTGGCTACAAAATAAGAGTTACATAATTTATGAGTGAATTGGCGCTGTTCAGTCCTGGGGACTTCGTAGGCTTAACCTGTCCTGAGAAAAGCCTTCCTTCTTGAGGATTCTAAATCACTATTACATTGCTGCCTCTTTGGAACTGGCAGCATGTAACCCGAGTTACACTTGGAAATTATCCCAGGTCAATTGGGGAGGCCATATTTCCTTATGTAAGAAAGCTAAGGTATTTTTGTTCAACATATGTGGGAACACCTTGGGACTGAGCAATACTCTGCACAGACTGTGCTCCTTCAGAAAAAAAAAGTGAAAAAACCCCACTTTGGGCCAAGCTTGCTGTTATATATTACAGAATTCTTTGGGATTCAAAGAGAAACTACTACTACTACTGCTGCTGCTGCTGCTACTACTACTAACTACTGAGCAGAGTGACTTTGATTCTGACATCTCAGCTTTCTAGGGAAAACTATACAGCAAACTCAGAGAGGTGAAATTTGGAGCTGGTTTTGGGTCACATTTGCAGCCTTTTCATAAGGTGGCAAGACACAAAACATGGAACAGAGTTCAAGAAATGTACAAATAGAGATCATATCATATAAAACCAGGAAAAAAGTATGAGTATACCAGTTCCAAAGAGAGATCTTGAGAAAAGAACATGCCATAAAGGAAATATTGGTAAACCAAATCCCATTGCTAGACCAGAAAAGATTTGTCTCCTTTCAGTTTATGGTTCTGCTTTTGGAGAGTCTGTGTTAAAGTTTCTCCATGCTATCTCTTTATTCTTTGAAGACTTTTGGTGAGCAGAGTCTATTCTCACAAGACCTGAGGTAGGATAGAGTCGGTACACACTAAGTCTTTTCATCATGATTTAACTTCAAGCTGTGGGGATAGATTCCATTCCTTCTTACCTTTTCCCATGAAGCATACAAGTAGTGGGTGACTCAGCCAGAGATGCCCAATAAATATTTGCAGGTAAACATAATGGTGGGAACATTGATGACAGTAAGATGTTCATTCCTCCTACCTGACCTCTCTACTTCCTCTAGGAGGTGGTACCAATATGGTCCTGACCCTGTGCCTGTGGAAGATTTCATGGTACCATCTGAGCCTGGAGGCCCTGGCCACATGCCATCTTGCACCATCCTGCCTAGTTGAGTTCCTTGTGCAGTTGCTGCCTTCCAGAGCTCCTCATTCCCAAGAAAAGGAATCACTCTTTCTCCCAATGAGCATGCAGATTGAAGAGAGAATTAAGGAGATAAGTGGAAACCACCCAGCAAGAGGACTTGAATAGTGTGCAGGGGAGGGTGGGGGAAAGAAGGAAAGAAAAAAATTGTCCAAACAATACTGTGTCAGTTCTATAACTTTCCACTAATCCATATGTGGATTTGTATCAGCACTCATGTCTTACAATCCAAGACAAGAGCCAGACAAAATTACTTGTATTTAATAAATCCAGGAGAGAGGTTTGTTTATTAAGGTCTCTCATTGTTTGAAAATTCAACATCTGTCAAAGACTTGAAGGTCTTTGCCCCCCACATTTTGGACAGGTGCTTCTGTACTTCAAGCTCTGGCGAGTGGATTTAAAAGAAACATTCAGTGGGAAAACTCAAGGTCATCTCTATCTATCCATTTCCACTGCCTCTCCTTCCAACCAGGCTTCCTCATCCCTCAGTTGAACTGTTGTAGATCTTCCAAATGGGTCTCCTTGCCTCATATCACATCCACACTCACCCTCAGTCTTCCATATGACAAATTAGTCTTTCTAAAGCCCAGAAGTTAAAAACTTATTAAAATTCCCCCAAATTCCTAGTAAGACCTTCAAATTCTGAATTCTTTGTTGCTTCCAGACTAATTTTTTTTGCCACTCTTCTCCCTCAGATGATCTTTTCTTATATTTTTAATGTAAATATTTCTATTAAAGTATAACATAAATGTAGAATATATAAGTGCTGCTTGATGCATTCTTATAAAATTTGTGTGCCCACAAAATTGGCAACCAGATTATGAAACAGAATATAACCAGAACCCCAACAACCCCTAAAGGTCCTTTCCAGTAACTATCCCCCAGGAGTAACCATAGCCCTGATTCCTAATTCCACAGATTAGTTAGCTATTGTTTGGAACTTTACATAGATGGAATCATAGGTATTTTACTATGTCATTTAACATTAGGTTAGTTTCATCCATATTGCATGTGTTTATAGTTGATTCATGTTCCTCATTGTATAATATTCCATTAAGCAGATATTTAGTATCCAGTTTACTCTTGATGGAAATTTGGATTTCTTACAAATTTTGGCTATAATGAATAATATAGTTATGAAAAGTTTTTCTAAACAAGACCTAAAAAGTGCTAATCATAAAGGGAAAAATTGTTTGACAGATTGGCTCTGTTAAGAACCTTTATCTTTTAAAAGACACCATTGAGAGAGAAAAGAAAACCCATAGAGCAGAAAATACTTGCAATACATGTGTCTGGAAAATGGGCTTATGTCTTAAATGTATAAAAAGCTCATATATATCAATAAGGATAAAACAAATAACCTAATAGTAAAATAAAATAGAAGATTTGAATAAACGCTTTACAAAAGAGCATATACAATGTGCAGTGGCCCTAAACACGTGAAGACATACTCAGACAATATTTTTCAGCTTTACTAATC
Source organism: Pteropus alecto (assembly GCF_000325575.1). Taxonomy (NCBI): domain Eukaryota; kingdom Metazoa; phylum Chordata; class Mammalia; order Chiroptera; family Pteropodidae; genus Pteropus; species Pteropus alecto. The sequence continues at coordinate 10,506,252 of NW_006442491.1, read as the reverse complement.
TCTTCACCACTCCCCATTAGGCCACACACTTACCTATTTCAGTATCGTTGCACAGGCTTTTCTGGCTACCTGGGGTATCTTTATCTTCCCTTTCACTTTTCTTTTAAAGACCAGACAGACAATATTAGCTTTGTCCTAAAACCTTTCCTGATTCAACTAGGCAGAATTAACGTTGATTCTTTGGGAATCCCAGTTTGAGTTCATGGAAATGAGGTGTTTAACTAATATGTCTTCATGTCCCCAGTGCATAGCATTGCACTTGGTGCATAATAGTTGGCTTTTGGAATAAATGTCTCACTTTCCCTTCAAACCTCCAGATAGGATCTAAAACCAATGAGATATATATGGTAACAAAATTCCCTGTGTTGAACATGGGAGTGTTTATTAGCTAATACAGAGGTTACTTCATAGGGGAAAATGCTGGCCTAGTTCCCAAGTCATAGCTCATCTTTAATGAATAATATCACCGTAATCCTGTGCATAAAGACCTAGTGCTCTATAAATTAAATTGCAGGTTAAGATACATATTAATAAGTAAGTTTGAAAAACAGCATTGCCTTCTGCAAAGGTAACTGAAGTGAGTGTTTGGAGTCTTGTTGTAGGTCAATAGCACCAACTATCTTGTTTCCAGCCTCATTAAATTTCTTCAATCCCATTTTCTTCCTCTTGTTGCTCTAACCTTTTTTTAGTCAGATGATAAGAAGAAAGCTTGTAAGATTTTCTTTTTTAAAAGACCCGTTCTTTATGGGACTTGGTATCTCTGGATAGATAAGCTTAGAGCCCTGTACATAGTAAGTTCTCAATAAACATTGAATCAATGGCTTGGCAATTTCTTACTAAAATGTGAGTGATTGTTAACCCCTAATTTTCCAGAGACATTAGCATTTTTTAATGAGATGCTCATTAGCTCAAATGAATTTCTAACTTATGGAATTTCAGGTAATAATGAAAATGTTGAAAATACTTAGAAAAATATAAAGTATATGTCCTATGGGACCCAGTGGCACAGTATCCCTGGTCACCTAAGCAGGGTGCTCCAAGTATATCCCTTGTGTGGGTTGTGTGTGCCCTCCTGATGTAGTTGAGCATTGGTTGCTGTTTGCACATAAATGGAAGGTATTGACCCTCAAGCTGATTGGCTGTGAGGACTGACCATCACTACAGTGGAGGAGCTGTTGTGCAGGGTCTGACCCTATGGAACAAGATTCTCTTTAACAGGCTCTGGTGCTGCCATCTGTCCTTTGGGCATGTCTTTTGTGGAGGTGGTTGGGTAGTACACTGGTGTGTTCTAAAACTGGGTTATGTTGATTCTGAGGTCTCTTGGGAGTATTGTTTTGTAGATCAAGTTTAGCCGATGCTTATTCCCTGTGTAGGGACATTGGGTATGAGCTGCAAAGTGATCTGCAGATGGTTGCCATTTGTGTTGGGCTCAGAGGTGCCTAGAAAAGGCTGAGCTTTGAATAAGGCCAGATACTTTTGGGGGGATTTGTGAACTTTTGAAAGATTTTAGGAAAGTCCACAGCATGAACTAAGAAAAGCCATTTTTAAGGAAAAGCCACTGGAAGAGGCTTGGATGAGCCCTCAAGTTGGGTGGGGCAGAGTCTCAGGGAATCACCAGGGTAAAGTGAACAGTCTTAGCCAGGTTGATAGAGACTCAGATATGGTGTCCATCTGCCTCTGCACATGGGTCAAAGGAGGGCTCAACAAAGGAACAATAGCTTTGGCTAGCACTTTGTCTAGGAGAAAGCTGCCCCTCCAGCCCTCTCCCTGAAGCCAGAAAATTCAGTTTCTCCCTGTATGTCCCTTACACCTTTCAAGCTGCTACCTTCACACTGGAGCTCAGAGAAGTGAATCTTCCTGCCAGTAAGTTTATAGACAAGCCCTTTAAGAGGAACTACAGCTACTCTCCATCTCACTCAGCCACAATCTCCATTGGTTTTTACAGCCAGAAATTTTGGGGACTTCTCTCCTTAGCACTGAAACCTTGAGTGGGGAGTCTTGTATGGGATTGGAACTCCTTGCTCTTCAAGGGGGTGGGGCTCCTCAGTCAAGATATCCCTCCTAGTTTTTAACTGACATACACGGGTGTAGGACCAGCCCTGTACCATGTTTCCACCCCTCCTACCAGTCTTAATATGGCTTCTTCTCTATGTCCTTAGTTATAGGACTTCAGTTCAGCTAGACCTCAGGTGATTCTCAATGCCGATTGTTCTGTAGTTTAGTTGTAATTTTAATGTGGTCATGAGAGGAAGCAAGCACAGCTTTACCTACTCTGTCATTTTGACTGGAACTCAGGAATTTATTTTCTAAATCAACAATACCTTTTTAGGGTATGAGAATTCCTACTTAACATTAAAAAAAATCTTACATACCCAAGAATATTGAAATCAATAAAATATAAAATGACCAAAACCTACCCTGAATTGGTTGAACATTTTGTGCTAAAGTGAATTTTATTATCACAACATCCATTTGTATTTGTTACTATTGGTATATATTTCTATGAAGCATCTAATTAATGTTTTCTACAAATGAAGCTTAATGTGCAAATGAATACATGGGTCCTTATCAATAACTGCAAGGACTCTTGGACCACTGTTTAAAAACATGTGCCTTTTTTCTCCCCAGTGACATTCAGAGCACGTGGTGGCAATTGTTTATTGGATGCTGCCTATAGTTATTAGCAGGGCAGATGCTAATTTCATGAACTTTTATTTGTGGCTTGTCTAGGTTGGGTTTCCTAGAAACAGAGCCTGAAAAAAGGATTTGGGTAAAAGTTGCTTATTGAGAGAGAAAGAGAATGAGAGAAACAGAACAGGAAATGAGAAGAAGCATAGCAAAGACAAGATCGCAGGGAAAGTCTAGTTTCAGTCCAATTCTGCAAGTAGGTCTGGTGTGTGAATGGCACCATTACTGTTGTTTTATCTGAGAACTGGACTTATGTCTTCCATGTATCATACAGTCATTGTCTACGGGATGCCTCAGAGTATTATAAACTTACTCTGAGTGAGGAGCTCCAGATGCCCAGGATAATTCTCCAGAGAATAGTGCGTGCATGAGCCCTTAACAGTATGGACCACATAGCAGCTGTGGATGAATAGAACTGGTAAAGAGAACCGCACAGGGCACTGATTGTTATATGGTTCTTTCATTCGATCATTCATTTATTTATCCATTTAACAAATATTTGTTGAATGCCTACTCTGTGCGAGTTTCTGTCCTAGGAGCTGAGAATAGAGTAGTGAACAAGCCTGATAAGGTCCTTACTTTTATGAAACCTACATCTTGTGAGGAAGACAGAAATAAACTAGTAGCAACAAGATAATTTCTGAGAGAGATAATTTTCTAAGAGAGAAAATAAACAGTTAAATAGATTATTGAATGACTGGGACAAGGGTTGAGCACTTAATAGAGACCAGAATGGTAAAAATGGAGCAAATCATGCAAGGATGTGAGGACCCAACATTTCGGCAGAGGAAGTGGCTATTGTCAAGGCCTTATTATGGGCAGAAGCTCAAATGTTTGAAGAAGAGAATGAAGGCCAGTGGCCCTGTGGTGAACTTGGGAGAGTTGTAAGAAAAGAGTGGAGAGGTAGGTAAAATGGATAGGAGAAAGCTAGCATTGTAATGAGTTTGGTGATTTCCCCTGTCTTGCATTAAGATGGTAAAAATGACAATTTGTCAGACTTTGACTTAGATTTGCTATAATGTTGTAAATCAGAAGTGTTTGCTAAGCAGACTCACAGAATGAATAAGAAAAAATAATTAGGCTTAAAAGACAGCTCACTGTTTTCAAATTGCAGGAAAATAGCAGGCATTGATTTCAGACATGTTATACGGTAATTATGAGAACATTTTCTTTCTGGGTTAAAACATTCCCAAGATTTTAAAAGATATATAGCTGGACTCAACCTTCCTTTGTCCTTGGCAGTGTGACAAAGCAGCATTTTTAGAAAAGAATGTAAGTTGGACTTGACCTTGCCTATACGCAGGGTAAGTTATCAAGGTCATTTTTTTGGTTTGTTTTTACTGTAATTACTATTAAAATGAATCAAGAAAGAAGTAGGGACCATCTCTTTGTTGCTCAACATTTTGCTCTATCCTGAGACCACAAGTCTTAAGTGCAGATCTCTTTTCCAATTGTCAAATAATGATGCATTTTCCTTAATTTTCTGGAAGTCCACTGGAAAAGGTTCTGTGGTCACAAAATGACACTCGATCATGATAATAGAAGATTCTTCCTAGACTTTACTCCCAAAGAGAGCCTGAGCTACGGAAAAGATATTTGCTATCTGATCTATCAGGTCATGGTTAAAGATCAAGGTCCACAATGGTCTCCACACTAAAACAAACTTAACTTTTCAAATTGGGATGAATTGAAATATAAGTAGCATTTTTATTTGTTCTAAAAATGGATTTAAAAAATGATTGTAATTTAACAAAGACGCAAAATCTTTTTGTCATGCTCAACCCCTGCTCCCATCCCCTTCACATATAAAATCCATGTTTAATTTAGGGGGAGCTTAATCCATATGTTTCTGATTCATTTGCACAATGTTCTTTGGTAAGCACCAGTTGATGTCCAAAGAGTCTTCTGGGAATTTTTATAAGTCTTTTAAAATTCTTCTTCAATCCAGAAAATCATATTTTCTACTTCAAAGTGCCCCTCTAAACAGAAATATTCTGGGTCTATTGGAAAGACTATACTTTGAGGAGGCCTTAAACTCAGGCAAAACATAACTCCAGTTGTGAGCTGTGCAACAAGATCCACTCAACTAGTCCTTGAGAGACAGGAGAAGCAGAGGAGAAGGGAGATGAAAAGAACTTGAATAGTATAGGGACTCTTGGACCTGCCATTGTTTTCCATTTCTAGGAACAATCAGGGACGACCTGCAACCTATAAAGTCAGATTCAATTTATGATGCACATCTGGAGCCAGATAATTTTCAATTGGTTTTGTACAACATCTCTGAGCAAGGGCAGAGAATTCTAGAACAACTTTCAGATTCATAAATGTTAAAAGGCTTCATTTGTAAGCACACTTAGCAGTTGCTCAGCAATTCAATAGCCAGGCTTCATTTTCCGGAAAGCATGATAAAGTCTAAACATGAAAAATTGTTGACTGCAGAGTTAAACAAGCTCTGCCAGCAATACAAAGCTTGTGGGCTTGTTAGGGACAAGCAAATGACTATTGGCCAGTATGTGCAAAAGAATAAGAATTATTTCCTTTGTCCCTTCGACTTCAGCAGTGCTATGACTTCCCCTCTTCCCACGTTGTTTTTGTTGTTGTTGTTTGTTTGTTTTGTTTTGTTTTGTTTTGTTTTACTATCCTTTAAGACACTTGATGTCTCTGGAGAATGATCCATAAATTATCTACTAACCACCCTTTGTAACTAAGTACTTGACAATGCATACATACTCATCAGATAATGGTCATTTTACTGATAAAGCTTGAATTCATGCTAGCTCATGTCACTTTTCTATTGGGCCAAAAATATGCTTCTACATCATCATGATCCTTAGTTTGGCTATTTTGCCAAAGTATCTTGCTATTCAATTTTCCTAAAAAGTTTTCCAGTCTTACCAGACAGCATTAAGTTCACTTAAAAAGTAGGAATGATGATAAACCTCCCCATCTCAGCAAATGCCACTATCATCTTTGTAATTTCTCAACGAACAAAACAAAACAAAATAGAATAACCTTTGATTCTTCTCTTTTCATGCTTTCCAAATGCAACCTATCGATAAGTTCTAAAAATTTTTGGTTCTCAACTGTGGTCTTCAGATTAGCAACATTAGCATCGCCTCGAAGGCTGTTAGGAATTTAAAATTTCAGATCCTACCCTAGACCTGTAGAATTAGAATTTGCACTTTAGCAAGCTCCCAGTGATTCATGTGCATGTTAAAGTTTGAGAAGCATTGCTAGATCACACCTCCATAAAACTTCTTCATTCACTGCTCAACACTTGCCTGGATTATTGAAATTCTTTCCCAGCTTCTGCCTCTGTCCACCTGTCTATTCTTAACTCAGCCACTAGAGTGATCTTTAAAAAAACCCAGGTAATCAAATTAATTTATTCTGCTCTTAAAAACACAACACTTTCCATTGCACATGAAATAAAAAATGAACTCCTTGCCATTACTCAATAGTGTCTATGAAGCAGCCTCTGCATCTCCTCAACTCCCCTCTCAACCATCTTTCCTGGTCATTTTCTCCTCCAGCCATACTGGTCTTTCTATCCTACATAGCCAACAGTAGCTTTGCTTCGTCTGGAGTGTTCTTCTGCAGAGCTTCTCAGCATTCAAGACTTAGCACAAATGTCACTTTGTCATGAATTCTTGGCTGCTAAACTTAAATCTACCTCCAAGTCACTTTCTACTACATCACCCTGTTTTATAGTTTATTGCTTTCTGAAACATCTGCAACTATCTTGTTTATTTGTTTATTGATGATTATACAGAATGGACACTTTACCTATCTTATTCCAGTTATATCCTCAATACCTTGATTAGTGACTGGAACAGAGGAGACCATATATATATATAAATTTAAATATATATAATTAATTAATGGATAAATTTATATCTATATAATCTGAACTAATGCCAGTATCTTGTCATTCATTTGTCCTCTTTCCATCTTTCTTTTTCTTTGATAAATATTTGCTAAGAACTTAACCTATACCAGGTACAAGGCTAATTAAGGAAAACAGGGAACAGACCCAGTCTCTGACCATATGGAGTATAGAGGGAAGTGGAGAAGAGAGGTGTTAACCAAAATCACAGTAATGCCATCCCATGGAGCACATAAAAGCCTTCCTAACTTAGTTCAGGGGGACTATAGTGACCTGAAGGCTGAAGGATGAATCCACTAACTAGAAAAAAACAGTGAGGGGAATAGGTAGAGAAGAATATTTTGTGCAGAAAGAATAACATATCCAAAGACAGTAGGGCATGTTGAAGAAACAGAAAGAGGGGCAGTAGGATGGATGCCTAGACAATAAATGGGGTACTATATGTGGTGGGGCTGGCAAGGCAGGCAGCAGCCAGACCAGTATGTCCCTATTGGTAGGGTAACAATAAATCTTGGTTTGCATGAGACAGTTCCGGTTTATATCTGCTCCCTGGTGTAATTATTCACAAGCTTTTAGTCACTCTTACAGGCCTACAAGATTATAGCATGGTGACTAGTACACATTGTAGGTAGGTACTTACTGTTACCTATGTTATAGTATTATTAATATTTTTGATGTATGGATAATAATGGAAATTTATGAAAGGTATTAGAAGATGATATGGTCAGAATTGTGTTTTGCAAAGATCATTTAGTGTTCATGCGAAATAATATTTTTGAGAGAAATTAAAAGAGAAATGCATAAAGACTTTTTCTAAAATGATTGACACATAATAGGTGTTTAAGAAATAGACACAGTAAGTGATCATCATGATCACTTCTACTAAGAATATGAGTCCAGTAATAACATAGTTTTTAAATATATCTGGCCAATTTTCATTTGATAGTATTTTGGGACAAAGTAGCTATTTAAAATTTGAATCAATTTAAGTGTTGTTTTAAAATAAATGGGAGAAGTAGCAAAGATCAGAGTTGGAAGGACCAACTAGTTTACTCATCTAAGCCAAATTCTATACTTTCCCCAAAGCAATACAGTTAGTCTTTGGGTTGCACAGGATTTCCATATGGATGTCCTATCTGGTAGTCGACGATTTCCAGGGGGGAAAAATTCAGCAGCATCAGAAAGGAATAGGAAGGTTTCAGCAAATTCTTCCCAGTGGGCCTTGACTTGAAATTTCCAGGCCTGGAACATCTCCTCTACAGCTCACTGACACTCCTGTTACTCCAAGAGTGAGAGGAAGCAATGTGAATGAAAAGGGGCCTTTTCTCCTGGGGTTAATGTGAGACACACCTCACATTCACTTGTCACTTTGAAATTCCACTCTCCCAGAAGTGTGGAGAAGGATTACAGAAACCTGGCAGATAATTAACGTTTCCCCAGTGTGAAAGGAAGGGATTTGTCACACAATGACTTGAGCATCATGACTTTTTCACTGAACCAGGGGAAAAGTAGAGATTTACAGGAAAATTCCATTTAAGGATGGCTGAGGAACAGGGACATTATAGTAAACTGTCAACCATTTGATTAACCAGGACTCATCATATTACCACATTTGGATTTCCCAGGTTAAAGACAGACTATATGAAGGTGATTTTAGCAAATTAAGTTCTCTGACCCTTCTCAAAGCCTTTATAAGCCTTTGGGAAGCCATTCTAATTGATTAGAGTTGATGGGGTGGAGGGGGGAATTTTGCTTTTAAAATTCTTTGATGACTTGACTTTTGAATAAAATAAAGATCTATTCTATTGAATTAGACATTGATGGTGAAAATACTATAGAACACTAGCAGACGAGACCTGAGAAAAGAACTTAGCCACTTTAAATGTGAGGCAATCATTTAAACTCCAATTCCCGAATAAAAAGATTCTACTTATTTGCAGTTAAAAGAGAAGTTAAAACTGAAGTTTACTTAAAAAATATTTTCAGGTCTACAAGGATTTAAAAAAAATATTTGAAGATATGCTGATTGTCACAAAGATATTTTAAGGAGGTGGACTTTAATTCTGGTTTAGAGAGATTGAGAAAAGATGAGGAGGGAAAAAACTGGGACAGACATGCCAGGTGGGAGGAACAGGGGTAAGAAGGCAGGCAATCTTTTGGGTATAACAGTTAGAGGCGCTAGTAATGAAGATGAGAATAATGTTAACAATCACTAACATTCACTAAGTCTTCACTTATGTGTCATCATCTCATTTAATTCTTCTTCCTAACATTATCAGGGAATTTATATTACTTTCATTTCATAAACCAGGACAGACTGCAAAGGAACTTGAGTGCCAAGCTAAGGAGTTCATGACTATATCCTTTTTAATAGGTAATTTTGTTAACATCAGTGGAATGCAATATATTCTGAGCTTTTGGAAGAGTGATATGGAGTTTCAAGTGCCTGTCTTATAGGCATTTTTTTTATGTAGCAGAGATCTAATGAAGTATTTTCTTAGAAAGGTATAGTCTAATTCATAAGCAGATAAGACAAATTTTTAAAGGATGTGATGTGTGAAGGAAGAAGAGAAACTCCTACCTCAAAATCTCTCTCTCATTGTTCCTTATAAGTACATGAAGTTCCACAAGTAAAGATGCTTTTCTTGGAACCCAAGAATATTTTGGAATTTTCCTGAACCATTGGCCTTTTTTCCCACCTTTCCTATATCTTTTTCTTCCTTTCTAAAATATTTATTGGGCTCTGTCTTAGAATGTGGTGTTTTACTTTAGGTTGAGGATACAAAAAAGAAAAGCATGTCCCTCTTGGAAGGTCTTAGAGCCTGGTCAGGACATCCAGTCATTACCACACAGCCCATCAAGGGCAGAACATGGGGTAAAACATCTGAGAGGAGGTTGAGACCATAAGAAAAAATTGGATGGGAAAGTAATCTAGCAGAAGTTTGAAGGATAGGTAAAATGGGGGACGGACATTCTAGGCAATGGGGACAGTCTTTCCAAAGGTCTGGTGACATGAAATGAAAGCATTGTAAGGCTGGAGAATGGTGAGGTGCTCACTAATTTGAGGACATAAATTGGAATGGGCGGGGGATTGATAGAAGGATTTGCGTGTGTCAGTTGAGGGCCGTGTTTTTCCTACAAAAGAATTTAGATTTTATCTTATAGCTGATGAGTAACTCTAGTGATTAATATCCTTTCAGCTAAAAGTAACTGCAAAGTAATGAAGGGGACCAAAAATTTTGCCTTTTGGGATATTGATTTTTAAGCTGGTTATTTAGAAACAGAAGACTGAGAACTTTTGACCCTTCCCACTTTCCTAAGAGATTCAGATGGATAAACCTGCTCAGGAAGGAAACTTTAACAAGATCACCTCAGCATTAGACAGGAAGACTCAAAGCAGGAGCATGTTTACTAGATTCTCCCTGTGTATCATTGTTTCTGGGTTGCCTAGCAAAAATTTACATGCCTCGTAAATTTTCTCAACTACTTGCGAATTATCTATTTCCTTTGATATCTCACACTCGCTACCCTTATTTTCTTCTTTGTCCAAAACTTCACATAGACCCAGTTTTACCTCATTGACTTTAGAATTTTCATGCTTATGTGAATTCTCCATGTGCACATATTAAAATTTGATTTTCTCTTATAAATCTGTCTCTGTAACTTGATTATTAGCCCAACTAGAAGAACTTAGAAGGTGAAGGAAAAGTATTATTATATTTTTAGCTCTCATAATAATTAACAGGCAACTGAAAATCCAGGGTTGTATCTGACTTCAGGTACACATACATCTGTTTTTACCTTAACTTTTGTTTTTGTGGGTCAGCTTCATTTTTAGGCAAATATGACACCCAAAGGTCTAGGCTTATATCTAGCTATCCTTGCAAAAAGAAGATAATATTTTCATAATAGTTCCATTAAAAGTTCCGGGGAGAATTCTCAATGGCTCTACTTGAGTCATGTTCCTTTGTCTGAATCAGTGATTGGAGATAAGAGAATGTCGACTGACAAGTCATATGGTCATTCTTGGAACTGGGCAGTGAGATCCACTTAATTCCCATGGCACTTCTCCAAAGAGATGCTGGACCGATCACAAAAATTTTCAGGAAAAGAGACTTTGGAACATTTTGATGAAAGATGTGATATGATTAGTTTTGTGCTAGAAACCTTTTTGTTTTATCTTTAAAATACATTATGACCTACTATAAAGAAAAAGTTTTATATTTTTTTGCCAACAAGAAAAAATAACAATCAAACCAGGGCCCCTCAAATATTGAGCAAAATTGTCTTGGAAGATGATCTATGTTTATTCAACAGCCACACATACCTACTCTAGCAGATGCTATATGTGGCTCCCGCAGATTCCCTTCACTGGGCTGGTGGGTTACAGTGAGTGTTGGCTCCCTGTCCAATGAGCTGGACCAACTACATGTTGCCATTCACTCTCAAGAGCTCCCTGAGGGGATCAGTCTAACTATGGACTTCTAAAAGCACATATTTGCCTGGCTTTTGCCCCTGACACATCTAGATCCCGTTGCTTTCTCATAGGTTTCTGCTATGAGCCCTGCCTCTATATATCACTTGTATGAGAATCTCTCCCTGCTCCCCCTGTCTGAGGCTCTTCTTCCAGGGAACTTATCTAGGATGCCCACAGACACATTTCTGTGTAGCTCAAGAGCAATGAGCCATTCTCACCTAAGATCTTCAAAGGGAGTCAGTGAATGCTAATTGCTTCTAGGAATGAAAGCTGAAAGAAAGAATGGGATAAAAAAGAAGATAAGCTCTATGCTAACACAATGCTCTGCTATGGGCCAGGCCTGCTTGTTTTCTCTGAAATTCTGTTGCTTATTCTTTGCTGAGCAAATATCTATTGCTATGTGCATTTTGGAATTTTCTTGGGAAAGTCAAGGTCTGATTTGCAGCCTTCATTATCTATGTAACCCCACCCTCTCGAAGCCTTGGGATACAAAGGAGAACACACAGCTTTGCTCTAACATTCACAATATTCTCCTTAAACTAAAAAAAAAAAAAAAAAAAAACTACAAAAAAAAAAAAAAAAAAAAATTTAGACGAGCTTAGTATAAGTGTAGTTATATTTTAGCTCAGTCTGAGGCCAGCCATGTAGATCTCAGAGATATTCAGATTTGAATCTTTTTTGCTTCTATTATTATTATTATTTAACAGAGATTAATCAAATGGAATTCTTTGGTTCTGCAAGTGGCTAGGATTTTTCTAATGGTTACTTTTGGATTCTGCATGAATGATACATTTTAAGTCACAGAGCAGCTATACAAGTTATTACAGAAAATATTTAATGATAAACAGGAAGACTTGCTGAGTTCCTAAAAACTCATGAGTTAGAGATATATCTTTACTTTCAGTCACTCCAGCTATTTGGAGTCTTCTGATTTGGTCTCAGAATTCTCCTATTTCTGAAAGAGGCATCACTTAGGGAAAGTTCATTGAGGACAGGGTGTTGGTTTTATATTTGACCTTTGTTTAGGAACTTCAGCAAAGTTTCATGGTTCAGTGCCCAGTTTTCCTATGAAAATACTTACTGAAAAGAATATTTTATTATGTTTTAATTTCTTCCACTGCAGAGAGAGTGTCAGGAGCTAGGAGTTACTGACTAAGCTTCTAACAGCTATTTCTATCATGGATGTGCCTCTATGTCCAAAGAATCTAAAAAGACCTGCATCTTAACCTGGTATCGGGCTGATTGTTAAGAAAGGCATGGATCATGGAATAAATTCCTTGAGTCATACATAATAATTAGATCCATATACAAGCAAATCCTCTAGTTAAGCCTCCACCTAACTTCGTCCATCTGCCACTTGTGGTTTCCTCCTCAAGCAATTTGCCTAGCACCCTACCCGCTGCGCTACATTATTTTTTGTTTCGACAAATTTTTTTCTTATTGAAACTTTATTTTTCTCCACCCAGCCCCTGAACAAATTATCTACGTACCTTAAATTTTATGCTAATTCTCGTTTGAAGCGGCTATATTCTCATATCACCTTAGTATTTTTTTTTCTTGGATGCTGTCTTTTTATTACTTACATTTTTTTCTCTTACTTCTTTAACACTTACATTGCTAAGTAAGCTTTCAGGAAGCACAAAAGAGAACTGAACAAATTATTTCCCTTTTGATAGAGAGATTGAAGGCTTCTACATAATTTTCCAATACAAATTTCTTAAAAGTTTAATTTTGAAATATTTTCCTAGACTTAGCATAAATAATCCAATTGCTTTTTTTTTTTTAAACTGAATTGGAGGGAATGCAATAATACAGAGAGTGTCAGGTAAATGATGTGATTTTATGAAAATACCCCAAGAATGATTTTGAAAGTATTTGGAAGACAAATTACAGAAAGAAAAATTTTGCAATGAAAAATGCAACTTAGCAAAATGGAATCATCGTCCAAATGTTCTCATGACAGGTCTAAAAATAAAAATAATGTATACGCAGTAGACAATAAAATGATAGCATCAAGAGCAAAATTAATTAACAAAATTTTTCTACAAATGACATGAAAGGGTTTGGAGCTGGGCACGGAATAGTAGAGATAAAAGTGGCCGTAGGACTGGAAACATATAAGCATATAGATTTGTATATTAAATAGATCCTATTGTATTTAATGGACCATGTACAGATCAGAACTTGGAATTTTGTCAGTCACCCACACACAGTTTTGCACATATTGCTTTCACTTTGGTGTGTTGCCTAAGTATTTCATCATAACTTCAGGAAAGCAATGCTCCAATTCTTGTTTTTCCATGACAATGCCAGCCAAAGGAGCATTTTTCAATCTCTCCAGTCCACACTTATCCATGAAATGAGTTATTTTCAGATTTCAGATGTACTTGATTTCTTAGGATTTCTTTTGACCTTGAAGTTCTGTTTGCCATTGAATTGGACCTCCCATCTGTAGACATTGAAAAGATGGTGAGTTCATCCTTAGACGATGAAGTCATCGTTGACCACTCTCACGGTCATCTTGTGAGCTCATGCTGAGTTCTAAGTCCAACTTAAATGAATTGTAACATACCATCTAGGAATATGATTATGGAATTACATGACCACAGATATTCCCAAGGTAGTGAACACATTTTGTTGAGTGGTGTTAGAGGATCGAAGCCAAGGAAATACTTTGGAAATTTAGACAGACAGAGGCAGAGAGAGAGGTGGTGGTGGGGCTGGAGGGAGATGTGGAACAGATATCCAAGGAAGATGGAGGAGACCTGGAAAAGTAGAAAGAGCTTTGAAAATTCATTACTAGAGTGCTAAATCTTGGGGTAACCCAACAAAAGTAAGATTTTTCTGTTCTGTTTATCCTCCACTCTCTTCTTCCCCCAAGAGAGAAATGTGTCCATTTGGCTAGAAACATGTCCGTATTACATCCTAAACCATTTCCTTTGTAAGAAACACTTTTGAAAAAAGTTTTTGTAACAATTCCCAAGTAGAGAACAAATGAGTAGTTCACTGTAACTGCTTTAAGAGATTCATAGTGGATTCTCTCTCCTCCTACTCCTTAAAAATGAAATCCTGTAATGATATCTTCATATGCTTCATATATGTTTTAGGAAGATCATTAAATTAAAGGGGCTGACAATAAACTATCTTTAACTGGTGTCCTAAGATGCATAATACAAAATGTGAAACTGCTACTTGAATGTTTCAAACCTTGTCTTTTTTGGAAGGAAAAACTAACATACAGGGTGTCAAATTTACAAGTAATGCTATTTGTGACTATTCTTTTTACTTTTTCCCATAGTGGACTAGTTGATCAGTTTATGCCTATTATAATTCTTGATGAATATTTAAAGAACAAGGCAATAAAGTGAGTGATATGAGGTTGATGGGTAATTATGC
>NW_006442491.1:10462797-10491795 GCF_000325575.1 Pteropus alecto | reverse complement strand
AAGATGTTTGCTCCTGTAGCTAAAATGTTTGTTGTATCTGAAGATCTGGAAATAAGAATGGCTTTGTTATATTATGTTAGATTTTCATGTTCTTATGGGTAAAATGTCCCATAAGACACATAAGAAACCTGATGTAGCCTAACTTTTGTATCTGCCCTTTGTCTCTTCAGGAGATAAATAGGAAAGGACATTTAAGTGGAAAAAAATATTTGAAGATGTTATTAAGGTATATGAATGAGCTCATTGGATAAGTTAGGGTTGAGTGGTATCTAAAATTTAACTTTTCTCCCAGAAATTGGCATTTATGGGGCATATGAGTTTTTAGGTGCTTTAATTGTCTGAGGAATTAGTTTGCTTAATAATAAAATCTATGAAAAAACATTTTTCCAAGTGGAATGAAGTAGGAAATTAAAAACTTGCACTGATTATTTCAATTGCAGATTAAAAAAATAATAACAGTGATAGCAGTAACAGCAGCAATAGAAGAAGGGTGACCATAATTTTTATTGTATAAACTACTTTTTCCGTTTCTCTATTTGAAAGTCTACTTTTGAAAGTTGAAGCAGGTGCTATTAATGATTAAGGGCAGTGCTGCCTGTCTAAACCAAATAGTAATAGCAGAAGTAGTAATAATAACACATACTTCCATAATCCAAGTGATCCAGCCCATCAGGATAATAAACACACACATATATAAATACACAAACACATACACAGTCCAGCATCCAAAAAGATTTTTAGAAATAATCAAATCTTTTATTTAAATTCCTTGAATACTGTGAAGAAAATAAGAACATACCATAAGAACATAACTTCAAATCTCTCTTTATCTTTTAATAAATTTCCTCATATACTATGCCAATGCCTTTTTCCTCAGAGCCTCTTATTTAAAATTTCTGATCCTGTCTTGGCCTTCATCCAAACCTGCACCCCTCTGCTTTACTCTAATTTGGCAAGGCTGGACACTTCAGAGAGGACCACAAGAGAGGAAGCGACTGACCTGGCAAAACATAATCCTCTTTAGTAGAGAGAGAGTAGGCAAAACTATTAATTTTTGCCTGTTATTAGTCTTGGAACTGTACCAATAACATATTAATAAATAAATCTCTATATGCCTGGTGCTATGATAAAATTAGAAATCTCATCTAAATCTCAACTTTGAGGTAGTTGATCTTGGCATTCCCATTTTGCAGAGGAGAAAACTGAAGTTTACCAAGGGTAGATAAGGTGCTCAAGTGGCAGAGCCAAGACCTAAACTGGGTAGAGAATTGATGTTCCTAGCCAGCAAATGCAAGGCAGACTTTGAACTGTAATCATTGAGATTACTTACAAGTAATAAAAACCCTCATGACTTTTAGTTAAAAAAAAAAGAAAGAAAGAAAAAATCTTGCTATAACCAAACATGTCCAGTTTAAAAACACATGGTAGTGTTATTTCCCTCTCTGAAAATCACATGGGGTATCTAGAGCTCTCTGATAAATGAGCCCAATATGAAAATAAATGCATGTGAACACAGGTTATTCAGAACATTTACACATAAGTGAGCAGAACACACAATGAGAATGGGCTATTTTTCATCCAGTTGGAAGGGGCTGTCATTGACTAAGTTTAGTTGCTATTGCCAGAGAGACATCAACCATTTTTAATGCTCAGACTAATTTTTTATGACTGCCTGAAGGATATCAGATGAGCCGTCTGTTGTAAATCAATAATAATTTGCTTTAGATTAATGAGGAACTAAAACAGTTTCTAATAAATCTCTAAATGCTTAGCATATTTTGAAAACCAATCATTTTATGAGAATTAGATTTCTTCTCTGTCCTTAAGAAAGAGCTGGGGTTGGGGGAGGAAGAAACTGTAGCCAAACATTTTGGAAACAGAGAAATGTAAAAACAGTGAATGAGTGTATGTGCATTCCAGGACTTGGTTTCATAATCTCAGCTGTTCAGAGGCATGCTTTGTGGTTCAAAGAGCTGCAACTTACAGCAAATAAGATGCCACAATGCCCTCCATGCAGGTTCCTTGGCAAAATCCATTGGCCACCTAACGGCTGGTCAGTCTTCAGTATCAACTAAGTAACTGAAATATATTGGAAATATCTGGATTCTAGCCCAAATCGTGGTCTCTGCATCCTGGCAATGCTCTGCAATGATTTGGTAACTGGAGCATGTCTTGGAATGTGGATGGATGGATCTTGTTTTCTGTCTAGTCTTTTTTTTTTTTTTTGGTATTTAGAATGTATCATGGGGAAATAAAAATGTAGGGTCAACTTATCTATTAATTTGATACTTTTACAAGTCTATTTTCCTGAGGGCTTTCTTATGAAATTGGAAGAGGTAAAGAAATCCATTGGGGAGGTGAGAAGCAGAGAAATGTGTTTTCTCTCAATGTATCTGTGATGCCAAAATCTTAAGAGCAATCTAGTGATTGGTAAACTGCTAAATTTGCTTTTCAACAAAGGCTAGCAAACGATTACTTGTAGACTCCCTGGCCCCTGATCTCAGACTAATTTGGGGGAAGGAATGGAAATAGTGCAGAATATTGCGGTGAGACAATAGTATATTCTGAACCAGGTTTCCTGTCTTTAACAGAGATTTTTCTTTAGCAAGCTAAAGTGAACTTAAGAATTTCAGATTCTGGGTACTCCATTGTGCAAGTAACATTTTTTATTATCTTTTTTTTAACAGTAAGTAAAAAGTGGGTGTGTTCTTTTATTGATCACATTTTGGAATGGAGTGATTTACTAAAGAGCAGAAAGAGCTTACTCTCAGTGATGTAATGCTGTATAAAATCAGCTAAACGTCTGTCGCAAAGATTTGCCCATATCTGTGCTCTTACTTCATCTTTGAGAATATATTTTCCTTACAGCTGGAATATATTTCTCTTACAGTTTGATGTGGTCACGTGTCTGAGCAATGCCCAATGGAATATGAACAAAATCATACATGCTACTTCCAGACATGGCTCACAAAACCCCCTCGTGGATCATCTCTTTTCCTTTTCTCCATGTGCTGCTGAATGGTAAGGACCCCTAGGACTTAGAGGAGGGTAAAGCTACAATATAGAAGGAGTCTGAGTCCCCAAATGAGTGCATGGAAGATTATCCCACCAGAAAAATCCATTACTAGCCAGTGAGAGGTATGAGAATAAAAATGTCATTGTGTTAAACGAGTCACTGAGATTTAGAGATTGCTTTTCCAACAGCTTGCCTTATTTACTTTGCTGATATTGTGTTGGTTTATGTCATGACTAGGGTGATGGCCTTGTATGACGCGAATGGTCCTGTTTTCTATGTTAGGTTGTCTAAATTCTGGTCCTGGCATCTGCCCGATAGTGGATGCATGATTCTGGGCAGATACTGACCCTTTTCTTTGGCTTCAATTTTTTAGCAGCAAAATGAAGACTTTGGCCCTAAAGGTTTTAAAGTAAGTTAATGAGCTTTCAATTGACAGAAACTCTGACAAATTTAAGCAAAAGAACTTGTCGTAAGGATATAGGTGACTTATAGTATTAAAGATGATGTTAAAGAACCAGACTCAGAGAGGGCTGTATTGGGGAAGGTCTAGTGAACCAGGCAGCAAGAAGTAGTTAAAAATCTTGTTGTGGGCCCTCTCTAGAATTTATCATAGGTCTTTTCAAACCTTCTGTGTTGGTTAGTTTTGGCTGTGTAACAAACTGCTCCAAAAACTTTGTGTCTTAAAACAATATTTGTGCAGCTCATGATTTTGCAGATTGACAGTTTGGTGTATGCACAGCTAAACTTTTTTGCAGATCTGTACCAGGCCCAGCTGATCTTAGCCTAGATATGTAAATGGTTACATATCTTCCATTAGCTTTCATGTTGATTGGGAGCTGGTCCATCTAAGATAGTCCAGCTGGGATGGCTTGTTTCTACTCCTGTGGTCTCTCATTCTTCAGCAGGCCAGCAAGAGTTTGTTCACATGGCAATGATCAAAGGTCCAAAAGTTTTATAGAAATATGAAATGTGCCTTGAGATTCTTGCTCAGAACTTTCAGTGTCACTTCTGCCACTTTCTATTGGTCAAAGCAAGTCATAGAGCTAGTCCAGATTCAAGTGTTGGGGAAAGAGACTCTAGCTGTTGATGAGAGGAGCTGAAAAATTCATATTGCAAAGTGGTATGGATATGGGGCGGTAGTGAAGAACAATTGTAAAATATTTTTTCAATTCACCAAACTTTGCTTTGATCATATGTCTACTCCCTGGGCTGGTCAATTTTACTCCTAAGAGTGAACACAATGTGAGAGAAGTTATTTAGTTCTCAAAAGGAAGAATGAAGAGAAGATGACCTGAGCTTGACAGACCTGATTTTAAAACCCACCATGAGCTAAATAGGTGACCTTGGCAAAACAAAGAACCTCTCAGAAACTGCTTTCTTGTGTGCAAAGTGGGTTTAGTAATATGTATGTGGTTGTTGTAAGAATTAGAGATTATAAAAGTAAGGCATGAGTCCCATATTTATATATAGTAGTCACCCAGTAACTTCTCTAATTTTTACCTTGAATTGACACAGTGGAATGAAAGGTAGATTTTGCATATTTTAGACAGTTTTCCTTTAGTTTATTCAGAAAGTAATACAGGAGAACATTTTACAGTATAGCTCAACCTACTGTTGCTTTTACCACAGAATTTAGAAGCATTAGTCATTAAAAAGTTCTCTTATCAGAGAAATTAAAGTTAAAGAAAAGACATGTGTACATTTATGTTCATTGCAGCATTATTTACAATAGCCAAGGTAGAAAAGTAACCTAAATGTCCATTGATAATCAAATGGGTAAAGAAGATATGGTACATATATACAACAGAATATTACTCAGTCATAGAAAAGAATGAAATCTTGCCATTGCAACAACGTGAATAGATCCTAGAAAAACAAATACCATATGACTTCACTTATCTAAAAAATAGAAACAAACTCATAAATACAAAGAACAAATTGATAGTCACCAGAAGGAAAGAGGGTTGGGGAGATGGAAGAAAAAGGTGAAAGCGATTAAGAAGTCCAATTCACATTTACTAAATAGTCACAGGGAAGTTAAGAAAACCATAGGATATATAGTCAATAATATTGTGATAACTATGAGTACCATATAGGGAATATAATCAATAATATTATAATAACTATATATGGTATCAGATGGATCCTAGACTTATCAAGATAATCCCTTCATAAGGCATATAAATGTCTAATCACTGTATTATACACCTGAAACTAATAGAAAACTGTATGTCAACTATAATTAAAAAATTTTTAAAAACTCATAGCAACTCAAAACAAAACAAAACAAAACAAAACAAAACCCAACAATAAAATAAAAAGATCTGTCTTTATTCTCGAAATTAAAGGTTGCTCAAAGGCTATTTTAAGTATTAAGTATTAAGGTGGCCACATTGTATTCTTTAGCTTCATCCTCCCTTATTGGTTGAGTGGTGGGGGTTTGTTTTAGTTTGTTTTGGTTGTTATAACAAAAATACCATAGACTGTATGGCTTGAATAGCAAACATTTAATTCTCACAATTCTAGATGATGAAAAGTCCAAGATCAAGGTGCCTGCAGATTCTATAGACTGAGTGTCTGGTGAGGATCCTCTTCTTGGTTCAAAAACAGCTGTCTTCTTGCTGTGTCATCACATGGAAGGGGTGAGAGTGCTCTCTGGGGCTTCTTATAAGGGCACGATCCCATTCATGAAGGCACTGTCTTCATGACTTAATCACCTATCAAAGGCCCCATCTTCAAATACCATCCCCTTGAGAATTAGCTTTCAACATAAGAATTTTTGGGGAAACAAGCATTCAATCTATAGAGAGGTATCATTCTGATTGGCTGATGCCCATGCTCTGTCATTGTTAAATATCGTGAATATCCCCTTGGTTAAATCTAAGGAATATCCCACAGCCTTAAGGGGTTCCTTTCAGGAAAATACTGTGGCTTTACAGAGCCTAAGGTGCCATTTGTCTCCAAAGTGTTTACCAAATGAGTGTTGAATGAATATTTGAGTGAATGGATAGGTAAACGAATGATCTGATGAAATCTAGTTTCCTAGTACAGTTTTTTAAAAAAAAAAAAATCTTAATTAAATGCAGACTTGTCTAGCTCTAAAAGTTGCTAGAAGATATAGTTTAAGAACAGAATTACAAATGTAAACTACAAAATTGCATGCTTGCTTTACATCTTTTTCTTGAAACCATTTCTCTCTTCAGTCTAAACTAGCTCTTCAAATAAATAACACCAGCATTTGCTATTTGGGGTTTAAAATAAGATTTTATTAATTTGTCCTAAAACTAATTGTTTTGAACTTTTTGAATTGTTTATAGAGAGTATAGCTCCTAGTTTTTTAAGCTACAATTTGGTGAACAGGTGTTTGATGGATTTACTCACCTTAGAATCCCAAATTGCAAGTGGACTATACATAGAGAGTAAAATGATGTGACTAAAGTACTGCACGCATGGCCACCAAACCCCATCCTGTCCCTCCTGTCACACTCCACATACTCATGCTTCATGAGTGTTAAAAGTGCATCCATTACTCTTCTCCACTAATTTGTCAGAATAGATGGCTCTAGTGGATTTTAGCCTGTTTGTGTGTCTTATCCCCTCCACTTGGAATTTGAAGGATGACCAGCTTTGGAAGAGGGCAGCGAATAGTCAGCAAAGCCCCTTCCGAGGCTATAGTGATGAGGTTTCATTTGGACACAGTAGATTCTGTTTGCTAAGCAGATTACATTCAGGGTATCTGAAAGATGAATATGTTGCTTATCTTCATGGTAAAAGCTCCAAAAAATTATAACAATGAAGGAGCACAAAAATTGGGTAATTGCAAGTACTGGTTTGCCATTCATACCTGCTGTTCTGTCATCCGTCTAGGTTAGCATCTGTCCCTGATATTTCCTTTAAGTGATGAATTATTAACAATATTTGTATTAAGAGTCTGGGATATAAGGGAAAGACCTTCACATTATACTTTCAGTTCTCCCATTGTCTTGCCTAGTAGTGTGTGATCTCATATGTAGAGTGGACAGCATTTTTATTAAGCAGTCACATCTGAGAGGAATAGAGATGACACATTTTTCTTTTCTAAACTCTTTCTAGGTGCATCAAAATCAACGTCTCCCTTTCTAGGGCAGCAGGTATGATGCATTCAGATAGGAGTGGCTACAATTGGTTAACTTCCTCTGGAGTGTCATTGAGAGATGAATTCAAGACTGCTCCTGCTGGACACTCCGTGTATCCGCCAGTAATGTTGTGGCTCAGGGGGCAGCCTGCATGATACTTGCAAGTCACACTTCAAATAGGAGATTGGTTAAGGTGATTCTATTAACAGTTTGATTGTCTTTTTTCACCAGTTCCTGGAATTTAAGTCAAGATTTTAGGATTCATTCTGGTGAAGGAGAACCACGTTTTGTAAATGAGTTTTCTCAATTTGATTGTGTCTTGTTCAAAACCAGTTGGAAATCTTTAAATCAAATTATTCAATCTTTAAATCAAATTATTCATGTCAAGAAAATTTTGACAATTGAAGCTTTTAGAGACCTGAAATTATTAATAAAATTTGCAGACAGAAAGACATTCAAGTTTATGTCTGTACATTATATGTGTTAAACAATGGGAGTTCAAATGGTGTGTGAGATTTCCGTTTGAGACTATAATTGTGCTATGAAAAAACCCTTGTGAGAAGACTCTATTGATAGAGCTCCTAGTTTTAACTGGATAAAGTTATATTTCATATATTGGAATAAAATAAAATTGAAAAGGTCCATGATTCTGTAGCATCTGAAACATTCAAAGTATTATAAATAAAAATAAGTTCTTTTTAAAAACTTTGCTTGTAAAAATGTTCACCTAAGAAAAGTACTCCAGCGAGAGGCAAAAGTCAGTCTCTGTGAAATTATTTGAGCTGAAATATTTATCTATTTTAATAAAAAAGTGGTATCAATGATAGTGGCCTTTGCTCTGAATTGAGTTGTATAACTCTTCCCTCATTCATTTGTCCCTATCCCCCAATGTTACTGTATTTGAAAATAAGACCTATAAGGAGGTAAATAAGGTTAAATGAGGTCATGAGTGTGGTGCCCTGATCCAACAGGATTAGTATTCTTATAAGACCAGGGAGCTCTCTATCTTCCTCTGCCTTATGAGGATACAGGAAGAAGCCAGCTGTCTACAAGCAAGAAAGAAGGCTTTAACCAGAAACTGAATTGCCTGACACTTCGATCTTGGATTTAGCATCCAGAACAGAGAAAAATAAATTTCTGTTGTTCAAGCCACCCAGGCTGTGATATTTTGGTATAGTAGCCTGGACAGACTAAGACAACCTTCATTTAGCAGAGTTTACTGTTAGCTTGCCAGGTAACACAACAAATGCAAAAAAAAATTTCTCTTTAAAATAATTTAAAAAATTCACATATGTTAATCATAGTTTTGAGAAAGATCTCAGGCATTTTATAATAACAAGAAAAATTATGAGATCACGTTGAAAAACATTATGGTGTAAGAGGCTGATTAATGTATCTAAATAAATATCAAGAAAAAATGTTTTGCTTGTCTTGTTTTTTAATGTTCAGATAATAAATATTATGTTTAAATTTAAAAATATATATGATATATTCTGCATTAATTTTTAAAAATATTTTCCAGAAATAGTGTTGACCAGAACTACTTTAAAGTCCACCAATAAATTACAAATCAACATGTTAGTTTTCTTTCTAAATATTTCAAAATATTTTATTTTATTTTATTTTATTTATTTTTAACATATTTTTCACTCTCAAAATTGTCCCAGGTTATATCAAAAATTATATAGTCACCTTTTGCAAGGATAAAATATTCAGCCTGGATAATGCATTTTCCTTGAAGTTTGTAGCTGTTATCCTTTAATTAATTTAAATTAGGTTGACAGATGTAAAGTGAGCTCTTTCTACCCTCCTGAGGCAAAGTGTTATGTAATATTCACATCTCTGGACATCTAAGAAGACAATTTTCAGTATACCTTGAAGTAGATGACAACATATAACTGAATTCTAGCCAGTGGAATACAGGCAGGAAGTGATGCTAGCTGTAAAATGTCTTACATGATCTTCTGATATTCTTTTTCCTTTTTTACTGGATGAATGGGAATAAGCTAACAGAAGATTTAGAGGAATTAAAAGATGGTAGAGCCAATTGACAGGTAGACTGAGGTCCCTAAATAACTAGAGGCATATCCTCCCTGTGGACTATCACTTTAGTTATATATAACCATATTTTGTGTTATGCCAGTATAATGTGGGTTCCATGTGTTACAACTGCAAGATTGCATACCATCATTAATGTTCCATCCAACTATCTCCTAGGAAAATTTACCCCAGAATTAGTTTCTCTGGCTAATTGACTCTCCTATTTGACACAGAATTAGTTTCTCTGGCTAATTGACTCTCCTCCTGTATGTGATATGGTAACACCTTGGTTTGAAAGCTTTCCTAGGACTAAAGTATATGCTCACCATCAAACCAATTGATTATAAAAATAATTTGTATTTTTATGGTGTATAGATAAGTAGATATACATTTGTCCTTTGGGCTAATTTTGGATTATGTCCTTAAAAAATACATTAAATAGCCAAAGTAATGTTAATAATACATACCATATATTGATATGTAAAGCATACAATGATATGTAAAGCATATATTGATATGCAAAACACTGTACTAAGTACATTTATAAGCACAATCTTTTAGCAATTTTCCCCAATTTTTATTATCAAAACTTTCAAACATTAAAAAAAAATTTGAGAAAAATAGTACAATAAACACTGTACATCCAACACCTGAATTCAGTTGTTTCCGTTTTTTCAGGTTTGCTTTTTATAACTTTTTTCCCCTGGCTTTATTGAACTATAATAGACAATTCATTGCTCATATTTACGCTGTACAATTCAATGAGGTATTTTTTTTCAATTATAGTTGGCACACAATAATATATCAGTTTCAGTTGTACAGCATAGTGATTAGAGATCTATATAACTCATGAAGCGATCACCCCACTAAATCAGAGATCCGCATAACTTACAAAGTGATCACCCCACCAAATCTAGTAACCCTCTTCTCCCTTCCATATTTATTACATCATTATTAACCATCTTCCCCATGCTGCACTCTACCTCTCCATGTCTATTCTGCAACTATCTATTTGTAGCTCTTAATCCTTTTGCCTTTTTTTGCCATCCCCCACAACCCCCCTCCCATCTAGTAGCCCTCAAAATACTCTCTGTATCTATGAGTTTATTTCCACTTTTGTTGTTATTTATTTCATTCTTTAGATTCCACATGTACGTGAAATCATGAGATATTATTTTTCTCTATTCAACTCATTTCATTCAGCGCAATACCTTCTAGGTCCATCAAGGCAATATCTTTTTCCACCACCTTCCTTTTAATCTGCGTGTGTCTTTTAATCTGAAATGAGTCTTTTGTAGGCAACATATGTAGGGGTCTTGTTTTCTCACCCATTCAACCACTCTATATTTTGGTTGAAGTACTTAATTCTTTTCCATTTGAGGTACTTGTTGCTAGGAAAGTAGTTATTACCATTCTTTATTTCTGTTTTTGATACATGTTTTTTTCTTCTTAAAGAAGTCCCTCCAACATTTCCTTTAATACTTGATAAATTCTTTTAGCTTATTTTTGTCTGGGAAGCTCTTTATCCTTCGACTCTAAATGATAGCTTTGCTGGATAAAGTATTCTTGGTTGTAGATCCTGGATTTTCATTATGTTGAATATTTTGTGCCAAGCACTTCTCTCCTGCATAGTTTCTTTTTAAGAAAATCAGCTGCCAGTCTTATGGGTGCTCCCTTGTAGTTAACTAACTGCTTTTTTCTTACTGATTTTAAGATTCTCTCTTTGTATTTAAACTTTGGCATTTTAATTTTGATGTGTTTTGGTGTGGGCCTCTTTGGATTCCTGGTTTTGGGGACTCTCTGAGCTTCCTGGGATTGTATGTCTGTTTCCTTCACCAGGTTAGGAAAATTTTTCATCCATCATTATTTCTTCAAATAGCTATTCAATGTCTCGTTTTCCTTCTGGAACCCCTACGACACAAATATTTTTACATTTAATTGTGTCCCATAGGTTCCTTAAATTATGATTATAGTCTTGGCTTCTTTTTCTTGCCATTTTAATAGAGTGTCCTTGGTTTCCCTATCCTCTATATTGGTCGTTCAATCCTCTCTGTTTATTCTCTCTAATATACTTTTCATCTCAGTTAATGTGTTCTTCATTTCTGACTGGTTCCCTTATATAATTTCCATTCCCATTTTTACGTTTTTTTTTTATATCTTTGTTAAAGTTCTTACTGAATTCATGTACACTTTCCCTAAGTTCATTGAGCATATTTATAAGCAGTGTTTTGAACTCTGTATCTGTTAGATTGCTTGACTCCATTATTCCTAGATCTCTGTTCTGTTCTCTCATATGGTTTCTGCTTCTTTGTCTTCCCTTTTTGGCAGCCTTTCTGTGTCTGTTTTTATGTGCTAAGCAAAGTTCTTAAGTATCCCGTTCTTATTAGTGTGGCTTTGTGAAGTAGGTATCCAGTGGCACAGTCCTGAGAAGGTTTCAGCTACAGGTCAAATTTAGTCCCAGCCTGTGCCCCTCTGGGGCCACCTGTTAAGATTCAGCAAGCAAACCACAGATGCTATACTTATAGTTGCCTCATTAGGCCATGAAACCAAGGTCAGCTGCCTCCAGTGTGAGTCTTAGGGTTGGCTCAGTAAGGAGCACTGGGCTCACTGAGGTTACGACTGGATGTGGCTTGAGTGGGGCTGCCAGTTGGCGAAGGTGGAGTTTTAAGGAATCCTCTGGGCGGAGCGACCTCTGTTATCTAGTTTGATGACGTCTCAGCTTTGGCAGTGCTGCATCCACATACTGGGAGACGGGAGTGCTCAACAGAGGAACAATGGATATATTTGGCACTTCTGTACAGAGTGAGTCTCACCTCGGCACTCACTCTGACAACTCAGTGTACCCCTGTAAGACCCTGGTGCCCCTGAAGTAGCCAACCTGGTGCTGGTGCTCAGAGTGAGCAGGTCCATTACCTTGAAAGTCTGCTTACATACACAGTCCCTTTAAGAGGCATCTGCAGCTGCCAGCTGCTACTGCCACAGCCTTTGTCCCATGCAGCCACTCTGACCATGCAGCCTAGCATCTTCGACCCCTCCTACCTTCTACTGTTGCAGGTTGATTAATTATTTCTCTCCCTAGTTGTAGAGCTTCTGTTCCTCTAGATCCCAGGAAACTTTCCTTGCTATTTGCTCCTTGTTTCAGTCATAACTTTGATTTAGTAGCAAGAGAAAGGAACAGAGCCTCTATCTTCTACGCCATTTTTTCTCTCTTCTTATAGCAATTTATTAGCCCTATTTACAGATGGTACACTGAAGCTTAAACAGCTTAGACAACTTGCCCAAGATCACATTTATGGAAGTGGCAAAGTGGAGATTTACAGGTAGATAGATATACTTGAATCCAATACCTGGGCTCTTGATCATTATATTAACCATAGTAAATATACTCAGTGTTAGTCCCTGTACCTCTTAATCTCAATATGATTCATGATTGATTTATGATGCCAATAATTGACATTTCTGCACAGTCACTACCTGTCAGACCCTGTGCTCTGTGCTTTACTTGTGATAATTTAAGTCTTCATTACCACCATATGAGACAGACATTATTACTGTTTGTTATGTGTATGCCTTGTGTATTTAGTAGTTACAGTCAGTACTCAATAAATAGACATCAATCTTTAACTTATAGAAAACTGTAGCTTAGAAAGACTACATATACCTCATGGAAACATTCTTTGGGCACCTTAAGTCTTTCTGCTTTAGTTTGTGCAGATTGCAAGCCTTCTCTTTAAAGGAAAAAAAACTGGAAGAGAGAGGAAGTATGTAGTGTGGAACCCTGTGACCCTTTATGTTCACTCCGAAATTAAAGAGGGATGAGGAAATACACATTTTTCTAAGTTGGATGTTTCTATTACATTAAGAAATAGAGGTTCTGCATCCCTCTTCTCAAGACTATCACCACATACACAAACACATACATACACACAAACACACACACACACCTTTGCATTGCTTTTGTGAATCTACACAGAACACATTTTCTATGAAAGTAAGGTGGCTCAGTTTGGCTTCATGAGATTGGTCACAGTGAATCTTCACACTGACTCTGAGCTAGTAGGATAAAAGCAGCTGATACAGGATCAAGAGAGTATAGCTACATAGTCTGGCTCTGCCTTCTCTACCACCAAAAATGACAAGGGAAAAAAAAAGCAGAAAAACAAAACCCGGGACAGAAGGTAGGAGGAGACACTGGGGCAGCTCCAGCTTTCAGCAAGCCAGCTCGGTTCCACTTCCTTTTGATTGTCCAGGAAAGCTAAGAAAAGTAAAAACAGGGCTGTGAGTGCATGAACACAGCCCTGTGGAAACGTTATGTTAAACAATCAACTTGTGGGTCAATTGTGAAGGCCGTTAATGTGCGAGACCCCGATAAAGAGATTTGCACGAATGGCTACAAAGCATTTCATATTTAAATATGGATACAAGTTTGTTTTGCACAACAGTATAAATATAACTAAGGTGGAGTGAAGAATGAGATTTGGAAATCAGCCGGTTTGAAGGAAGCCAACACAAACACACCAACGAATGCAATATTTTGCACAGTCTTTTGTGCTCATTACTAGTTGTTAGCAGAAGCTCATTAAAATAGAATAGGCCATGAAATGTAGTGGTTGCAATACTGTATACCCTGGTGGCAATAAAGTATACTATTTGTTTGAAAACAGCCTTCTTGTGATGTACATTGCTTTTCCTGGAAAGTGGCTGTCTTGTTTTATTTCATTTCATGGTGGTAAGTGACAAGCTGGAGAAGTGTACGATATTTCAGGTAGGCTTCAGTTTCTTTTTAGTGGCTATCTCCTCATAAGATAAGTCTGAGGATGAAAGTCCCTAGCCTTGAAGGCTTTTCAAAAATAGATTTTTAATATATAGGGATATATTTTAGTCTCCTTAGCAAATTTATACTGCACGAAAGGGTATTTTGTAATAGACTAAGAAGGCCATATAAAATTAAGTAAAGCTGGATCTGGTGCCTAGAAATATTTGGCAGAAATCCCTGGAAAACCACATTTGAACATTTCTAATATATATTATGAGGCAGAAAAGAATAATTATCTTCTACTGAAGTCTCCAAGTGAGAGAAATGTATTTGTAGAGCTCTTTCAAAGAAAACCATCTGTATTGCAAAATTGTTGTGTTTGGGATGATGTTCTCCTTGCTTTGGCTGATGGCTTGTGGCTTGTTTCTCATAGAAGAAAGTCACGACCCAGACATTACTCCAATATCTCGTGAGACTGCTACCTTGAGCAAGGTATTTTTGCCAAGGCCCTTGAAATATTTGGCTAAGAAGTTTCCAGAACAAAGACTTTTGAACCCTGTGGGTGTGATATCATGGAAGGTTTGGTAGCAAAAACTACCTTGAGTGACTATCTCTCTACCTTCTTTCTTACTTGAACTCATGATTTGACCTAAATTGTTTCTCTCTTCCTTTTATTTCTTTCTCCAGTGAGGGTCACCTTCACATGAGACACTCGTATGTGTCCAGAGCATTGAATTTCTGAAGTCAGCATCTGCTTTAGTTTAGATTCCTTCAGATAGGAATTTTGGCGTAAGCAGATTATTTGGGAGTGGATCCCAGGAAGCACATTGAGGGAGTGGGGAAAGTGAGGGAGGGAAGGGAGGGGAAGAAAGCCAATAAAAGGTTGTAAAAGAACAGAACAACTCCATAGGACTGAATCCCACTGGACACCCTCTGGGTCACTGTGTAATATAACTGAAAATTGTCCCTTGGAGGATGAGGCAGTTCAGGCATGCATCCACCAACTCTGGTCCTTCTTGTGTCAAGATTTGCTCCTGAGTTGTTAGCCTCAATCTGAGACTTTCCAGCCTGCTTAGGTTGATAGAGCCACATCCAGAGAATGGTCTTGTGCAGAAGAGAGACGGGGAAAATGGTCCATCTATATGGGAAATCTTTTCAGGCTCCCTTGGGGATAGGCCAAATGGAGTTTTGTGGCAATCTGGCGCATCAGCTATAGCCACCAACTTGCCAGTTAATACAGGCTTCTTGCAAAAAGAAAAAAAAAAGCTGTTAGTTTTGATAAGTGCCCCATTCAAATTTTTCTCCCTTAATGTAAACCATCTTGATCTTTGCAGTAAATGAGTAACTCTGGCTTTTAATATCCTTAATTGCTAATAAATGTAACATTGATTGAGAGCCTACCCTGTGTCAAATACATTAACTTATTTAATTCAATTTTTATCTCATGACATAGACAAAAATTAACTCAAATCGGGTTCTATTCTTAAGGATAAAAGCTAAAATTAATCACAGAAGCTAAAAATATGAAACTTCTAGAAGAAGACATGTAGAAAAATCTTCATGACCTTGGCATGGGCAAAGATTTATTAGATATGACTCAAAAGCACTAATTTTAAAAGGAAAAAAAGACTAAATGTATGTGATCAAATTTAAAACCCCTGCTCTTCAAATGATATTAAGAAAATGTGTAGGCATGTCCTGACTAGGAGAAAGTATTTGCGATAAATATGTCTGATGAATGACTTTTATGTATAATATATAAATAATGCTTCAATTCAATAATGAGAAGACAGATAATCCAATGCGAACATCAGGAAAAGGCTTGTATAGATAAATAGGACTTAAAGGAAAGACCAATATTATGGACTGAATGTTTGTATCCTTCCAAAATTCATATGTTGAAGCTCTAATGCTCAATGTGATGATATTTGGAAATAGGGCTTTGGGGAGATAATAAAAATTAATGATGTCATGAGGGTGGGGCTCTCATCTGATGACATTAACACCCTTATAAGAAGGCACTAGAGAGTGCCTTCTCCCCTGCCCTCTGCTGTGAGGACACAGCAAGAAGATGGCTGTCTCTAAGCCAGGCAGAATGCCCAACCATGCTAGTACCCTAATCTCAGACTTCCAGCTTCCAGAACTGTGAGAAAATACATTTCTGTTGTTTAAGCCACCCAATCAATTGTTTTGTTATGGAAGCCCAATCTGCCTAATACAGCCACTGAACCCATAAAAAGATGTTTGCCATCATTAGTTCTGAGGGAAATGCAAATTAAAAACACAATGAGGTATCACTACACATCCACCAGAATGATAAAGTTGAAAAGACTGACAATACCAAGTGTTGACAAGGGTATGGAGCAACTAGAGATCTCATACATTGTTGGTGTGAGTGTAAAACTTTAAAACCATTTAAGAAAACAGTTTAATAGTTTCTTATAAAGTTAAATGTCTACTCTGTGAACCTTCAGTTTGTCTCCTGGATATTTCCCCAAGAAGAGTAAAAACTTATGTTCACAAAAAGGTTTGTACATGTTTATGGCAGCTTTGTTTGCAATGGTCAAACACTGGAAACGAGCCAAGAGAATGGATAAAGAAATTGTGACACCTTTGTACAAAGAAATGCAATTCAGCAGTGAAAAGGAATGAACTTCTGATACATGCAACATGAATTTAGAGCAAAAGAAGCCAGACCAAAATAATACATA
This sequence comes from Pteropus alecto, assembly GCF_000325575.1. Lineage (NCBI taxonomy): Eukaryota > Metazoa > Chordata > Mammalia > Chiroptera > Pteropodidae > Pteropus > Pteropus alecto. The sequence continues at coordinate 10,475,157 of NW_006442491.1, read as the reverse complement.
CTGTAGATTCCATCTGATTGAATTTCTAGAATAATCTACAGTGATAGAAATCAGATCAGTGTTTGCCTAGGGCCAAAAGTGGCCTGACTGCAAAGGGGCATGAGGGAATTTTCCAGGATGATGGCAATGTTTTATAGCTTGGTTGGGGTGGGTTGTTACACAGGTATACACATTAATCCAAATTCACTGAACTCTGGACTTAAAATGTCTCCATTTAATTGCATATAAATTACACTTCATTTAATAAGGTTGATTCAACAAAACCAACGATGAAAGACTGAATCACAGGTGTTTGTTATATTGTCCCTGTATTTTTCTATATTTTTATTTTAATTTTTCTCCAATTATAGTTGACATTAAATATATTAGTTTCAGGTATACAGCATAGTGGTTAGACATTTATATTATTTATGAAATTATTCCTTCTGATTAGTCTAGTACCCATCTAGCACTATATGGTTATCACAGTATTATTGACTATATTTTCTATGTTGTACTTTACATTCCCCAGACTATTTTGTAACTGCCAATTTATACGTCTTAATCCCTTCACGTTTTTCACTCTGCCCTCTCTATCCCCTACCCATCTGGCAACCATCAGTTTGTTCTTTATATCTTTGAGTCTATTTCAGTTTTGTTTGTTCATTTATTTTGATTTTTAGATTCCACAAATAAGTGAAACAATATGGTATTTATCTTTCTCTGTCTGGCTTATTTCACTTAGCATAACATCCTCTAGATTCAGCTATGTTTTTGCAAATATGTTGTTTTTTTATGGCCAAGTAATATTCTATTGCATACATGCACTACTTCTTCTTTATCCAGTTGCCATTTGGTGGACATTTAGGTGGTTTTCGTTCTTGGCTATTATAAATGATGCTGCAATGAACATAGAAATGTATATATCTTTTTGAATTAGTGTTTTCGATTTTTTTGGATAATTATTCAGAAGTAGATTTGCTTGGTCATAAAATAGTTCTATTTTTAATTTTTGAGAAATTTCCGTATTGGAAATTTGCACCAGTTTGCAATCCCGCCAATAGTACATGAGTGTTTGCTCTTCTCCACATTCTCATCAACACTTATTGTTTGTTCTTTTATTGATGATCGCTATTCTGACAAGTGTAAAGTGATATTTCATTGTGATTTTAATTTGTATTTCTTTGATGATTAGTGATATTGAGCATCTTTTCACATGTCTATTGGCCATCTGTATGTCTTCTTTGGAGAAATGTCAGTTTAGGTCCTCTGCCCATTTTTTAGTGGCTTGTTTATTTATTTGTTGTTAAGTTGTGTGAGTTCTTTATAAATTTTGGATATTAACCCTTTATTGGATGTACCGTTGGCAAATATCTTCTCCCATTTGGCAAATTGTCTTTTTGTTTTATTGATGGTTTCCTTTGCTGTGTAAAAACATTTTAGTCTTATGAAGTACCATTTGTTTATTTTGTTTCCTTTGACCAAGGATATATATTCAGAAAAAAAAAATATTACTAATGGCAATGTCAGAGAGTTTACTGCCTACGGTTTTTTCTAGGAGTTTTATGGTTTCAGGTCTTACATTTAAGTCTTTAATCAACTTTGAGTTTATTCTTGCATATGGTGTAAGAAAGTGGTTTAGTTTCTTTTTTCTTTTGTATGTATCTGTCAGTTTTCCCAACACCATTTATTGAGGAGACTCATTATCCAATTGTATATTCTTGCCTTCTTTGTCATAGATTAATTGACCATATAGGTATGGGTTTATTTCTGCTCTCTATTCTGTTCCATTGATCTACGTGTCTGTTTTTGTGCCAGCACCATGCTGTTTTGATTACTGTAGCCTTGTAGTATAGCTTGATATCAGGAAGTGTGATACCTCCAAATTTGTTCTTTCTCTAGATTGTTGTGGCTATTCAGGGTCTTTTGTGGTTCCATATAAATTCTAGGATTATTTGTTCTAGTTCTGTGAAAAATGCTATTGGTATTTTGATAAGGATTGCATTGAATCTTTACATTGCTTTGGATAGTATAGACATTTAAAAAATGTTAATTCTTCCTATCAGCGAGCCTAGTATATGCTTTCATTTATTTGTATCTTCAATTTCTGTCTTCAATGTCTTATAATTTTCTGAGTACAGGTCTTTTACCTCTTAGGTTAAATTTCTTTCTTTCTTTATATTTGATGCAATTATAAATGGGATTGTTTTCTTAATTTCTATTTCTGATAGTTTGTTATTGGTGTATAAAAATGCAAATGATTTCTGAATATTAATTTTGTATCCTGCTACTTTACTGAATTCATTTATTAGTTCTAATAGTTTTTGATTGAATCTTTAGGGTACTCTATACATAGTATCATGTCATCTACAAATAATGAGTTTTACTTCTTCCTTTCCAATTTGGATGCCTTCTATTTCTTTTTCTTGTCTGATTGCTGTAGTGGACTTCTAATATTATGTTGAATAACAATGGTGAATGCGAACATTCTTTTTTTGTTCCTGATCTTAAGGAAAATGCTTTTAGCTTTTCCTGTTGAAAATGATGCTGCCTGTGGGTTTGCCATATGTGGTCTTTATTATGTTGAGTTATGTTTTCTCTATTTTCACTTTGCTGAGTTTTTATCATAAATGGATGCTGGATTTTTTCATATGCATTTTTTGCATCTATTAATAGGATCATATGACTTTTATCTTTCGTTTTGTTTACATTGTGTATTATGTTCATTGATTTGCAGATATTCAACAACACTTGCATCCCAGGAATAAATCTCTCTTGATCATGATGTGCGATCTTTTTAATGTATTGCTAAATTAGATTTGCTAATATTTTCTTGAGGATTTTTGTGTCTCTGTTGATCAGGAATATCGGCCTATAATTTTCTTTTTTTTTTGTAATATCTTTGGTTTAAGAATCAGGGTAATGCTGACCTTGTAAAATGAGCTTGGGATCCTTTCGTCTTCTTGAATTTTTTTGGAATAGTTTGAGAAGGACAGATGTTAATTCTTTGAATGTGTGGTAAAATTCATCTGTGAAGCCATCTGCTACAGGATTTTTGTTTGTTGGAGTCTTTTGATTACTGATTCAATTTTGTTAGTAGTAATTGGTCTGTTCAGATTTTCTGTTTTGTCTTAGTTCACTCTTAGAAGATTGTATGTTTCTAGGAATGTATCCATTTCTTCCAGATTGTCTAATTTCTTCGCATATAATTATGTAGTATTTTCTTACAATTCTTTGAATTTCTGTGGTGTCAGCTGTCACTTCTCTTTTTTTCCTTAATTTATTTAATTAGGTCCTCTTTCTTTTTATATTGATGCATCCAGTTAAAGGTTTATCAATTTTGTTTATCTTTTCAAAGAACCAGCCCTAAGTTATATTGTGGTTTTACACTCTATTTTGTTTATTTCAGTTCTGATCATTATTTCCTTCTTTCTACTCGCTTTGGGTCTTGTTTATTGTTTCTTTTCTAGTTACTTTAGGAATAGGGTTAGACTGTTTATTTAAGATTTTTCTTGTTTCTTGAGGTAAGCCTCTATTGCTATGAATTTCCCTCTTAAGACTGCTTTCTCTGTGTCCCATAGATTTTGGGTCATTGTGTTTTCATTTTAATTCGTCTCCAGATATCTTTTGTTTATTTTTTGATCTCATTGTTAACTCATTCGTTGTTTAGTAGCGTGTTATGTAGCCTCCACGTGTTTGTGTATTTTTCAGTTATTTTCTTATAATTGATTTCTAGTTTCATACCATTGTTGTTGGAGAAAATGCTTGATAAATTTCAAGCTTTTTAAATTTATTGAGACATTTTTGAGGCCTAACATGTGGTTTATCCTGGAAAATGTTTCATGTGCATTTCAAAAGAATGTATGTTCTGCTACTTTGGGTTGAAATGCTCTAAAAATATTAATTAAATCCATCTGGTCTAATGTGTCATTTAAGGCCACTGTTTTCTTTTGATTTTCTATCTGGAAGATCTATCAATTGTTGTCAATAGGGTGTTAAAATTCCTTTCTGTGATTGTATTACTCTTGATACTTTGTTTTATATCTGTCACTATTTGCTTAATATATTTAGATGCTCCTATGATGGGTGCATAAATGTTTACAAGGGTTATAGCTTCTTGTTGAATTGATTCTTTTATCTTATGAAATGTCCTTCTTTGTCTCTCATTATAGCCTTCATTTTAAGGTATATTTTGCCTGATATAAGTATTGCTACTCCAGTTTTTTTTTTCATTTCTGTTTGCATAAAATATCTTTTTCCATCACTTTACTTTCTGTCTGTGTGCGTCATTTCATCTAAAGTAGGTTTCTTGTAGGCAGCATATTATAGGTCTTATTTCCTTATCCATTCAGCTACCTTATATCTTTTGATTGGAGCTTTTAATCTATTTACATTAAAGTGATTTTTGATAAGTACATAGTTATTGCCATTTTATTATTCGTATATGGTTTTTTTCCCCCTTTCTTATTTTTTATAGAAGCCCCCTTAACATTTCTGGTAATTCTGGCTCATTGGTGATGAATTCCTTTAGCTCTTTTCTGTCTGGGAATCTCTTTATCTCACATTCCATTTAATTTTTAGTTTTGCTGGGTAAAATAGTCTTAGTTGTAGGTTGTTTTTCATCACTTTGAATATTTCATGTCAATACCTTCTGGCTTGCCAAGTTTCTGTTGAAAAATCAGCTGACATTTTCATTTCATAGCTGCCTTTCTCTTATTGTTTTTAAAATTCTCTCTTTGTCTTTAACCTTTGGCCTTTTAACGATGATGTATGTTGGTGTAGATCTGTTTGGATTCCTCTTGTTTGGGATTCATTGTGCTTCCTGGACTTGTATTTCTATTTCCTTTGCCAGGTTTCTGTCATTATTTCTTCAAGTAGGTTCTCAATCCCTTGTTCTCTCTTCCCCGTCTGGTACCCCTATGATATTGGTATGCTTGATGTTGTCCTCAGTCCCTTAAACTACCCTCATTTAAAATTTTTTTTTTCTTTTGCTGTTCCAATTGGGTGTTTTCTGCTATCTTGTTTTCCAAGTCTCTGATTTGATCTTCTGCTTTATCTAATCTACTATCGATTTCTTCTAGTGTATTTTTCATTTTGGTTATTGTATTCTTCATTTTTGGCTTATTCATTTTTATGGTTTCTATTTCCTTTTTTATGTTTACTATCTCTGTTAAAGTTTTTACTGATATCATCTGTTGTCCCCTTAAGTTTATTGAGCATCCTTATAACCATTGTTTTGAACTGTTTCTGGTAGCTTGCTTGCTTCCATTTAATTTAGATTTTTTCTGGAGATTTCTCTTGTTGTTTCATTTGTGGCATGTTTCTTTCTTTCTTTTTTTCCATTTTCATTGCTTCTCTGTGTTTTCTTTTTTTAATGTATTAGGTATATCTGCTACATTTACCAGTCTTGGTTGGGTGCCCTTACGTTGTAGGTGTCCTGTGAGACCCCGTACGTAGTGCAGTCTCCCTGATCACCTGAACTGGGTGCTTCAGGACTATCTCTTGTGTGGGTTTTGTGTGCCTTTTTGTTGTAGTTGAGTCTTGATTGCTATTGGAATGTCAGAGGGTAGAGCTGACCCTCAGAGTGACTGGTTATGAGGATTGACCATGACCACAGTGTAGGGCTGTAGGGCTTACCCCACAGAGTGGAATTCTCCCCGGCAAGGCACTGGTGCCTGCCGAGACCATCCTCTGGGTGTGACGCTTATGGGTTAATCAGGTGGTGCTCTGTTGTGGTCTGAAGCCAGCCTCCAGGTGTTTCTTTTTCTGAGGCCTCTTGGGAAGGGTTCTTGTGCTGGCCGAGATCAGCTGCTGCCTTTGATCAGCCTGAGGCCACTTGATAGGAGATGCAAAGCAATCTGTAGTTGGTAGCAGACTGTGTTGGACCTGGAGGCGTGTGGGAAAAGGCATGCTGTGAACCAGGACTAGCTGTTACCAGGCCTGGGGCCACTCATCAAAAGGCACAGGGCACCACAAGGCCTGCCACCACCTGCCAGCTGCCTATAAGGCACAGCCACAGAAAGAACATCAGGCAGTATGTGGGTTACACAAAGTAGGGTCTCAGAGTCATGCAAGTGGTGTTCACTAGGTTAATGCAGCCAAGCCTGGGCATACTCAGCAAATGGCACAGGGCCTGGGGCCTGCAGACCTTTGAGAATTTTTAAGAAACACTGCAGTGTAGGCCAAGCCTGGCTGTCTGCCACTGAAGAAGCCTCCAGTGATGCTCGAGTTGAGTGCGGCAAGGTACCTGCTGTCATCAGGATGGAGCAAGCAGAGTTCACCAGGTTAATGCAGACTCAGATTTGGCCATGTGAGGTGGGGGCTCAATACAGGAAAGATAAAGTTCGGCAGCTGGTTATGTGAAAGGAGGGCTGAACACAGGGACAATGGTAGCTATGCCTCCAGCCCTTACACTGAAGCCACATAAATCAGTTTCTCCTAGTAAGATTCTGATGCCACTCCCAAGCTGCTGTCCTTTCATCAGAGGTCAAGGTGCATGCCTGTGGGTATGTGAGTCTGTGCGCAGGCGCTTTAAGAGGATGCCTAGAGTTTCAGCAATCTTCTATCTCTCCTGGATGGATGGAATCCCCACTGATATTTATAGTTGGATATTGTGGGCCCCCGGCTGGGAAGCCCAATGTGGAACTGGGACCCCTCACTCCTTAGAGGGTACCTCTTCAGCTCCTGATTTCCAACTGCCACATGTGGATGTGAGGCCAGATGGTTTTGCATCTGTGTCCCTCCTACCAGTGTCGATGTGGCTTTTTTTATATATCCTTAGTTATAGGATTTCTGTTAAGCTAGTGTTCAGGTGGTTCTCTAGTTCAATTGTTTTTTAACTTAGTTACAATTTTGATATGGTCATAGGAGGAGGTGAGCACAACATTTTCTTACTCTACCATCTTGACTGGACGTGCTTTTTTTCTATATTTTTTAAAAGAATAATTTTTCTCTCAAAAGTTTCCAAAATGGAAAATTCCCAGTCTACTGCCATGTACATCTCTCATTACTTATATTCCACTTGTCTTCCTGTCGCTTTAGGAAATCATCACTTTAATTAAGGGAATTTAGTTAATACACAACTCATTCTTCACAAAAAATTCTCAACGACTATTTAAATCATTCATTGCCCTTCATTTGGATGTGTCAGAGATTTCTTTACCATTTGGGACTCTTTTTTTTATGGTTATATGATTTTTGACTTGCAGAGTTCATGGATTTATATGCTTGTATGTCTCATAAATTTTCCTGAAATTCATCTAAAAATGTAGGATATTTGTGTATGTGTGAGCTTTGAGATCTTTTTTCATTTTTTCTTTGAGAAAGGATATTTGAAATGTTTAGTTAGGTCCTGGCATGAATTCTTGCTAATACCATGCCCAAGGGGAAACATGGCTGGGATTGACAATTGACCTATCTAATTAAAATTCCAGGACTCAAGTTTTCTTCCTTCAAAGATAAAATATGGGAGCTTTCTCATTTTTCATTTATCACTCTCAAGCACTCACTTAAACTCATTTTGTTTCTTGATACAAAGTTCTCAACATCCAGTGAGAAAGTCAAACTTTTTTATATCAAATTTTTAATGAATGCTAGAAAACCTCAGTCATCTCACTCATTTTAGGGTAGCTGGTAGTAAGAATTGTTTCTCCTTCTAGATGGGAACTTTATTTGTCTTGTTTACTGAAATATCTCTAGCACTTAGAACCATGTTTTATAAACATAAATTTTATCAATGAGGAAATAATAAATGCTCAGAAAAAATTTAATGAGTCTCTTGAAGTCACACAGTTAATGTTCCTGCAATTCTGCCTCTGGGTGTATATCCAAAATAATTCAAAACAGGGTCTTAAAGAGATATTTGTACACCCATGTTTATAGCAGTATTATTCACAATAGCCAAAGTATCCACCATCCCAATTGTCCATCAACATGTAAATGAGTAGACAAAATGTGGTATATACAAATACAATGCAATATTATTCAGCCCGAAAAAGGAAGGGAATTCTGAAATGTGCTACAACATGAATGGAACTTGAGTAAAACAAGCCAATCACAAAAGGTCAAAAACTGCATGATTACACTTATATGAGACACCTAGAGTTGTCAAATTCAGACAGACAGAAAGTAAAATGGCAGTTGCAAAGGGCTAGAGAGAGTAAGGAATGGGGAGTTATTATTTAATGAATATAGAGTTTTAGTTTTGTATGGTGTAAAGAATTGTGAAGATGGATGGTAGTGATGGTTGCACAACAGTGTGAATGTAATTAATACTACTAAACTGCACACTTAAAATGGTTAAGATGGTAAGTTTTGTTATGTGTATTTTACCACAATTTTTTTTTTTTAAAGTCATACAGCTTGCACACAGCAGATTGATAGAACCTCAGTCTCATCAATTCAAAATTCAAAATACTTTTCTTTACAGCCATCTGCCATTTTGGATACTGTGAGGTAGGTTTATCCCTAGCTGACTTGATATATAGGAAAAGCAATTTGATTGCTTAATATCATGACTTCAGAGATGATAGGATAGCCCTGCTACTCATAATGAGGAGCTCTCCTAATTTCATTATTTTAGTGATTCTCAGTCTTGGCAGCACATTGAAATCACTAGGGGAGATTTTATAAATATTGATGCTTGGGTCTCACCCCTCAGGTATTCTGATGTAATCAGGCTTTGAGGTGTGGCCTGGGCATCAGGATTTTTAAAGCTCCAGGTCTATGTGCAGCTGAGACTGAGGCTGGCTACTCTGTTATGAGACGTGATATCTTGATTCCTGCTATAACAGTGTGTCACTGTGTGGCAGAGCTCTGAATGTTTCTCAGACTCCAAGTACCTGAGCTAAACTTAGGCATCTTTCCCTCAGGTCTGGAGGAAAGGTTGTCAGATCCTTTCCGGAACTTTTGAGGGGGAGGAGGAGTCAACATAGCATGTGTTTAAAGCAGAGGTCTGACTGCTGGGATTGAAATTGTGGTTGCATCACCCATTAGCTGTGCAACTTCGACTAGTTATTTAAGCTCTCTGAATCCTCAAGTGGGTACGAGGTGGTTCATCAGTCATGGAATTATTTGAGGAATGGGTGAAACAATTCCTTTAAAAGACAATATCCAGCAAAGCCTGAAAATTTAATCAGTTTTACTACTGATTGTGAAGAGCTCATAAACTTAATGTCTGGTATTCTTTTTCTAATTTCATTTTTCTCATTTTATGATTAGACAGATTTCTTTCATACCATACGTAGATTTGCTCTGCATGGCATATGCTGTCCTGAACTTCCGAAGGTCAAGAAAAGAAGGGAAGGAGGAAGGAAGATAGATGATGAAGGGAGGTGTGTGTGTGTGTGTGTGTGTGTGTTTAAAACTGCAGAAAACAGAGCAAGAGAGAATGGTCTGACTACCAAAAGGTGTTTACTAAAAGATGGGAATTGGGAAACCATTTTTTGACTTTCTGAGCTTGACACCAGATGGAAATAGAAGCTTTAAGAAGATACCAGAGAGAAAAGATTTAAAGCATCCTCAGAAGAGAAAGTGCTGTCACCAGGAACGACAAATACCTTGGCAGAAGAGATTAAGAGAAGAAGAAAGAATGAGCTTTGGAATCAGCCAAGAGGAAAGAGACTTCAGAGAAAGTCTGGGAAGGCCAACACTAAATATTTATTTTTTTATGCTGATACATAAAAAGTTAAACTTGGAGGAAAAGCCTGTTTGGGTTTATACTCTGAATCATTTCTGTCAAGGAGAAAGTCCATTTTGGAACTGTACATAGGAGTTACCGAAAATGGAGGCTGCCTTGTGATGAATCTCAATTCACCACCAAATATTCCATAATTGAGGGCAGCCTGAGCCTCTGAAGAACCAGCTGTTAGATGTTGACCTCTACTCTGAAGAGTTTGCAAGCCTGTTTACCATACTCCCAAATGGCCAAAATCATACCTCCTGCAATGGGGAGAAAAGACTGCCTTGATCCAGCTGCAGAGAGCTCAGAGTAGGGAGGCGCCTGCCCAAGGGAATGAGCTCAGATCCTCCAATGATGGTGTAGCTGGAGGTCTGGCAGGCATCCATGAGGGTTACCTTGGATGATTTTTGTTCAGTAGAAGAGTGTGGTGTCCATGTACCTCAGGGTGAGTTCATTCCATTTGCTGAGTAATTCCTTTGAGACTTAGTCAGAGGGAAGGGTTTGGCTATTCCTTTCTGTGCACAAAACATGGGCCTCTACTCTCACTTGTTGGAAGAGTTAGGCCTTTTCTCCATTATCTGGCAAGTTTATAAGTCTCTGTTATGACCCCTCTGCCCAGCTTTCCATTCCTTCAGAGTTTCTTTTGCCCTTCTAGAATGGGTTGTAGTGTGCAGGATGTGGAAACCTTTATGGATTTCTCCATTCTCTTTTCTCTCTGCTCAGCATGCCACTCCACACAGAGGTAAGAAAGCAGTTTCTTTCCACCCACCCACCAACTCAGTGACTCCCAATGGGATTAGCTCAGAGAATAGAAAATCTCCAAGGAGTTCCCACAAGTAAAGGTCTGGGCCCTCTCCCTGGTGCCATAGGGTTGGCTAGCCTACATTTTTTTGAAGTTGTATTTTTGTTTTTTAATATGACAGTCCAGGCTTGAAAACCAGTACATTTGGAAATATAAACTAGATGAAAACAAGCTATAATGAAAGTGAAAAAAAAAAACATATCAGTTTACTGCCGATTGAAAATCAGGACCAGATGAGACTGTGAGGCTCTGGGCATTTAATTTAAGGGAGGAGGTCACTGCTTGGTGAAAACCAGGCCCAGCCTAACTGGCTTCCCCTTTGCAATATTGTGTTTATTTGTTTGTGCCCTTCCCTAGTTTGTGGAAGGAAGTAATGAGCCAGCTTATTTGAAGTTCTTTCTGCCTTTCTATATCATGGTGTGTTTCATTTCATTCCATTTCCTTTGGAGAGAAAGGTAGGAAAAAGACATCGATGGCCAACCTGAGAATCCAGTTTGTTTCCTAAAATGTGCTAAAGGCTGGAAGAGGGCAGGAGCAGCATCGATAGGCTGCTAGGATGCTCAATGAGAGCAAAAGGGAAGGAGCATAGGCTGCTCCAGCCAGGGCAATGAAATATTGGACCTCATACAGTCACCCCATAGGGTAGAGAAAAGCAAAGTGGAGTAGGAGTATAGAACAACATACTCCAAGTGTGGCCCATGAACCAGCAGCATCAGCATCACCCTGGAGCTTGTGAGAAATACAAACCTCAGCTGTCACATCAGACCTTCTGAATTGAAATCTCTGTGATTCTTTTGCTTAGAGGTTGAACACTAGCAAGACAAAGACCCTTTTAAATCAATGGATTTTTTTTTTTTTGAGCTACAGAATGTTGGCCTATAATTTATTTTTTATAATTAAATTTGTTGTCAACATCTCCAAGTCTAGATGTAAAAAAATCTAGATTTACAGCTTATCATGACAAAACTAAAGGTCTGACATCACTGACCTCATATTCTTGTGTGGCACAATCTATTGGAATGGAGTAGAGCCTGCCCTCTTAGGTTTGTGTAGACTTCCAGTGTATTCTACGGTGTGCTCATAAGGAGCTCAAGTGTCTACTGAAGTTTAGCATCACTTTAAGGCCTTCAGTGAGTAGTTCAAGGAGGGGCATGTGACTCAGACCACTGGCCAACAAAACACAGGAGAAAATCTGCCAGAAGTCTTCAAAGACTTTTTCTCTCTTAGAGAATTTCTCTTTTTTCTTCTAATGTTGTCATATGTGGACCTGACATCTGTGTCCATTTTTCTTCTAGTCTGTGAATGAGACCAGTCGCAAGGTGGCAGAATGGAAACCTGAAGAGAATCTGGATCCTTGAAGGTCTTGCTGAGCTGTTGAATTCACTTGCCCTGGATCCTGCCCCACATCTGTACTTCCTGTTAGGGGTTACAATACAGTCCTTATTGTTTAAGCCATTTTGCCTCTTGCAACCAAAAACATCCTAATTGATTCAGTGGAAAAACAATTTGTCAGCAGAGAAGAATGTGTGCTTCTTACATATGCCATCTTTATTGATTCTATTATTTGCCTGGCCTGGGCCTTAATTTCCTCTATTGGATATGGGCGTAATAAGCCCTGTTGACTTTCCTAGGTTGAAATGTGGTCCAAATATGATCCTTGTATGTGGAAGTGCCTCATGTCCCCCTCATGTAAAAGGAAGGGATAACTAAAGCGCAGTATGTGATTAAGACAGTAGGTTCTGGTTCTAATGTTTTTTCCTTGACGATCTCGGCAAGTACCTTAACCTTGCTAGGCCTCGATGTACTCCTCTGTGAAATATTATCCTACTTTAGAGAACTGCAGTGATGGTTAAATGAGGGAATTGCAATTGTCTGACTTCAATTTTTGATGTTTGGTTGC
>NW_006442491.1:10454289-10462707 GCF_000325575.1 Pteropus alecto | reverse complement strand
TTGAGCTGGTGGAAGATTCAAGCCACACAAGTCCCTGCCTGTACATGGGAACTCTTACTCTGCCCACCTCCAACACAATAAAAATATCAAGCCAGTGTCAGACCAGCTTGAGGGGCCTGCCCTGCTCTCCTCTCAAAGTTTCATTATTAAACAATAAATCTTTTCATACCCTCTTAGTGTGTGTGTGGCTTCATCATTCTAGACATGCAAACCAAATTTTGGGTGGGAGTCCAGTCTGTTTCTAAGGATTGGCAATAATGATGGTGAATGTAAAGCAATTTTCATATCCTAAGTGCTCAGAAAGTGTTAACTCTGAACACCCATGTGATACAGCATCATTCTTTCTGTTATTATTAAAATGAACTTTTAAGGATATTTTCAAAACGCATTAATGTGGGAAAAATAGTACTGTGAATCCTTCTTGCCCACCACCCAGCTCTAACAACCACTACCTTTTCGACATTCTTGTTTCCTCTATCCTGACTCCTTCTTTTTTGAGAAATTTTTAAAGCAAATCCTCGCAAATTCACTTGTAAGCACTCCAGTATGTGTCTCTAATAGATAAGGACTTTTATTGTTTTTCTTTTTTAGCATTAGCACAAAGCCACTATCACCCAACAATATTAATATTAATTCTTTAACATCATCAAATACATAGTTTGTGTTCAGTTTTCCTAGACTGATTGAAAAATGTGTTTCACAACTAATTTTTCAAACAGAATCCAAATAAAGTCCATATACCTTTAATTTTCTGCATAACACTTAATGTCATTTGATATTTTTCTTACTAGATAATCTGTTCATTTTCTTGTTAATTAATTCTTCTTTAGCCACCCTTTAAAACTCCATTAAATTGGAAGCTGGACTCTGTCAATTTTGCACACCAGAGTCCCCCTAGCACCTAGCTTAGCAACGTATACTAGATTCTCATGAATATCTGCTGAAATTACAAATATATAAATGAAAAGACATGTATGGAAATTGCTCTGTCCACATATCGACTTGTATGTATTTACAACCTCCTATTTGGGGCCTGCAATCCATAGGACTCATGACTGATTTTTCTTTTCCTCTTGCTCAAGTTAAATAAAAGAAAAAGACTGAAAACTGAACTAATAGTCATGAAATTATCCTGAGGGAGTCCTCAGAAGGCAATACTAAATAATCATATGTTCTGACCAGACCTAATGATGACCTTTTAAAAAGGCGAATTAGCTTTATTCAGAGAAATTCACCCAGTATAAGGGGAAACAATTTAGAATTAAAAATGTCATTTTTTTCTTTAATTCTGTATTTTATCAGCATCATCATAAGAATTCCATATAACAGGAATATTTTTGTCAATTGCCACAACTTCTGTAGGAGCTACACTTCGTTTGCTGTGAAACAGCAGGGAGTTTTAAAGCTAATCTGTAGGGACATGAAGAAATGGCCATGAGATCACAAGGTCATGTCCTCTGGCACTATTCCAGAAATGATATACTTGCATTTTATTCTTTGTAAATTCAAGAAGAAAGCCTCATAGAATTTTTCTCATGAAACTGGGTGACTCTTAAATTCACCTTCCTTTAAGTTTGCACAGAATTGGCACCAATGACCTAAAAGATGTATATTTTTGTCTATAGGACAAATGGGATTCTTCAGATCTTATAGTTGGCTTGGGAGCCAGAATGTGACTTATAGCATTAGAGGGGATTGGAAAAAGAAGAATGAAAAGACAAAAGATAATTTATTTGGGACTCAAGACAAAACTTGGGGAAAAACTCAGTTTCTCCTTCTCAATTATCAAAGAGATATCGAAATACTAATAACTTTAATATAGCATTAAATTATCTATATACAAATGCACATACATTCAAGATATTTAGTAGCTCTGAGAAATTCTGAATTTTTCCCCCTTATTTTGCTCAGATTATGCATGTGGCCCCTGAAAGTAAAATATGAAAGTGGGTCAGGAATAACAAAGTTTCCCAGATCACACAGAGACTGCTATTTTAGATGATCTGAACAATTTTAATGATCGCACACATAGATCTGAGAGATCCAGAGGCACACAGCTGTGGCTTTAGAACCCTAGCTATATTTACCATCTGTCTGTTAGCACCGGGAATCTTGGCTGAGAGTGCTGCTTCACAGATCTGAGAATTCTGTCTTTTCTTCCAAGCACCCTGGGCTGGGTTTTCCAGAGGATTAATGGAACCTAGGAGAAATATTTTTTTTCTCTTCTCAATCTTGGGGCAAAATGAGGGAAGATTATGAACGTGAAGTTGGTTGTGGGGCCTTTCAGATGCTTTTATTTGTAATTCTGTGGTAGAGACATTAGTCACTCACCTTCCGTGAGGGGAGTCACTTAAAGTAGATGCTCAAGGAATTCAACATCCAAATAGGGTCATGGCTGAATTTGTTGGGGGAAAATAAGACTATTTTTGCTGGCTAATACAGCATTTCTAGATGCTCATTAAGCTGTTAAAAAATGTGAAATGATGACTCACTGTGAGCTCCTCCCAACCCCCCTCCCTGCTCCTATTTGCCTGCGGTTAAAGGAATGTATACTGACTTGAGTTAAAGAAGAAACTTGTGGTTTCCATTATAGTCTGTAAACATCGATTGCTGAAAGCCTCAAGCGAGCTATCATCTTCTGCCACACACACGCTTTATATACAGTTCATCTTGGAAAACAGATTGAGAGAGCACGGTGTTTACAACTCTAGAGTAACCTAACTAAGGGGGGACTGGTCTGCCTGGGGGTCTCCAGACTATCACTGTTCCCAGCTAAGCGGAGGTCTCCTCTGATGTCTTCTAAGCCAAAGCATCAAAAGAGAAGCCAAAGCCAACTCTCCTTAAAAGAAAGTCCTCCTGGTGCTGATAGTAGCCCTCTGTTACTTCATCGACAAGTTTTTTTTTTTTCCTTTAAATTCTTTTCAGAAACAGAAAAAAATTGCTCTTTGCTTTTCTTTTAGGTTTTATCCTTAAAGTCACTTGAAAAGTTGGTTTATTTATCATTTCCAAGGCCATTGGCAATGCTGTCATTTTGGATTCAAGACTAATTTAATTACATGGGGTGGGGGCAAGGTGTAAGCCATCCAGGGAATGATTTGAGTGGTGTGTAATGGGTTTAAAGAGTCCCTAAGAGAGAGACTGCAGAAAGTATCCAGAGATTTGCTTGGCATCCTGACCGTGGCTGATAAGAAGAGCTGAACAAGGGCCAGTTCCTTCTGGAAGAAGAAATCATGGGTGTGGTATGGGTGGAAAAAGAACAAGATGTAATATTAGAGGGTTTGAATTTGCCTTCTGGCTTTGACATTTAGTGGCTTTGTGACCTAGGGCACTTTTTAAACTGTAACATGGTTTACATCCCATTGGAGTACAAATCCCCTGGGAGGTTTGCTAAAATGCAGATTTGGACTCAGTAAGTGTGGATGGGACCTGAGACTCTACCTCTCTGCCAGGCTCCAAGGGATGCCCTGCTGATGTTCCTTTCACCAGCTTTGAGTAGCAAGGAACCTGGCAAGTCTTGGAACCAAAGTCAGTCTTAGCTGGCTCTTTAGGAAAACAGGGTTCAGAATGATGCCAACCTTTCAGGATTATTATCAGGATTCAGCAGTGGTAAGAGCGCCTGAGATGGGCACTGGTATTGAGAAGGCAAATATTAGATGTTGGCTTCTGGGTCTCAGGAAGTTAGTGGTAGAAGACTTCTGAGGAAGACTTCTGGTTTTAACCCCTCATGTTACAGGTGGAGAAACAGAGATGTGTGTAAGGTAACACTCTTCTTGGGCTCAGTAAGTCACTAACTATGCCAACGTCTTCTCTTTGAGTCTAAAGAGAGTTCCAGTGGACAGAGGTGTCTGATTTGTGCTTAGGGTGGGTGTGGCTCATATCTCTGACATCATCTGACCTATGATTTGATATAAAATGAGTCATTGTTGCAAATATTTCACCTCCCTATTCTCCTTCTCCCCCTTATAGTTATTATTTTTTAATAAACTAAGGAGTTCCCATTACAGGCCATGATAATATCTTATATTCCAAACAGGATGCAGCAAGGAGTCTGTGATTTCATTCATGTTGAGCTAAAAGTGGTTGCTTTTCCCTGATGTCCAACCTCTCACCCCTCCTAATTCCTTGCTCTAACTTGCCCTCTCCTCAGCTCTTAAGAATGCTAGGCAGGTCTAGTTGTCATCTTTAATCAAGTAATACGATCAGTAAGCACCGTAAAATTATACCTTTCTACTCTCTCTGAATTGCAGTAGTGGGGAAGGTACTAATGATGTAATGACAAGGCTAATTAAAAACTAATAAATATTATAGTCTTTGAATTTGGCAAGTGACTAACAAGAAAGGCTTAATTCCATTAGCTTGCTTGCTAATAACTCAATGGTCCTTATTAGGAAGTAATTCTCACTGTCTGCTTCTCTTTACTGAGAATGGTAACAAAAGGTTGTTGAAATACCCTACCCATGACTGGACTTTGAAGAGGGCAATGCTTCCTAGGTTTCCCAGCTTTTAGAATGTTGTGTTTGCCATTTCCCCTGTCTGAGCCAGTTAGCTGTCTGAGCCAGTGGTGTGTTAGTATGATGCTAATGAAGTGGAGTTTTTACCCCAGGTGTGTTTGTAGGACTCAGCACAAAGAGACAGCAATGTTCTGACCCAAGACTGCACTGCTTATGTTGGTCTAATTCCTCTGAATATGAGGAGGACCGAGAGACAACAGAAGCCTGGCTTGATGAACCCTGAAATCTTTGCTGAACAGAGAGAAGGCATGAGTTCTGGGAAAATGGGATAGTGACCTCATCTTAGTTTACAAAAGACAGACTGTAAGCAGTGGGTGAAGAGAAGCAGGGAAGAAGTGTGTTCTCCAAGAAGAACCAGGAAAGAGGTTGCATAGGGAGACCTATGACTTTAGGATTGAATGATGGAGATAGCAGAGTGTAGCAGGGCCCCCAACCAGGTTTTGAATGTTAGCACATTTACCTCCTGAATACTGCTTCCTTGGGGTAATTGCTAACTTTCTCTGGCCTGCAACCTCACCTGACTAAGATATAGATATTAAAGTATCGTCCTTCACTTCTGGAGCTGAGATCTTCTAGATTCTGAAAGTCCTATGTGTGTGACTGCTGGCGAGTGATCAAAATTAGGTGAGAGTGTAAGTTTGACTATAGAGGCCCAGTTGCTTTGTGGTAACAGTGATTAGCGACCAGTAAGGTAGATATGGTAGACCGCAAAAATGGCCCCAGTCTAGGAAGGCCTTATGATTGGTTTTGGCCAACAGTCTGAAAGTAACAGCGTGACATTTTCAAGCCAAGGACTCAAGAAGACTTTCACACTTTCACTTGTTCTCTGGATTCCTGTAACCATTATGTTAACAAGCCCCTGCTAGCCAGCTGGAAGATGAAACATGGAGAAGAGCTATGCCGGGTGAGGCCATCATGGATTGCACAGTTTCCAATGTAATAGGACAGAGGCATAAGTAAGCCTAGCCAAGATCAGCCCAGCCCAGCCCAGAACAACCTATATATTTATGAACAAAATAAGTGCTTGATTTGTCTTTCAACATTTTTTAAATGAAAATTTCTAAACATATAGAAAAACTGAAATTTTTTTTCAGTGAACAGCCATATATCATTATCTAGCATTTTACTATATTGTTTTATCATCTATTCAACCATCCATCCAGCCTTCTATTCATCTATCGGACCATATTTGTTTTTTATGGTGGTTATTGTTTTTACCCACTAACTTCTGAGATGGTGTTATGTAAGCATTATTTGTGGCAATAGGTAATTGATATAGTGGAAATAATATAAAAGGAAGGCTTAGCTGGGGGAATAAGCGAGGGTTCTGGGAAAAGTGGTCGATTTGGGGTTCTTTGCACAACAGTGTTCTCTATCCAAATGGTACTGATGAGATCTACTTTTCTAGGAAGATGTATATTGACCAGAAGTCATAAAATGACTCAAGGTTTATCAGTAAGAAGGGGACCCTGGTCAAACTATATCACTTTCCTATGTTCTGTGTCTTCCTGGCTGTTAGAAATGCTCAGAAGTTTTAAATTCCAGGAGTGGATATTTAGGAAGCAGATGACCGTGGAGATGAGGAGGTAAGATGTCCCTTCTAGATGCACACATTTCCATGGTTCCCGTGCACATAGATGTGTGCACATTTTGACATTAAGCTCAGGAGAAAAGTATCTTATAGATTTGGAAATCAAGAGGTTTTTGACTTGCTGAATGTCACTCAATTAGTTTAAGGTTGATGTTAAGACTCAAACCTAAGCCTTTGTATTGTAAGTTTCAACCCTCTTTCTACCCAGGTTGAACTATTTTTTTTTGTTGTTGCTATAAAAAAAATTAGAAGGGTGGAAAATGAAATTAGGAATGAGAAAAATAGACAAAGAGAAAAGAGACATTGGGGAATATATGACTGATTTATTCTAAAATTGTTTCTATCAGAAATATTTATTGCTCCTCCTTCCAATATCTGGTGCTATGCTAGATTTATGGCATGGCACCAAGTCAGAGGAGACAACCTCTGCCCTGAGAAACTTGCAGTCCAAGTTGGCGTGATAGACAAGAGCAAATGCCTCTGGTATTGGCATCATAGACCCATGGCCCACCTCTGATTTCAGCCCACATGTGGGAGACAATTCCATGAACTAAAGACTCAACTCCAGCTGTCAGCATCTCACTTCGAGGGTGTCTGTGTGGCTTTCCCTGCTAGGCCTTCTGCCAAGACATAGGAGTTTGAGCTTGTTTGGCTTGTGCCACTCAGAAAAGCTCGGCGACTAATAATACTCCTGGGATGACATTCAACCTGGGAA
Organism: Pteropus alecto; assembly: GCF_000325575.1. Taxonomy (NCBI): domain Eukaryota; kingdom Metazoa; phylum Chordata; class Mammalia; order Chiroptera; family Pteropodidae; genus Pteropus; species Pteropus alecto. Next base: position 10,455,890 of record NW_006442491.1, on the reverse strand, counting down.
CAGGATCTGGTGAGTAAATGCTACATCCTCTTACCTTGCAGTTGGACAATTCCAGGAGATACTTGCATCCTTGTCTCGGGTTCTGCTTCTTTCCCCAAGCTAAAACGAAAAGACAAAACATATACTCACAAAATCATAAATAATGTAGTGAAATTATACTATATATATGAGAGAGGGAGGAAGAGAGCATAAATAGATAATACAGGAGTTGTAAAGAATAAGAAGAAATCATGAAAACTGGGGTCACTAGATTCACTCTTTAAGTGAAAGTGTGATTTAAGTACACTGTTAAATGAAATTCTGAGCGTGGGAATCTGTGGAGGGCATTTTTCTGGGGTTCTTATAAACCTCTCTTTTTCTTTGCTGTACTAAATGTCAACCATTAATAGTGCTTCAGTACCCAGTGGAAACTTTAATCACCAAGTGCCTACCATGAAACTGCTAATGCTTCTTGAAATCTAAGTTGTCTCCATTTTTTCTATCTTCGCTTGTGGCATAATTTTTTAGGGTCAACTCCTTATATATTATGGATGATCACATAGATCCACATCCTGGTAGGATATTTATGAATGTATTCAATGCCAAAATTATTTATCTTAAGTCCCAAGGACAAATGGAATGGGAAAGCCAAGGTTGGTTTGCGATTGAACTTGTCAGTCAAAAAGTTCAAATGCCATGTGGTTGGCTTTTAAATCAAGACCAGATTGCAAACAGTATTTGGTGGATCTTGGTTATACTCCAGTTGTATAATGCTCCAAAGTCTGATGAGAAGTGGAGATACGTTTGCCACAGTGAAATTCTGGCATCGTTAGCCAGTTGCCTCAATTTCCACCACAGAAGGCCAGTTCTGAAGCAGGACTTGTAGAAGAGGCAGTAAGGAAGGCCTAGAGGGAGAGGGTGGTCCTTTCAGGTCAGCTATCAGTCTAGAGAAAGGGCACGGTGAGAAGGCTCAGTTTGCAGCTTTCTACATAGGGCCTGATCTTGTTTTAAGCAGACAGTTTTATTTTCTAGGACTAATTTCTCTCTAGCTCTTCATTAGCTCAATGCCTGAAAGGCAAGAGGGTCTCAAAGGGGAAGCAAGAAGGAGGAAATTCAAAAGGGAAAGAAAATATCTGCATATCATGGAGAGCATAAACAAAATGTAAACCTTTAATAATAGGCACCCATAGGCAGATGAAAGGAGATGAAGCGAAAGCCCCCCTCCCAAGTAGCCACAGCTGCACAACTGTCTGTTGAAAACACTTTAAAAGCTCCAAACATTAACTATTTTGTTCTTTTTAAAGTTTATAACCTTTCCCTTTTTGCTCAGCTGTGTTCTAATGACATTTTTTTTTTTCTGTTAAAGAGGATCAGTTTATGAGAACAGGATGTTTGTATTAAATATTAAATTGTCAAGGCTTCCTTCAGCTGAAGGTCCCGGCTTGGCTTCAGTTTTGATTGAAATAGACAAACCTACATTCTTATAGAATTGCAGAGAGTATAAAGAGTTTGTCAAATCTTGATAGTGTAACACAGCATGGGGCCAAGAACAGAATAATTGGTTAATGTCTGCATAGTTCTTTGAAGACAGAAAGTAATGTGTAAATTCTAAGTACTATTGA
>NW_006442491.1:10437456-10453193 GCF_000325575.1 Pteropus alecto | reverse complement strand
TAAGCAGACAGTTTTAGTTTCTAGGACTAATTTCTCTCTAGCTCTTCATTAGCTCAATGCCTGAAAGGCAAGAGGGTCTCAAAGGGGAAGCAAGAAGGAGGAAATTCAAAAGGGAAAGAAAATATCTGCATATCATGGAGAGCATAAACAAAATGTAAACCTTTAATAATAGGCAACCATAGGCAGATGAAAGGAGATGAAGCGAAAGCCCCCCTCCCAAGTAGCCACAGCTGCACAACTGTCTGTTGAAAACACTTTAAAAGCTCCAAACATTAACTATTTTGTTCTTTTTAAAGTTTATAACCTTTCCCTTTTTGCTCAGCTGTGTTCTACTGACATTTTTTTTTTTTCTGTTAAAGAGGATCAGTTTATGAGAACAGGATGTTTGTATTAAATATTAAATTGTCAAGGCTTCCTTCAGCTGAAGGTCCCGGCTTGGCTTCAGTTTTGATTGAAATAGACAAACCTACATTCTTATAGAATTGCAGAGAGTATAAAGAGTTTGTCAAATCTTGATAGTGTAACACAGCATGGGGCCAAGAACAGAATAATTGGTTAATGTCTGCATAGTTCTTTGAAGACAGAAAGTACTGTGTAAATTCTAAGTACTATTGAGAGCCAAGCCAGCCTTAGAGGGCCTGATTTTTGGTGGGGGGGTGGGGGGTGGGGAGAGGTCAATAGACTACTCTTCTCCAAATTGACTTTCAAGGAGCAAAGTCATTGGCTCATGAGATGAACTGGATTCTTTGTGAGAACTATTTGGGTTCTAGAAATTAGCCTTCAGCTCTGGGATGCCTACTTTTACCCTTTCTTCTTGGACATTTAATAATGGGTTTAGCTATGTCATTTTTGGCCTTCAGAAGCTTTGCAATTTCCTAGAAGATGTCATTCATTTCATGCAAAAATATTCTGTATTTAGGAGGTAGAACTTTGGGAAAATAGTCAAATATATCTTAACAGGCTTTACCAATTCTTCTGTAGGATGTCAATACATGATCACAAAGATGAAGGGAATATGGAGAAATAAGTCTTGGGCATGCTCATTCTTTCTCTTGGAGAGTCATAAATCAAGTAAGTATGTTGTATCTATTATGGTTTTTCAAGAAAATCGAACCCACACAAAGTGGTTCAATAGAATTTGATATAGAAACTGAACTAGAGAGGTATTGGAAGAGCTGAAAACCAGGGAAGGCAGGGCAATCTAAAGGTGAACATGGCAGGAAGCCACTATCACTCCAAGGGCTGCAGGACAGAGCAGGGATGTGGTGTTAGCAGAGCTCAGGGGTTGCTTATGGGGATCTGGATCCTAAGAGGAAACTCCATTGGGCAGGAGCTGGAGTCATGGAGAGATGCAGTCTCTGTCTGAGAAATCACTCAAAGCAAAGAGAGGAGAAAAAAATACTCTGACCTCTTTCTTTCTCCTGCCCAGCCCCCAAGGCCAATGCTTCCCATTGTCCCATTGTAATTAGAAACCAAATGGGCAAAGAGATCTGGGATATTTACCCTGCGGGGGCTAGTCCTGTGTACAAAACAGAGCAGGTTAGGGAGGGTGGGGGAGAATAGCATGAAGGGTCATGAGGCAAGTAGACAGGCAAACAGATGAAAGGCAATCCTTTCAGAGAAGTCCTACAGTCATAAGATCTGTTTATCATTGTCTGACCCAAAGTTAGCCACATTTATTTGGCAGTGGTACTGTTTTTTGTTTTTTACTTCATGGATCTTGTATGGCCATCTTTATGGAGTTTCAATAGGATTTCAAATTGCTAACTAAGGTGTGTTATGTTTTCACTACAGCAGTTGATTGTATACTGAGGTTCATCAGAGAAGCAAAAGTAATTAAGAGCAGAGACTCCTGGCTCTCTAAGTGGTTTTATTTGTCCACTTTTCTTTACCCATGTGAAAGCAGAGGCAGGCATGGAGATTTGGGGAGTTCGGTTAGTGCTGGCCAATGTGATGCTGGCAGAAGGAAAAGTCTCCTCCAGAGAACAGGACAGGGCACATGGCAGCTCAGGCATGTTGACAAAGGGATAGGTAGAAGGGGCCTTCCTCAGGGAATTCTGAGTTATCAATGGAAATTTAATTTTTGCAAATGGCTATGATTGTCACACGGAAAAATTACAGCCGAGAGTTTGGATTGTTGGTCTCAAGTGTCAGACCTTCCATCCAGAGTGGAAGTTCTATCACCCCAAATGCCCTGTGGAGCCACTGACCCATCTTCTTTATACTTTAGGTTTCCTGCTTCAATGCCAGGTCCTTCCTAGTATTATGACCATTTCCTCTGAGAATCACCTCACCCTCCAACCATGTTTATCTTAAGTAGCTAACAGAGTGAACCCAGTCAAAAATACATATATAAACACACACACACACACACACACACATATATGTATATATATATTTGAAATATTAGGCACACCTTTATGAGTCTTTGGTATAGTGTTTATGTGTGTCTGTGTATATTTATTTCTACTCCTGCACTACGAGTGGGATTATTACAAAGTACAGTGTGGGTATTTAGAGAAAATTCATGCCATACCTTCTCTGCCATACATCCCTCAGAATTACGACCCTCTGAGGTCTGCTGTCCTAAGCCCTGCCTGGAAACTGAGGATTGATAGTGGACTTGGTACATAGTGTCAAGGTTGCCTCAGAACACAAGAGACTTTTCAAAAAGTAGCATCAAGGAATAGCCCTATCTTGGCTTTAGGCTTCTAAAACTTTGATCTCAGATCTATGTGCTTGAGAGAGGTGCATCAGGTAGAAGACCCCAGCATCGAATTTCAGGCAGCTACCATCCAAGGTTGGTAAGTGGCAAATGAACTCCACTCTGCACCTGCTACCAAATACTAAAAGCAGTTTCTTATTATTTCTTAGCCCTTCCCAAGAAGCCCATGCTTTCAGTAAGGCCAGTCTCTGTAAGTGGAATGACGAATACTTCTAAATACAAGCAAGGTGAGTAATTCGGGCCTTGACAATGAAACATTTGGTAATTTTCAAAATGAGTTGTGGCTTCATACTTCTCTGAAGATAATTTTCACTATGTTCCCTCTTTTGCTTAGAACAAATCTCTACTACTTGAATCAGCTCCTAGATTCAAGGTTTTGTCTGGCTGCCTGAGAAGTCTACTTTGTAGCCTCTATCTACTTTGTAGCCTCTTCTTTAACAACAGTTTCCCTCTTTCCCAACTTTAGCTAAATCCTTCCTCCAACTCTTTTCTGTTTCTCCTCAGTCAGCATGAGCAAGAAGGCTTTCTCACTAATCAATAAGACTATACAGTTTCTTTTGAAGATACTATCAGTTTATCCCAAATTTCAGACAAATCTGTGGGCATATTTGCATACAGTGGTGGTTGGTTTACTACAAATTGCCAGACAGGTCATCTCTAAAGCTTCCCTTCTAGTCTCAAGATTTAGAATTCAACCCAATATTATGCAATAAAATATATTAGAAGGTAGGAGAGTAGGGAAAAGAAAACCAGGCACATGATTTTATATAAGTGAAGAAATTACCTATCTTTCACTACTGCAGTGAAAACCAAATGAAACTTCTTTGGAAATTTCCCACAATGTTTTGAACATTGCGTCTTTTGTATGTTACTTTATTTTTCTTGATTCTAGCTGAGATGGTAAGTGGAAGTACCAAAAAACACGAGAGAGGCTGTGCTTGTGATATTGCCAGCCTGAATGGAAACAGGAAATACCAGGAATCTTATAATAAATGCAGAGATTTCCAGTCTAATTTCACAGTCTCAGAAGTTTGAATAGAGCTTAGACTAGGCTGCAAATCTTGGGCATACATTTCAACAAATCTTCCGGTCTCATGGTGACCTGCCCTGTGTCACAGAGGTGGCTCCTAAATTCAGTCTTGGTTATCTAAATTCCGAGATGGACAAGTCCCAATGCCCTTTAACTTTATTAATGGACTATGAATAGAAAGGCTTTGGCTATGTTGGCTAATGGCAAGGAGATTGTGTCGTCTTGATAATTCTCTAAAGCTAGTTAGGAAACCGTTTACTGTGGCTTAGATAAAGCCTTCTTAGGAAAAAGGGGACAAATCTGGAAAATTACTATTCACATTAACAGTATAGCATCACCTGCGAGCTTGGTAGTAATGTAAAATCTCAGGCCCCAAGACTCCTGATAATTCTTTGAAAGTTCAAAGATTTCTATTTAGCATGTGAATTAATGAGTAGTTTTATAGGTAGTTATGTAGTTATATACTACTACCTATATAGTATAGGTAATGTTATAGTTTCTGTATAATCTGAAGGCTCCCATAAGGCTTTCCTCCAATTAATTCTCTCAAGTTCCTTTACATTGTAAGGTTTTTAGTATATATGTATATGTATGTGTGTACATCTGTGTGTGTATGTATGTCTACATATTTCTCCTATTACTATGTAATAAATAATAATACAATTAGCAGCTTTAAACAGCACAAATTTATTTTCTCACAGTTTCTATGAGTCAGAATTCTAGATATGAGTTAGCTGTCTCTGCTTAGGTTCTTGTTAGGCTGAAATGAAAGTGTCATCTGGGTCTTAAGTCTCATCTAAAACTCAGGTTCTTCTTCCACACTCACTGTTTGTCGGCAGAGTCTGTATCTTGCGGCCATAGGACTCAGTTTTATGCTTTTCTGCTAGCTGTTGGCTGTAGCTTGCTCTTTGCTTAGATGATGCTCTAAGGTCTGTGCCACATGGCCCTCTCTTTTCACAACATGGCTGCTTGCTTCTAGGCCAGCACAAAAACATCGTTGCTGTTTTTTTAAAATTCCTTTTATGGGCTCACCTGATTAGGTCAGATGATAATCTCTCTTTTGATTAACTCAAAGTTGACTGATAGAGACCTTAATTATATCTGCAAAACCCCTTTTACTATACAATGTAACATAATTATGGAAGTGATATCCCATGGTATTTCCAGGTTTGCCTTCACTCAAGGGGAAGAAATTATGCAGAGCATGTATACTAGGGAATATTGGGGGCCATGTTAGAATTCTCCCTGTCATTATAAATATATATACATACATATACATGCATAAATTATCCATAATACATATATATATGTAAATTACTATAAGATTATAGATTAAAAACTCTTTGGAATAAAGTCATGTTTTCTAAACTACATTTCTTCACTTAATGATTTTATTTTTACATAACCTTGAAAAGAACCATACTGCTGTTTATATACATTTTCTCTAAATCAATTACTTTTTAAACTTAAAATTGTTCTAAAAAGAAAACTTTAATGTCAATAACATAAACTGAAGGTCATTATTATTCATCGCGAAACAGAAAGAGACACAAAGTATAAATTCAAAGGAAATAAAACATTATTAAATTAAATCTATTAGCCATTGCCAGAACTTGAAGTCTGTGCCTGATGCTTGCTTCTCTTTGTTAAGAAAGGAGTGTGGCAAGTGTTAAAGAGGGATTAAGATGTCCTAATCCAAACATTCTTCCCAATATAATAAATTGTTAGATAAATATAAATAGAATCACTTTCTTACCATGTGATTCAGTGTTCTTGATGCCACCCAATTAAGGTGAGTCTCACACTTTGGGATACACTGAGTTTCCTGAAGTTCTTTATTAAAGACCTACTTGGGAAAAAAGACATTGCACATAAGCTTTGTGTGCTACCTTACATTTTTAGGCCTTTGCTGCCTCCTATATAAAATAATGCTTGTTATTATATCGAATATTCTGATAGAGCCAGATATAATTTCTTAGAGGTCTTCTATCTCCAAGATCTATGATTATATCCAATTAGTGATACTAGATATTTGCATAGAATTATTTATGAGGTTGGCTAGCTTGCCACCTAGCAAGGAGTAACTTTCCTTGAAGAATTAGGATGTAGAAAGATGTAAAGTAGAAATATGAGGACTGCGACTCAAAGAAGACAAGCCCATGTGGGGGCCATGACAGTTGTAGAGCCACTGCAGGCTGCTGGTGAACTTCTGGTGGTGGTAGTGGATCAGCCCTGGACTAGAAAGAGAAGAACATCAAACATTTGCCATATTATCCACCTTACTTTGACTCCTGTGGATCTCTTCTAACTTCTAGTTTGGTTGGTCAATAAGAGGTATGAGGAGGAGATGTAGGGGACTGGAGCATTATGATGGAGTATTTTTTCTCCTGACTCCCTACCTGCTCCCTAACCATGGATTGGTTGATACTGCTATGAAAGGCCATGACTCTTGCTAGGCAGCTCTCTTCTACAGACATGCTTCAGTATTATAGTGACTGCCTCCAACTCTTGCCCTTTCTGGTTTAGGAGTCGTAAACAGGCTCCTCTTGCCATTTCTTGTTGGTCTCCTAAACTTCGCCCACTCACTGTAAACAGTCCCTTCCTTAAACTCTTGTCAATTTGTGTGTGTCTCTTCCTTTCCATGATCCACTGATACATACACCATTAGTAAATTTAATTAATATATGTTTTTGAATATTCCAAGCCTATAAGTAAAAAAGATGGTTTAAGACTCATTTTATATCACCTTGGATTGTGAAGTTGAATATATACTCTTCTTAATGGCTGCCCACATCCAGTAACCTCATCTGCATCCTCCTTTCATACTATAGACCTGAGCTGTTATAAAAAGGTACTTGGAAATGATAATTTATTATTATTTTTTTCATTCTAAGAAAAACTATCTTCTGGAGGTGTAAGTAATAGATTCACTCTGCTAAAGTACAGTTAAGTCTAATCTATTTTTAATTTAATCTCAAAATAACAGAAACACTTTTGAACTTGGGAATACAGTATGATGACTCCTTCCTCTTATTATTATAAAGACTTGATTTGAAATCAGACACTCAGACCCACTGAACCTTCTCAATTTTTTCTATGAAAAGGATCAAAGTAGTGGATGTAAGCCTCAGACAGGACGCTGAGCTTCTCATAAAGGAAAGAGAAACAAGGCCGGGTGCCAATTATCCTAGAATTCAGTGGTTTCGATTTCAAACAGGATAGGGATTAAAAGTTTTTTTTTTTTAATTGAACAATTATCATATTCCAACAAAAGATTAGGTAGGATGAACCTGAATTTGAAGACAAAAAAGACATGGGTATTTCTTTAAAAGGAGTTACACTAAGCTAGTCATGTATTATTCTGGTACATCTTTACTGTGAAGGAAGAACTCACACTGTTTTTGGTGACTCAAACTTTCTTCAGCCAGAGTAGGCTTAGACTGTCAACAGGAACATTTCAACCAGAAAATTCATGACAGTTGTTCTCTATGTATGTAACTAGTTGAAATAGTGTGAACAGATGATCATAAGCTCCTTTGTATATAAATATGAAACAGTCTAGACTTGTATCAACAGCTTCTCTTTGAAGGGTTTGCTTTCTTAATAAGAACAATGACCATTTTTCATTTATTGAGTGTAAGAGTTGAGTAAATATAGCTATGAACCACTGGTGTTATAGGAAATTGTTGCAGGTGATTCATAGACAACCCAATAAATAACACATTTTGTAACAGCTTTTCCTTTTCAATAATCTCTCAGGCTATATTAAGGACTCAATTTTAGTTTGTTGATACCATATTTCATTGGCTCTAAGACTCACACAATTTTTTATGTTAACATCATTGTAATTGGGATGGATCTTGTAATTTGATGCATTTCAAAATTGTTGTCAGTCATAAGGCAGTAAGAAGTAATTAGATTGTTATTGCATGTTTGAACTTCAATTTGGTTACTGTTCGCATTGTATTCCTATTTTTACCTGAAACAGGTAAAAAACAGTTCTTTTAATAAGTATAAAATATAGATTCTAAGTTTGTCAGCAGTTTTTTTTTCTCTGTGTAATATTGTATATTAATGTGTCTTACCTTCGTTGGCATCTTATATTCTATAAGAAGCATGCTCTGAAGCCTGGTGACCCACAGAATGGTTTTGCCTAATTTAGAAGCAAGCTGGACTGAAGCGATGCAGCTGCAAGCAGGGTGGAACCAAAGAGACTTATCCATGGATAGTGAAAAGCAACCACATTGAGCCATGTGTCAGAAAGTGTGTGATCTTGGTCAAGCTGTTTAAGTTCTCTAAGCCTCCGCTGACACTTTTACTAAGTCAAAGTAACAATAATAATATCCACCTCAGTAGGTTGTTGTTAAATTAGGTGAGAATATGTTTTTAAATGATTTTTTAATAACTTATTTTAAAGTAATAGTCAACATATGATATATTAGTTTCAATGTAGTGATTAGACATTTATATACATTACAAAGTGATCACCACAATGAAGTTACGTCTAGAAACATTATTTACAGTATTGTTATTCATAAGAATATAGTGAAATTGACCTAAATGTCCTATAGAAGGAAGATGGTTAAATTATCGTGTATGATGGATGTTCATGCAGCTCTTAAACACAATTTGATATTATGAGGAGATGCACAAGATGAAATACTAGCCATCAAAAGGAGGATATAAAAACAAATGTATTAAAAATAAAATGAGTAATTCTAAAGTGTCTTGTAAATTACATGGGTGAAATATTACCACTAAAACAGAAACAATAATAGTAAGTGCATTTCCCATTACAATCTATAAAGCAAGTTCACCTACAATTTCCCATTTAATTTGCTCATTATAACTTTGTAAGGTGTCAAGTATGCTTTCAGGAAATGACACACAATCTTAGAGATTTGCCAAACATCCACAATAACTGCTGTTAGCTATTCTTTGTCCACAGCGATAGATGGGCTCATGTTCAGGTGTATGGTGCAGGGAAATGGGGCACCTGCGGGGCCAGGTGACAGAAAACTTCCTTCTCATTCTGGCCCTGGCCCAAGGTTCTCTGCAACCTGTCACCTTAGATATTGGACAAGTTATTCTGGGATAAAGCAGGCCAGAATGGAAGGCGAAAACATCATGACTTTGTTGAAAGCGAATCTGACACTATTCAGCATATGAATCTAGGTATTCTATCTGTCAGTCCAAAGTGCTGGATTGTTTTTGTCAGATTGCTCCTCTGCTTCAACTCAAATCTACTGGATCACTACTGGTGTTCTCCCCTAACTTTTACATCTACACAGTCTTCCCCATTGCTACCCACCTTAGGACAGATCTTCATCAACTCACACATGGAAATTGACAATTCACCTTGACCCTTCAGACTATTGAAGATTTCCATCATCTTTGGACTCCATTCTCAGCAATTTATTTACTTCTCCTGTTTGATTTTTCTCTGGTAGTAGTTTATTAAGTTTCAGTTACTTTGACTGCTATTTCTGAGGCCCCCATAGTATTGGCTCATTGTCTCTATTCGCTCTGCTCCCATGAAGCCTCTCTCTTTGCTTTGCTGATGGTTATCTTGTGCATTTTCCTCCTCTGGTCTTTTTTCAGCTAGAATGTTTTCTCCTCTGTTTTCCACAAACTCATATCACACTCATTCCCTGGAGTCCACAGCAAGCATCAAAATTTCCACCCTTTCCCAGTGCCTATAACCTTGAACAAATAATTTCAGCTCTCTCCTAGATACTGTCTTATAATGGATAACCTTATTTTTGCTTAGTTTCATCAGAAACAAGTCATTTTTCTCCTCTGGGCTCAAGATCCCTTATTTGTCATAAATGAACAATAATACTTCATGTTCCATCTATTACAAAGTGGTGTGGTGTTTTGAGAATCAAATGGTAAAAATGTGAGAGCATGTCCTTTGCAAAGTTAAAGCACCAGATGTCTTATCCATGAGTGTTGGTCCATAGAAGCACAACAGCTTGCAAACCAGTTGTAGAAGACTTTGCCCAGACCCCGAGCAGATCCCTGTGGATCACCTTTATTGGTTTTATGTGCTCACACCAGCTTCTGTGTTCCTCGTTTTTTGCACCTTGACCTTTGGAATCTTGCCTCCTTTCATCTCTCAATGCAGCCCATACTCCCTAATTGATGGGCAAGGGAGGTTGAAAGCTCAGCTTCTCTTCCTGAGAAGGGACAAACTCTGAGACATGATCTATGCTGCAGAGCTTCCCATGGGATCAGGGATTAGGCTGAGATGGGGATGTCACCTGACATTGCACTCTTGCTTGGTGTGTCTCTTTCCTGTCTACTTCTCCCACTCACATAGCAGTCTCTCTTTGGAGAACTTTCTTAATAAGTCACTTATACATGTATCCTCTCCCCAGGTCTGCTCTGGAGAACTCAACCCAAGATAGCAGTCTTCAAAGCTTGTTCGGAGATGTAATTTCCTCAGAACAAGACATTCATTGACTTATTCATTCAAGCACATATGTATATTCACATACTTATTGATTACCTATTTACATGGCAGGCACTGTCACAGGCATTAGGCTGCAAGTGAATGGTGGAAGTCCCTCCCCTTGTGGATGTATAGACACACAAGTAAAAAGTGACAGAGCCAGAGTTTAAATAGAGTATCTTGTCTCTAAATCCAATGTTCTTTTTTCTGCTTTCTATATGTGAATGCAAGATGCGTTAATACACTACCCTGGTGAGTTTTAAAGGTTTAGGTCATTTGTTAATTGTAAGGATCTTCCAAAGTCATATTAAAGTAAAACAATATTAATTTTATATCCCATAAGCAAAGATGTATTAAAATAAGTTGTATATATTTAGTTTGTTTTTCAGCCTGCTTCAGTTTCCTGGGAGAAACATGGTGAATTTGACCAGTCAATAGTGTATGTAATTCCTGAGATGATATAGAAGTTAGACAAAGATTTTAGATGAGCCAGGCTTGGCCTCCTAGCAGCCAGAAGTTCCTTTCTACTAGTAGCTGAGGCCTGCAACAATGGCAAAAACCCATTCATAAGCTTTTTGATAAATCCTTCACATCAAGAATATCTCAAGAAGGTTAAGACAGCCTAGCAAAAGGTATGACATATATTTTCAAATTTGAGCCACTAATCCCCAAGCCAGATATTACATCTGCTGATATTTTGAAGTCTAAAGGAAGGGTGAAGTTGCAGATGGAATGCTAAGAAGTTTTCCCATGATGTCAGCTTTGTCACTGTGATTGCTTCTTCCACGGGATAGGCAAACAGTTTGGCCACCTGTGGGTAAGTCTGAGTGTCTTTTTGCCAACTGACTCCAGGTTTATAATTTCTTGATGGCACAGTCAAAATAGCAGTTTATTGTCTGGAAAATATAGTGAGAGCACAGTGGAAACATCAAGACCTCTCCATTGATCTTAAAACACTCATGTTTAGTGTAATTTATATTTGCACTGACCAATTCAGCACTCCTCTGGGATAGGTCACTTAATTAGAAAGAATTAAAAAAGCTGTTGTTTGATGTATGTGTCTTAATTATTTCCAAGTGGCAGAATTGATTCCCCCCCATTATGAATTTGCCTCCATTTGTAAGACTAATGAAGCACCATTAAAGGGAATGGAAGATCAGAGGTCACCCTTTCTTTACATTTAATGTCCTCAAGCTGATAGATTATTTATGAGGGTTATTATGCCTTGGGTAATGTTCTCAGTTTTTAGAAGAGCTATATCGATATGTAATGATGAGATACCACCCATCTCGACTTCACTTGAGCTCCAGATGTCAATTGGAAAGTAGATTGGGAATATGATTCATTGTCATGAATATTGGCAGCAGTCAACATAGTACCCATAATCTCTGAAATAGTGATTTGACTACCGTGGACTATAAATCTTCTTCTTATACAGTGTTGTAGACAGTTCCTTGAATCCTAAAAGGAAAAATAGTGCTTATTTACCAAGAGCACTCATAAACTGTATTGTAGGCTGTGTTTTCTTTTGGATTGCATGCAAAATTTCAACCAAAAATGTATATCCTTCAAAAAAATGAGAACTTTGAACATAACTGTACAGAAGGGCTATGAGTTTGTGTTCCTAAACTAGATTTCCTGTATTTAAATACCAACTCTGTTAACTATAATTTCTGTGGTCTTGGACCAGTTACTTAACATCCTGTGCCTCAGTTTCTTCATCTGCAAAATGGGCATAACAGACATTGTTGAGAATTAAATGAATAATTTCATGCCAAACTGCTTAGGATAGTTTCTGGTACACATTATATACTCAATAAGTGTTAGCAGTTATAATTATAAGAATTCAAAATTGATTAGGGGTTAGCTTCTTTATTTTTGCTCCATAGCTTAATTCCTAGGCTGGTCTAGTGAGTTGATTTGGTGGATTATCTGTTTGCTTGACTATGGTTTATTCCAGGTTTCCCTCAGCATTGCTGGCTTCTCTCCCTATGCCAAGCTAGGATTTCCATTACTTCTTTTGAAGAGGTGGATGATTTGCCACTGGTCAATTCTCATCAGGACAAGAGATGGAAAGTCACTGTGTGTATATTTGTATATGTGCAAAGGACCATGGTAGGACAGTGATAAGACCATAGATTCTTGAGTCAGATGGATCAGGTTTTCAGTTCACAGCTGGAGCTTCACAGCTATATGACCTTGGACAAATTACTTCTTAACTCTGAACCACAAATTCTTACCTGTAAAATGGATACAATTCATAAAGTGATTATGAAAATTAAATGCAACAAAGTGCTTGTCATAATTTCTGATACATGGGAAGTCTTTAGTACATGTTAGCTATTCTATTTACATATTTACACACACACACTACATAGTCACCAGCTAATATCAGTCTCTACAATGGAGATTGTTACTTTTTAGAGACTGATTGATATATAATTTAAAATGTAAAAGTCTGCCATAAAATTTGTAATCAACACACTGTTTTGGTTGTCCTTGCTAGGTTTTAAATGGGGAATCTCATTGAATTATGCACATGCAAGTGATAAATTTTACCTCTGCCTATGTGCCGGGCATTCAGGCTGTTGCATTCTTCATTTGATCTGTCTTTTGCAGAAAACCCATTTGCTCACTCTCATTTGTTTAGATGGTTGGTGAAATGGTATTCATCATGACCAGTAAAAGGCCTGACACACTCCTCAGACAGATGGCAAGGGCTGGGCCCTCATGAATTTGTTATTGCCTTAATTGAAATTACGTTTGGGCCTTGTCCTTCACTGCTGGAGGAGATATGGGGGGCTTCACTTTAAAAATATGGAGCTGAGAAAGTGAAGTGTGGGTGGGGGCAGGACCAGAACTCCATAGTCATGTGGCCAATGCACAGTCCACAGCTGACCCTGGGTCAGGCACAGGCTGATTCCTCACAGCAGCATGAGATGGAGTGGAAGAGAGGCAGGGAAGCCTAGCAGACCCTTGGCTTTGATTCTTTTAAAATTTTGAGCATGTCTGGGAGGACAGCATCTCCCTGTCCTCTATTCCATGTGAACTGAGGTAGATTTGCCCCACCTCCTGAGTTCCTGGCAGCTCAGTCTTTGAGGGACACTATAGTACGTATCATATCCATCACTGAATATTTTTATGTTATACTGTGGAAGCTGTGATAGAATTATTTCTGGAGTTAACAATATTTTACCTAAAATAACTTAAGATGGATGAAGTGATTTGTGGTGACGATGGTTTAATCCCATATGACAAATTTCTTCTCAGATGACATATCTTTAAATAATTATAGCTAAAATGCACTGAGTGCTCACTATGTAGCAGGTTAAACATTTAAAATTTATCATTGCCCTTTATCTTCACAGCAGCCTTGAGAGGTAGCCATTATCATCCTTATCATTTTACAGATGAGGAATTAGAGCTCAGAAGGGGGAATTTCACATGAGTCTCATAGTTGGAGAAGAGCAGAGTAATACTGAGGCCTAGAATGATTTACCTGAAGTGATGATAGAGATTATTATCCATGCTGGAAAGATGTTTTTGAAAGTGAAAAGGGGCACTGTCATATCAGGGGAACAGGCATAGTCTAGGACCATTGATGTCAAATGGGATGTGAGCTCTCAGCCGCCAACTATATTAACTGCGTGTGTGTGTGTGTGTGCATGTGTGTTTATATAATGTAATATATTTATATTATATATATACTTAATAAATCAACCCAATTAAGTTATTAAAGATGGGTCTTCCAGGCACCGTTTGCTAGAGGCTGGGAAACCTTTGAATATTCCTCAAATACATACATATTCCTCAAATGTTTGCATAAGGTGCATGTCTGTCGGTCCAATTGGTTGCTATCTTTCTTTTTTCTTTTTCTTTTAAAAAAATTAATCACCGTTAAATCTTCATTTCAACTCCCAAAGATCCTTCCCAAAGTGAACATTTCACTTCAAAATCTCAGCAAGATGAGTGGCTTCACTTTGTACTAAATACCTCTTAACACATTTGTCACCAATGATCCTCTTACTAGATAAATAAAACAAACCTCTGAAGTCCTCACAGTCAAAGCTAGTTTGATTTAGCTCTCAGGGAGAAAGACTGAAGGAGAATTATCTGAATTCAAAATTGCTTAATAGAAAGGTTCATGATACAGAGGCAAAGAAAATCAGAACAGAAAACATTCTGATCATCTTCTTCATAGGATATGTTTCAGAGGATAGGCAGACAGGATCTGCCCAGTTGTGCCAAATACTGATAAGCAATGACTTTTAGTTAAATATTCATGAAAGGAATGTTTGCTTTTGCCCAGGGACACAATGGTCTTCTCTGTTTAGAGTAGGCGATGCCATTCACACTTTCTTGGAGTAAACAAAGATGACCCCAAAATGGGTAATCTGGGACTGGTGTATTGATAGTCTCTGCAAACTTTTGTTTAGTTGGACAGTGCTGCTAAAGAGAAAATTATTTGGACTTCTTTGAAGGGCCTGCTTAGATAAGGGATACCACCAGATGGGCCTTGGGGGTAGGGGGCAACGTGTCCCAGAACTTGGATGTTCTGATCTCTGAGCAAAACCAAATGAGGGGCGGGGGTCTGGATGACCTTATGCCGATTCACAGTCAAGTTTAAAGAATATTTTAATTAGTAGGTTGCAGTAAGACTGGCCTTATGATAGCCCAAATCCCTTGCAGCCTTCATTTGTAAAGGCCAGAGGTCACACCTGATTGCCAAGGAAGGAATGAAGCCTGTGATTTTGTGTTGTCTGACTGACATGGTGCTGGTCTTGGATAGGTTTTTCAAAAATTTGAGCTAGTTAACATGTAGTAGTCAGAAGATTTTGTACAAATGTTTAGATGTTTGGCTTCTTGGAAATACCAGAAACTCTAATGATAATTATCTAATCGTCATAAGCAGATACATTCACATGGCTGGGAAGTGGCCTTTCTAGTTCCCCGTATGGCCCCTCTATACATGCCTGCTTCACTTGCCTGGAGGCTACTGAGTTTGCTGCCCCTTGAATAGTCCTTTATACTTTTCAAGTTACTACTCTGTGCTTTTATTTTACTGAACCTCCTTCTTTGAGGTAAGCAAGGCATACATTAGTTTTCTTAATATACTTTGAAAAAAGAAGGTAAGACCTAGAAAGATTAACTTACTTAGATAGATCTATCCAGAATGTTACTGAGAGAGTTGAAACAAGATACCAAATCCCTGACCTTTAGTCTAACATTTCCACTACAATGCAAACCATGCTCACACTCCTAGGGCTGCTCCAAATGAAGGGGCCAGTGTTAACTTGTGCCTTAGATAGACACCCTGTTTCTGTCTTGACACATACACTAGGTACCCCAGAGTTGCTGCTATAAATTTTGGCTTTGAAGGGCTATCACTTGGAGAATATAATCCAAACAATCCTGCAAATGTAACATGTAGTCGTTGTTGTTGTTGTTGTTGTTGTTGTTGTTGTTGTTGTTGTTCTTCTTCTTCTTCTTCTTCTTCTTCTTCTTCTTCTTCTTCTTCTTCTTCTTCT
>NW_006442491.1:10403699-10437408 GCF_000325575.1 Pteropus alecto | reverse complement strand
TCCTCTTCCTCCTCCTCCTCTTTCTTCTCTTTCTCCTATTTCTTCTTCCTCTACCCCTACCCCTTCCCCTTCCCTTTCCCCTTCCTCTCCCCCTTCCCCTTCTTCTTTTTATCCATTGCCTATCTGGCTGGACATATTTCAGCCCCAGGATTAGGCAGCCTGTCTTTGATTGGCGTCCCTCAGAAGCTGATCCTTAGATAAAAACTCGAATGAAAGTAGTTTTTATTTGGGAGTGGATGATTTTAGGAAACACCAGTGAAGACCTGGAGAAATGAAACAAGAGAGAAAAGAAAAACAATAAGTGGTGTGTCATCAAGCAAGTAACTGGGAAATGGGAGCTTCGTTCCTCTGGGGATCCCTTTGAGGCAATGTAGAACATATGTTTCAGATGTTCGAGGTCTAGGGCACTGGGGAACTTACTCACTAACTCCCGACGGTCACTGAGGATATTCTATTGGTATTGGACAATAATTCTCTTCTGTTTCAAGTTTGCATTGCACACGAGGAGAATGAGCTCCAGCATCCAAAAAGAGTCCTTAGACAAAGAATTCTAGGAGCTGGCAATTGGAAGTCACCATGAACATGACAAGTGTAAATGGAGTATGGATGAGACATTGACAACACGTGCTATGCAGTCCTTTTCAGTGAGGATAAGGATTAGTGTAGCTAGGAGGCAAAGGGTTGGGTGAACCACGATAAGTCTTTTAAGAAGAACTCAGGCCTACCTATATCCCAAATTATACAAGTCCTTCAAGGTTATTTCCATGGAGTTGTGTCCCCACAGTAGCTAACCCAGAGTTGTTCCATATCAATTAGGAACAATTAAATAAAATGACACAAAGCCTGAAATTAAGTTTTGTTGTAGTTAATGAAATCTCTGAATGCAAATGTTGGTATATATATGCCTATGCTTATTTTTTTATAGTCCTTTTCATCTTTGAATATACAAAGGAGTCTATGATGGTGAAAAGAGTTAAGAACTACAGTTTTAGAATTTATAGATCAAATTCTGGTGTGTTCGTTACATTTTAACTTTTGAGAAATGTGGTAATACTCAATTTAGTCATTTTTAGGTCATTTTTATTGATTCTTTTCTTTGTGTTTTCTATTTTCTTCTAATTTCTATATAGCCATGTCTACTATTTAAGTATTCTGAGTCCAGGAACGAAGAAAAATGTTTTCAAATTTTGTAGGGTTTTTTTGTTTATTTATTTTTACATCAGTACGATTTTCTGATATGAATATTTGAAAATAAATTGGCTTCTGTTATTGTCTTATGTATTTATATATCTATAACCATATGACTCTCAACATCATGTATATGTATATCTCAGTACTTCCCACATATGTAACTTTATAACTTTATTTTTCTATCTAGTTTTAGAGGTAAATGAATGATACCTATTTAATTTCCATTCACTGGTATATTTATCTCTCTCTTTCCCACATGCACATGATTGAACATAATTATTCATAGAAATTAAGAACACATAATCGGCTTTTATTCATCATCTTACAATTGTGGCATTTTAGAGAGGAAAACCTTTGATCTTGGATATGTATCTAAATTGCTAATTGAAGATTTGTTGAGGAAAATAGGGTGAAGAGGACTTGTGACAGTATCTCGCATTGTAACAATGGGAGACAGCTCGTCTTTAAATAGGTAAAGAAATTTTAAGGCAGCAGATTCTGCATCTGAAATTTTCAAGGAATATTGGGGCTTTACCTAAAACTCAAACCTACTTTTAAATATGGAGATGCGAAATTTTTGATTGGACACAGAGTAAACGGATTGACATTGATTACATTGATAAGGTATATCAAATGATCTTATCAAGAACAGACACATTCTGATCTAAGTGAGAGAAGAGTGAAATACTTAAATTTCACTCACAAACTCATGCTGAATCATTTTACATAATTCTTTCCGGAATATTCACTGAGCACCTAGTAAGCTCCAAGCACCATGCTAAGCGTTAGTTCCCAATAACTATTCCTACTCTCTTAATTTACCTTAAGGTAAAGGCCTTGAACTTCTATTTCCTGGTTCTTTTTTCTTTGCTACAGGTGGGCAGGCATGTATAATCTTGTTAATTATTTGCCTGGGCCTTGAACTCTTAAGAGAAACATTCTAAGTATGGAAAGAATTCTGCTAAGAATTGCCTATTGATTATCTACCCTTTAGAACTTTTAGAAGTCCAGCTTTGTTTACTTATGTAATCCTCTAAGGAATATAGATATTCATATCTAAAGCCTGAAAAACCATAAGATGACTTTGTGATTCATTTTTGTACTGAAGTAAGTCATAAACCAGAGAAACTTAAGCTCTAGCAGATGGTGGAGTTGAAGGGTTGAGGCAAACTCTGTCTCAATCATTTCTTAGCTATGGAGCAAGTTTTATTCTCACAGTTGGGCCACCAGATGCCCTGCCCTAGGCCCTGTACTGTAGCAAGCCATACCCTGGTTCTCTTTGATTGCATTTCTCTCTAATGGGGAAGGAGTTCATAAGTCTGGGGCACATACCCACCTGGAACCAATACTCTCTCTCTTAGACCGTGCTCCAGGTAACCTGGATTGGAATTCTCTGCTTGGTTGCCTGAGTCCTTTGCAGGGCTTGCAGGGGCGTTTTCTCTCAGGGTATCCTCCTAATGACAATGCTGATGCATGCACTTTTAGGCTGAACGAATGGTGGTTGTTTGTAGCATGATAGGGTGTGGATGAAGCTTGGGCAGGTGGTCTGGGTTGTCAAAATGTTGTGCACTCAGCCCTTTGTGAGCATGGATTGCCTTGATGGTGTAAAAAAAGGTGGCAGAACTCTTCTATTTTCTTGCTCTGGCCCCATAGATATTGGGAGCAAACCTGAATCTAGCGGTAGGCAAGTTATGAAAACTCTCCAAGCCTTGGTGTCTCCAACCCTATGAGGGCAATAAAAATACTTATGTCATTACCCTTATAACTAAAGATTATGCATATAAAAGGTACACAGTTAGCCCTATTAAAAGTTGCTATTTTAGCAATATAATGTGTTTTTAAAGCACAGCCTAACTACAGAAATAGCATAGTATACTATTAATCAGCAAGAATTTCTAAAGGGGGATTTTCCATAAAAAATTATATAGGAGAAGAAAGATCCGTATGACATAGGATTTCTATATGTAATCTAAGACTATAAAGTTTTTTTTTTAATCTGTAAAAAAGGTATAAAAACAGTACCTTCTTAATAAGGTAGGTGTGGTGTTTGCATAAGATCATAGATGCAAAGCAGTTAGGAAAGTCCTGGCATATAGAAATTGTTCAACGAACATTAGCTCTGAGAAGTATGATTATTACAGTAAAAGGAGCCAACATGCAAAATGTCTAATTTGTTTTTTCCATTTCAGTTGAAAAGAGAGTAGAGGTTAGCAGGAAATTGAACCATGGTGATTGGACATACTCACTGAATTCCAAGAGACACAATTCTTTCTGTATAGAAATTTAGCTGAGATTATGTAGTATGGGGGCATGGTTATTCAGGTTTCCATTTTATTTTATTTAAAGTTTTTCCATCCTCAGTGTGTTTAAGAGGGCCACACCTCTATACAAAGGCAAAAAATGTGTAAGGGAAGGGAATAAAAGAGTATCGAATGTGCTCTGAAAGCATACAGGGAAAGATGATAAAATATTTGACATATTATGACCTTCAAAGATAGCATATCAAAGACTAGGTTAGCTTCATTGGTTTCCAAAATGGTCTTGTTATTAGAAAGTTTTCCAGGGTCAGCCAATCCTGTGACAATTGTCTGTGAGTTTCAGGTTCAAGGGAGATTATTGTCTCCAAAGCATTATTTTTAAAGACTTTTATTTTCTGGCAGACGGCAATGGGCTTTAGTTTCTATAGGAGTGTGTCAGGCACATCAAGAAAAAGGAACCGAGTGTGCTGCTGTGTGTTACAGAGGCTGAGGTGAAGAGGGAAGGAAATCTCATCAAGCATATAGTCAATAGTAAATGCTTTCAAAGTGAAAGACAAAGCGGAGTTAAACCAAGAGCAGCATCCATGTTTGGGTCTTAGTTGCTGAAAATTTTCAAAATCAGTAATGAGATGTTGTCTCATGTTCCCTAGAAGCAGAGCCTGAGACCAGGATTCAGTGCACATGAGTAATTGAAGTGCTCTGAGAAGAAAGGGAGTGAGGGAAGTAGAATGGGCCAGAGAAGGCATTAAGCAAGTGGGCGTTCTCATCTGCAGCTGAGCTTTAGCTTCACACATTCCATGGGGAGTTCTGGAGCATGAATTGTACTACAGTTGGTCCTCCATTGATTTGGTTAGAATTAGATGGAAAGAGGAAGAATCCTTTCTCCAGCTTTTCTTACATTTGAGGAGGTGGGCTGAGGATGCAGGCACTTGGATCTATTCCACCTCTTCCTCCTGATATGAGTTTCAGGAGTTTCACTCCCAGTATTCCCAGGAGCCTATACCCAGGTATAGGGTGACAGAGGAGGCCAATGTGAATGGGATCCCATGTTTCCAGTTTACCTGATTTCAAATTATACTGCTCAAAGAATAAAGTGACAAACAGTCTACATGCTTGCATCTTTTTATTTGTCAACTACTGCTGCATTTGTACATCAGATGAAGGCAAATTAACTATAACATTTCCAGTGAACAAGACAAGCTTTACAGTGTGGGTAAACAAAGATGGTAAAATATACATATTGTATCTTACTGTAGAAATGAGTATAGTTCTCCTCCCTCCATTTCTTATGTACATCTAATACAAGGAACTAATGAGATTTTTAGAGAAAAAATCCAAATTTATCCAACATCTTGCATTTTACTTTAGTTCCAGAAGTAAATTCAAGAGAAGAAAATAGGCACCCAGTTTTAGATTCTTTGGAACTATTTTGTTCTTCCAGAAAATTTTTCTATTTGTCATCTGGAGGAAAAAAAAAAACAATGATAAAGAGAACATTTGAACAATAGTGTAGAAAAATGTTTTTTTAAAGATTTCAGCTATATTAAAAAGTTCTCTATCACAAGCCTGCCTACAAAATGGGTCAACAGGAGATATAGAAGCCACATAATTTGTTAAAGCAATGTAATGTCTACATTGCAGTTACATTAATATCCTAACTTTACTTTCTTCATTGTGGATTTCTTAATTTACTTAAATTATTTAAGTCTTTTTATTATCTTTTTTTTATACACTTAAAGTTTTGATTCTATGTGTTCTAGTATTAATTCTATTCCTCTTTGGGGGTCTGGATTTGTGGAGTACTTCTGACATGTTTATTTTTTAAAAAGTAAAAGACATAAATAAATTGTGATTTAACTATCCTTACCCCCATACCAGAATGCCTGTTCCACTATTATACAATAAGAAGTTGTAACTGCTTTGTTAACAGTACTGAAGAACCGATGCCACTCAAGCATCCCAGAAGAGAAGGAAGTAGGGGAGACTGCTGGGCAGAGCTTACAGTCTTATAGAACTGCCTCTGACTTGCTCTGGGCAATGGGATGGTAACAAGTATAAAGCAAGCAGTCTTGAAAAGTGCTTGAGCTTTGGGGTTGGCTCTTTCTTGATGCTCTTGGGAATGTGAGACCACAAAGTGAAGAAGCCTGGTTTTGTCTGCTGGAGGATTAGAGACACTTGGCTCAACCAACCCAGCCAATCATCAGACATGTGAGTGAAGCTATCCCAGATCAACGAGCTACCAGCTGACCACAGGAACAGACACATGAGAGCCCAGAAACATCAGCCCGGCCTGCCTAGACCAGAACTGTCAGTTGACCTACAGAATAATGAGCTAAATAAATCTTTGTTTTAAGCTTATAAGTTTCGGATTTGGTTAGAAGAAATTTATACTGCCTTAAAAAGACACTAACCCAAATAATTTCTAAGGTCATTTTTCATCCACCAATTTTATTTAATCTTCTGTTCCTAGGAAAGTTGATAAATGTTTATCTTATGATGCAGTAGATGGGAGGCTCTAGAGTTTTTCAGGTAGTTTATTCCTTATGACTTTGAAAACCTGGCAACCCACTAGAGATAAAACCCACCAAAAAAGACTGAGGTACTCGCTACATACCACCCTGTTCTCAGCCAAGCTCCTGCCTCTCCTTTCTCTCACCTCAAGGGGGATCTTAGTGAAGAAAGAGCCTCCCTTGCCCTATCTATGGAATAAAGGCCACATGGGGGATTTGTATCAGACTTGCTCTACTCATCGATATGTTACAGAAATCCCACTGGGCTGGGCTCAGCCAGTTAGTAATGTGACCTCACCAACAGCAAGGTCACTGCAAAGCAAGGGCCTGATGGGTAGAGCTCAGGGCTCTAGCAAGAGAGTTGGTCCTAGTACAAAGGAAACAAATTACTTAATGAAAGATCCCATGTCCTTGATCCATCGGATGTGGGCCTTTACCTGCCAGATATGAGTGTTGACTTGTTAGCTAACACATTCCACCTGGAGGAGTCATCAGGGAAATGCCAACCCTGGCTTGCCTCTCCCTACGAGAATTCCTGACACATACAAACTGCCAAACAATGGATCCAAGCTTGCAAACAGAGGGGATAGTTTGATCTTAAGTCACTAGTTCCAGACACTTCTAAGATTTTCTTTGCAGAGTTTTAAGGGCATAAAAAGGAGAATCAGAAAGCCTGAGTTCTTCTTGCCTGAGCTCTGCCAACCATGGTAGTGACTGTGGCCAAAGCACTGTCTTTTCTGGGGCCTCTCTTTTATCACTGGTAAAATAAGAAAGCTGAACTATATCACCTCTTGGGCCCTTTGAGGGCGTATAGTATATAATTCAGTGGCACTCAGTGATGTTGAAGGATAATCTTTCAGGTGGGCCCTTGAGTAGAGTTAAGCAAGAGAGATGAAATCTGAAGCAGTTGCAAAGAAAGATATTTTTCTAAAAGTTTTTAACTCTACTCAGGCTGACAGCTAGTACCAACATTGATGGCTATTGTTCATGGAAATATAGAATATTGGATTAGTTCTTTCTTGGCTTCCCAACAGCATACTCTCCTAGTTTTCTAGTTTATCTTACTGGCCATGTCTTTTCCAACTCCTTCTTCATCTAATCCTTGAATAAAAGGGACCCAGCTCTGGCTTTTTTAGTCTACTCTATTTTCCATGTCCTTGATTCATCGAATGTGGGTCTTTACCTGCCAGACAGGTAATCTGGCAGGTAAAGACCCACATCCGATGGACCAAGGACCTAGCTGCACACTAGAATCACATGAGAAGACTTTTTAAAAATCCCAGTATCTGGCCTAGGCCCAAGATAAACTGCATCACAACCTGTAGGGATGGGACCCAGGTATCAGTATTTTTTAAAATTTACCCAGTGATTTCAACATGCAACCAAGTTTGAGAACCAATGTCCTACATCAGGGGTTCTCAAAGTGCGGTCCTCTGATCAGCAGAATCAGCATCACTTGGAAATTCAATAGAAATGCAAATTTTCACGTCCCTCTCCAGAATAATTGAATCAAAAATTCTGAGGAGATATCCTGCAATTTGTATTTTAACAAGCCGTCCAGATAATTATGACATATACTCAAGTTTAAGGACCACTACACTATATTTAATATATCTGGAGTTTCTCAACCTTGGCACTTTTGACATTTTGGACTAGATGACTCTTTGTTGTAGGGGACGTCCTATACCTTGTGTTCCTGGCCTTAACTTTCTGGATGCCAGAATCACCCCCACCCTCAGTAGTGACAACCTAAATTATTTCCAGATATTATTGCCAAATACCACCTGGGGGTAAATCACTCTTTAAGACCGTTCTTCTAGATGAACATTTGTGACAATGGTTCTCAAATTTGGCAGCACTTTGGAATCACTTGGGAGCTTTAAAAAATACGGATGCTTAGTTCTACCCTAGAGATTCTTACAGAATTTGTTTAGGGCCTGGCCGAGGCATTGAGATTTTTTTAAGTTCACCTGTTGAAGCAATCCAAGATGCACCTATGACTGAGAATGACCAGTCTAGACAATCTCATCTAGTTCTCATGGTAGTAACTCCCATTCACACGGCAATGATTTCTTGACCATTCCTCTGAATTCCATGTGCACATACAGATGCCTAGTTGACAGCTCCCCCTTGGATGGCTTGCAACATGTCAAATTTAATATGCCCATGGCAACTTCCTGCTCTAAAGTCTCAGCTAAATGTCACCTCCTCAGAGAGTCTTACCTGGACACTGAAGCTAAAATGGTCTTCCTTAGTTTTTCTCTTATTTTATTACTCTGCTCAATTTCTTTCTATTACTTATTATAACTTTTATTTTTTCATATGTTCATCTACTTATTATCTAACCGATCCCACCCAAATCTAAGCTCTTTAAGCAAAAGGATCTCGTATGTCTTATTTATTGCTATGCTCTCAGCCTCAGTATGTCTTGCTATTTAGTAGCTATTTAATAAATATCTGTGGAAAGAATGAATGAATGTAGCATGCCCTGTGTCCTCAGGAATGAAAATTTCAATCCAGCTAAGCCTTCTTAGGAAATGCCCAGAGATGCAGTGTGGTTTTGGAATAAAATGTCAGAATGCAGTCTTCAGGGCAAAATTCAGTCTAAAGGTGATAGTCCTGATACTCTTTCTACCAGGTGAAAAATCCACCATGGCTTCTTCCCTTTTGCTCTCATAACCTTGGTTTTGGTAACTTTAAGGAGATCCTCCCTAACTATTCAAAGGCATAAGGGCCCTAACAGAAAAAGCATGTTCACATCTTAATTGGCACTTAAAATTTTTTTAAATGACTTTTATGATAATAAAACAGAATCCAGAAAGCTGGTTTGTCCATGTAAAAGATTTGGAAACTTTCCTTCACATGATCACTTGCTTCATTTGGGAAGCTGGGTCTTTGGCACTCTGAACTTCTGATAGCCCCCAGAAGCCTGGCACTGACTCTTGGCTGCTTCTCATGCTTGGATGATGCCATCTCATGAGAGCCGCTGTCATGCTCACCCAGTGCCTGCCTCTGCCCACTCAGTGGTCCAGTCTCCCAGGGTTTAGCAGGGTGGGTACCTACACAGGGCCACGCTCAGGTTGCAGTGCTGCTCCTATGGCATTCCATTGAGGCTGTTGTAGGAGAGGTTAGGCCCACGGACTGTCGGAATCTGAAGGTGTTGACTGTAGATTGAAATAGTAGTTGTGGCATTAGACCTGCCATGCTGGGGAATCTGAGCTTTTATAGTGGTGTATGTGCAGTATCAAGCCAGTCTTGTTGAGTTGGCAGGGAGATGTGGTTCTGCAGTGACGACTATCTCAGCTTCTGTCTTGTCTTTATTCTCAGAGCTTCTGGGAATGGCCTAAGAATTCAGGAGGTCCTTGAACTCAGCTGCAGAACAAGAGACAGAGTACTCGAGGTACGACATTGATGTGGGCACTAGGTTTCTTATAGGAAGCGATGCCTGCCTTCCTGATGTCCCGTGGCTGCTGTTTTGGGTTCCCTTGCGGTTGGTTCTGGAGCAGGACTAATGGAGGGTATGGTGAGTCTTTTCTGGCTAGTTGGCCTGTCCAGTGACAGCCTGCATTCCTCACTGTTACTGAGAAGCTGGGAGAGGCCCTGAGCCAAGAAGCCTTGGGCCTTTCTTTTCACTGGGAAAGTTCCATTAGCTCCCAGACCTCAAGAGCATCACTGACGTGGCTGGGCCTCAGTCAGGTCCCAGTGTCATTAGGTTGGAGGATTTCTGTCCTGGTTGCTGCAGAGAATAGTGTCTATGTGCAGAGCATGCAGGGTTTCCTGGGTGCATTCTCTGGGTGGGGTGCTGGGTGCACAGCTGGGAAGTCCCAGGGGCATGCCGTGTCTCACCATGGCCTCAGTCTGGAGGGCCTAGTGGTCTAGACACAAGGATGGGGACTCTGGCTATTACTCTTGCTTGACCTCATTGAGGTGCATGGTGTCCCCAAAGCAAGAGAGCCCCAGTGCAGTGGTGGTCTCCCTCTGGTCCAGCTGTGCCTGGGCAAAAGCTGCTCCTGCAGCGTGGGTGTTGTAGCTCCAGCTTCACTGAGCTTCCTACCTGGCTACACCTGGAGAGGAGCAGCTGGTACACAGCAGCCGCAGGGTCCCTCGTGGTCAGCGGAGGGTCCTGGTGGTGTCAGCATCGCAGGAGCTACCTCTCAGGGTGACTAGTCCGCATGTAGTTTTAAAGTGTTTAAAGCTAACTGCATTTCTAGAGTCTCTTCTGATTTTATGGAATGCTTTCTGTCAAGACTTGCCTTTCTTACTGCTGTGATTTGGAGTGTACTTTTATAGATGAATGTCTTAAAAATGTCTTTTGGTTTCTACTGTATAGAACTACATATTTCATAGTTGAAATTTATTTCAAGAAGACAAAAATAATCTTCAAATCCAGAAGAACAACTAGAAGCTTGTGTAGTAGTTACAAAAGATCCACAATAATTAAATAACTTTTTGTGGTAACTGTTCCTCCTATTATTTTAATAGACTTTATTTTTTAGAGAAAGTTTAGGTTCACAGAAAAATTGAGAGGAAAGTACAGAGCTTTCCCTTTACCACTCCTCCCCCACCCTCCCACACATGCATAACCCCCATATTATCAATATGATGCTTTCCTTTCTTGACTGTATGTTTCTGGCTTTTTTGTCAAAAATTATTTGCCCATATAAATATAGGTTTACTTCTAGGCACTCGATTCTGTTCCACTGGTCTCTTTTGCTGCCAGTACCATGCCGTTCTGATTACTGGTGCTTTGGAGTATAATTTCAAGTGGAGCAGAGTGATGCTTCCAGCCTCATTCTTTTTTCTCAGGATGGCTTTGGCGATTTGGGGTCTTTTGTGCTTCCATACAAATCTGATGATTTTTTGTTTCATTTCTTTGAAAAATGCCGATCAGATTTTGATGGGGATTGCATTTAATCTGTATAATGCTTTGGGTAATAAGTTCATTTTAAGTATGTTGATGCTTCCAATCCAAGAACACCAAATGTCTTTCTATTTCTTTGTATCTTCTTCAATTTCTTTTAAAAGGGTCTTGTAGTTTTCATGTTTTGTTAGATTTATTCCTAGGTATTTTATTCTTTTTGTTGCAATTGCAAAAGGAATTATTTTCTCCACTTATTTTATTGGCACTTCATTATTAGAGTATAGGAACGCTATGGATTTTTGAACGTTGATTTTATATCCAGAGACTTTATTGTATTTGCTTATTGTTTCTAGTAGTGTTCTTGTGGAGTCTTTAGGGTTTTCTATATAGAGAATCATGTCATCCACAAATAGAGACAATTTGACTTCTTCGTTTCCTATTTGGATGCCTTTTATATCTTTCTCTTGCCTGATTGCACTCGCTAGGATGTCCGATATTATATTGAATAACAGTGGTTTTTTAATCTTTAAAATGATCATTTTTGCTCTTTTACATTCCACTTTTTTTTCTCTTTATTGGTTTGGGATCATACACTTTGTTTTTATTCTTATGTTAATTTAACTTAAAATTCTGTCATAAATATTTTAACTTTCTTTTATTCTATCTCTAATGATCTTTCTTTCTTTATGTAGACCTGAGTTTCTGACCTACATTATTTTCCTTCTCCTTGAGGAACTTCTGGTAATACATCTGCTAGTAATGGATTGCCTCTGTTCTTGTTTGTGTGAGAAAGTCTTATTTCTTCTACACTTTTTAAAAATGACTTTAATTTTTTTTTACAGCAGTTTTAGGTTCACAGAAAAATTGAGAGGAAAGTACAGAGCTTTCCCTTTACCACTCCTCCCCCACCCTCCCACACATGCATAACCCCTGTATTATCAATATTCTCCACCAGTGTGGTACATTTGTCACAACTGATGAACCTACACTGACTCATCATTGTCATAGTCCTTTAGGATTCGCTCTTAGAGTGCTTTTTATGACTTTGGACAAATGTAAAATGCCATATATTCACCATTATAGTATTGTATAGAGTAGTATTATTGTCCTAAAAATCCTCTGTGTGGCTCCTGTTCATACCTCTCTCCCTAACCTGGCAACCACTGATCTTTTTCTGTCTTCATAGTTTTGACTTTTCCATAATACCAGAGAGTAGGAATCATATAGTATGTAGCCTTTTCAGATTGTCTTCTTTCACTTTGTAATATGAATTTAAATTTTCCCCATGTCTGGCATGTTTTGATAGCTAATTTCTTTTTAGTACTGAATAATATTCCATTGTCTGGGTGTAGTACAGTTTATCTATCCGCTTATTTACTGGAGGATATTTTTTTTTCTTCTCCTGGTTATGGAAGGTAAGTGGTGATAGTAAGAAAGGCTAGGAAGTTATTCAGGCCCTAGGCTTTAAAATAATTTCTGTGCTGTTTTGCTAAATGTGATAGAAAGTAAATACCTCACATACTTCCATAGGTTATTATGCCACTTCATATATGCTGATTCCATGACCCTCTTACTTTCAGGAATATATTGTCATCATTCCCACTTCACATGAGTGGGAATATGCCTATAGGTTTTTCTACTTTCATATTCTTCCCTATTCTAATCTAAACTTTAACAAATTATTACCTATAAAATATTTCATACATCTAATACCTATTTAAAAATTTTTTCATTGATTTCTTATTTTTTTATGGATAGAGAAACCTAAAAGCCAAGACTCTTCAGAAGTTCGCCTAAAGGACTTTGACAATGTTATCTTCCAGGAGATAAGTGCAATGGTATTTCTGACATCCTAGACACACCATGGATTCAGTAGGCATGCTCCCTTCCTTATCTAGAGAACTCACATGAGCATTCTCACCACCTCTTTTCTCTCAAGGTGTTGCTTCTGCCTAGGAACTCCACGCCCTAGCTCTCTTCCCAGTCGTGTTTCTTATTCTCCAGTGTCCAGGAACAACCCTTCTTTCACCATGAAGCTTTCTTTAGCAACTTGCCGCCACTCATCTGCTTCCCCTCATATGATTATAGCAGTATTTTTCAGCACATCTTCAATAAGTAATAAAATTAGCCTCTGCTACATTGAATACCTAGTATTTCTATGCCTATTGATTTTTTAAAAATAATTTTTCATTGATTTATTTTATTTTCATTTCATTTATTTTTCAAATACAGTTGGCATACAATATTATATTATTTTCAAGTGTACAACATGGTGGTTAGACATTTATATAACTTACAAAATGATCATCCCAATAAATCTAGTACTCATTTGACATCATACGTAGTTATCACAATATTATTGACTATATCTTTATGCTATACTTTACATGCCCATGACTATTTTGTCACTACCAGTTTGTACTTCTGAATCTCTCACACATTTTTATCCACACTCCAACACTCCTCCCATCTAGCAACCAACTAAATGTTCTCTGTATCTATGAGTTTGTTTCTGTTTTGTTTGTTTATTTATTTTGTTCTTTAGATTCAACATGTGAGTGTACTCATACGGCATTTGTCTTTCTCTGTCTTATTTGCTCCATTTATCATGATACCCTCTAGGTCCATCCATGTTGTAGCATCTTTCTTCTTTTTTCGCATAGGCGTTTAAAGCTATAAATTTCCATCTAAGCACTGCTTTAGTTGTATCATAAATTTCAGTACGCTCTTGTTTTCATTTCTCCCAGAGTATTGTCTAATTTTTTGTGATATCTTCTTTATAAGCACATTGATTATTTAGAAATATGCTGTTTAATTTCCACGGTTTCCCAAATTTCCTTGTTATTGAGTTCTAATTTCATTCCATTGTGCCAGAGAATATACTTTGTATTATGTATGTTTTAAAAAATGTACTGAGATTTGTTTTATAGCCAAGACTATGATCTGTCGTGGACAATGATCTATGTACACACTTGAGAGTTGTATGTTGTTATTGCATGGAGTGTTCTTTGGATGTCTGTTAGATCTAGTAGGTGTACAATGTTGTTCATGTCTTCTGTTTCCTAGTTCATCTTCTGGCTAGTTCTATTCATTACTGAAAGTGAGCTATTGAAGTCTCCAACTAATCTACTCTTTCTCTAAGTTAATTGAGCATCCTTATAAACAGTATTTTGAACTCTGCATTTGGTAGATTGCTCATCTCCATTTTGTTTAGTTCTTTTCCTAGAGCTTTGTTCTGTTCTTTAATTTAGGACATGTTTCTTTGTCTTCCTATTTTGGCTGCTTCCCTGTGTTTGTATGTATTAGGTATGGCTGCTATGTCTCCTGTTCTTAGTAGAGTTATGTAGTAGGTGTGCTGTGGGGCCTAGTGACACAGTCTTCCCTGGTCATCTGAGCCAGATGCTCCAGGTATGTTCCTTGTATGGGTTCTGTGTGCCCTCCTGTTGCATTTGAGCCTTGAGCTGATTGGTTGTGAGGACTGGCCATTGAGAGGCTGACTCTACAGAGTAGGATTCACTTTACCAGTCTGCTCTTTGGGAGTGTTGTCCTTGGATACATCCCTAGGTGGTGTTCCAGCTAGGTCTGAAGCTAGCCATTGTGTGTGCTGGCCCCAGGGCCTCCTAAGAAAGGCCCCACCACAAGCCAAGTTTAGCTGCAGCCTGTGCTCTGCCTGGGGCTACCTGGCATGAGCCACCAAGCAACCTGAAAATGACTGCCACTGTACTAGGCTTAGAGGTGCCTTGAGAGGCCAAGCTGCGAACTGAGGCTGGCTGCTGCTAGTGCCAGGTTTGGGGCTGCTCAGCAAGAGGTATGGGGCATGCTGAGGCCAGATGCTCCTTGTTTGGATTTTGTGAACCTTTGAGAGATTTTAGGAAAGTCAGCAGCATGAACCAAGACAGGTTGTTTATATAGAGAAGCCTTCAGAAGTGGCTTGGTTGAGACCACAAGTTAGGTGGGGCAGGGTCTCAGGGAATTGCCAGGCAGGGTGACAAATGTTAGCCATGTTGATGGAGACTCAGATATGGTGGAAGCCTGCATCTGTACACTGGAAGTGCGGAAGATTCAACAAAGAAACGATGGCTTCTACTAGCACTTCTGTCTGGGAAAAGGCTGTCCCTTCAGCCCTCACCCTAAAGCCAGGTCAATCAGTTCCTTTCTGTATGTCCCTGGTGCTTTTTGAGCAGCTTCATCAATGATGGAGCTCAGAGTGAGTGAGTCTGTCAGCAAGTAAATTAGTGTGCGGGCTCTTTAAGAGGAATTCCAGCCACTCTTCACCTCAGGCACAATCTCTGCTGGTTTTCATAGCCAGATATTGTGGGACTCCTCTTCTCAACACTGGAACCCTGGGCTGGAAACTTTGATGTGGGACTGGGATTCCTTGGTTCTCCAGGGGAACCTCCAGAGCCAAGATAGCCTTTTTAATTTTTAACCACCACATGTGGATATGAGACAAGCCTGTTCCATGTCTCCGCCCCTCCTGTCAGTCTCGAGATGGCTTCTTCTGTATGTTCTTAGCTGTAGGACTTCTATTCGGCTATACTTCAGGAGATTCTCAAAGGTGGTTGTTATACAGTTTAGTCGCAATTTTGATGTGATTGTGAGAGAAAGCAAGCACAGCGTTTACCTATTCCACCAACTTGTGACAATGGCATTTGATGCCTATTCATTTTTAATCTCCCAAGTAAACCAAAAAAAAAAAAAAAAAGGTTCTTGAGGGCAGACAAAATACCTTGCAAAATTGGTTACCTTCTTATTGTTAAAACTTTTCTTTTGAAATGATTTGCGATTTATAGAAAATTTGCAAAAACATTACAAAAAATTTCCATAAATCTTTCACCTAAATTTATGTATATGTCAGTTTTGACCACCGGAAATACCTTCTGTTGATTCCCGTGGACGTACCGTCGTGTGTGTGTGTGTGTGTGTGTGTGTGTGTGTGTGTGTGTGTGTGTAGGGGTGATTATGTGTGAATGATGTTTCCTGAATTGTTGAAGAGTAAGCTGCAGACATGATGTCTCTTTCATTCCTAAATATGTCATTGGGTAATTTGTAAAAACAAGGACTTTCTCTTATATAATCATAGTACAATTGTTAAAATCAGAATATTGAGAGTGATAAAGATCTATTGTATAATCTGCAAATCTTATTCCAATTTTATCAATTGTCTCATTCATTTTCTTTATAGCCCAAGAAAGAAAATTCCAGTCCAGGATCCAATTCTGAGTTGCTCAATGCATTATGTCTTATGTCTCCTTTAATGTGGAACAGTTCCTCAGTCTTTCTAGTTTTTTTACACTTTGACATTTTTAGAGAGTACAAGTCAGTCATTTTATAGAATGTCCATCAACTTGGATTTTTCTGAGGTTTCCTCATGACTGAATTCATGTTATACATTTTTTGGCAAGAATATCACAGAAGTGATGATAAATTCTCCTGAGTACATCATGTTAGGAGCATTTAATTTTTATTTGTCCAGTTAAGAGTGGCATTAACTGGTCACTTGCTTGAAGTGGTATCTGTCAGGTTTCTCCACTGTAAAGTTATTCTTCTCTTTATAATTTTAGCATCTTTTAAGGAGCTACTTTGAGACAATGTAAATACCTTTTCCCTTTCTTTCAAATAATTTTAAACATATAGAAAAGTTCCAAAAGCCATCAGAGTTCCAGTATACCCTACCAGCTTCCCTTTGTGTTAGCAATGTACAAAAATATAGTGCAATTATCAATAACAGAAAATTAACATTAGTACAACATTCTTAACTAAACTACAGATCTTACCAAAATTTTATGTTTTTTTCTCTAATGCTCTTTCTCTGTTCCAGGATCCAAAGTAGGATCCCATATTGCTTTTATATGTGTGTTTTGTTAGTCTCCTCTAATCTGTGATTATTTCTCATTTTTTGCTTGCCTTCCTCAACACTTTTTAATAAGTGCCGATTATTTGTTTTTTAGACTCCCTCTCAGAGTTCGTCTGCTGTATTCTCCTGATAAGTTTAGGTAATACATTTGTGGCAAGAATGCCACAGAACTGACATAGTGTCTTTCTCAGTGCATGGTATCAGGGTAGCATCATCATATAGATATGTCTTATTTGTGGTAATGTTAACCTTGATCACTTGGTTAATGTGTTGTCTGCTTGGTTTCTCCACTCTAAAGTTATTATTTTTCCCATTGTAATTGATCAATATCTTGGGGAAGATACTTGGAGACTATGCAAATGTATTGTTTGCCCTTGAACTTTCTTGACTGAGTATTTTTTAGTAGATTTTTGTCTGCAACAATTTAGTAGTTCTTTTCTACAACAATTGATTATTACTATGGTCTTTGCCTAACAGTTATTTTGTCTGATATAGTATTTCTCAACAAACTTTGACTCACTAGTTTTTCGCATCCATTGATTATTCTTGACTGGAGCAATTATTACTATGATGATTAAGAAATAGTGATATACTAAATCCTCAATTTTGTTTCTTAATGGCAAGCATGGATTTTTCAGGAGCATAGACCTGCTAAATTCCTGTTGCCAGCTGTGAACCCACTGATTCTATTTTGTGTGCTCTTTATGCTAGACTCTAATTTCTATATGGTTGTTAAAACTATAGTTGCTTTGAGAAGAACTATGACCTCAGAGGAATTATTAAGACAATTCTAAGGGGCTATACCATATCTTTGTAATTTTGGAAGTAGTTTCCACCTTAATTGGGTGTTAGGCATAATAGTAGCAATTACTGACATTTGTTTAGTACCTTATAATTTTGAAAGCAGTACTTAAAATACGTTGAAATATATAATTTGTCCACAGGCCAGATTTGGCTTACTGGTACTTGTGAATATTTTTTATAGACTTCCCTCCCCCCCCCCCCATTTTCTAAATCTTTTTTAGAGGGAAGGGTAATAAGAGTGAGAAACATTGGCTTTCCATAACATACATTGCCAACATCCCAGTCTTAGCAGCTTAACACAAGTTTATTTTTTGTTCATAGAAAGTATAATGTAGATATTCCTGACCAGTGGACCTTTCACAGGGTCACTCAGAGACCCAGGCTCTTATATTAATATTATGGCTTCCTATAGGGCCTCTGAGTTCTGGGCTGGATTCTCTGCTTTTGGGTGGCAGAAGAGAGAAGAATTTGGAGAGTTGCTTGGGAAGTTTTTATGGGCAGGCTGGAAATGGTATATAGCACCTCTGCTTGCATTTTTTGGCTAGAACTTGGTCACATAGCCATTTTTACTGCAAGGGAGACTGGGAAATGTAGTTTGTCTGTATGCTCAGGAGGTAGAGGGAATGGTTTTGTTGAAATTTAGCAGTTTCTGACATAGTTTTGATTCTCGTAGTTTATCACATGGCACTAGAAAGCCCTCAGCTGAGCTCAGAGGTGATTAATTAACATGTTGTGTTGAATGTATTAGATATATGGAAATATCTGTGAAGTTAAGCCTCTGCCTAATTTATAGAAAGAAGACTTCCTGACTTTTTAATTCCAATTGGCTTTGCAGCAACCTTTTAATTTAACCAGTAGCTCCCCTCCTCTTGAATATACTCTCTAAGAATTTTTTACTCCAATAAATTACTAAATCAAACTGTCCCACCACCTCAACAGTATACCACACCATTAGGAAAGAGCCCTAAATCACCCATCAACCCCAAGGCAGCATAGGATAATCTGGAAGAGCTGAAGAAATCAGAAGCATTTGTAAAGTGGAACTGCAGAACCAACATAGGGAATAGAGAGCAGGCCTCTGGAAAATAAGCCTCTTTCTTGCCTAATTTCTACCAGGAAAAAAATGCAAAAGTCAAAACACTTTGAATTCTACCATCAAGGGACAAAATGGATTTTTTAAGTGATCATGTTTAAAAGCTTATTAGTGACAGCAAGACTAATTCATCCCTCTTTAGCCAAAAGTGCGGTCTTTTTGAATTTGTGTCTCTTTCAAGTTATGTTTTCACCAGAATCCACTTAGTCAAAAAATACTGATCACTTCTATCACTTATGAAAGAGGCAAAAAATCCTAGCAGTTTGGGCAACGAACATCCTCGCTACTCATTAAAGAGCCTCATTAAAGAAACCTATTGCAGGGAGGGGTGAGGCAAACCTATTGAAGGGAGGATGGGAAAATTCTCATAACTTTTGATGCTGTACTTGAAAGGAGTGGGGTTCTTACTGGGAATTGCATAAAATTGAATCCTGAGAGCAGCTTAAGAAAATTAATAAATCTAGCTCAGTATAGTGTTTTCTTTATCAGGAAAGAGTCATTCCATATCCTGTATTATTGGTAGAATTAGCTGTTTGTGAATCAGAAGGATGTTAAGGTAATGTGACAGGGAAAATGTTGTCGGCTGAACATAATTCCCTATGATTGATCATGGCTGCAAAGTTTTCTGACAGCAGAAGTTTATAGCAAAGTTAGCACTGCCACCTTCACTTTACTGCACTGACACCCCCACTTTCTTGACAGGCAGAAACACACTAGGACCTTGTACTTTTCCCTTTTGAGACATCACATCATCATCATATTATTAAAAAGAAGAAGTGGGGTCTCCTTTCTTGTTTAATCTACATCTAGTTCTATAATTGATGTGAAATGTGAGTTTTACAGTTGGGGGTTAACTGCCACATGACCTCTCAGCATCCACTGAGTCATGCCATCAAACTGC
This sequence comes from Pteropus alecto, assembly GCF_000325575.1. Classification (NCBI taxonomy): domain Eukaryota; kingdom Metazoa; phylum Chordata; class Mammalia; order Chiroptera; family Pteropodidae; genus Pteropus; species Pteropus alecto. The sequence continues at coordinate 10,417,933 of NW_006442491.1, read as the reverse complement.
TCTTTCTCATTATTATTATTTATTGTTCCTTGAACTCAGCAAGAAAAAGTGGCTCATACAATAACTCTAGCTGTGCCAAAATAAATAGACACACTCCTGAGCTGCTTAGGGTTTGGAGATACAAACAATACCGTGAAAAAGAAAATGCAGAATGGAGAATGTATATTTCCCTTTTGTCCCATTTTTTATGCCATCGATTCTACTCTCTTTGACTCAATGAAGAAAAGTATGCTTGAAATATCTCTACTTCTGAGTACTAATTATTTGAAAAACACTGAGAAGATTTAGATATTTCAATAACTCTTGTGAAAATTTTTTAAAATACCACAGACTTAGAAATTTTAGTTCTTGGCAGAGAAATAATTCAACTTAATTTGGGAGACGGTTCTTGAAAAAAGAATGCTACTAAACACTGTCATTAAATCTAAGTGCAAATATGGGGAAGAAATGTGGAAGATTGAAATCACTTAATATCACACCAGAACCACTCCTCTTACTACTTGTCATTCACAATTTTAACTTAAAATATTAAATTTTATTGCATGTAAACTTTTGGTTGAAAGTCTCTCCTGGAATTAGTTGAAAAGTTAAAGCATTTTCTTGCATAGAGGGAGGAATCAGGTCTTGTTAGAGACTCAAATAAATAAATATTACATGTATGAATGAGCGAATGAATGAATGGATGAACAAATCTTTCTTGGTTCTTTTCCATCAAATCTCTTTTCTTTCCTTTAAAAAAATTATCTGCTACTATTGCTTCTCCAATCTAGTTGTAAAATACTTTATGTCTACACATTCACCCATCTGGTAGACATTTGCTGTCATTTTTCTGTCCAGAATCTCTTCTTTCTTGGTAACAGAATTTATACATACCTTGATGACTTCTTTCTCCACAATTAGGTGATGTGATTTGGGCAGAGGTGATTCTATCTTCATATCCCAGGGTGTTCACATGATCGAGGCTCATGAGGAATAAACATGAGACCCAAATCCTTCTAATTGTTGTTCATCCCAAACTCTTGATGCAGATATGGAAGAAGGTATAGAAGGAAGTAGGTATAGAAGGTCTTGTCTATCTATTGGCATTACTAAGAATGTGAGAAACTGCTCTAGAGCTGTTGAATGAACTCTTGCCATCTTGGGTTGTGGTGGCAGAGTTTGTTTTGAAGAGTCCACTAAGAAAGGCTGTAATTCCTGAATGTTCGGTAGATATGATTTGAGATACTAGGTGTAATAGTTGCTGAAACCAATCATGGGTATTGAATTAATAAAATTTTTAATTTTGTTTACACCAGTTGAGTTGGGCTTACTGTCAATTTTCCAGAAGGATTTTGACAAATGTGTTTCCTCCAGAAACATGTCAGCATCTTCTTTTGGGAGAACATAAACTAGAATCACAGCAGTGTTACCTAGATAGTTTTCTTTATTGCTATCACTTCTAATTTTTCTTTCTTTCTTTCTTTTTTTTTTTTTTGGTATCTTCCTTGGTATTTTCATGCAAAGTAAATGCTGCATAAACCTCTCCATGTATTATTGTCCACATTCTAAGAATAGAAGAACTTGCCATCTATACTTTAGGTTATTAGATTGTCCTTGTTAGGACTATGGGTTAAATTGTGTGTCTGTGAAGTCTTTCTCTCATGACTGTGCTTTGGCTGAATCCTGTCTCTAGGGAGAGGAAATGTTTCTGTCACTCTCCCTCTTCCTGAGGAAGCATGTCTCCAGTCTTGCAAAGTCATCATACCTGAAAAAATCACCACCAGGCTATGATAACACAACAGATTCCTCCCATGTTGCTAATTATGTTGTCCCCCCCTTAAAGTCACTCACCTCTGCAGTGTCCCCATCACTGAGTGATTGGCTTTTCCTAGAACAAACACATACAGCATATGCTAAAAATGCAAAATCAGGAAAACTTCAGAAAAAAAATGAAAGAAAAAAGGCAGGTGCTGCTTTATGTTCTATTATTTGTAACATAATAGCTTTTCTTAATTCCTATTTTATTTCTCCTTGGTTTGACTCACATATAGGAGGTGATGGAGCATAGGGGTCCTATAGTCTTATCTTGAATCTTGGCCCCTCTGCTCACCAAGTATATAATCTTGGGCAAATAACTTAAACTTCTTCTTCTCTGTATTCTATATGGTAAAAAAGTTTTAATAACACATATCACATGATGATGTCAGAATTAAATGAAATAATAGATATAAAGTGTGTGGGACAGTGCTTTGTATTTAATAAGCGTTCAAGTAAGGTCAGATTCTGTTTAGTGGCTGGATAGTTTCTCTCTAATCTCCTGCCTACCCCAAAACTCCCCTTCTCCCTGCCTCAGGCTAGACTGATCACCTCCTTGCTCATTAGAATAGGTAGCTTCTTCCAAAGTATGACTTGAGGTGCCTCAGAAAGGTTTTCCTTGTACTAAAATATTTATCCCTTTGCTTCTGCTGAAATTTCCCTTTGAATCTGATTCTGTTTAATGTTGAAGGCCTCTATTCAAATGTAACAGCTTCCATTCTTACATACTTTTAGTTCATTTACTAATTTCCAGAAGAGATCATATTCTGGTGATGTGAGGAACAGAATGAGACAGTAAAAGGAGACAGTAGAAGAATTCAGTGCTCTGTTTCGTCCCGATTTCAGAGCTTTGGGTAGGATAAACTGGGGTATTGAAAGAAGGTGAGGACCCCACATGGCCAACCAGATATCCAGAGTCAACTGGTGAATAGTGGGTGTTGGACATCATTGTGAGGATTCCATCACCTCTTCCTGGGATGATGCAGTGGGGCATCCAAGGCTGCTGCCCATGCTGATGTCATAAAGTTACTCTAGGAAGCAGTCAGAAGTCAATCGGAACAGAAACTGATATAATTTGAAATCAGAGGAAGTTAAAATAGGAAATTGGACATACAGAAGATGGAAGATCTGATATACCAAATAAGAGGCTGGTGAAGACATGCAGCAGTTAGCAAAAGCAGAAAGACATTAACACCTCTAGAGCTAGAAGTAAGGTGGTGTACCTGAGATGGAAGCTAAGGCCACCTAACAAAAGTTTAAATTTCAGTATGCTTCTCTGGCAGGAACCAAAGCCATGGAGAAGGCACAATGTCTGCCTGAGATACTGCATATGAAAGAGAAGGATCAGGGAAATACCTTCCTCTTCCTTTTTTCTGCCCTCTAACCTCCTGCAAGGTCTCCCATTGGGTGAATTTGGCTGGAAGCTAGTACAGGAGGCTGCAGGTCTCTTTTCTATGGTAGATGGAGCAGATTAGGAGATAGGGCTAAGAATGATCTAAGAACAATGAAATGATTGGTACGGTACTGAGAGAAAGAAGGAAAACCACTTTCCTATGGTCCCATAAGAAGGGGACACTGAGGAATTTGAGTTGTCAAAATGTCTTCTTTATATTTGCCATGCATATCAGAGATTCGTGCTTAGTTTTTAGGTATGGGCTTACATGTAGAATACTATTCACTTTATTTTTTCTAAAAAGAGTAGTCCATGGAGTCTTTGCATTAGAAACAGCTGGAATGCTAGTTCGACATTCTAATTCCTGGGCCTCACACCAGATCTTCTAAAAGCATTTCCCTTGTTGTGGAACCCACTGGTTTGTCTATTCCTCTCTATGTTGTAACTGAGGTTTGTGTTCATAAAGCCTTTTGAATTTAAAATTAGGACAATCACTCCCTGAACAAGCTTTCCTCACTTCTTTTCTGTCCTTGATGATGGGTTATGCTATTTTTATGAAGTTCTAGCCTACTGGCCTGTTGAATATCCATCCAACGCTTCTGCTCATGACTTAGATCGCTGATGAGAAATGTCTCTTGTCCAAAGATTGATGATTTAACTCAAGAGAAGGGCAACAAATTCTCAAGCATATTAACAAATCTCTCATCCCAGAAACAGGGTTGCATAATTGAAAAGTTAGAAATAGAAACCAGAGGAATTCTTTGGTGCAAGAGGTCAGCAAGATAGACTCCCCAGCTGGATTGCAGAGCACGCTTGTCACTGGTCTTGGGAAGCCATTTCGGGCATTTTAAGTCAGTTGCTTTTTATTTACAGCAATGTTTCTGTAAATAATTTGGTTTTCATTGCTATCACTTGTGGTGTGTTGATGCGTGTGTAATGAGCCTAAGCCTGAATATAGATGCTTGGGTTAAATATTCTTCTGGTGCATGAGTTAAGACTGTATCTTCTGTGACCCTGTTTTCTCTCTTCAGAATGGGGATAGCTACTGTACTTCCCTTATAAAGTAGTTGGAAGAATCATTTATGTTCATTGAATAAGGATGTATTTGTTGAGTGCTCCCCATGTACTAAGCCTCATGTCAGAAATATAAAGACAGCATCATAGCTTTTAAAAAGGAGAATCTGTATGTGAAAGCAGTCTATACTTTGAGTTGAAAGCTTTTATTTAAAATACTTTAGTAAAATTAGTTGCTACAGCTGTAGTTGAGACAGGTAAGTATCAGTCTGTACTTATGGATTTGAAAGACAGATTTAGAATAGCAATGTCTTAAACTTCAGGATCTCCACAGAGGAGTCAACAATGCCTGGGGAGCTATCAGCAGGCTAAGTCCTCACTAAATGGAAGAATTAAAAATTGTAAGAGAAGGATGATTAAAAGACAAGAAAATTAGAAAGACTGGCATGAAAGAAATGCAAAGAGGAGCACTGCATAGCTCTTAATGTCTGCAGCAGTTATCCCTTAAGGCACTGGTCTGCCAAATAATTCCACCCCTGTTTGCAGTTTATGAAGTTTTTACAACCAAGGATAATACAGATGTGAGCAAAAATCTGTTTTCAGTTGTGCATAGATTCATCTTTAGTAAATAGTGCCAAACAGTTTTCCAAAGTAGTTGTACCATTTGCATGCCATCCTTATCAAAACCTAATTTTGGTTGTAATTTTATTTTAGCCGTTTTGATGGGTAAGTGTATGGGGGAAACACCATCACCAACAACAACATTAAAATTAGTACAGAATCCACTCCCCCTTAATAGTACTGGTGTTTCATTATACACTAAAGAAACTATGCTAGTATGGTAGTCATCTCCACATGATGGCTAATTTAACCAATACAGAGAGAACTTGAATCCTTTTAAATTAACAGCAAGGGCAACTGCATCTGGGTGGAGATTGAATATTTTAGTACAGGAAATATTCTAGATTTGTCATTGCTACATATTTAACCTAGAAATTTTTCTTAATCCACTAAGACCAGAGGGTATAAATCTCTCAACTGCCAGAATAGAGAATACGTGCATGCATTTTAGAGGAGAAAGAGCTTGAGACTCACAGAAGCCAGAGAACAGAGACACGCCCAAGAACAATCTCTGAGAGTTGGTTCCAGACAATAGCATTTTTGAACCTCCCCCAAGATTGAAGCCAAAATTGAGAACTCCTGTTATAGATAGACATGTAGACCAGGATGTCTCAAGTAATAATATCATTTAAGATTTTGGAGCTCAGAGCAGGTAGAAATTTTATTCCTATTAGTCTCTGGTAAAAAGCATTTTATCCTTCAAGGTACTTGAAGGGGACCAAATATTTTGCCTTTTGGGATACTGATTTTTAAGGTGGCTATTAAGAAACAAAAGACCCAAAAAGAACCTTTGACCCCATTTCCTTCCCCCTTTCCTGCCCGAGAGATTCATTTAGAAAAACCTGCTTCAGGTAGGAATCCTAGAATGTTCACCTTAGCCTCATTTGAATTGAGTAGGGTGAATGGAAGGGCGTCAAACGAGCCTATTGCTAGATTCCCCTTGTGTCTTGTTGTTTCTGGGTTACCTAGAAAATTTTATCTGCCATGTATGTTCCACTCTTCCTCAATTACTTGTGAACTACCCATTCTCACTTCTGAAATCTAAGACTTCGTTCTTTCACTTTTTTTCTTTTATCTAAAATGTCATATATACCCAATGTTGCCTTACTATCTTTGGAATTTTCCTGCTTATGTGAATTCCCAATGTGCATGAATTAATTTTTTTTTTTTTATTTTCTCCTGTTAATCTGTTAATTTGATTATTAGCCTAACTAGTAGAATTTAGAAGGTGGGAAGAAAAGTATTATTTTTTCTAGGCCCCACAGATTTTTTCCCTAAGAAATTTCTCTCCTCTCAATATAGATGGAATCTTATTTGCTTTGAAATATCCTCTCATCCTTGGCACTACAGATGAGAGAAACAAAAGCCAGAGAGATTTAGTCACTTGTCTAAGATCACACAACTAATTAAAGCATAACTAAGACTGGGTCATGAATCTCCTGTCTTTTCCCTTCTCCAACATCAATTTTCAAAACACAGACTTAAAATTTTTTAGAGTAACAAGTTGGGTTATTTAATTTTCCTAATATGCATAAAACTACTCACAGTTTGGTGCTGATCAAACATAGAAGGAGGTTCTTCAGAAGTTTATGAAAAAATCTAGAAAAATAAATTATAGGGAGCTTTTTAAAGGGAAACCCTAAAGGCTATCTAATACCCTTGACCCCCAAACTGTCTTTCAGATAATTCTAAAGATTAAATGCCAAACTTTAAAGGGGTCTCTGAAGGGTCTCAGTGTCTATTTATTGAAAATGGTTGTCTTTATTTTAACTTAAACACATGGGGCTGTTCTGGGGACATAAAGGAAGAAATAGATGGTATTACTTGAAGCCTTTGTGTGTATTTAATACTTTTAAAAGTAGTTTCTTCAAAGTCTACGGATATACATTTAATATCCATACTTAAAGTGGATAAGTTTTGAAAAAAGGAAAAATTCAGGTCTGCACTATATATTTATTGCTCCTTGTGCTTCACGGAACACAAGATAGTAAATCCGACAACTACTGATATTAAACTGTAATGTGCATGAGAGTCACTTGGAGAGTTTGTTAGAGAGACTCCTGGCCCAAGACTCAGAGTTCTTTAGAATCAGGTTTAGAGTGGTGTAGTAACCATGTCTTGTATTTTCTGTATTCTAATGCTTTGACATCTGAGATTTTGCTGACTCTGGAGGAACCACCCCTCCTGGTGCTAACCAATTCCTAGAGAGAGCAAACTCACCCTTGAGCACACTTTTCATATGCAAACCACTCAATCCAAAACCCGGGCTCCAATAGCCTTAATTATCAGGCCCTCACACCCTGAGCCTCACATTTGCCTTGATTATCCCAGGGAGAGGTACCAGACAACAAGGAATAGTTCCTGTGCCCCGGAGCCTGCTGAGATTATTTAAATGCTGCTTCTCCTGTTCCTTCCCTTGGAAATCATAATAAAGGCTCTTGACTCTCTCACCCTCTGTCTTCTAACTGATCCTGGTGTCCCCTGCCCCATTGTGTGGCCTACCCCCTCCTCTTAGGATCTGTATTATATAGTATCTTTACAATGGTCTTATCATACCTAAATAATTATCAAACCAACATTAAAATGAGTGAAATATAAACATTTGCATTTCTAACATGTTTTCAGGTGATGTTCATGTTGTTCATCTTGGGGATACACTTTGGAACCACTTTCTTTAAAACGTTTGAAAGCTACTATGTTTATGTCTGTTGGTGGGAGATGGAGAGTGAGGGCAGAAGCTGATGGAGGGTCCTGTGGTGACATACAGAAAATGGAGATTTTTGTAAAAGCTGTTTCACCTACTTATTACACTTCTGTGCAATTTATTAAATCATATTAGCATCTCATTGAGTCCTCATATGAGAGCTGTGTTATTATTTTTCTATTCTAATATTATGGTCTTTGTTGAGTTACGTGGGAGAATTAGATTATAGAAACTGTTTATAATAGAGCATTGGTTTTAAGCCCAGCTGTGATTCTGACCCTGAGTTGCATGACCCTGAGAAAGTTACTTCATATTCCTGAGCCTCGATTATCTCTTCTATAACCTGGTGATTAATAATAATAATAATAATAATACTTCCTCATAGGGTTAATGTCAGGATTAAATGGATTAAATGCAAGAAAGTGCTTAGTACAGACCATGTTATATAGTTAGATTTCAAAATGTGAGATTTTGTTATTGAAGTTATTTTGGATATAAAACAGAGGACTATAACCAATTTCATTGTCTTTCCCTTTATACAATATACTCTTATGCCTGGAATTTTGACTTAAGAACAATGGCGTATGATCAAAGGAATCTAAAAATAAGATTCCACTTTATTTGTTGTTCCACAAAGCAGAAAACCAGAATCCCCGGATGAAACTCCCTGACATTGTTTTCTAAGTGATACAACTACAACTGATACAATCTTATCCCAGGATTTATGTCAGAAGAAAGTCATTGCTTTTCAGGATATGCTTCAGTTTCAGTCCTCCTGTTGGCAAGGCCAATGGTGCAATGATGCGCAGTGTGATTCCTTCACATGTGGCTACGTGGTCAGAATAGCTGCTTTGCAAGAACAGCTCTTTCCAACACAACGTGTCTGCTATATGCATCACTTTTGAGTCATGCCACTTCGGGTCACAGGCGAGCTTTCACTTGTAAGCACTTTGAGGTGCTCTAACAGGAAGGAGGAAATCACTATTTCTTCGTCTATCACCAATATAAGTGAAGGATATACTCTGATTACAGTATCCTTTTTATTTGTGAAGGCCAAATCAGTAAGAAAATAACTATTTAAATTTCCAGATATCCAGCTGTGTCAAGATTAAATTTGGTCATTGTGCATTTACAGTGCATCTTTTGCGATAAAAAATAAGGCACACCTGATATTCCTTCTGAGCTAAAAGCACTGACAATTTTGGCTCAGAAGAAAAGATGATATATTTTAAAAAAAGGAAAAAAAGGAGGCTGAAGAAGAATATTTTAATAGCATTGATTGAGTGTGCTAAACAAGCAGTTATGGGGTAACTGTGAATGGTGTTGAGATTTCTATATCGAAGGGGTTAGAGACATAATTGTAACCGAAGTTTACAAAGTTTACAAAGTTTACAAAGTTCCCAAAGTTTAAAGCAGTGTTTTAAAAACTGTGGCTAATAACACACCTATAGGTCACAATCGGCATTTAAAAAATTTAAAAATTAAATAGAACAAAAAATATCAGAGTGCATCACTCTTTCACTCTTAGTAAAGGTACAAGTATTTATATAGAGGCTTGTGTGCGTGCGTGTGTGTGTGTGTGTGTGTGTGTGTGTAGTTTGTGACATACAACCTACTTTTTCAGTGGGTCGTGGCAGAAAAAAAAGTTTGAAAAACACTGCCTTAAGTATTTTTTGAAATGATTTTATTTGGGATATGAACACAGAGCTAAATTATTTTGGATCCCATAGCAAGCTTCCTTTTAAATCTCTTTTATTTCTTCTGATTAGTCAATCTCCATTTGTTGCTAAAACATCTCCATCTGCTCTCTAACTCTTATGAGTTTCCCTTTTAAGAGAAGAGAAGCAGGCCTCGGGCTTCGAGTCTAGAGCAGAAAGGGTTTCTATTTATGGTAAGTACTGCCGATTTTCTGTTATGTTGTATTGGACCTTCTCACATACTTTCGTTTCCCTGTTTCTACTTGTTGTTCCACAAGGATTCTTATTTTCTTTTTTGGTAATTTTATTTAAGCAAATAATTGTTGCAAAGAAAATGTTAAGTAGTTCATCTATCACAAATAATGTTAAGGAAGATCTGGGACTGGCTGAGGAATTTGGGAATCAGTGTGCTTGGGTGTCCTTGGCTGTGTTACTCTGGACATCCCCCTGGCCAGCATGATGGGAGCCCTCTTCATGAAGCTGATCAGACTGATTGTCAAAGGCATTTCCAGACTTCCCAGGTATTGCAGGTAACAGCTGCATTTCTTCCATAAAAATGAAGAAAACAGAGGCACTATGTCCCAGGAAGTCTTATGTCCTGGCCTCTCACTGCTAATATCTTAGCATTGTGCTAACGTTTTTACCAGGGACAATGTGTTGGGTCTTGGAACTATTCAATTTTTCTTAGATCGGCCACATCATCTTGATTATATATATTTCTTATACCTAAGTATTGCTTCAGCGGGGAAAAAAACCGCCAACCAAATGGGGAAAATCAAATGGGGTGATGATACAGACCCACTGGAGACAGGTAACCAAGCTCACATAGCCAGGTTCAGTGGTCACTCTGAGATCTGGCTGTACTTCCTGGCAAGGTCTTGATGGAAAATTATTTGGGGCCTTTATGTGCAGAGAAACCTGAGAAAACCAAGTATAGTCTGACGCCTGAAGTCCAACTGGCCCTGCTCTCTTTTCTATGATGGAAGAGCCTAAAAATAAAATAGAGGCAGCAAGTGTTAATGCAGGCATCAGTTCTCTTTCCTGGTACAGATAACACCCCTTTATTGCAAGAGTAAGTAAGCTAGAGGATAAATTGAGAGTTGCCTTTGTCCTGTCCTAGACTTTTCTGTATGAACACCAGAGCTAATTTTCTTTCCTTCAATTAGCTAGGCACAGGCATTATTGGGATTCTCTTCCCCCACCCCCAGGGATGAGAGCCAGGAGAACTGCTAAAATGACATGTGCATCTTCAATGAACTGGCCCCTTCATCATGGAACCTACAAAGGTGGTGACTCCACTCCTTCTCTCATGGACTGGAGTTGTTCTCTTGTGTGTCAAGACTCAATTTCCATCCCAAACTGTTGTGAGTCTTCCTTCCTCTCCCCTCCTGGATCTTTCCCTGAGTGACGTCATTTGAGAGGTTACATGCTGATTCTGATGGGAGATGACTTTGTGAAAGGAGGTAGCAGATTTTGAGAGAAAGGCTCAATTTGAGTACAGAGGAAAAACAGACAGAATGAATTTCCCAGGCGATTTATGCCTTTGGCAAGTTGTTCTAGGGGCTTGAGAGAAAGAAGATGGGACCAAAGGGCTTTGCCTTTCAGTTTAAAAATAGCCAGCCTTGGGCTCCTCCTCTTCCTGCTCCTGTCTCCTCTTCTCACAGGGAGAGCTTTTGAAAGGGATTCCCCTCCCCCATCCCATTTTGCCTCCCCAATTCCTCCCTTCTTCCACCCCCTCTGTGACGCCAGTTCATTTGAATGGCAAGATTTTTCTGAGCTAGGATAAGTGAGATACAGGAAATCACTACTGAAAGACTTCTTTATGCTTGGTGTCATCATCACCTTAGTATGAGGGACAACTAAAAGGTCCAGTGACAAAAGCAGAGGCCTGGGCCAGCAAGAATGTTTGAGGACCAAGAGGTGATGGACACAGAACTGATCATCCACAGAGGTCAAGGACCCACAGCTTAGGCAGTGAACTTTACTTCCTTGGATCATATTGGCGGGACTTTAGATCGCACTCTGAAAAGTCAGATTTTAAAGATGGTTTGTCAGGTGATGACAGTCAGAATGAGTGGGCAAATCAAAACACTGCCCACCCCCACCTTCCCGACCAAAAAAAATATCTTGATAATTTGTGCACCTGTATGGCCAGGATTACCTGGTGAAGAAATAAGCTTCCTTAGACTGAAAATTAATTTTGAGTTGATTGTACCCTATTATAGCTGAGCCCAAACCTAGGGTGATTCTGTTTATACCAAGGATGATCTACATTGTTTTAGGTTTTCAAGACGGGTAAATGTTCAAATGCTTAAGTGGCTTGACACTCTATAGAACAGAATGGAATATAGTTTTCTGTTATCTAAACATTTTTGCCACATATATTTAGATCAGTGGTTCTCAAACTGTGGTCCCCAGACCAGTAATATTGTTATCAGCATCATTTAGGACCTTGTTAGAAATGAAGTTTTTAAGGTTTCAACCCAGAACTGAAATCAGAAATTCTGGAAGTGGGATATGTTTTAACAAGTAATCCAGGTGGTTTGGATGAAGCCTCAAAATTGAGAATCTCTTATTTAGATAACTCAGAAAGCCAACCTTCTTTACTTATTTTAGACTTGAAGGTAAAACTGCTGAAAAAAGAAATATATTCTATAAGGTGGCACAAATAATTTTTCTGAAGCTCACAACTTATTTGAAATCCTTCAAAGTATACATTAGATGGGATTAAATATAATTATGACCAACTTTGTGGAATTGTACCCATTCTCAAAGAAGTACCTTAAAATAAATGTATGTATATTGAATCTTTTCCCCTTTACTAATGTTCATTATAAAATTGGAGAAATATTTCATGACTGGAGAAGAGAAATGTTTTCAGAAGATCAGAAAGTGGCAATATGGAATTCAGAGAAATCTTTTTAAAATCATTTTTTTAAAAAAAAAATGTGATCATGTTTCTGGTAACAGCATTGCAAATGATAGATGCCAAATATAGATGTCATCATATTGTGTTTTTATGTTTGGTAATAAATGACAGCTAAGTTAATAGAGCACGCTGGAATAAGTTAAATTCTCCTTATTTTCAAGGTTTCTCAGAGAAATAATATGAATTTTTCCCCCTTGCTTAGCCACCATTCTCCAATATTTCATGACTAGCTCCTATAAAGGGATAGAATGATTTGAATAAAAAAAAGAAGGGCGAAATTCAAAGTGCACAGGTAAATCTAAATGAAACACATTTACCGAAACATAAAATCCTAGGATACCGAAGTATTTTTATGATATAAATCTCAGGGTAAGATAATCAATGAGTATTTTTAAAAAATTATTTGTATAATAAGATTTGCCAGTAACTATCTCAGTGAAAGCTAGAGTAGTCCTGCAGGCTTGATGATATGTGGTTCGCTAACCTTAAATTTCAAATAAAGCAGCCAGAAGTAGAAGAAATCTGGAAGACACCAAAGTTCTAGAAAGCAAAACTCCAGAATAAAATGGACTTTAGCTTTGTACATCAAATGCTATTTCCAGGTCGGGCATCTTTCTGTAATCAGTCATGTATTTGCAACACCAACACTTGCTAACTTTCCAGAGAAGAATATAAGCAAATGAATGGTTTGGGTGGTCTCATAAATCCAGCTCCCAACTCTCCCACTTCAAACAATTTAATTTCACTAGAGGTACATGGTTTCAATAACTGTAAAGGAAATAAGAATTATTTTAGAACTTTCTTGATACATAAGTAAGGGTCATTTATATTACTATTTTCTGTGTTAGGGAAACAAATGCACAAAGTATTTCAGCTGGCAATATTTTTTTCCTTAATACAATTATGCTGTGGCTGAGACCATATTTTGGAATCTGTTTGTTTTCCATATTGTCTCATTTGCCAGTTAGATTTTCTTAAGAGCAAAGGTTGCTACATTTGGGTTCCCTGTGTTGTGACTTCAATAGGGGCTTAATATTTGCTGTCCCCTGATTTGACAATTCATATCCAAAACTTGACCTTTTTCATCTCCCATGTTACTGAAGCAGATTTGCTAAAGCAATCTGGAATTTGTACTTTAAGGCCTAAAAGAAAACTTAGCTTTCCTATCATGCATCCATGTGATTTTGTAGATGAGGAAACGGAAACATAGTGATGTTAACTGAAGGTCACATAGGGACTTGTGAGAAAAAAACATCTTATAGAACCTGCAACTCCCAAATCTCTATCTTGGTCTTTTCCTATCATGACCACTGTTACAAACAGTAATTAACAGTCAAGTACTAGATAAAGCAATGTGCCACTTCCAATTTCTTGTCCATTTACTTAAGCTTCTTTGCCTGCTCCTACCAATACATACCTCACAGAAGGATGTTCTTAAGAGCTGAGCACCTGAGAGCATGGTTTTTTCCCTATTTTTGAATGGGTAGATTATTTGACAGTTGGCTGGGCCTTGAGAAAATCCTAAGCTAAAAAGACATTTTTATGTTACTTAAAAAATAACTTTGCCTTTGGTCTGGCATTATTTCTTTTTCCCTTTTTTGTAATAAACTCTTATTATGTTTATTTTCAAACACACTTTGACAAGGAGAGAGGATATGTTATTGATCCCCCCTAACCTAGCCCAGATTCACCAATTACTGAGGGTTTGTGATACTTGCTTAATTTTTTCCTTCCTCTCTCTCTTTTCCAAATTCTTTTAAAGTAAATTCCAGATGTCATTTCACTTCACCCCTGCATTCTTCAGTACACATCTCTACAGAATTATAGATATTTTGCTACATAAACCTAATACTATTATTACACCTGAAAATTTTAATTAAAATATTATCAAAGATCCAGTCTGTTTTACAATTTCCCCAATTGCCTCAAAAATATTTTTAAAGTTATCTTTTTCATTATTTATCTTTGTGGCTATGGGTTCAGGATTCTAGCCAACACTGCAAACTGAGAGAGAGAGAGAGAGAGAGAGAGAGAGAGAGAGAGAGAGAGAGAGAGAGAGAGAGAGAGAGAAAACGAAGAAGA
>NW_006442491.1:10330234-10403682 GCF_000325575.1 Pteropus alecto | reverse complement strand
CAGGTGGGATAAAACATTAATTAAATAAAAGATATTAAAGCATAGTGTATGCATTATAGTCAAAAGATAAAAGAGAGAGAGAGAGAGAGAGAGAGAAAGAGAATGATGACGAAGAAGTAAACTTTCTTAGCAAGAAGGGTTTTCCCAAATTCTCACAGCTCTAATCTGGATACCATTCAGTGTGACAGGCTTCTCACTGGGTTCCCACAGCTGGTTAGTATTTTGAATTCCAGCCCCATGAACTCATATCAGGCTACATGGGCTAATGTTCAGCGCCCAACCTAGCACTGATATCTCCAATGACAGAGTAATGGAGCAACCACGGGTATTGTCTGCCTCTTTCTAAATGCACTGTCATCTGTGTTATTCTTCCATCTCTGCAGGGAGTGAGTGACTCTAATGCCTCTTGGAAGCATTTAAGCCATTATGGAGGCAAAAATAATGCCATTCAAGCATCTTTTGTTGAAAGACCAATAAAATAACCTGCTATATTGTGAACAAGCTTCTGGATCTTCAGGGTCCCATAAGGCTTATTCAAATGCACATCTCTTCACATTCATGTTTCTGCCTCATTGAGCTTTGAGAAAGATATAGGGAGATAAAATAGGGAGGAAGATTGCTTTCAAATCTTCGGTATTGTAAATAATGCTGCAACGAACATAGGGGTACATATATCTTTTGGGGAAGGATTTGTGAGGAATGGGTAAAAAAGTGAAAGAGATTAAGAAGTACAAATTGCCAGTTATAAAAATAGTCATGGGAATGTAAAGTACAGATTAGATAATATAGTCAATAATATTGGAATAATTATGTCTGGTGTCAGATGGGTACTAGACTTATCAGGTGATCACTTCATAAGGTATACAAATGTCTAATCACTGTGCTGTATACCTGAAACTAATATAATAATGTATGTCGACTATAGCTGAAAACATTTTTTTTTTTAATGTGAGAAAAAATGAGGAGAGAAAAAATATGAAGAGATATATCACAATTAGATATAGAGTTAGTTTAGGCACCGAATTTTGATCATCACTTTCTTATCAGCTCATAACAGATAAAATTTATTAGATAAAAGACAATTTTTTGCTTATGGCAAAGAAAACATTTCTTCCATAAGAAGTTACATCTAAATCAGAGCTCCTCTATTGGAAAACATGGCAAGCCTTTCTTTTACTCTCTTTTTTTTTTACAAGCCTTTCTTTAAATGCCCAAGACATGTTATTTCAGGGACACCTACTTGACCCTTTCCAGTGCTTCAAAGACTAAAAAATACTTATTCAATGATGCCTGAAATTTGAATTTTTTCATTTTTCTTAATGTAAATATTTGTCTCTTTTCCATCTGCATTGATTTATAACTTAGTGTGAATAAGAATAACTTCCCCCCCCCCACCCCCAGTGTTTTTGAGGCATAATTGACAAATGAGAATAGGTTTTGAGAAGGGGTGGTAGGAGAATACATGAACACTAGACTTTTTAGAAGTGCAGAGGGTGCTTATTGGAATAATGGGCATAAAGGATCTGATGTCTGTTCTAATGGAGCTTTATATTCCAGTTAGGGAGAATGGACCATAAACTTAGAAACAAACTCATAGACAAAGTCATCTCTAATCTTGGAAAGTCACTACAAGGACAATACTAGACAGTGTCTGTTGGCAGGTACTTAAAAGGATGCCTGTGGTGGGGGACTACTTTACAAAAGGTGTGAGATTTGAACAGGAAATTGAATGAGCTAAGGAACCAGGCATGAGAAGGTTCTTGGCAAAGAACTCTAGGGGAGAATAAACCAGGCCTAACGGAAGTCTGTGTAGGTGGCATTTGTGACTGGAGCTTGTAGGTTGGGCTAGATCTTTTTGGATTTTGTAATTCATGGCAGATAGCTTGTATCTTGGGCCTGGATGGCATCTATATGGCAGGTATATGAAAACCCTTCTACAACAGGGATTCTCAGAATTTAGTGTGCATCCAAATCACCTGAAGAATTTGTTATAATTCACATTGCTGGCCCCATCCCAAGATTTCTGATTGAGCAGGTCTGTGGTGGGGCCTGAGATTCTGTATTTCTGGAAAGTTCCCAGGGGATGACTAAGCTGCTGATTTCAAGGTCATGTTTTGAGAACCATTGCTTTAAATAGCAACTTCAGGTGTCTGTGAGTTTTGTCCATCCTTTGAAGTTAGCCCAGACAAGAGATTTCTAAATGGAGGTGTTTAGGTAGCAGGTGTTTTGATGTGTTTCTCACTTATCTATCTTTCCCAGAATGCGTTGCTTTTCTCCTTTTTAGAATGAATCTGAACCTCTGTTTAATATTCACCTGCCAAAATAGAGAATTTTTAAATGTCATCAAATCATCTTAGTTAAGAGTCACTCTCTCCAGGTTCCCAGACACACTGTCCTTATGGGGGCAGTGGGCTGTGGCAGCTGCAGCACAGGTGCTGCTCTCAAGAGTCCTAGGTTTCCTGCGTCCCCATGCTCCTCTCATTGTGGGGCTCCCTGAAAATGTACTCCATCTTCCCAGACATTTATGCAAGAGTAAAACAGTTAACAGAGGCCAGCAGCATCGTTGATCTCCAACAGGAAGTGTTCAGACTGTTAGGAAACACAGGCGAGCAAATGTTTACTGACCGTGTAATTAATATGATGCCTTGCCCTGTCTATCGGCCCTTAGCACCATATTTCCTGTTCAGGGCAGTGGAAAGAGAAAATATTAGTTGCTGTTTCACCAAAGAAAAAAGTGTCTTCCAAACGAACACATGATCTATTAGCAGTCCTGCCTAGTCTTCCCATGGGAACAGGCATTTTACTTTGTTTTACAGCTAATTTCTTTCTTACAGCAGGTTCCCAGACACATCAAATGCCTTGCATATGAGGCTGAAGTCAAGATTTATAGTCCAGGCTCATGTAATTCAATGTCAAACAACTCTGATAACATAAGGGCTGGAAGTCAACCATTTTCTCATGAGTTCTCATAAAGAAAGTCATTTTAGCCAAATTGAGTTTGAAAAGCGGGTGTGTCTCTGTGATTTGATGGATGCTCCCTACCCAGGAGCCCCAGGAAAGAAGCTAGCTACTTTCTTTTGCTACTGTAGCAACAGAATCTGAAACAGTTGAAGTGATTCCCAATTGATATTGTTGGATTTTGGATTTTGTTGCTTTTTTCTCTATTGACTTCAAAAGGAGAATAAGAAACTCAATGCTTTCACCTCTGATGGTGCATTGTACTTACTTTTCCAGCTTTGATTTCTTTTTCCCTGTCTTATTGTTTGCTTGGCATCTGTCTGTGACCCATGCATCATGAGGGTCTATTTCGCTGGAGTAAAACCTCCACTGTGCCAAGAGTAAGTTGGAAAAAAGGGTGTTTTCTTTGGTTCTTGTGAGTAGGTTCATGGGTTCACAGACTCTTGGAGAAGAAAGAACCTTGGGGATCACTTAAATCAGTCTCAATTTTACAACTGAAGGGGAAGGGAAGTTAAGTGGCCTTCCTAAGGGTGACCCAGACAGCTAAGAGTAAGATCAAGGGTCTAGTGATTCCTCATCTTAATTCCATATTAAGATGGCTATTGGGTATTAAAGTCGAGGCAAAGAGTCACTTCCTTTAGCCCAGTGCTTTCTAGGTTATGATGTGCTCAACTACTTGATATAAGGAAGCTGATTATATACATCCCTTAACAGAGCTGGTGTTTTACCAAAATTATCTCAGAAGTCTTGTACAGAAACCTGTCCTGTATTGGAGCTGAGCACTTACAGAGAAAAACTGTTTGGGCTTTCTGAAGAGTAGTCAGAAAGAGAGATATTGAGGATGGCTTCAGGACCCTACAAGGTTCTTCACCTGCAATACAGAGTATTGAGTTTGTTCTCTTCTCAAAATACCCAGATTAGAAAAAAAGCAAAGCAAAATTAATAAATCGCAAAGCAATTCCAAGACATGGTTTTAGTTCCTACATCTCTAAATTTTTTAAAATTAAAAATTGCTATTATTTGGTTAGCACAAAGCTCACCAAAATGCACAAACATGGCCATCAGGTGGAGAAATGTGTATTCTGGAGGTCTTGAAATTCAGAGGAGAGCAAAGAGGACAGGCAGAGCTCAGGCTCTGGGGAAGCCTCATGGCCAATAATCTCATTGTAACAGACAGAATGGGTGACAGTGACACTAATGATGATAAAGACAGAGGTTGGGAGTAGGGGTGGGGAAGCCTTTTGCTCTCTAACTGCCACATAAACCTAGCCTGAGATAGTAGTTGTAAGTATTAGTGACAAAAACAGAGGAATCAATCCCCAAACAAGGCAGTAATGGGCATCTTTTTCACATTGTCCATCCTGGCATGAAGCAGTCCTACTCCAAGTGTGGTACCAGGACTAACAGCATCAGTATCACCTGGGGGCTTGTTAAAAATGCAAATTCTCAGGCTCACCTTAGACCAGCTGAATCAGAGTCTTTTGGGGAGAGGCCCAGAAATCTGTTCACACAAGCTCTCCAGTTGATTCTTGCTTATTTACCCTAATGTTTGAGAAGCATTGGTGAGAACTTGTATTATGGACATATGAACACAACTTTGTGAAGGAGATATGTTTTTGTTGGGACTATATAGGAGGATTTGGTGATTGAAGATTAAAGTCTGATTTTTTAAATTTTTTTTGCTTGTATACTTGGTTATAGAGATAACTGGGATACTAAAAGGAAATTTACTTTTCCTTTCTTGTTCAACTAGAAATTTATTATACAAATTATCATTGAATTGTAGGTGATTGAATTAAATCCAGAATTTAGATGGGTTTTTCTTAGCACAAAAGGGGACTGAAATGTGGGGTTTTATGCTCCCTCAGGACTCAGAAAGTCAATGTTAGAGAAGAAAGGGAACCTTCTTCCCTTTTGGAATTTTCAACCTCTGTTTCTTCATCTGTAAAAGTGGAAGAATAATAGCTGCCTCATACTGTTCTTGTGAGGATTAAAAGGTCAAATGAGGTGGTTTTTGTAAACAAAATATCTAGAATCTTGCTTAGCCCATGGCATATTCTCATGTAGTAGGGGCATATGATTATGCAATAATGGCTAGGGTGATAATGATATTAATTCCTGTTACACAAACAGGATTCAATTCAGAGAGTAGCAGTCTTCCTTGGTAACTTCTAATGTACCAAGGTTTAAATGTATATCTTATTTGGTAAAGGATACAGATCATAATAAGTGTACAACTCCATGACCGTCACAAAGCAGTTACAGACCAGTGCTTAAATCAAGAAACAGAACATGGTCAGCTCCCGAAGTCTGCATGACCCCACTCAGTCACCATTTCTCCACAAATAGTTGCTATTATGATTTTAACAGTAAGTTTTTTTTTTTCTGTTTTTGATACTTCATATAAATGAATCATAGAGCATATGCTTTTCTGTGTCTAAGCCAGACACTTGTGCTAATTTTTTTAATGAGATTGATCCATATTGTAGCATATTATTATAAATTGTTCATTCCCAATGCCGAACAGTATCTTATTGTTTAAATATACCATAATTTCTTTACTTATTTTATTCCTGATAGATATTCGGTAGATATTATTTTCAGTTTTGGCTATTATGATTAGTGATCTATGTATATTTGTGAACATGTTTTGGTGAACAAATGTACATATGTCTGCTGGGTATATACCTAGGGGTAGAATGGTTGGGTTACAGGATGTGCATGTGTAAGTTTTAATCATACTGCCAGATGTTTTTCTAACATGGTTGCACAGATTTATACATTCACCAGCAGAGGATGAAGGTTGTGTTTGTTCCAATTTTTCACCAACACTTGATATAATCTGCCCATTCTGGTGGTATACATGGAATCTCACTGAGGTTTTAATTTTCATTTCCCTAACAAATAGTGAAATTGAGTACTTTTTGACCTGGCCACTTAGATATCCTCTTTTGAGAAATATGCATTCCAATAATTTTCTCATTAAAAAAACTGTGTTGTCTTTTTCCTATTGATTTGGAGGCAATCTTCATATGTTCTAGACATGAGTACTTTGCCAGATATATTTATTTCAAATATCTTCTCCTACTCTATGCCTTGTTTGTTTTTGTCCCCAGTAAAATTTTGCATGGCTCTAAATTTTCTGAAACTACAAACGGAAAAATACAAAACTGCCAGTTACATTTGAATTTCAAATAAAAATCATTTTTCTAGTATGAATATGCCCCCAACACTTATAGTGCATCTTTGTAAATATTTATAGGAATATCTTTATAGTAAAACTTATTCATTGTTTATCAAAAACTCAAATTCTACTGTTGCCCTGTGATTTTATTTGCTAAGTATGTCGACTCTACTCATACTTTTTTTTTTTTATTTCAGGGCTCAAGTATTTTTAGAGGTGACAACACAGAGCTCTGAAGGAGGAAGAGGTGCTTGCTTAACCAATTATAGCCATTTGATCAGTTTTGGAGCCTCATCTAACATAAATAAAGGGATTTTGAAATCCTGCTTTTTTTGGTTAAACTTATACTTTCCATGTCTTCAAACTAAACTATTTCTAAGTTGTTTTTATAGGATGTATAGAATATTTGTATAGATGAGATTCTATTCAATTTAGACTTTTTCTCTCCCTGTTTTTGAGCCACGCACTTCAGTGTTCAGTGGCCAGTATTAGTGAAGGTCTAAATGGAAAGTAATTTAGTGACTCAGCTCTTGCTTCTGTTTACTTTCCTCAGACTTCGTAACTACTTTCCTCAAAGTCATATTTGCTGAGGGACTGAGTAGCTTGGAGGTAAAGTACAGGAAAAAACCGTGGTTACTGTGGCTAGTGCTAAAAAAGAAGATGTATTAGGAGGAAAACATAGCAAGAAATTGGTGAATGGATGCTAGAAATAGAGGCAATGGAGCTGATTCTGAGGAAGACAATTACTGCCAGAAGCAAGGAGGCTATAACAGCGGAACTTAGAAAAAAGAAAGGAATAAGGAAAAGAGTGTTCAGTTCAATAAACAACATATCTTCTGCCAAGATTTTAAAAAGTCAGAGGGTACAATGAAATTTATGTTTGAAATGGGTTAAGGAAAGGGAATTGTCAGTTAGAAGAAAATGCTACAGGTCATGTAGTGAAGAAGAGAATATGGAAGATGCGTAAAAGGAGAAAAAAAAGAACAGAATTCAGGGCAATGCAATATTGCACATCAGAAAGTGCTCTGGGAAGGAAACTCAGAAAATGAGGTCTGGTCTTGATTTCAACATATTAAGAAGACATTGGGCAATTTAGTTAGTACTCATACCCACCCATTTCTCCAACTGTGCTATTAGGCATTGGTCCTCACTACTCAAGGTGCGGTTCTTGGACCAACAGCATCTGTATCATCCCAGAGCTTGTTAGGAATGCAGAATCTAGCCTTCTCTCCAGATCTGCTGAATCAGAACTTCTATGGGTAGTGTTCAGAAATCTGTGTTTCAACAAATGCCCTAGATGATTATGTAGGTTTCTGATGTTTGAGAAGTACTGGCCTACCTCAATGTTTTTTAAACTTTAAAGTATATCACAATCATAGGTCTTGTTAAAATCCATTCTGGTTCCATAAGCCTAGGGTAGGTCTGACAAGCTCTCAGGTAAAGCTGGTACTACTGGTAGCAACGATCTAGGATGACTTCTAAGCTCTTTTTGAATTAAAAAAAATTAAGAGAGGAAGAATTGTAATTAAAGAGAAAAGTAAGAGATAAAAGGTAATAAATCTATATCTGCATATACATTAATGTGGATGGTGGTATTTATGAGATAGTTTTTCATAATAATTGTATTGTATTTCTGTATTCACTCTATTAGAGGTTGTGTTTATGATTTTAAGATAAAGTTATTCTAGAAAAATTTACATAGGTAATGGCTTCCTGATTATCATTGCCCTCATAGTAGAATGTAGGTAGGAGTCTTTCACCAAAAAATGAATTTTTGTGAGTTAGTACTTATGCAAGACCCACCCACACTTAAGTGTTTGTAAACAAACATGAACATTTTCTGGACAGATATCCAAGCAACAAATCTAGATAGACACCCGAGCCAGTGTAGGCCACAAATGTCTTGGCCCCAGCATAGCTCCCAGGCCTGAGGAATCACAGCCTATACCACATTCTAACAAGGCAAACCCCAGACCCTTAGAGTTCAGGCTACAGGAAGTGGCAGGAAGCTCCTGGCAGGCAGCCTCCAGGCCTCAAGATTGACTTGGGAATTTAAGTGCACAAATGTCTTGGTCCAGAAAATTGTCATGGTAGAAGACTGGCCTATCATCCAGTCTTGTGGGCAAGACAAAAAAGTCAACTGGATGATGGGCGAAAACATCTCTGTTCAAGGACTTTGAAATAGAGATAGGATGTGAATGGGGGAAAAAAGATGGATCATAAGTTTATTTTATCAATATCAATGATGATAATGATGATGATGATGATGATGCTGATGATGATATATTTTGAGCACCTTAAAGTGTCGATCTCCTTTTCAAAGCTCCTTGTATATTATTTAGTCCTCATAATAGCTTTGTGATTTGGGCTCTATTCATTAACTTCATTTTGTAAATGAAGAAACAGAGGTCACAGATTGCTTAAATAATATTCATAAGTTGTACTGCAATGAAATGCTGAAAGCTTGTAATAAGTCATAGAATATAATTTAAAAGTCACTATGCTCAATGTTTCTTAATGCCTATTAGATCGAATATGGGCTGGAGTTTGTGTAACAGTGTGGAGTAGCATAAGTAGTGGAAATTTGATACAGGAATGTTTGCTCCTAACATCGCCACTGATTAGGTGATTGTGGTAGGTTGCGAAAATGGTTCCAAGTCTTTTCCTTTTCTGTAAGCCATCCCTGTAACGAGATTTTGCAGCAATTCCCATCAAGAGGTGGAGTCTATTTTTCTGCCCCTGGCTTTGTGATTTTGGCCAATTAAACGTGGCAGAAGTGAAGCCTGGCCCTCAAGTATGCACGCTTGTGCATACTTCTTGGAACACTGCTCTAACACCATGAGATATAGTCAAGGGTAACTTGCTGAAGGATGGGCATCACATGGACTAATCACCACTGATGTCCCAGCCTACAGCCATCCAATCATCAGACATAGACTGAGGCAGTTCTAGCCAGCCAACCTCCAACCGACTCACCATGAATTCACATGGCCAAGATCAGCTGAGCTTGGCCCAGAGCAGCAAGACTGCCCAGATGACCCATGCCCTTGAAAGTAATAATTTAGGTTGCTGTTTTAGGATACTAAGTTTGGGATGGTTTATCATGTAGCAGTAGATAATTGATACAGTACATGATCCAGGTGAAACCATTTAAACCCTACAGAATTTTGACAGAACAATGCAGATGAAGTCACCCTCCAGACATTTTGTGATTTCTTCATCCTGAATGGGATGTGATATCCCATTCAGCTTTATCAAGAACTTGGAGCCCACTTTCTTATCCATGTTATAGTTGTATGTTCAGTGGCTACAGGATTAATTCTCAAGGTCCACTGTAAACTGAGACCTACCATGTGAACATGTTGGCAGCCCACCATGATCGATCTTGTCTCTACACCTCACCATGGCTTCTCATTCATGGTGAGCCTTCCTTATTCTCTTCCTGCCCTCTGGGGGATGTTCAGCAATCCACCAAGGTCTACATGTGGCTTGCCTCTTTGAATCTTTAATTAGTGGGGTCTTGAATCTTGATTGCTTCAAGGGTGGCCAATGAGTTTGACTTCCTAAAACAGATACTCAAAGGATATAAAAGATATTCATTAGAGTCAAGAAAAGCAGAGAGGTCATCATAACGTCCAGGAAGATAGCACATTTTTTTTTGAAACTCACTATCACTTTGGTAAGGAGATAAATGATTACTTGACGAGATCTAGTTTACTTTCTATTGAGAATGAACTTTCTTTAGCTATTTATAATGTTAATTTAAATTGTGGGTAGAAGACAATCTAATCTGTTAACTATGATCTAGGTTCCTTTAACTGCTGTGTGAAGGGATTAGGTTTTCTGTCTTCTAGAAAGGAAAGAAAAAGGATCCCAGTTTTGTTGGTAACTGCCTCACTGAAGCTGTCTGAGTGTGCCACATGTGTGTGGTTTAGCTGGCGACCGTGGTGTCTGTATGTATGTGGTCATAGATTTGTTATAACTTCTTGTCTGCCAAGGCAAGACCACCAGTTCCATTTTAATTCTAAGTTAACCTCAGGCTGGAGCCAATCCATGCTACTTGAACATAAACGCTGACACTCAATCCGCTCATCCTCTTGGTCCCACAATTTGTTTTTCTTTTTCTTTTCCTTTTCTTTTTCTTTTTTCTTTTTTTCATTTTCCTAAGGGAGTTTGAACATTTGTTAGCAATCCAAAATCAACACTGCATATATGAGACATAGTGATTACATAATTCTTTATAGGTTCTTATACTTTCACTATATTGCAAACTTTGCAGTAGTTTCATAAAATGTCTCAAATTGAAGAGCAATTTCTAAATGACACTCTTGGAGTTAGGACATCAAGTTTTATTGTGGTGATAATTGCAATTCTTTTGAGAAACACAGAATCACCACCTTAAGTGGAGGGCTCTCTTTTTAAAGAAAGGCTTCTTTTCACTGTGACTTTTGAAATGGTAAAGATGGCAACTCATGATATTACCTGAACCTGTGTATTTCCACAGCCTGGCAGTGCAAATAAAGGTGATGAGATGACATGGTGCAAGGACAATTGAATAACCTGTTATTTTTTTCCCCTGATTTTAATTTTTAATCAAAGGAAAAAAAAGAGATGAGTCTGCTAGCTAATTTTCAAAACCAATAGTCAATCAGTATTATGTCAATGGCTATGACGGGATTTTCATTTCTAATTTTAAGTCTGAATTTAAATTTCCTAATTCTTAGGCAATACAAACAATTGTGAGCTTGACAGAGTTGAAAATTTTTTTCCGTAATAATGTTTTGTGGCAAGCTTACATGATAGCCTATGTCCATTGGTTTAATTACAAAAGTTACTTGATTTAAATATATTTCTATATTTGGAATTATACTTGTTCTTGAATACAGCTGCCTTCTTTCCAGAAACCTCACTCAGTGACTTATTTGCAGAAGTAACCAGTTAGATTCTGTAAAAATGCCAAAATTTCCTCTCTTGGTTACTAAACAAATTTCACAAACATCACATTATCATGAGTTAAAAATAGTTCCTATTAGTCTGATTGGAGAAGAATGCCATAGTTAACTGCTAACGATATTGGGAGTGTTATGGGTGACACTAAGAAGACAGCTGATGTTTTAGGCAATCACATCCAAATGCTTACTTGTGGAGAGCTAAATTCAGTCCTTATAGGACTCCTGTGAGATAGAAGGTGCCCTTGAAAAAGGACAGAGTGGAAGAAATACTAGCTTTGAACTTATCAGATGATCTAGGTAATGGAGCTCCAACTCATCAATATGCTTCTAATGCACCAATGATTAGGCACATTATTCAAGCCTATCTCAGCCTCAGTGTTCTCATCTTTTAAATGGAGATAATGCTATTTCAATAGGACTGTGGTGAAGAGTATATTGGATACTCTATGGTAAATGGTTGCTTGCTTGCTACCTGCTATCTTGCCTTCCTCTCTTCTGCTTTCTGAGTCTCTAATACAGAATACAGGCCAAATTTCCTAACATGGCATGCTAGGGCTTCCACAGTCTTCCCTTGCTAAACTTTCCAGCTCAGTCTCTCTCCATCTTCTCAACCCCACAGATATCTAATTCTGGCCATGCTGCATACCTCCATGCCTCATGACTCATGACATTCCCTTTGCCAGAAATCTCTTGCATCTCCATTTATATGGTAATCCTCCACCCTTCATTTAAGACTCAGTTCAAACTTTACTTTCTACCAGAAGTTTTTTATTCCCAACAGATTCATCTCTCCTCTGATCTCCTCTAGCCTTTCTTTACACTGCTAGCATACTGTTTCTAGTTTTTGCTTAGTACTCATCTGCTGAGTATGAACATGATTTCATTTGCTACCTTTATTCCTCTTACTAATTTATCTCTATATAATTCTACTTTCTTAGCTGTGTGATTTCCTGATCCATTTTAGGTTGTTTCTTTCAATCAGAATTTTTTTTAAATGATTGCATTTGAGTAGTCACATCCAAGTTGGGTTGACATGACATATAGACATAGAAATCTTTGAACTTTGCTGATAAGAGGAAGCCTAGAATTCCAAGCTTATTCTTTCACTTAGTACATAGGGAAAATATTGCCAAGAGAGATTGATAGTCTTTACAAAGTCAACATAACTTGGTAATAGAGAGAAAAAAGAGAGCCAGATAGTCTGACTTCCAGCCCAGTAGCTCTCTAGGACAGCAGTAGATTTGGTGAGCAGTTGATTTAGAAATTAGCATCCACTTCCTTTCATTTATTAACAGTTCTTTGATCTTTACCTTGAGGAGTCAAGTCACACATTCTCAACCATCTGTTCTTTTGTTCCCCGAGAGGGACATTTCCTAGCCATAAGGGTGGACATGTGACCCAGGCTGGAGGAATTAGCATGTTCTATACCCCTGGTTACAGTGATTGGTTTTCAACAGGCATGTGATTTAGCTTACCTCAGTGAGACTCAATTCTAGAACCTTTGCTTGAATTGTGGAGAAGATGACTTTGGAATTATTAGCCATTAAGATGGTGTTAGCCATGATATGTGGGGTTTGCCTTGTGAAGAGCTTAGCTGAGAGTCAGGCTAATACAAAGAGATGAGAGCCCCAGAAGGAGGGAGGTGGAGGAAAAGAATGAGAGCCAAAGAGAATGAAAAAGAGCATGGAATCCAGAATAAATACAGTCATGCATCGCTTAATGATGGGGATACATTCTGAGAAATGTGTTGTTAGGCAATTTCATCATTGCGCAAACATCATAGAGTGTACTTACACAAACCTAGATGAGACAGCTTACTACACACTTAGGCTATATGGTACAGCCTATTGCGCCTAGGCTATATACCTGTACAGCATATTATTGTACTGAATATTGTAAGCAATTGTAACACAAAGGTAAGTATCTAAACATAGAGAAGTACAGTAAAAATATGGTATAAAAAAGATTGAAAAATGGTATACCTGTTTTGGGCACTACCATGAATGGAGTTTGCAGGACTAGTAGTTGCTCTGGATGAGTCAGTGAATGAGTGGTAAGTGAATGTGAAAACATTACTGTACACTACCATAGACTTTATAAACACTGTCTGTCCCACAAGCTTTCCCCCTGCCTCCTTCCAACAGGATCAGAAATAGAACATCAAATCTTTCAGTGCTGTTCCATGAACAGGGATGTGGGCTGGATTTATTGGACATATTGAGGGGAAATTGGTTGGGTAAGGCATAGATCACCATAACAGTGACTGTCAAGAGGGAGTGAAAGGCAGTCTGAGGGTCAGAAAGAATAAGAAATCAAGATGGAAAGATAAAGGAACATAGGGGATTGTCATGGCAATGCGGTTCTGGGCATTGCATTGGAACAGTGGTCTGATTAAGGAATGTTGTGGTATTATAACAAAAGAGGGTGTTGAACCTGGAGACAGTATAAAATGGAGAACTCAATATTTTGACGTTGAAAATTTGTCATTGGTTGCACCGATCCTATTTGGAACAAAACATTCTTTCTGGCATCGAATTTATGGAAGAAATAAAACTTATCTATGCTTTACATCATTGCAACCTGAAAATATTTCCAAAGTACAGGGGCAGGCTCACTCCACACTAAACACAGGAAGCTTTTACTAAAGCAGCAGTGGCATTTAATATTTGTTAAGGTAGCTCATGTGGACCTGTGTCTTTGTATAGAATCTTAGTTACTCAACAAAGAATTTACAGCACTGTACTCTGAAGACCATCGATCTAGATCTAGGATGGCTATAACCCCCTCTGATTATGTAGTGCTGTGGGGACAGGTTCCTCTGTGCTGAAACAGGTCAATGGCTGACTGACTGGGATGTAATCTGTATAGTCCAAATTAAGGTGCTGTGAGTGAGAGGGAATATTGTCAAGCCCCACAGATATTGTTCCAGTCAGAGAAAAAAATTCTCCTGAATCATATAGTCTTCCATTTCTTACAGGAAATTCAGCTCCATTATAATCTTATGGGACCACCATCATATATATGGTCCACTGTTGACTGAAACATTGTTATGCCACAAATGACTGTATATCTATCATTTGAATCTCTGGATCCAGCTGATAGTTGAACCTGGATACCTTGGAATGTTTAAGCACATGAGCCAGTAATTCTCTTCTTTGCTTAAGCCAATTTGATTAAGGCTTTTCTGTTACTCATGATTAACAGAGTCCTGAATTATACGTTACTTAACTCTCTTCCTTGTTGCTCAGTTCTAAAGAAATTCTTAATACCACAATTCTAAAATTTGCTGGCTCAGTTACTGAAATGTCACCACCTTTCCGAGTCTAAGTTTCTTCATATGTTAATTGAGAACAATAACACCTACTTCATATTTGGAAAGATGAAATAAGATACACTTGGAAAACATCAGCACAGACTAGATGATCGATTAATGGTATTTATTATGATGGCTATTAATCTAATGTATCATGCTTTGAGATGCCATAGAGATTCTTAGGGTGGAGTTTTTTTTGTTTGTTTGTTTTTATTTCAAATGTAGACCTAAAATTTTAAAATCAGTTTGCAGGAATGTTATCAATATACCTCTATTAAAAACATAATGCATGCATATTTTTAAATTATGTTGTGCCTCTTACCTGTCAAGCCCTCTTTTAAGTGTTTTGTTTTGTTTTTTTTAAATATTAACTCATTTAATCCTTATAAAAATTTGAGGAGGTAAGTTCCAGTATTATCTTGATTTTACTGATGGAGAAATGGAGGCGCTTATGAGGTTAAGCATCTTTACTATTGTCACATGGTTAATCAGTAGCATTTAAAAGACTGAGCATCTTTCCCAATGACACATAGCTAATAAATAGCAGAGCTGGGCCTGATCCAAGCAATTTCGTGCTACAAGCCATACTTTTTGTCACTGTTTTGCTGCCTCTCCACAAAAGCCTACAGGCCATGTTCTTGTGATTAACAGCAACAGTATCAACTGGGAACTTGTTAGAAATGCAAATTCTCAGGTCCATTCCCCAGAACTACAGAATCAGAAACACTGGAGGTGCGGCCCAACAAACTTAGTGTTAATAAGCCCTGTGGGTGATTTAGATTTAGGCCAAAGTTTGGGAACCCCTGTTCTAGGTCATTATATTCAAGCTATAATACGTAAAGTGGGTTTTTCTAGTGCATTAGAGTAATGCATTGAACTAGCAATTTTTGAATACGTATTATGTGCTAGGTACCATTCTATTTACAGGTATTGGCCTGCAGAGCAAAATCAAAAGTGTTCCCTGGGAAACAAACAGTCAAATAAAAACATAAATAAATACAAGATCCCAGCTGTCAGCTCTGATAATTTCCAGGAAGGAAAGGAGAAGTGGGATCCTAGTGCATATGAAAAGGCATGGGAGGTGGTGGTGTCATAAAAATCTTTCCTAAGTAAGTGATGTGTGGGGACCTGTGAAATCAATGGTTCTCAAATTTGACTGCACAATACAATTACCTGGGAAGCCTTAAAAATGCCAATTCTCAGGCCACACCCCAGATCAACCATATCAAACAGTCAGGGATGGGGCCCAAGCATCAGTATTTTTAAAGCTCCCAGGTGATTCCATTGCACAGCCCAGGTTATAGGCCACAGAGGAAGTGTTTAAATATGATGAAACAGTGGGGAGCATGAAGTTAGTGTCAAAACAAAGAGGATTTGATAGAACAAAAAAAACAGAAAATGCATAAGATTTGTCTATGCATAATGCATTCGTTTAATATAATCATTTAACACATGGATACATAAAACAGATTAACTTCTAATTATAAGCTATAAGTACATGTATTTAGATTAGAAGAGATGTTGGGAAGATACAAGTGGAAAATATAAAGAGATGGATGAATTCGGCTAGAGAAGTCTTCCACTTATTTCACATAAAAATTTTCAATAAACATTTATAGAGTGACTACTAAGTGCTCACTCTTAGAAGCTCTAAAGATAAAACTGAATTTGCAAAGCTTCTCCTACCCCAAATAATCTCAGAGTGTGCTGATATAATGCTTTTAGAAAATACATTTTTAGTATAAAATTGTAACATGATTATGGTTATGCACCATCTCGGGTGGAAAATAATTAGGAAATACATGAACTGTGGTTCTCTGTTCAACAACTTATTTCCAAGACTATCTGGGTTATAACTAGTAACTGGATGTTATTAATTGAAGAAAATGTATTATCTGAGACTAAAATATGAAAGGTTTATTGTATTATTGCTGGCTCAATTAATAGCTCCTCTGTATCCATGCTCTGGACAATGAGACTTTACAGTTTATCCCCTCTTTGAGGTTAGGCTGGTCTCGTGATTTACTTTGACCAGTAGAAAACAGAAGAATTGATGATATACCACTTCTGTCTCAGCCTCATGAAGTAGAGAGACCCGTGGCCCCATCACCTCCATTGCTTCAGCCAACAGCCTGTCACTTCCCAGACTCAGAGTTACCTAGATGACCCACAGAGACCACAGATATGTAATGGAGCCCAGCCAAAGCAAGAAGAAGCATCCAGCTGAACTCAGCCTAAATTGCCAACTGCAATGATTGAGAACATAATCTAAATAAATGATTATTGTTTTAAACCATTAAGGTTTGGTGTGGTTGTTTATACAGTGATAGCTAACTGATAAAATAAGATTTACAAAACTTTAAAATAATTTTCCATAATATGTTTTATAAAATGACTCAGGAGATTCTTTCTCAACAATAGCTCTTGTGAGGACAATGCTCACTAAAAATAAAAGTTGTGAATGCTCATTATACTTTCTCTATTGCAGCTGTTAGACTCTGCCATTTTACTGTAATATAATTATCAAATTAACTTGGTTCAAACCTAAAATGGGGGAGATTTCTAAGTAGCAATGATTTGTCTGTTTTGGTAGAAATGAGAACATTAAAGGAATATGTTGAGTCTATAATTGTGTGACATATTATTTTTTGGCAGCAGTGATTTTGGAGGAAGGGGCTCCAACATGGATTCTGTTCTATTAAAAAATAATCACAGAATACTGCCTCCTGATCCCAAGGCCACAAATAACTTAATTAAAGTGTATTAAACAAGACACATGAACAAATAAGTTCCCTCAGTGTACAACTTGTATGTGTGTTTATATGTGAGTGTGTGTGTGTGTGTCAGTATCACACTGCATTTGCTTCATTAGCAGTCTTGATAAACTCTAGGAGAGAAAGCCAGGGATAAACCACTTGATCTTGTCATGAAACTTCTCCAACATATCTTCCAGAATGTAGGATCTTCTGTCAGTCCCCATGTTTGATTGCCATTTGCTAATGGGTCTTTCTCCGTGAGTAAAAAAGCTGGGGCATGTGTTGGACATGTGTCAGGAGGAGACAAGAGAGCATGGAAACAAGTTCACAACTACAGTTAGTTGAGAGGTCCTATTGCATCATTACATACTCTGGGTTATGCCATTTGACTGACATCTGTGTATGTTTTCTATCTTTGAAGATACTTGTATATACATACAACGTCAGAATCTCAAGGCTGGGAAATGGAAATTTTAAAAAATATTAAACTCTTTTAATTTTTTAAAAAAAACAGTTCTTTTCTAGGTTCCTGAAATATCCATTTTCAGTAAATAAAGAGGTCAATGTTTCTTAGAAGTGTGTTGGTTTGCTGGCTTGAAATGTAATGGTTATCCCTGTCCAGTTCTGCCAGCTTCATTGTTCATTTTCCCTTAAGTGGAGTGACCACCTGCCATGGACCACTGGTCCATGCCAATGGTTCAGAACCTCATGATCAAGACAGTGTCCTATAGTGGAATTGAGACTGATTTGGAGGTTGAGAGACTTGGCTCTAGTTCTTGCCCTACCTCTCTTTACTGAGTGATTTCGGGTAAGTCATTTAGCTATCAACTAGGTCTCATTTCATCTAGAAAACAAAAAAGTTAGCTATTTCTTATGACAATAACTGGGAAACTTCGGAAGACAGCACTCACTGACATGGGTGCCATATATATGATTTTTATTTGTTTTGCCTCAAGACCTAAGCTATTAGGCTAAAGAACTTTAAGGTGTTCCCACCACCACCCTTCTTTATCCAGTTTTAATAGCCATTCTTTGAACTAAAAAGTCCTTAATGCTTTAGTTTCCATGTCCATGTAGTATTTGCAATTGAATGTTGATTATAAAATAATTTAGAGGTATTTTCATTTAACATGTTTAAAGTGAAAATATTAATGTTTAAAAGGGTATGTTTTTATTTTTTGGCATTTCTATTCATATGGACATGGAGAAATGCATGTGATTCACTGATTCTGGAACTCCTTATTAGAAGAATTATAGGTCTTTTAGCAACTCAATTAAGTTATTTCTTCAGAAACATATTCTAATGCAAAGGTTCAGTTAAAGAGTTTTATTGTTATCCAGAGGATGCTGCTCTTTTAAGAAAAGAATGCTTTCCTTTTCAAGAAAAGATTTCTGATGAACTTTGGCTAAGGCTTAGGAAATTATTTATCGGTTTCAGTTGACCCATTTGTTATTTATGTAAGTAAAATGAATTTTCTATTGATTGGCTGTCTCCTCTGATTACATTTTATCTCTGAGTGGAATCTAAGGATGGAAGAAAAGGCGGTAATAAGAAATATATCTTCTTTTCCCTATGAAAGCTTGGGAGAAAGGCACCTTATAGCATAGGGTCTTTTCCTTCTTTCATGGATAATGAACTCTGATGCATCCTGAAGTTTGTGTAATCAGATGTTTCTTCACTGGTGTAAGACACTTATAAGGACAATACTGCAGGGAACTAACCCTTTATGCTACATGCCATCTTACCGTATTATATTGACATGACAACTGGGACAACCTGGTTTATGTGACAAATTTTTACAATATTTCTTATTTACATTGCTCACCACATTCACATTCTAAAATATAAAACTCTCCATAGTCACAACCTAGTAGGGATTTTTGGTGTTTATTATTCTGTATGTTAACTTTATATTGAAGTAAGATCCATATGCAGAAAAGTGAACATGTCATAAGCAGACTGCTCAATGCATTTCACAAACTAAACACACATGTAACCAACATCCAGATCAAGAAAAAGCCCCTTCCCAGCTCCCCAGAGCTCTCCTTCCTGCTCCCTTCCTGAGCAACCGTAACTGTTCTAACTCCCAATAGCATAGTTTTATTTTGCTTATTTTTGTTTTTATGTAAAACGAATTATACAGTATATCTCTTTAGGATCTGGCTTCTTTTGCTCAACATTGTGTTTGTGGGATTCATTTATATCATCCTCATTGCTGTGTAGTAGTTCATTGGGTGAATATACATAACTCATCCACTTCACTGTTGCGCATTTGGGCAATTTCTACTTTGGGTTTACTAGAAATAATGCTGCTATGAACATTCTAACACATCATCTTCTACTGAACATGTGCACATTTTTCTTGGGAATAGGCCTAAAAGTGTAGAATTCTGGGGTCATAGGTATATTTTTTTTGTAAGAATAGTAGTAAAGTATAATATTAGAGTCAGGTATGCAGAATTGACTAAATTATGCAACTAAAAATTAATTTGCTTGAAACCTGAAATAAGTTTTGTTTAGGGAAGAAAGAATAATGTGAAGGAATGTAACATTTTTACTCATGGGAATACATTTCAGTCTTCTGAGTTAACATTGTCAGTTCTTATATCTGGATGGCAGGACTTTGAAAATGTGCTGAAACAGCCACTTTCTGCTGGGCTTCTCCTAGCCCAATGTTCTTCCACATAAACTCTTCTAGCCCAGAACTTGAAAGTGTTGCGGGAAGTGGCATTAGCTCTTTTGTGTTCTTTTCCGGCAACAGGTTGCTCATCTCCCCTTGTTCCCATTTGAGGTAATATACGACAGTTGTCAAGATGAATCATGGCTCTTTCTCAGACACACAGGGAGACCAAGTTTGTGACTAATAGACAAAGCCTCTGGACACAGGATGAGCCACCAAGAGCCACCCTTGTCCAGGCAAGTTCAGGCCTGAGGTACAACTTCTGACAGCCAACAGGGAAAGCAAGCACTGGCAGACAGTTCTGTTTTTTTGCTTCTCTCATTTTGAAGACGTGCAGCTTGCCTTCAACCTCCTGTATTTCTTTCAAAAAGTTTCATTACCTTATTTATGGTCCCTAATGTTCATCTGCCTGATTCTGTATGTGCTCAGAATCCAGAGAGGGTGGGCCTCAAGTGAGATGTTGTCTCAAGGCTAATCCCAGTGGTCATTGAACATTGCCTTTCTCCTGCCCACCTTTTAGTCTCTCGGCCTCTCTCCTCTCTTTTGCACAAATGTCTTTGGATTAAAATGGTGGAGGTCTTGAAAGAGAAACGAGATGTGAGGAGGGGCAATCGGGGTCTTTGGGTGGTAGGTTCTAATTATCTGCATAGATGTTTTAGGTCTCCTTAGATTTTCTTGGAAACCATTTTCCCATTCGTCCCAAGTTGGCTTTCTCTGACATTACTCACGAGTTGTGTGTGCATGTGTCTTAGGAGGATGTCAACACCAGGTTTTGCAATCACCTATATGCTGCTGGTTTTGCAGCACCTTCATGGAACCAGCCCTTACAATTACAAAAGAACATTTGATACTGGTTGGCTACAATAGGTATTTCCTTGTGTGTGAATTGGGTGACATTTTGAACCCCTTAGAATTGCCTCCTCACTTTGCAACATCTTTCTTCCTTAGTGCCACCCAGAGAAAGCCTTGCATCCTCTTGCTTGAAGGACAGAAAAGGTGGGGATTTAACTTAGTTTCAAGAGACTGGACAATTTCATTCTCACCTGCTGAAAGCACCATGTTTATTGAAAAGAAACTTTCAGAGTGGGTTCAATTAAGCCCAGGCAATTTGATTTAACTTGTTTTTAATTGTTACGGGTTATTTTTTCTGGCATGGAGCCACTCAAAATTTTATCTGTAAGTTTCCCAGATCATCTGTCTCCTTGCACAATTTTCTCAGCGATATTCAGAATTCTTCTGCTTTTTTCTCCCATTTTCTGAAGTATGCTTTATATCATTTACATCATTGATAGAGGTTGACAGGTTTCCTCTTCACAGATTTACAACCTGCCTCCAGAGGTTAAGGTTATTTCCTATAGAACTGGAGAGATCCAAAAATGGGAGGCCTCATCCCTATATTCAGTAATTAACTGTCTCAAACTTTGGGTTGTTATTGCCTCATTATTGTTACAAAAAAGGACCAATTGTCATCTCTGATGGGAAACAAGTAAGAGTAGAGGTAGAGATGAAGGAGTTAGTGTTATGGAAAGAGGTATCATTAACCTTGACGGCAGTGATTTTCAAAGTCTGATACCTTTACACGCAGCATCAGCTTGAGAACTTCTTAGAGAGGCAAACCTGCTGAATCAGAAATTCTGGGCCTGGACTCAGCGATCTGTGTTTTAACAAGTAAGTCTGAAATAGGCTAAAGTTTGGGATCAGCATCTCTCACAAAATATTGCCTTTACCAGTCTTAAATATTAAGACATTGTAAACTTTGGGAGAAGTATCCCTGTTTTTTTCTTTTTTTTTCTTGCCATTCACTTTTGGTTTTCAGTGGCAATAATTTGTACTGTGAGTAAGATGACAGATATAGTATAAACACAGATATGTATTAGCTGCAATTTCCTTAAGCCTTGGTTCCCTCTTCTCCAGGGGAAGGATAGTAGGAGAACTACTATGAATTATATTGACTGTCTATTCCTTCTCTTTGTATATATGAAAAAAAAATGTTATTAAGTCTCTTCTCTTAGGCTTGTAACCTGAATGCCTTTTAGACAAAGCTCTCTTTTTTGATTTCTAAGTAAAGTTTCTGTCTTTTTTGATGTTTTCTTTTGCTTGGTTGCCTCAAAACAGTGTTTTGGTTTCCTATCTTTTCTATTTCTTTCTGGAAATTTCTCCCAGGGCATCCTTAATTATGGGCTTCTCTTGAATATATAAAACACAAAACTCTGAGTTACAACTAGAAAGAATAGAATTCAGAAGAAGGCTGTCTTACCACTGCTATGTCAACAAGTCATGATAGCTGTTCCACAGCATGTCTGCTATGGGATAAATAAAGGGTTGGAGGGCTAACTTACTAAAACGTAAAATTGATGTGTCACTTAGTGTGATTGGAGAGGAGAAATCCTGGAGCATCAAATCACAGTGGGTTACTTTCCATGTCAAATTTATGGAAAGCTTTGACAACTGCCCTTTTAATTATTGGATGATCAGCCCATGTGACTATCATGGTTCTAGTTGATGTACAATAGTTTATGTGTATACCTGAAAAATATGCAAGAGACTTTGAAATGCAAAGCCTGTTTCTCAAGTAGGTTATATCATTGACTGGTAACTTTCAGAATTTCTTTTATCCTTCAAGCAAGCACAGAGTAGAAATTTAACACCCCCCGCCCCCGCAAAAGAGCATTAGATGAAAAGAATAGTGGAAAGTACCCAAAATATAATCAAATGAATTGAAAATTTAGAAATCCAATGAGCTTTTTAAAGGAATAATGGTCTAGCATAGACACCTCTAACTGATTATAAAACAATTTCTGAAGTATTTCAGGATTAAGATGGAGGCATTTAATTATATCCGAAATAGTGTAATAACAAATGTAAGCATCCAAACTTATGCCTCAGATGAACATTTTCTTTGAAAGAGGAAACCATGGGAGACCTTGCAAATCCTTCAGGAAAAGAAGGTAATACAATTATATATTAGTGAGCAAGCACTGGCTCTATATTAAAACTGTTTTTCTCTTTGGAACTTGAAAGCTTCACTCCCTTCTGGAGTCTTCAAAGGCATTCCACACCAGAGAAAGTGGCATAATGACAGCATTCCTGGCCGAGGCTGGGTGATGAGGTCTGGAGCTAGAGCCTCAGGTCCCTGCCTGCCTCCGTCACTTCTTGCTTCACCCACACATCCAGCTGTCTTTCCAGGGGCCAATCCCGGAGCCGGCTCAGACCCGGAATGCTCTGGAACCCAGAGATGCCGCCTGCTCATTTGTTATTCTCGTCCTGCCAGTCCAATTGAATATTTCATTAGGATGAAAAATAGAATCTTTGAATCAAATCCAACTGATAGAATCTGAGAGCTCTGCTTTTAAACACATCTGATTAATATTAGTGTTAGTTTTTTTTCAGAAAGGTACTTATTTTTTTAAATCACTTTATTGAAATATAATTTACATACAATAAAATATCATATATTAAGTGCAGAGTTTGATGAGTTAGGCTAATGTATGCAACTGTCCTACCAATTAGGATATGTAACATTTTGACCACTCTAAAAAATTTCCTGTTGTCTCTTTACAGTCACTCCCCACCCCCATTTAGGCAACCACTGATCTGATTTCTATCACCATACATGAACTTTTCCTATCCTAAAACCTCACATGAATTAGAAGCATATAGTATATACACCTTTTTACATCTGGCTTTTTTTCATTCGACATATTGTAAACATCCAAACTTACGCCCCAGCCTAATATCTTCTTTGAAAGAGGAAACCATGGGAAGCTTTAAGAATCTTTCAGGAAAATAAGCCAATTCACCTATTTTGTTGCATATATATATATATCAGTATCGTGCTCTTTTGCATCACTGTGTCGTAGTCTATTATGTGAATATATCTAATGCCCTGTTAGTAAATATTTGGGTTGTTTCCAGTATAGGGGTATTATAAATTAAGCTTCTACGATCATTTACATACAATATCTTTGTGGACATCTGCTTTATTTTCTTTTGAGTAAATACCTAGGGAATGGAATTGCTTCGTCATGTTTAACTTTGTAAGCAACTGCCAAATTGTTTTCCAAAATGGTTTTTCATAGACAATCTATGAGAGCTTGAGTTGTTCCACATGCTTGTCGATACTTTATGTCATCAGTCTTTTTAATTTTAGTCATTCTAGTAGTCTTAAGTAGCATCTCATTGTGGAATGATCAGATATATTTTAACTCTCATATCCCCCTTTGGGTTTTCTTTTTTAATTAAATTTATTAGGGTGACATTGGTTAATAAAATTATATAGGTTTCAAATGTACAATTCAATAATACACCATCCTTATACTGCATTGTGTGTTAACCACCCAAAGTCGAATCTCATTTTTTCACCATATATTTTTCCCCTTTCACCTTATCTACCTCCTCTCCTATTTCCCTCTTGTAACCACCTTACTGTTGTCTGTGTCTATAAGTTTTTATTTGTCTTATTTGCTTGTTTGTTGCTTTCAGTTTTATATCCCACATATGAGTGAAATCATATGGTTCTTGACTTTGTCCATTTGACTTATTTTGCTTAACATGCTATTCTCGAGATCCAACCATGTTGTTGCAAATGGCAATATTTCACCTTTTCTTATGGCTAAGTAGTATTCCATTTTATATATGTACCACATCTTCTTTATCCAACCATCTATCAGAGGACACTTTAGTTGTTTCAATGTCTTGGCCACTGTAAATAATGCTGCAATGAATATCGGAGTGCATAAATCTTTACAGATAAATGTTTTCAGTTTTTTGGAGGTAGATACCCAAAAGGAGGATTGCTGGGTGACATGGTAATTCTATTCTTAATTTTTTGAGGAACCTCTATACTGTTTTCCATAGTGGCTGTATCAGTTTATATTCCCACTAGCAGTGTAGGAGGGTTCCTTTTTCTCCACAACCTCTGCAACACTTGCTATTATTTGTCTTGTTAATAATAGACATTCTTACGGGTATGAGCTGATATTTCATTTTGGTTTTGATTTGCATTTCCCTAATAGCTAGTGAAGTTAAGCATCTTTTCATGTCTATTGGGCATTTGTATTTTTCTTGGGAGAAGTATCTGTTCAGGTCCTCTGCCTGTTTTTTAATTGGATTGTTTTTGTTGTTGTGTTGTATGAGTTTTTTATATCTTTTGGATATCAGCCTTCTGTCGAAGGCATTGTTTGCAAATGTCTTCTCCCATTCAGAAGGTTGTTTCTTTGTTTTGTCGATGGTTTCTTGTGCTGTGCAGTAGCTTTTTAGTTTGCTATAGTCCCATTCATTTATTTTTATTTTTACTTCCCTTGCCTTTGAGGTCAAATTCATAAAATTCTCTCTAAAACCAAGGTAGGTTTATGAGTTTAGTACGTATGTTTTCTTTTCTTCTATGCAATTTATTGTTTCATGTCTTATATTTAGATCTTTGATCCATTTTGTGTTAATGTTAGTATATGGTGAAAGATAGCAGTTTAGTTTCATTCTTTTACATGTGGCTTCCTAATTTTCCTGCACCATTTATTGAAGGGGCTTTCTTTTTCTCCATTGTATATTTTTGGCTCCTTGTTGAAAATTATTTGCCTATATACATGTGGGTTTATTTCTGGGCTCTCAATTCTGTTCCATTGGTCTGTGTGTCTATTTTTCTGCCAATACCATGCTGTTTTGATTATTGTTTCTTTGTAGTATAATTTGAAGTCAGGCAGTGTGATATTTCTTGCCTTTTTTTTTTTTCCTTA
This sequence comes from Pteropus alecto, assembly GCF_000325575.1. NCBI lineage: Eukaryota > Metazoa > Chordata > Mammalia > Chiroptera > Pteropodidae > Pteropus > Pteropus alecto. The sequence continues at coordinate 10,378,106 of NW_006442491.1, read as the reverse complement.
CTGATAATTAAAACAAGGGGACAAATCTCTTTAGAATATAATGTAGAAATGTAGAAAATCTCCCACTATGAAATAAACAGAGATTACAAGTTTTTACAGCTCATTAAGTTTTGGCCTGTGATCAGACCAGAAACTTTAGGCCATTATTTCTGTTTTTCCCCTTTATTGAAAATTTAATCTACCTGAATACTTCATATTTCAACATTAAAATCTCTTTAAGGAGAGCAAAAATTGAAGAAAAGCATTGCATTAGTTTCCTATGGTGGCTGTAACAAATTACCACCAAACTTGGTGGCTTAAAACAACAGAAAGTTATTCTCTCACAGTTCTGGAGACCAGAAATCTGAAATCAGCTTCCTTTGGCCAAAATCAAGGTGTCAATAGGGCTGTATTCCCTCCAGAGGCTCTAGAGGAGAGTCTGTTCCCTTCTTCCTGCAGCTTCTGTTGGCTGCTGCCAGTTTTTGGCTCGTGGCCACATCACTTCAATCTCTGCCTCTATCGTCACATCGTTACCTCCACTGTGTGGATATTAATGCTACCTTTGTCTCTCTCCTATAAGAATACTTGTGATTACATTAGAACCCATCTAGATAATCCAAGCTACTCTCCCCATCTCAAAATTCTTAATTACATCTGCGAAGACCCTTTTTCCAAATACTATTTATAGGTACAAAGGATTAGGACCTGATATCTTGGCAAGAGGTAGGGGAAGAAGGAGTGGAGGAGTGAGAGGAATGATTTTTCAGCATTCGGTCTAAAGCAAGTTGTATCTAAATCAGAGGTTTATGATCTCTTCTGAGGAAGAGGGGTTAAAGATGCCCGAGAGAATAAGAAAAATATATGCATACACAGATTGCATGAACAATTCCTGCAAGTTTTTATGATCCTCTGGAACCCATCTATGCCACAATAAGGAGACATGGAGCCCAAACCCCAGGTACAATAGAGTGTATTATTTGCTCATATTTCTTCCTTCTCTCTAGCCTTTCTCATGGATTCCTTTTAGACAGTGTTCTTTCCTTATTGAGTTTGTTTTTGGTCACTTGACTTAGATTGGCTAATGGGATATGAGCATAAGTGATAGCGTGTTGTTCCAAACTACGACTTTAAGAGGCTTGTGAAAAGTCCATCAGGCCTCTTGGAGCTCTGGTCTCTGCCATGAAAAGATCTTGCTTCAGGTAGTCATTGTTCCTTCTGCTTGGATCCTGGAAGGAGGACTTGTGGAAAAAAACCTGAACCTGACTCCAAACCTGACCCAGAGAAGCCGAGCTAACTTTTGAATCTCAGGTAACCTGAAGATCTACGAGCATTAATTAAGTATCCGTTGTTATAAGCCACTGAAGTTTTTGAGTTGTTTGGTAGCACTGACACACCAAAAGCTGATTGATACACCATATTTAAATTTCTATCTTGTTTTCTACTCTGGCAAGCTGTCTTGGATGGTGTCAAGGAAATTCTTAGTATTCATTACTTTTTTTCTCTCTAAAATCCTAGAGAACCAGTTAAGCAGTCAGCTCCCCATTTTCTTTCTTGCTGCCCTTAGAGAATGAGTCAAAAGGTCTTCCTAAACCTGAGACACTCTAGTCTCAAAAGAAAATGCCAGATTATGATATTTTAAATGGCCTCAACATCAAATGGCTCTTTTTGGAGTTAAAAAAGAAAATGAGCAATACAAGCAGCTCTCTTCTCTCACTTACAAGTGAGAGAATTACCCAATTCAAATTACCTAGGAACAAAAGAAGGGAGAGAAGGTCAGCCATCTTTTTCTTGGAATCTGGGAAACATTCATCTTCTCTCCTTCTAATTTTTTGATAGTTACTTTTTTGGGGACCTAACAAAAGGAAATGGAGTTGAGATTGGGAGGAGGTGAGATCTCAAACTCTGGACTTGAACATCTGCAACCTCCATGCTTCTCTCATAAGTTCTACAATATTCACTGCACTTTGGTTTCATTCTTAGGCAAAATTTCATTGTGTACAAAGCAAGTATTTGTAAAATCAGTGTGGGTTTGAGGTTAATTATGGTAAAACAACAAAAACCAACAGTATCCTCTCCCTCAAAAGTTACCTGTTAATTTTCATTACTTAATCAATACCCGTTTGCTGTGTACGCTTTTCTTGTCAGGATCAATAGTAGCAAGTTATAGCCAAACTTTTAATCTAGAGAAATTCTTATTGCCCCTAAAATTCAATTCAATTTAAAATTTAAAATTTAAAAATTTATTTTTTTAAGTAAGATTTAAAAATTCAATAGTAGAAAAGCAAAGATATTGGAAATTTATAGTTGTCTTCAATCAATTGCTTCCCTGAGTTCAGTATTAGGTGTCCCATCCCTCTTCCCCTAAAATTAGGAAATGATGTTTTGGGATAAATATGAAGAACTACTGATAAAAAAAGCAGCTCTAAAATTTGATAATGCTGTTAGCGTTATAGATGGAAGAATCAGGGAGTTGGAAGAATGGCATGTCTTAGAGATGACAGTTTTTATATTCCCTTTAATGAAGTGGTTGGTGGAATAGACTATCTATTATGTCAAGTTACCCTCACCTATAAGAATGAAGGTCTGAACTTTGTTGGATATATTTCAAGTCATTAAAATGTAACAGACACAAAAGTGGTTCTGTCCCTTCCCTTCAAAGTTTCCAACATAAATTATTACTTTGCATAATACACTTAAAGTCAGATCTGTTTTGTATCAATGTTAAGTGAAAACGGAAAAAAATAAAGCCAAGGAAGATGCTAACATTGATGTAGTAAAGAGTGAAAAGGAAAGCAAAAGACATTCCATTTTCCAAAAAGCTACCAGTTTTGCCTTTGATGTTGAAATTGTTCAATTACCATGGAAAGCGAAAGATGTTCCATAATCATTAAATTGTCATTTCCCTCCATCCTGAACATTGTAGTGCATTTCCTGTCTTAGTGAAACAAGATAAGTTAGATTCAGGAGTCTCCATGGAAAGGCCACTTTTCATTCTGTGTAATTCTGACCTTTATTTTTTTCTTTCTGATGCATTTCTTTCTGTCTCAGGATGGCACTCAGTTCTTATGCCTTAATGTACTTTTTTTCCTTCTGAGGCATCATGTTCTCTGTGATATTTAAGTAGTCGAATGCTACTTTATGTTGCATTTAACACAGTGGGATCCCTTCAATATGTTTGTGCTTATTTGAAATGTAGTAGTTGACACTGGCATTCTAATAGAAAATAACAAATACACAAAAAGAGACATTTTAAAACATCCACTTTGTTGAATGTATGACATCTCGTCAACAGAAAGAAATAGATTTGGTAGTGATTATTGGTTGGGCCTCTTGCCAGTTTTAACACATGCCAAAGATAAGCCTTGCTCAAAACATTTGTGCACAAGATACCATAAACAGGCAGACAATGCTTAGCGAGGTGGCCTTATCTGCAGAACTGGATTCTGCTGTGTGAGGCCCACGTTCTAATCCTGGTTCCACCTGGTTTCTTAAACCTCTCAAAGTTGATACTATTTGGTTACAATACACTCTGGGTCAAATCTGTTCATAGTTATTTTCTACCTATGTGGTGAATGTAATCATCTACTTGATTCTCTGCTTTACCCAGAAAATTTTTCTATTTCCTGGTCTCCACTCAGTGTGTTTTTACCTGTATCAACTGACCATTTCATCTTTGCTGGTATTTAGGTAATTAATTGGTTCTTCAGAAGATTCCTATAATCTCATATCTAGAGGTACCTAGAATTTTCTTGACTGTATCTGTCACAATACCAAGAGAAAAGAGATGACAGGATCAAATTAAGATAATTAGAAAAGTTGGAAGATTGTATTTAGCAAAAATGGATGTGTGTGTGTATATATACATACATACATACATACATGTCCCATTCTGCAGACTCCCCTTTACAATGTTAAGTTGGCATTTCTCTATTAAGAAGTAGGGTAGACCTTAAATTTCCTTGCCTTGATCCTGGGTGGTCCTTAAATTTTAACTGTCTTGATCAACAGAATGCTGAAATAATGCTCTGTAGATTCAGAGATGTGGCCATAAAAGGCAATATAGATCTCTCTCTCTCTCATTCTCTCTGTCAAATACACACACACACACACACACTATGGAAAAACCAAGATGCCATACTCATAAAGCCCAACAGAGACCCATATAAGGATTACATGAGGCTCTCAATTAATAGCGAGCACCAACTTGCCCACCATGAAAGTGCATCATCTAGTCCTAAATGACTGAAGCCCCAACCAACATATAACTGCGACCACATGAGAGGCCCTAAGCAAGAACTGCCTTTCTAAGCTTTCTCCAAATTCTTGACCAATAGATACTGTGAGAGCTAATACATGATTGTTACTTTAAGCTACTTCGTTTTAGGATGAATTGTTAAGCTGTGATAGATAACCAAACCAGAGTTTAATAAAGGGTCTATTTGAAAGGACTGAGGATAATGACAAGGAGTAGTACAGTATCTTAGAACTTCTAATAACCAGGCTGCTAATACTCCTAGTTCTCAGAAGCACAGAGCTGTGGAGAAAGGTCTGCCTGGAGAGAAGCAGTGACCTTTGGTCAAGGGCTCCAGCCAGCCCAACACATTCTCTCAGGGAGATAACTGGGTGGAACTCTCTCTTTTGAGTCTCTGTATGAAAGGCACCAATATGGCCATTGGCCAAATCCAAGCATCAGAGGATCAGCAGTATGTATGTATGTATGTATGTATGTATGTTTGTATATATGTATGTATGTATTTATTATTTATTTTTAGCATTTTATTATTAGTTTCAAGTATATAGTACATTGGTTAGACATTTATATAGTTTATAAAACAATCCCCCTAATTACTCTATCTTCTCTCTGGCTCTACATGTAGCCATTACTTTACTGCTGACTGCATTCCTTATGCTGTGCTTCCCATCCCTGTGACCATCTATCAGCTACTAATTTACACTTATTTTGCCCTTCGCTGCTTTCTCCCAGCTCCCACGGTGGTCTTTATTAATAAACAGAAGTACTGAGAGAGTTGATATATTTGATTAGCAGGAAATACATGCAAAAAACAGGCAGGCTCTTAACAATGTATACCTTATAAAAATCCATATTTTATCTTTAGTTTCATTCTTACTAGACTACCTTGTGCTGTTGTCCTCCAATAATCCTACCTGTACTGGCAGTGAGGGCACTGCCAGCTTTAACATTCCTCATCTCTCTTTTCTGTGAATTGTCATCAAAGAAAGAACTACATTACTTGAAGAGTTCTAATCCCTTAAGAGATGCCAGAGAGTATTTTATTAGCCAAGATAGTCTATCCAATAGATCAAAGAGAGTATTTCTGGTTTTTCTCTTTCTTTTGGTTTTATACTGACAAACCCTTCCTTTGATTGTTCTTCCTTCTCTTCTATATACTGACCTTGTTCACTCCTTCTGCTACTAATATCCTCAGTCTCTGTAGGTCATCCCCATGGTCTCACTATCTCCTTACTGTTTAAATGTCTAATGGGACATTATGTTCCAGCAAATCAGACTTAGGGGTCAATGCATTTTCCAGCCCTAATGTGTCTAAATCATCTGGACTACCTCTACTGCTTCTTTTCATTCACTATCTAGAATAATAAATCATAACTATCAGCAAACTTTATTCATCTATTTCCATATTCTCTTTAAAACATGATTAGAACCAAGATTCTCAAACAAGATTGAGAATGTGATTTTCATTCTGATAACCTAATAAAAATTTTGTTAGGGGAGATGATACTAAATAATGTGTAAGGCTGGTCAAATTTTGGTCTCTAAGAAACTTCCTTTCTCTTAAATGACAATCATGATTAATTATTCATCAGATAATTAATGAGTATTTATTATGTCGATAGTGCTATGTTAGATGATGTGAGGAAGAGACGAGCATTCATAATTAGTATACTCAAGAAACTATGATGTTTAGTTAATGACCAAAATTTTCCCTTCCTTTAAGAGTTATTTTACTCTCTTCATAATAAATCTCATTTAGAAAGGATCTTATAAGTTATTAATAATGTTGGCCAAAGAGAAGCTTGTTTATATATCTGCAACAGATGTCACAGATGTTAATAGCCAATGTTCTTCATTTATGACACAGGAGGAGGTTCTGGTTCAAAGGTATAGAGACATAGAGTCTTAATTAAGGTGGTACAGCTAATCGGTGGCAGAGATAAAATTATTTTTATACCTCTCCGAGATTTCCAGTTCATATTATTTTACATTATACTGAGTTACTCTGCTTTAAAAATTGTGTGGTCTCCATACTCAAAAAGCCAACAACTCTTTTGATGAACCTTAATAAGCTAAAGAAGAAATTGTTTTCCTGCAGAGGACACAGTGCTTGGCACACACTTGGTATTCAATAATTATTTACTCAATTTATCAATGACAGGAATCTTCAGATAAACTCAATCAAGTTCTGTTTCCTTTTTCTCAAGTCCATGTTTTGCAATGTTATCCTCAATTCAACCCTAAATCTATTTTCCCAGAAGTAGTGAGCGGTTTTCTACAAGTATGCTATTTCTGGGATCTTGTTTGGCTCCAATTTTTTTTTTTAAAGAGTCTTGACTTTCCAGATTTGAGTAGCAGCTGCTTTTTTGAATGATATACAGGACTACACATGCTTTTTCTGCCTGTTTCTTTCCTCCTGAGAGATTGACATCGAGAATTATGATTAATGGTGCTCAAGTAATTCCTTTGGCTTCCTCCACACTTTTGCACTATGAGCATCTTTCTTTAAAACATCCATCTCCATCTGTTTCTTGGTTTCTCGTGCATTTTTCATTGCAATGAGAATATACCTAGCAAGACCCTTTCTCATTCCTCTGCCCTATTTCCTGTTATTTTGTCATTGAATATGATTCCCTTTTCTTCCATTCATTTGAACACATGGACCATTATTTTTTCCTCTTTATGAAAGGAATTTAAATTTATGGATATTCTACTATAGACCAAGCAGTGTTCTAGCCTTTCCATATATTATATGTATTAATTCATACAGTTTTATGAGGTAAGTAATATTATTTCTGTTTTTCAGATGGGAAAATAGAGGTATATTGTTAAATAACTTGCACAGATTTGCACATTGTAGCTAGATCATTCAAATCCTGGGTTGTTCCCACATATATCTGGTGATATAAAAGGTATGCAGTGTCTTCTTTGTTGTTTTGGCAGTGATAATATCATCACTATTTTCATTCATTTAGTTAGGAAGTGGATAATTGGAAATGTTGGAATTGGTAAGGCTGATATGGGAGGGAGAAATAAGAAAGAGAAACAAAGGTTAAATTTCTATTTTTTCCTCCAGACCACTCTGAACTGTTAGATTCTCTCTGTTTCCTATGAGTATATTCCAAATTTTTGCTACTTCTTTCAAATCCTCTATTCCCAGCAGGTGACCTCACCTAATACTCCACTGTCAATCAAAGTAGAGAAATATTAGACATCTACCTGTCTCTAAGTAAAAGAACATGCCTATATTTACTTTTCCCTGAACACTAAGTGCTCCATTGATCTGGCCACACTGGCCATCATTTTCTTTTCCTTCCCAGCTAAGCCACTTGCCAAGGAGACTCAATTATACTTCTTCCTTACATTGTGGGCACGCTTCACTCCTCCTCCCCACATTAAGGTCTGACTTGGCTTTGCTTCTTTAATGCTACTGAATCCACCATGATAAAGGTTTCCACCAGCCTCCTTATGGTCTCTTTCATCCTTCTGCAATACTTGACATTACTGACCATTCCATCTTTGGAATTCTTCAATTTCATGATCTCTCTGGCATTTGTATCACTTGGATTTTTTCTAAGACTTATACTGTGGGTTTATCATCTGCTCTCCAACCATTAACAGTTGATGCTCTTCAAAATTCTGGCCTTAGACCTCTTTTCCTAGTGGAACTTATCCTCATGATTCAAACACCATCTCAAAATTATAGGTGACTCCTCTTTTGAGCTTGAAATTTGCATATGCTAAAAATTTCTTGACATTTTGTCTTGAATGTTCAACATATTCTTCAACTTCTCTGCCTCCCCTCCCCCAATGCCTTCTAGCCTGCTTTTCTTTCTGTAATTCTTCTCTCATTGAAAGATATCACTATCTGACCTCATGAACCAGAAACAAAGGAGTTAATCATAAATCTTCTTATTTCCCAACAAATCAGTTCCATCTCATCCCATAAAGTCAATTAATGCCCTAGTCATGATTATTTCTTCTTCAATACTATCATACTTCTTCAAATACTATCATTTTTAGGAACTAGATAAGCACAACCATTTCTCACCGGTAGCATAACAGAGCCATCAAACTGATCTCTGTGACTCCATTTCCTTTTTTTATTACATTTATTCTTGCCAGAGTGAACTAAGTAAAACATAAAAAGTGAACCTGTCTCTCCTGCTTATCATTCTTCAGAGGCATCACCTCATAAATGTATAAAATTATAGATGCAGAGCACACAATGAAAGAGTTTCCCTAGCCTTACTCCTGACCACCCTTCCAGTCATATCTACCATCTGCAATCTAGAGCCTCTTCACCCTCACCTTGCCTACATTTTAAGCCCTTGTTTAAGATCTTTTTCTTGGAATCTTCCTCCTTTTCTACTTCTGCCTATCTAAGTCACCCTCATTTTTTCAAGTGCCATCTCAAAACTTCCTCCATCCAGTCTTCCCTAAATTCCCAATTAAGGCTAGGAATAACTATTGCAATACCCTGAACAGGAGCTTAATAACTTGAGAGTTTGTTGAGCTCTCTTCAAGGGTTTAACCACACCCACACCTCTTGATTTCATCACCTAATTTAAAGACAAGAAAACTTTAGGATAAGAATTCCATTACCTTTCTGACATTAAATAGCTAATTTTCCTTTATCTACCAATAGCTAATTTTCCTTTATCTACTTATACTATGCCCTTTTTCTCTCCTGTTACTCTAGAGTTTCCTCCAAAAGAGGAACTAGATAAGCATAACAATAGTATCAGTTGCAGTAATAACCATATACATTTCAAACAGTAGGAGGAGAAGGGGAGTTGGGAGGCATTATATGTGAGCCAAATTCTCACTATTTACATCAAAGAATTAACTGATAACATAAAGAAATAGTGGCACAAGCATATTAGACAGTTTAGAAGGATCAGAATTAGAAATGGTGATGTTGCCTTCCGGGAATGGTAGTGGGGATAGAAAAGGGGAAATGGATAATTCTCTAATGATATGATCATTTCCATCATAGGTGTTACTTTGCTGTGAAGCATGTGTGATCTAAGATAGGCAACTTAACAAAAAGAGTAATGATATTTAATCTCTTGAGGATGTATGATTCCATGAGTTAATAAATGTCAAGGTGCTTGTGATTTTTAGAATATGGTTCAATTATCTTATTATTTTATTTAAAAATGTGTGTTTTTCCATGCAAATGAATAATATGAGCTGTTTTCCCAGCCACTATCTATTTTAGAATCAATTTCTCCTTCAAATGATTGTCAATCTCTGCATTGCTACGACAAATTGGTTTTACTTAACCATACAGTACCATATTAACAAAGCAGAAGCTAATAAAAGTAGTGTCATCAATTACACTCACTGTTGTTACCAAAAAAATTTCATTTAAAAGTTATTTAGTAGATTTTTTTTTTTTACAACATTTCTTCCCTTAATAAGGTACTGTGGAAGTTATGAGAAATGCTGGAAGGATAGAGAGAATTTCTGTCATTAAGGAGCTCACAATACATTAACAATTGACAGCATTGGTGAAAAGCATTTGAAATGAACCTAGAGGTTCAATTGATAAATTTTAGTACCTAAATGTTTCTTTATATAATGTTGCCTGCATATTCAGTTAGGAGATATTGATGTAAGCAGTATTGAGTGTTGTGGGATTTCATTTTTATATATTTAAAAGTTAATTGATTTTCATAAGCATGGCTTGGTGTCTCCAGAATAAAACTATATTAAGTGCTTAGAACATTTTAGCTCATGTTATCGGATAAAAGTTCTCTTTTTTCTCAAGTATAGTTAAGCTTATAAGAATGTCTCAAAAACATCGAGATAAGTTGGTATAGATTCTAAATTTCAGGTCTCTATTTCTCTTGACTACAGAGAAATGTTTGTGATAGTTTTAATGAGCCATTTCCTAATTTGGTAATGGCTTCATTCTTATCACAAAAGTAAACTTACATGTCTTTTTAGCATATCTCTTACTGTCTCATGACCTAGTCTTGTTTTGTGCAGCTCTAACTTTTATACCTGTTACACATAGCACTTAAACAATGCACTCTCTTTCTGTTTCTATGAGTATGACAAATTCTGCAGCAGTAATACTGTTTAATCTTCTAATAAAATAAACAAATTACAGGAAAGTACTTTGGCTTTTTGCTTCTTAATTACTCTAATTTGAGCCCCAGCTGGGGCTCATCTCTAACAATCCTCACTCCATCAGATAAAGGGGAATTGTTTAAAACTGTTCTGGGTTTGTTGTAAGCAATGGACCAACTTCTAAAAGGTTTATCTCAAAATTGATATCTGATAAAAACAAAATATTGAGGCTGAATCAAAATGAAAAACGTTTAGAGATTTTCCCCTGTTTAAATGGTCCCAATTCATTATCATGATGAATCTGAAGACATCTTTTATTTAAAAGCTTCATTTAGCTGTTATGAAAAAAAATTTAAAACACATTTTTAGATATCTTTTATTTTGAAGGTTTATTGAGTGACTAAACTCAGGAATTTTTGAAATAGCACAAGAGATAGGGTTAAAGAGTTCATTTCAGTAAAATAGTGAAATAAGGGGTTGTGAAGACAGTGATGAAGATACAGATGAAGAAGGAAAAATATAATAATATGGACAAGAGAAAACATAGGTATAAGTAAATATCTTTTTGATCTCTCTTTCCATATTATTACACCTAAGTATTCTGCCTCAAAACTCAATTCAGAGAGGAAATTCATAAACATAAAGCAATGTGTTCTCATTACAAAAAATTCAGAAAGTTAGAAAGAAAAATAATCACATAGAACTCTAATATCCCCCACTCCAAGCAGAAATTCTATCAACATTTTTTTTTTTTATCTATGGATATGTTAACTTTCTCATTTAGGTTTTTTTTCAAGCTTTCGATTCTTATTTTTTTTTAAACTCTAAGAATTATAATACACTTTAAAACTACTTATTAAAACAAGTATTATTTTCCTAAAATATAATATATATACATATATATGCATAAATTATAAGTATAAAACTTGATGAATTTCCAGAATTAAATGTTAATTTATCACATTAACTACTTTATGACCATTTACTTTTTAAAAAAGAATCAGATGCCACCTTCTACAGGACTAAGATTCTACAGGTAAGATTCGTCTACAGGTAAGATTCTAACAGCCTTGCAGTAAAGATAATATTTCTCCCTAATTGTGACAAAATTAGCTAGACTCATTAACGGGGTCTGAGAACCAGCATGGTAACCAGCCCTGATGTAGCCACTCTCAAAAGGTACACAGGGTTTTGAGGAAGAGTATTGAGGAAAATAAAATACAACCATTTAAGGGCTCCCTCTGGGGGACGGGTGCTCAGAGAGGGAACAGCAGTGGGAGCAAACACTGGTAGCTCCACAAGGGCCGTGGTGATGACAGCCACAGGGCAAGGGCAGCTCAAGTGGGACTTTGAGCATCTAGTCCAGAAAAGCAGCAGCAGCCTGAGCTTCCAGCATAGGAATGTGCTAAGAGATCTCTTTGCAGGTGGGAGAAGCAGGTAACTAGAATGGAATAAACTTGGAACCCTGCCTGGGGCAAGAGTGGAGATATGACAAGCCTGGGAATGGACCGAGATACTAGAGACACGAGAGAACCTCAGTAGGACAATGCAGGGAGGGAAGGGGGAAAGAAAAATATTTCAAAAAATTAAAAGAGGAACTGAATCACAACAACAAGAATATCACATACTGGAGAAGAATGGGATACACAGGAGAACAAGGTATTATAAATAAACAAAATTCTCCTTATTTATATCTGAGCATCAATGTATGGTGTGTAAAGCTAATACATAAAGAAATAAAAATGATATAGAACGCAAGTAGAGATACAGAATAGGAACAGGGATAGGTGATAGGATAGAAATTGAAGTATAAAATGGAAAATTGATACCTAAAAAATGAAAAATATGAAAAAAACAGAGAAGGGATAGAAATAGAGAATAAAAATAGAAATAAGTAGAAAAAATATAGAAATGACAGATTTAATCAAAGGTAGATATAATTATTTTGAGTTATATGGAAAATATTTAGAAGGAATAGAATAACATAAGTAAAAGTACTATTCTATACTTCTCATTCATTTTAAATAATGTTTAATTTCAGTTCTGATTTCCTCTTTAATTAGAAGAATGGTTTTAAAATCAATTTTAACGACTTACCTTGAAAAATTTTTGTTTTTTTGTGAATGTATAATTTACTGCAACAAGATCAAGTGCTGCGTCTTATGTAAAATTTAACTTGAGAATTTATTAATTTTTCTTTGAAATATACATATGCTATTTTTGGAATCTTATTCTTGAGTCATTGCTTAGCTGCCTATAGAGTTCTAATTAAAAGTAATTTCCCCTAAATAATATAATGCTCCATTATTTTCTAATAAGCTATTGGAGCTGTTGAGAGGCTGCTGTGTGTGTTTCTTATTCTTTTTAAAGGTAAAATAAGAATAATAAAATAACGTAAGGAATATTTTGCAGTCTCACAAAGGTATGTTTATATGTGGATTTATTTTATTAATCCTGTTCCACACTTAACATGTTATTTTAATTTGAGGTCTCATGTAGTCTTTCAATCTGGAAAGTTCTCACCTTTTTGAATATTGACACTCTACACTCTCTACACTCTCCTTTTTCCTCTACACTCTCCTTTGGGAAGGCCTATTAGATGTTGGTAAATCTATTCAATCTATCTTCTATGTATCTTTATTATAATTGTTCTTGAAATATAATACTATATCATAAAACACATTCTATTAAAGCCTACAATTCAGTGGTTGTTAGTGTATTTCCATGGTCGTGCAACCATCACCACCGTAATTCCAGGACATTTCATCACTCCCAAAAGAAACCATATATCCATTAGCAGTTAATCCCTATTCCTCATTCCCTCAACCTCTAGAAACCACTAATTTACTTTCTATTTCTATGAATTTGCCCATTCTGGACAATTCATATAAAATATGTGGCCTTTTTTTTTTTTTTTGGTCTGGCTTCTTTTACTTAGCATAATATTTTCAAGATTTATTAATGTTCTAACATAAATGAGTACTTTATTATTTTTATGGCTGAATAATATTCTATTGTATAGATATACCACATTTTGTTTATCCATTAATCAGTTTCTGGACATTGGAGTTAATTATACTTTTTGGCTATTATGAATATGCCACTATGAACATTTGTGTACAATTTTTTTTGTAAACACATGTTTCTAATTCTCTTGATATGTACCTAAGAATAGGATTGCTTGGTCATATGGTAATTTTGCATTTAACTTTTTGACAAAATGCCAAACTTTTCCAAAGTGGCTGTACTATTTTACAGTCCCACTGGTAATGCATGAGGGTTCAAATTTCTTCACATCCTAGATAATACTTGTTATCATCTGTCTTTTTAATTATAGTGATCCTAGTGAGTGTGAAGATGTATCACACATTGTGAGGTTTTTGGTTTTTTTTTACATTTTTCTGATGATTATGATATTGAGTATCTTTTTATGTACTTATAACCATTTGTATATCTTCTTTGAAGAAATGTCTTTTGAAGTCCTTTGCTCATTTTTAAATTAGCTTCTCTTTTATTGTTGAGTTGTAATACTTCTTATTCTTTACTCTAGATGCTAGACCTTATCAGATATATGATTTGAAAGTATTTTCTGCCTTTTCACTTTCTTGATGATATCTTTTGAAGCATAAAAATTTTTAATTTTGATGAAGTCTAATTTATCTAGTTTATTTTTGATTGCTTATGTTTTTTCTGTCGTATCTAGTAAACAAAGTTATGAAGATTTACCCCAATATTTTCTTCTAAGAGTCATATAGTTTTATCTTACATTTAGATATTTTATCCATTTTGAGTAAGTTCTTACAAATGATGTGAGGTAAGAATCCCTTCATTCTTGTTTGTGGGACTATTCAATTGTTCCATTATCACTGTTGAAAAGAGTTTCTTTTCACATATTGAACTGTCCTAGTACTTGTATTGGAGGCAATTGACCATAAATATATGAGTGTTAGCAGCTACTTTTCTCAGCCAATGTTCATACTCCCAGAACCCTGCACCAAACTCCCGACTCACACAATGTCCCTGGCTCTGGTCTGTGAGTGTGTGCAGGTCAGATTTCCTTGCAGGAGCTGAACTCAGGCCACCAGCACCTCTGTCCAACTCAAAGCTCAAAAGCTGGCACTATCATCCCTTATTTTGGTCTCTCCATTTTCACTTTTGATATTAATGAATAATTGATTAGCTGGTATTTGTTTTGATTGATTACAAATGTTATCTATCTATCTATCTATCTATCTATTTTATATCAATCATCTATTTATCTATTTAATTTCTATGTGTATGTATGGAGATGGCGTTGGGTGTTGTTTTTCATGTGCTTTTTTTTGCATTTTGACAAGAAATACATAATATTTACAAATAATCCATAGATTCTGTGTCAGGTATCTATCGTCAAAATAATTCTGTGAAACAACAATAAACTTTCAGTTGCATATAATAATAGCACTTATTGCATACAGTCCAGGGATGGTTGGCTAGAAAGTTTTGCTGATTTTGGCTAGTCTTATTTGATGATCTAGAAGTTGGCTGGCTGTTGGCTAATTTAGGCTAGCCTCAGCTAGGATGACTGAAACTTTCAACCTCCAGTCAGCTAGCTGAGGCATTTTCTTATGTGGATGGCAGAAATAAAAGAGGAGGCAGAAACACAACTCCCTGTTATTTCTGCTAAGATACCTTTGGCTCAAATAAGTTGTATGTCTGTGTTTGTGCTGCTGATATTGGGAGGACATTGAACAGTAACATGGAAAATGACGAGGGTATGGATAGGTGTGTAAAGAATTATAGCCATATTTTGCAATAAATCTATCACATACATTTAAAAAGTATATATTCTATGATTCCATGAAATAAAAAAAAGGAAGAAGAAGAGAAAGTAAAGAGAATAGGAGAAGTTGTTGGTGAGAATTAGAGAAAACTAGGCTAGGCTGGCATGAGATTAATAACTGTCAAAGCTGCTTAATGGACACATTGAATTTCACTATATTGCTCTCTATATTTTTGTGCATGTTTGGAAATTCTCCATAACGAAAAAATAAAATAAATATATTCTATTTTTATTGGTAAATATCTTTAAGTCCATGATATTGAAGCTGTCATTTTACTCAAATCTCATATATTCCTAGTTATGTTTTCCTATTTGTTCTGTATTTTTAGAAAAATGTAGTTGTACTAAACTCTCCCACTATATTGTGGTCTCATCATGGGCTTCTTCAAGAAAACATTTTTAGAGCATGTTTGAGAGGCTTAGAAATAATGTACAGCCTCTCTTGTTCCAACCTACAGATATGTGTTAAGAGGTCTGTCTTGAAATATATCTGGAAACTGGATATTGGTCATTTTTGTTTGGAGATTTCTAAAAGAAGCTTGCCTAAGTTTCCTAAGCTAGCTGAGCATTAGGAGTTAGTGGTAGGATTACAAATGAGATACTCATATCCATTTCTGTGACTTTTGGCTTATGGAAGAGGCTCCTGTTAATTCCTATGACCTCTGATATGTTGATGTTTGGGTTTGCCACTGGGTCTGTCTTGATTATAAATTGGCTAAATAATTAGATACATTCCCAGAAGGGAGTAGGTAGTTAATGGCTCACGTGGGCCCTAGGGAAGGTGGCTGCCCTCTGAGGGTCTTTCGTGCCTAGGAGCAGAAAGGGACCTAACTCACGTTCTGTGTAAACATTCATGTCTTTTTTAAAATTTATTTCCTGTGTGTAGTTTTTAAAATTAATATACATTCATACTAATAATATATATGTGCTAGAAACTGTAATAATTTTCTTTCGATATAATCTTATGGCAAGGATTTTATGTAATAATATATCAAGTTATCAGAATATTTTGAAAATATCATATTCATTATTATTATTGATAACATGAAAATAATAATATAGAGGTAGGTAATAATTAATTGTTGCTGTGCTCTGACAATGTCTGGCTATTCCCTTTCATTATTGCCACCTTTTGATACCAATTAACAGGTTGACCTCTGGCTCTTGAAGAGCCTTTGTTTTTCCTCCTAATATCATGTTGGAATTTGAAAGAACAGTGAGCTTTTTGGTTCACTGCATTCCACTGGGACCCTTCCAACTCCAGCTCATTAGAAACACCCCCGGGTCTGAGGACTAACTATGATGTCATATGTCATAGCAATGAAGTAAATGTGGCAGTCCAAGGCAAAGAACAATTTTATTTTTGCTGCTTTGAGAAATTTCTTCTACTGTTTCAAATGTAACTCCCACCTTTTAATTAAAAATTATTCTACGTAGATTCTCAGGGTCAAAAGAACAAGTGGCAACTTGTTAGATGGAATTAACTCAGAATGAATTGAGGAGACTTTTTTGTAGAGGACCACCTTCTCTCAGTTTGACTCAGTCCTTTCATCCATTTCAGGTGTGTCCAACATTAAACATCTTTTTGTGGAAAGATGCAAGTGAGAAGACTGCAAGGAGTTCTGTGGGAGGCTCTATTGTCTTCTCCTTAGTTTAACGACGCAAGTTTTTATTTTTTATGCTGACTACAGCAGTCTTCTTTTAGAGATAGTTTTGGAGAGAAAATTGGTAATCTGCAAATGCTTCAAATAAAAAGTTTCCATTAAAAACATTTTCTTGTATTCCATTTTTAAGAACAGACACTTAAGCAACTTTCTATTCTTGTTTCCTTTATCCTCCAATATACTTTTCAGCGAATAATTGAAAATTAATTAGTGACATTATCTACAAACTACTAATTTTAGATGCAGTGCTTTATACATCTTAGTCATTCTCATAAACAATAATCTTAGCCAGTTCTTTTCAAAGTGTAATGAAGACACTTTTTATAGCCCGATTAAGAGTACAGGAGACTCACTCTTCTCTTATCACAATTTAAATGCTAGTCAGATTACATAAAGAAAGGTAAAGAAAGTTCCAACCTTTAGTAGGGAAAATATCAACAAAATCACTTTTTATATCCTTTTTAGCGCTCATCTGAGATTAGGGTACATGTTCCACAAATATTCAGAAATCTTCCAAAACTATAATGTTATTTACTATTACAAATGCCTTAAAAACTATACATACAGAATAAATGAAAAGAAAGATATAAATGTTTACCTAGCACATTGCACATTAGTGTAGAATGGAAGTGACACTTCCATTGTTAGTCACTTAGTTTCTAAATTTCAAAGTAAACTTTGACTCTCTTCTTTTTCTTAAATCCATACTCTATCAAGTGTAAATTCCTTCAGAGAATCAGTGTATTAGTCAGATTTTTTTTTTGCAATAATACCATGTAACAAACAACCTCAGATTCTTAGCAGCTTACACTAACAAGCATTTATTTCTTGCTCATAGACCTGAGATGCATTGGAGATGTAAACAAAAATGAAATAAAAAACGGAACTTGTCTTTCATTCAAAAGTTGATGATGCTGAAGAAGAAATGTAAAATCTCACAAGATTAATAAAATCAGACCAAGATCACTCGATGTGCCATCTTAGCTATATTTATCTTTTGGAGTTGCCCTATCAATTATGCTTCTCCAAACTATTTTCTCCATACTTTTGTTTGTCAAATACTAGATTTAAATCCTGGTGTAAAAATTACATCTAAAATAAAATTCAGCATTTTTACCATTGTCTACCTCTGTAACAGCTCAATGTCTACTAAATTTGTTTTTCCCCTTAATCTCATTAGTATATGTATATTATAACCAAAATTTCAGCATGATCTTCACATTCTTTATGTTTTTTTTCTAAATTTGTTTTTAATGATCAAAACTCAAATTTTATTTCCCTGCCCAGTTTGGTTCAGTTTAGGTCATTTTTATCTCTTTTGTAATTTACCTCTCATGTTAGCTCTTTCCTAGAAGAACGAAATTCTTTCTTAACTGGTCCCTTTGTTTCCAGTCTCTCCTAATGTTTAGTCTGTTATATTCATAATGCAAGAGTTCCCACAGGAATCAAATTTCTTGGTTTTTATTTCAAGGTTCTTAAAACTCTGGCTCCATCTGAAGTTCAGAACTACTTAATAACTCATTGGATACCAAATTAAAAATGATCTCTGCTGTACACTTGGTCTCAATCTAAAAGAGAATTCAGACACATAAAAAAATAAGTCTGAGAGAAAGTAGAATAGTTATTATGTTCTAGCGAACCTATTGCATAGGACTTGGATTAAAGTCTTTATTTTAATGTTTATCTATTCATTTTAATAGTTATAAATTATTCTAAATATATTATTTTAAAAAGTGAGTAGTCTATCAAAGCTGTTGTTGCTTAGATAACATTGCCCCCAAAAGAAGCTTAAGTAAGAAGCAATGCTAGGCATGAATCAATTTAAAGAAAAATACTAAATTAATAATAATGATAAGGATAAACAAATATGCAAAAATTAGGAAGGGGATGCGAAAATGATTGAAGTAGCAATTGCAAGTTTAATGGGCTATCTAGTAATGGCTGTGTGGGACAAAGAATGGAAAAATGAGAGCTAAATCTTAAATGACAAATTTGGATATATTTTGTCTATGGGTGGGGTACTTTTGTATCAGACTAATTTTAGTGTTTCCTCCTGAGTGGTGGTACACCACAAGTTCATAGCCCAAAATAGTAAATGTATCAATCAGTCTTTGCTGATTAATAAACAAACCAAAAATGTTAATGTCTTAAAAAAAACCCAATTATTATTTAGCTCTTGATTCTGAAGGTCAGTGCTTTGGGCTGGGTTCTGCTGGGTGATTCTTCTGGTCTTGGCTGGGCTTGCTCATCTATCTGTGATCAGTGCTGAGTTGACTGGGGCCAGAGTGGTCTAGGATGACATCAGTTTGGGAAGCTTATCTCTAGACTCTGTGGTCTGCTAATAGGGCAATGTGAACTTATTCACTTGGAGAGGAAAGGGTTTCTAAAGAGAGAGTGGAAGCAAGCAAGAACTTCTAATGCCTAGGCTTAGAATTCATACACAGTTGATATTGCCACATTTTGTTTTCTTTTGCCAAGTCAAGTCACAAGATTTCTCTATTCAAAGGATGGCAAAACAGTCTTTCCTTTTTTTTTTTTTTTCTTTCTCCCAGCTTTATTGGGGTATAATTGACAAATAACATTGTATGTATTTAAAGTGTACAATGTGATGATTTGGTATACATACACATTGTGAAATTATTACCACAATCAGGTTAATTAATACGTTTATTACTACACAGTTATCTTTGTTGTTTTGTTGAGAATGCTCGTTTTACTTTTTTAGTAAATTTGAAGTATACAATACAGTGTTACTAATTATAGTCACCATGCTATGCGTAAGACCCCAAGAACTTATTCATGTTCTAACTTAAGGCTTACACCCTTGACCAGCATCTCCCCATTTCCCACATCCTCCCAGCTTTTGGCAGCTAACATTCTACTTTCTGTTTCTGGGAGTTCAACTTTTTTTTCCAGATTCCACATATAAATGAGATCATATAGTATTTGTTTTTCTCTGACTAGCTTATTTCACTTAGTATAATATCCTCCAGATTCAACAATGTTGCTGCAAATGGCAGGGATTCCTTCTTCCTTATGACTGAGTAAGATACACACACACACACACACACACACACACACACACACACACACACACATACACATACACATACACATATACATATCTCACATTTATCCATTCATTCACTTACAGATACTTGGGTTGTTTCCATATCTTAGCTATTGGGAATAATGTTGCAATAAACATGAGAGTTTAGATATCTTTGAGATACTGATTTTATTTCCTTCAGATACATATGAAGAAATGGGATTTCTAGGTCATATGGTAGTGGGGTAGTTCTGGTTTTAATTTTTTGAGGAACCGCCACACTGTTTTCCATAGCAGCTGTATCCCGCCAACAGTGGGATCCACATTCTGTCCACTACTTATTATCTTTTATATAACATCCATCTTAATAAATATGAAATGATATGTTATTGTATTTTCAATTTACATTACCCTCATGATTAGTGATATGGTGCAACTTTTCATGTACCTGCTGACCATTTGTATGTCTTCTTTGGAAAAAAATGTCTGTTCAGTACTTTTTTCCACTTTTTAATCAGACTTTGTTGTTGTTATTGAGTTTTATGAGTTCCTTATATATTTTGGAAATGAACCCCTTATCAGATATGTGGTTTTCAAATATTTTCTCTCATTCCATGGGTTGCCTTTTCATTTTCTTGATTGTTTCCTTTGTAGTGCAGAGCTTCTTAGTTTGATGCAGTCTCACTTGTTTATTTTTGCCTTTCCCTCCTGATGGAGGTGTTGCAAAGTCACAGTTTAAAGTGTGTGGATATAAAAAGAGTAAAGAATTATGTTCAAACACAAAACACAGCTAGTTTTATATTTTAGACTAATTCATTTATCACAAACTGTTAAATACCAGACTATAAAATTAATTGAGAGCAAGTAGGATCCGAGTCATGCTGACCACTGAGAAAGCTAATATAATAGGTCAGGGAACAAAATGTGAAACTGAAAGATATCTTGAGACTGTAGACCAAAATATATGATGTCTTTTGTTTTTTAATTCCTAAAGGTGGTTTAGTATTATGGGAAAGGCAAACAATGATGATGCTCCCCTTCTTCTAATTTATGTAGATATTTTAAAATGATATTAACTGAGACCACACCACATTAAGGAAATAAGCCATTCATTTTTACTATCCAGTGTATGAACTTGTAGATATAGCTCAACAGCCAGCATAAGTATTTTGATGTTTTATTTTGTTTTATTTCTAAAATATGATTTCCACTTCAAAATGTCCATTAATTTAATTGTAATAAATAAGTATTGGTTTAAAGAAATGGGCAAACTTACACAACTATTATAAAACCAGGATTTTTGATAGCTTTGAATTCCTGGTGACAGATTTGTCTCATCTCCAGGGCCACCTCATGTTGATAAGTCTGCCTTAGTCACAGGCTGAATCTATACTAGGCACAGAAAGGGGATGGCCACCCATGAGCCATATTTAATCTATTTATAGTTATTTTCTTCTTTTCCTTAGAGAACACTCCAAAATTAAATAGAACATAAGAACATGGGATTAGACACATCAGAAGTAGAAATTTGAATTTATCGTATCTGTGCGATTTGGAGCAAAGAGCATAAGTTCTCTGATTTTCATCTGTAAAATGGAAATAAGAATACTTACCTCATGGAGTTTCTGTGAGAATTAAATAAAAGTAATGATTATAAAATACTTAGCTCCTGGCTTACAGATACACTAATGTGGTAGCAATGGTGATGTGGTGATAAAGGTGGTGATGGTAGAGGTGGTGACAATGGTGGTGAAGGTGATGGGTGTATAAGTTCTCTGATTTTCATCTGTAAAATGGAAATAAGAATACTTACCTCATGGAGTTTCTGTGAGAATTAAATAAAAGTAATGATTATAAAATACTTAGCTCCTGGCTTACAGATGCACTAATGTGGTAGCAATGGTGTTGTGGTGATAAAGGTGGTGATGGTAGAGGTGGTGACAACGGTAGTGAAGGTGATGGATGTAGGAGAGGTGGTTCTAATGCCAATGGATGCTACGTAGAGTTAGTAGTGATACTGATGATAGCGGAGGTGGTGACAGTGGATGCTATGGATGCTACGTAGAGTTAGTAGTGATACTGATGATAGCAGAGGTGGTGACAGTGGTGGAGAAGGAGATGGAAGTGATGACGAAAAAGCTAGTGGAGAAAGTAGTGGTGGAGAAGGTGGTATTGGTAGTGGAAATAAAGGTGTTACTGGAGTTGGTGGAGATTGTAATGGAGATAATGGGGAGATGGTGATATTGGAGGTGGAGGTGGAAGTGGAGATAGAAATGATGGTGGTGGAGGTTCTAGAGTTGATTTGGGTAGAAGTGGTAGAGGTAGAGAATGTGACAATAGTGGTGGAGTTTGTGGAAGTAGAAGTGGTAGTGGTGGTGAAATGGAGGTGAACTTACTGGTGGTAGAGGTGGTAGAGGAGGAAGAAGTATTAATGGTAAGTGGTTGAGGTAATAATGATGGTGGTGGCAGTACTGATGGAGAGGAAGATGGTGGTGGCAGTGAGCGATACTGGTGGAGATGGAGAGGAGGTGGCAGTGGTGACAGTGGTGGTAGCGGTGGTAGAGTGGAAGCAGTGATAGGGAAAGTAGTGGTGCCAGTTGTAGAGATTATGGTAGAAATGGAAATGGGGGTAGTAGTAGTGGAGGAGTTGTTAGAGCTGCTGATGGTAATAGTTGAAACAGAAGTAAAGGTGGTGCTGTTGGAGATGGTGACAGTAAAGATGGAGTTGTTGGTGGGAGTAGAGAAGGTAGAGGTGGCAAAGCAGTACATCAAAGTCTATAGGAAGCAAGTTAGCTGGAACACATTTGTAACCTTCTACCCTAAGAAATGGAAAATGAAAGATGGACATCCTTGGTGTAACTTCAGAACAACTTTTGGGTAACCAAGAGAGATTCAGTTGACCTGGGGCAAAAAAATGGCACACTTTCCTCATTTAACCTTAAAAACTGATATATCATCTGAGATTCAAATCTAAATTCCTTTTACTCCCATGATCTGTTGCCACCCTCTCTGTTTAATTTTCCTTCCTTCAGATTCACTGTTGGTTAGACAGTTTTTCATGCATTTGTGAACCCATGCTTGTAGGTCATGATAAACTCAATTCCCTCTTGTAGCCACTTGTCTGCTTACCTGGCTCTTACTGCATGAATTCCTGTGTTAAGATGATTGATTGTATGTGGTCTTTCTCTAGACTTTTCATCATTATGGTGTGCCAGCTTAATGATGTGAACAAAGCAGTGTGTACTATCATTGTTCTTCCTTGTATATAAACCCACAGGAAACCCAGACATACAACTACACATCTTTGCCTCTCATTCCTCACATTTAATTGCTCCCTCTTGCTCTTGAAAACTGTTTCTTCCTGGCTGCTCAAGGCACTGATTTCTAGGCCAGTGATAAAGTCCACACAGTTAAACCATGTATTCTTTCCTCTACCACTTTCAAAGTGATGTTTTTTTGGACTGTGCCAGCCAGCCATGGGCTACGTTGCTGGCATCAGAAGAGTCTACACCTTTCTGGCACTCTACTCCCTTAGCCAGTTCAGAAGGCTATGGCCCCAAAGCCCAGCACTATAATCTTGCATTAATCCTGGGGACCTGCCAAACTTCCAATTTCATACAATCACTGTTCGTGCTTGCCTTACACATTGGCAAGTTTGAGAATTTCCACCATTGTTGATCCATCTTGCAAAGCCACAAAACAGACTGAGACCTGTGGTGTCTCTTCGGTGTGTGGGTGACTTTGGAAAACATTTCTAGTACCAAACTGTGGGAAATGTGCTTTGCCAGGACCTATGACCTTTTGGGAAGTGCCTGCTTTGTCCCAATTAAAAGTGTTTTATTGTTTAGAAATGGGCTACTTGCTAAAGCTCTTCTTTCATCAGCCCAACTTTGGTAAGCATTATTGCAATCACTAATCTCTCTGACAGCTTCTGGCCAACAGAATTGCAAGTTAAAACTATGGAAACAAAATGCATTTTATTTATTATATTCTTAAGATGTTTTCAATAAAGTAGATAACATCTACTTTGCTAAGTGGGTGTTGTGACTTTCCAGAGGTTTGGCTAGTTAGCAGCCTGCCAATGAAAATACATGCCCTCTAGTATGTATCCCATACCTTGGATGGAGCTTCCTTTGTTATCATGTTTGGCCTACAGAGGAGACAGACTGGAATGCTTTGGACCAAGGTGAACCTTCATATATTAATAGTGTCTAGGATGATTTGTCTCTTCCATACTTTGACTACTTCTATCCTTCCATTGAGAATAATCATAGCAGCTAATATTTGTTGAGTATTTACTATTTGCCAGGGAACAGGCTAAATATTTTACCCAGATTATCACATTTGGCCTTCAAACCATGGCATGAGGTAGGCAAGTGGTCTTATTATTCTTGTTTTATAGATGAAGAACTGAGGTACAGAGAAGTTAATTGACTTTCCAAAGGTCACACAGGTAGTTGATGGACTTGGGACATGAACCTACTTACTCACTACAACAGACTGTCTCCAGGGGTTGTTGACTAGAAAAAAGGCAAACATAACATTAATTAAATAGAAGTAAAGGTTTGATTATATGAGTAGAAGGATATCTCTTGGCCTTTCAGCCAAAGAAACACATTCCTTTGGAAATAAAAAATGAAATTTCCTCTGCCTCCATCTTTAATAAGACCCATGAAAGGCATTTTTTGGGGGGCCACAATGCTAGACATTGCCACAGTGCCGGGCCTACAGGAGCCCAGGTGACTCTCCTTTCTGCTTAAAGTCAGTGCCTCTTTGGTTGTTTGATTCTACTCTTTCTCCCCGTAACGATTTATAGTCTGTTTTCATGAGGCTCTCTTGCCTTCTTTCTTTCATACCTTGTATGTTTAGACTTGTCTAGTTGGGGAAGGAGGCGTGGGGTGGGCATCAGAAAAATCATTTTTTTGAATCACTTTAAAGATGCCTCTTGGTGAGATCCAAGGAGAAGGAATTATTGCAAAAATCCTTAGCCTGGGGTGGTTGTGCTTGAATTGATTTATTTGCAAGCACAAATAAGTATCTTTATATTAAGTAGTCAAAGGCAGGAGGTTGAATGTTGTGATCTCAACCAGGCAAAGGGAAGGAAAAGGAAGGGAAGGGAAAATTGATATGGTAGACAGGCATTCTTGCATCTAACTTCTTGTTGGATGAATTCGAAACAGAAAATTTCCACCACTATCCAGGGAATATATCTGAAATCAATTAGCATTTCTGGCACCACCTATGACAAACTGGGCAACTGTATTCAGTTCGGAGACCTTTTAGATCTTGCAACAGGATACCCGGGAAGCATCTCAGAGAACACTGATGCCTTTTAGAGACATTATCTGGGCGGCCTGTGGTGCTGAAATCACCATTGGTATTCATGGCAAAATGAGTGCAGCATTGTCATTGGTCCAGATCGCCTTACAGAAGAGTATTATTCTTCCTTCCATAGGCGTCCCATAGACACTCACACTCAGGAGAACTTCACCCTTTGAGCCACAGAGAGGAACTTTGAAGTTGGGTGACCTCAATAAGCTCGTGTGAACGAGGAAAAGGTGGGGCTATTCTTAAGATAAGAGAGAACATCAAAAGTTTACGAAAAAGCAAGACACAAAAGAGTCAACTGAGAACTAGGTTTCATAATCATTGAAAAATATAGCGTGTGTCTCTCTAGATGGTAGCTAGAGAGAGAGTATGTGGTTTAAAACAGCGTCTACCCTGGTTTTTTTCCCCCTAACACATGTAAAAAAAAAAAAAAAGGAAGAAAGAAAGAAAGAAAGAAAGAAAGAAAGAAAGAAAGAAAGAAAGAAAGAAAGAAAGAAAACAAAGAGAAGAGAGAAATCTCAAACAGTAGCAGATTTGAGGCCCCCTGAGCTGGATGTTTGTTTGGAGGATGTGGTCCCAGCAGGAAGTTAACGGTGGGTAATAATTTGAAATAAATGTGTCTGAATTTCCTTAGCTTCAGCCTCGTAATAGTGGGTGGCTACCTTTACTTTCTCCCCTTTGAGAGGTAAGGAGAGGAAGGGGGTGCCCCCCGCCCCAGCTGTTTCCAAGTCCTTGGAATTTTCATGGTCATCTCTTTCATTAGGAAAATGCG
Organism: Pteropus alecto; assembly: GCF_000325575.1. Lineage (NCBI taxonomy): Eukaryota > Metazoa > Chordata > Mammalia > Chiroptera > Pteropodidae > Pteropus > Pteropus alecto. The sequence continues at coordinate 10,352,159 of NW_006442491.1, read as the reverse complement.
TGTCTCTGATTGACAAGGACGTTAGAGGGATTTAGCTCCATCTTCTCTGCTGCACAGGGAGACTGTGCTTTGAATGAGAATTATAGAACTCAAGTTGGAGGCCTAACTAATCTCCTGGCATTCCCAAATCTGTACCACCTGCGTAAAGAAAGCACTTTTGCATATAGTGTTTTTTTCCCTAGTGCTTAAATCACACCTCCTAAATGACACATTTGTTTATTACCAGCCTGAAGTTAGTGCTATCAGAAAATTAGAAAACACTAGTTTTCTGTTTTATGATCCTCCACAGCTTCTACTATCTACCACTGCCTTTTCCATAGTAGGTGCTCAATAGATATTGCTCGGTTCGATGTTAATTAGAGGACAACATGATACTTGGTCTTTAGATTTCTGGTGATACTTTTGGGGAGTTTTGTGATGTTCTTACCACCTATAAACTCAGAGGGTCCAATAGATTGTGAGATAATATACTGGAAAAGTACATATTACTGTAGAGAAAAAAAAATGTCTCTGGAAAAGTTCTTTTCAGCTTTCAGAGTTGGAAGTAAAGAACCATGGGTAAAAGGTTTTATGAAACTTAAATGTGGAACTAGAGCAACAACATGAGTTTCCCCTGTATATGATTCTGCTAAAAGATATTCAGGTGAGCAAATTTATTGTCTCTATATTAGGGGTAAAGCATTAGAGTATGTATGTCTTTAGTTCTAACTGGGGTTGAGGCTTCATGTTTTGAAAGTAAGTGTTAGTAGATAAAATTGTGGTCTCTGCCAAGACCCTTGCTGCTAAAATGTCAGAGAACGAAATTGAAACATATTTGGTGAAAATCAGACTTGTTATCACTTACTGTCCTGACAGGCAGTAATGAAAGGGGGAGGTGATTAGATTTGACAGTTGAAAGAGAAAAGGAACCTAATGAAGACCTTTAGGATTATTTTTTCCTCCCTACAGAGATTAGTGTCATTGGTACTCATTCTTTATGTATGGGAGACTGAGCAAATGACAAAAATATATGGAGGGTATAGTCTTAAAAGTGAGATTGGAGTCACCCCATGGAGACTGGCAAGATAGGCATTAAGGGGGAGTTAGCAAAAATAAAGTGCTTTTGAGCTTACTATTTTTGTTTATTACCAGAGAGGTTCACTCTCATGGGTGACCTGTGAATTTAGATGTTTATTTCCAGTGATTTGAAAATAATTTTCCAGTTTAAATAGAAACTTGAATTGTCAAATTAGAGCTGAACATATTCTAGAAAGTCTGAAATTCTGAAAAAGAATTGTGAGTAGACTGGTCATAAGTATTGCCAACTATTCCAATAAGAAGCTAAAATGAGCTCCAAATAAGCAACCATAAGGACCAAAATGTCATTCTTCAGCAATCCATTATTAGCAAATTTTATTTAAATCCACAATTTCTCAAGTTTATTAGCTGTCTTTAGCAGTGTTGTTTTCGAATAGTTTATTCAATTTAAGTAGAAAAAACATTTATTCCTTAGAATTATGATGATTATTCAACTTGTATTTCCTTGGCAGTTCCAAATTTAACTATTGTGTTATGATTTTCCCACCAATCATAAAAACATCTCAGATAGTATAATATTTTTGCATTCATGCTGTCTTGCACATGTGTAAGAGTCTGAATCTCACATCTGGAAACAGCAAGGTGGTTATTTTTGAGACCGCATATTTCATTGGGCTGGTGGGGAAGGGTGTGAAAGATATGGGTAACATACTTGATTGGGGAGGTAGGAAGGAGCTAACTGTATAGTGAAGAATCAAGCAAATGATGGGCTGAACTGCTCAAAATTTGTAAAAGCCATAAAGCTGAAGGGCTCCTAAATTGTCATATGTTCCCTTCTACATAAACCTGGAGAGCATGTACACATAAGAGAACTGCTTCAATTCAAAACTTATCTCAAATGCCACAGATCCAATTTGTAAAGAAGTCGACCAATCACCAAATAATTTAGCAAGTATTTACTGAGCATCTACTACATGCCAGTCACTGTTCAAGGCACTTGGAGATATGAGAACAAAGAACAAAGCAGACAAAGCCCACTTGTCATGGAGTCTATATTCTGGTTGGGTGAAACACTCCATAAGTCAGCAAACAAATAAATGTAATATATCATATGATAAGTAGAATAATAATTTAAAAAAAAACTCAATTAGGATAAGGGACTGATATTGAAAGACAATTAGAGAGGATGATTAAGGAAAGCTTTTTCTACTGAGGTGACATTTGAGCTGAGACCTAACATACTGAAGGAAGAAGGCATGTGGTTCTGTGGGAGACAAACCAACAAGGAAGAACCAAAGTTATGAATGTGTTGTCATATTTCAGAGACAGGAAAGAAGCTAATATCATTGGGCTGGACTAAGCAAGGAGAAGATGGATACAGGTTAAGATCCGTGTGGACATGAGGTCTGGCTCATGTAGAGCCTTGTAGGTTTGTATGTTAAGTGTCACGGGGAACCATCTGAGTAACTGGGTGTTTAGAACTGCCACTTACCAAGGAGCTAGCTCCACAGAGAGAGGGTTCCCAAGCTCAATTCTAGACTAGGTGAGTTTGGTGTGCCTGTTATACTTCCAACTGAAGTATTAAAGAGGCAATTTATTATGTAAGTTTAGAGTCAAGGGAAGAAGTACGGGCTGGAAATGATCCCAATGTGAAAATAGCAATTAAAATTAAGAGATTGGATAGAATCTAGTAAATAATGAAGTCATTAAATAAAGGAGATATTTTCCAGTTCTTGATGCAAGCTCTGGGTTAATAACCTATGTATGGATTGATGTAGCTTTATATTATGGACTAAATAGTTTAAAATGTCAGGAAAGTCACTACCTTTATTCTTTGTATGAGATCCAGCTCTCTTCATCCTCTACTATATCCTTGCTAAGTAATAAAGAGTAGTAATGGCGATTTTTTTCATACCCCCAGATACTGATTGGAATAATTTTTATATGGTGCAGGGTTACTGTACTTTAAAAGGCATACACTCATATTTTAATCTTGTGTTTCACAACTTGTCTTCTAAATGATAGATTTAGAAAAGTGGCCTTACTCCTTGAAGCTGAGTAATCATATTTTCACTCTCTCTATGCCTTTCTTCTATCTGGCAGTCTGGCCTTTGAAAAGAGATTGACTTAACATTTAGAAAGATGGTCTAGAGCAGTCTGACAATATTTTCTTTTCTAGGTTTCACTAGTCAGTGAAAGCTTTCAGCCACCTGTCTCACAGATGTCTAGCTAGTTGCTTAGTGCTTTCTTTGCAAAATCAGTATACCTAGATTTCAGGAACTAGAATAAGAACACGCATCTAGGCAAAGAACCTAGGTCCTTGCATTTTTTTTCATCAGGGAACCCCTGCATTGGACAGCCTTGGCTGCTGTGGTCATGGTACTTTTCCCCCATTTTAACAATTGTTCACTGTATGTTTCTCCCTGTAGGAATCTCAGAGAAAAGGAGGAATGAAAGATGGGGTTCAGGTACCCAAATCTGAACAGAATTCTTTTTTTTTCTTAAAGACCCTGCTAGCAAAAGGGTGATTTCATGGATATGATGAAATATCATAAAGTAACCTGTATTTTGTGGGTGCCCTTGACTCTTCCTCATTGACTAGACTAGTTCGTTTAGGGCAGGGACTGTGTTTTGTTCCCAGATATATTCCCAGTGACTAACATGATCCCTGGCATATGGGAAGCACTCAATAAGGTTTGTTGAATGAGGAAAGGAAGTAGTGCCCCTGGCATTATCTATTTTCTATGAAAGGGGGCAGTATCATGTTCTTACAATGAGCTATTCCTTCCTCCTTTTTCCCATAGCAGGGAAACTAACCTTTTTCTAGTTATTTTATTTCCAACTCACTGGAGGTAATGGGGTTCTGAAAGTCATCTGATGATTCAGCCTGGAAATTGGAACAGTTCCATCATGCAGCTTTCAAGCTCTTCTTGAAATTCTAGAACAGGCTGAATTCCAAAGTGGAATTATGGTCCTCTATTTCATTGTATAAACCACCTGCAGCCTCCAGTGGTCAACTTGCTGCCCTACGACCACCTTTGGATTTTGACCTTCATGCACACTTGATCACATACTTCTTTTGACTAGGAGAACTGGAGGTCCATCTTCTCTCTACTCATTCAGATTTTACCCCTCTTCTGTTCTCTAACTTCAATGAACTTCCTAGCACAGCTTTCTCAGAACACGTATAGGGCTTGGAATCTGTATCACTCATTTGTCACTAATTACTTCCTTGCATTATTGGTATACACTAATGCAGAGGTTCTCAAACTTTAACATTTACCAGAATCACCAGAAAGGCTTGTTAAAACAGATTGCTAGGCACCACCCCAAGAGTTTCTGATTCAGTAGGTCTTGGGTGGAGCCCGAAAATTTACACTTTTAATAAATTCTCAGGTGATGTTGATGATGCTGATTCTGGGACAATACTTTGAAAATGACTGGGCTAGTATTTCTTAATCCTGGATGCACATTAGAATCACGGGACAACTTCTAATCTATGCAATGCCCAGCTCCCAGTTTAATCATAATCACTGACCAATTTAATCAGAATCCTGAACATGAGACCCATACATTGGTAGGTATAGGAAAAACCATCCTTTTCCTCTAACGGAATTACTACATATCAATAAAGTAGAAACTTCTGCCTTCTTGGCAGTATTGGAGACAAACACATTTCTGAGATGATGTATTTTTTAAATGCCAGTAGACCATATTTCTTTACAACTTTGGTTCTCAAAGTATGTTTCTACAACCTGCATCTTCAGCATTACCTGGGCCCCATGCCAGATATATCTGAGTCAGAATGCTGGGTTGTGGAGCCCAGAAATCTATAGCTAACAAGGTCTCTAGGTGATTCTGATACACACTCAATTATGAGAACCACAGCTCTAGTAGAAGGGTAGGTGGTTTGACAGTTAATTGTTTTCAACCATAGCTGTACAATAAAATCACCTGAGGTTTATTTAAATATGTACAGGCCCAGGCCTCAGATATTCTCATTTGTTTCTGGTGGGCAACCATAGTTTTCAAAGCACCACAATTAATTATATTGTACAGTCAGGGCTGTGCAATGACCGAGACAAATATTGTTTTGTAATGGATTAATCTAACCATTTACAGTGGCTGTGGTTCTATTTCCACATGAATAAATAGATCTTCTGGCTAACCACATTTGTTATAAATGGATATGATGACCAAAGTTACTGCTATATACTAAATGTTTATGTACGCTCAAAATTCATAATCTCCAATATAGTGGTACTAGGATGTGGGGCCTTTGGTGGGTGATTAGGTCATAAGGGCAGAACCTCCATGAATGAAATTAGTGCCCTTATAAAAGAGACCCTGGAGAGTTTCTGTGATACTTCTGTCTTGTGAGGTCACAGAGAGATGATGGCCTCTTTAAACCAGGAAACAGGCTCTCACCAGACATCAAATCTGTTGGTGCTTTAATCTTGGGCTTTCCAGCCTCTAGAACACTAATACATTTCTGTTGTTTATAAACTACCCAGTCTATAGCATTCTGTTATAGCAGCGCAAATGGACTAAGATAGTCACCATCACCAAGTTCTGTGGCGGGCTTGGGGTGAGGTGTGTCAGAAGTATATTATGTGTGAAATACAATGATAGATACTGAGGATACAAGTAACATGACAGAGTTCTTCATGATTTAAAGTGTAGAAATAGAATGCAATAGATTAATTACAAAATTGCCTGCAGTTATCCTGCTTCTTCTATACAAACCCCTTTGTAACATGCCTCTGCTATTCCACACATCAGGAGGTCTTTATTTCCTGACCCTTGTATCTGAGCTAGCCACATGCTTTGAATGAATCAACAGAATGTATCAGAAGTGACATTGTTCCAGTCCTCAGACCAGGCCTCCAGGAACCTTGTGTACATCTATGTTCTCTCTCGGACCACCACTACCATTATAAGAGCAAGCTCAATCTAGACTGCTGAAGAATGGAAGACCACATGGAGCAGAGCTTAGTCCCAGCCAATGCCATCCTAGATCAGCAACCCTAAATCAGTCCAACAGCTGATATGGGCACATGAAGGAACCCAACGGAAAAGAAAAAAACCAACCAGCTGAGCTTAACCCAAATTGCTGACCAACAAAACCATGAGGTAAATAAATGATTATTGCTTTAAGTCACTAGATTTTGGGTAGTTTGTAAACTTAAAAGGTAGAGATAGAATATAATTTATCCAAGTGTTCTTAACCTGATTAATGTTAACATAAGACTTAGTGCTTTACTAACAACTGCAAGCAGAAGAAAGAGGAAGTGTACACTGCCTGGAATTAGACAGCATTAATTCCTTTGATATTGTAACATATCAAAGTTAAACCCCTTTTAAAAATACATAGTCAACTAAAATTTTTCATAAAAATTATTTTTTTCAGTAAGGGAGGGGAAATTTTGTGATTCATGGGAAAGTGTGACCAGAGTCACTCAAGCAGCAGAAAACTCATAGCACTGGACAGGAGAAGAGTGACTATAGCATTAGTTTAGCAAACTTCAGAGTTATGTAAAAAGAAATGATAACCTGTTCAAAGGGGTCATAATATTTGTTGGGAACAGATAGCAAATGGAAGAGTTTCATCAATTTGTTTAGTCTGTTAATTTTCTCTTTAATTATAGGATGTCCTTCCTTGTATATTATGGAAGCTGTTTTCTTCATCAATGCGTATGGACATGTTTGTCTTTTTTTCTGATAGAGAGAGTCTGTAGCTCTCTTTTGGTTCCCAAAGGGATTTTTGAAGGACAATCTCCAACCCAAGTTAAGAATCCACAATTCTAAAAGACTAACAACAAAAATCAAAGTGTCTATGCAGAATGATACAAACGTGGAGTGCAGACAAATGCTTTAAGGATTTAGAAAAATGAGTACTTGTTTTGAACCACTGATAGAAAAAGGGCTTCCGTGTGCCAAATATTTTATGCATGTTATTTCATTTACTCTCCACAAATGCGCTGAAAGATATTCTCATTTTATAGATGAGAGCACTGAAGCTGAAGATTATGGGGATAGTGAATCAGTTAGGGTATTTTGATCAGAAGAAACAGAAAGCCCAAGTCCCATTATCTTAAGCTTATGTAATTGAAAAGTGGCAAAGAAGGTCAAGCTTCAGATATGATTTGATCAGGCCTTCAGCATCTTTGTTCCAAGATTCTTTACATTCGGCCTTTCTTCTTGTGTTTGATTATCTTATTGTAGCAGCAATACCTCCAAGCCTTTGATCTATATACCACACCATCTTTAAGAAGAGGAAATAATCAATGCATAAAAGTTTTAAACTTTACTAGGCTAAAAAAAACTTAGGTCAGTCACATGTCCACTTCTGAAGCAATCACTATGTCTATAAGAAAGCCATGTTCTAATTGGCTGGGTTATCTCTACCCATAAAGGACATGATGGCAACAGGCTTATATTTACTGCTTAAAATGACAAGGATCATTCCTTAGACAAAATAGCCAGGGCTATTTCCATCCAAAACCTTTAGCTTTCATACAAATGGCAGAGAGAAGGAACAGAGGCTAGAAATATCTACCTTGACTAGTAAGTGATGGAGACAGTATGGGAACCATTTTTTCTTCAAGTCCAACCCAACTTTTTTTTCCTTATGTCTACCCTGTATTCATCCAGGAAGTAAGGCTTGAGCTGGGCTTTCGGAGTTGGACATAGGGAGGTAATTTTTAAATATTCACTAACTTGTAAGAGCTTTTGAGGTCTGGGAATGAAAAGCATGATTATGTGTGATTGTGTGTGAACTCTGCAAATTAACAGTAAGGGTTGTGCCTTCCTCCATTGGTAGAGTTATTAGAAGACTAGCAGTCATTTGGTCTACTATCCTGACAATTCAGGGAATTTGTGTAAGCAGCGATTTTTGTAAAGGAGGAGTTAAAACGACTTCTTAGACGTTGACGGTCCATCTCTAATAATGCATGTTAAAAAAAGGAAGACAAAGCTACGATTCATCTGCTAGGTCTTGGTGATGTCATAAACACTTATGACAGCAGTAGAACTTTAAGATTGAATTACCTTCTTTGTACCCACTGAAGGAGCTGGCTTTGCTGTGTGTAACACATTGTATAAGCTAAACAGTGTTTGGCGGTTTTCACATGGCACATGGGAAGAAAGGAACTTGATCTGTGAACCCAGAAGATCATGAATCTGATATGCGGAAAGACAATTTAACCCCGCAAATTGCCTTGGTCTCTGATACGTAATTCTAAAATTAAATAAATTAATATGTGCTGACATTTCCCTAATCTAATCTTAAGGCATCACAGTTTGATTAGTATAATGAGGAGTCCCAAAATGAGCACTTCATTATGTAATTAATAACATATAATAGTCCAATATCATAAAATCAGTTAATGATTTGAATCCATTAAATGATATTGGTTGAAATGCACATAGTAGGCAAGGGGCTTGAATCAAATCTGTTTCTTTTCTCTCAGCAATGGTACATTTTGTAGTAATAATACTAACTGAATATTCCAAGAATAAAAACATGGACAGTTTATGTGGAATTTGAATTTAAAGGTAAAAATACCAGATTTGTAAATCGGAAACCTTGATGATAATTTCTAATGCTTTCAAAGCCAAGAAAAAAAAAATAAGGTTAACAGAACAGTTGTTGGAAAATATTCTCTAAATTAGTTTTTAAAGATTTTCTTTTCGGTCACCTTTTTGATACTTATTTTTAGTTAATATGGGAGTAAATCTTTCATTAAAAATAAGATTTTTTTCTCCTTACATGCTTTTTTCCAGACAATTCAGGGTAACTAAGAAATTATGAGTCATGTTTTGCCTTAATACATATACAGTTGCTGAGAAGACTAAATCATCAAAAAGGATCAAAATCTGTTTGAGATATAGCATTATACATTTTTAATGAAAAAATTAAAAAAGAGAATCATAAAAGCCCTTTGACATATCTGTGGTTGTTTACAGTAGAGATGAATGTGGAATTAAATCCAAGTTGGAATAGTCCAAAGATTCACCAAGGGAACACCCAAATCACTGCTGAAGAAAAATGCTCAAAGGTATTGACTACAGTTGGATATGCTCAAATTTGAAAAAAATAAATGCTTAATTAATTTAAATTACATAAACATAAGAAAATCATATAATAAATAAAAGGCAGATCCTGTCATTTAAAACTAATTTATTGTATTTCTTAACTGGTAGATTACTCAAGGGCTTGATGCTATCAAAAATAATAAAGATGCCTTTTTTATTGATTACCTTTTTTTTATGATTTTGCCTGATTCATTCTTATATAATATAAATAAAGTGCACATAGTCCACTCAGATATGTAGAGGGATCTTGTTCCTCTAATAACTTCCAGACATTAAAAGAAAAAAAATTTTGATTAATTCTTGTACCAACTTTGAATAAAGAGCAAATATGCCTAAAAAATGAAAACAATCTAAGTCCTTTTAATTTATAACTTCTTGCTTTATTCACTTTCACGTTTTCTGGGATACTGGCAGCTTCCTCATATGTGGCATCTCCCCTCATGTTTACTTCTCAAAATTTTTTCCCCAAAGGTAGACTAGTGGCAGGGGGTGAATCAAACTGGCTAGCCTCAGCTTAACTGAACACTGGTGCCAACCCACATAGATAAAACCTATGAATTTTTCCCCAGCCCATGAAGCCTTATCTAGTGTGAATGGAATGCAGTGGTTATTAATGATGTACTTTGAAGCCTATTGGCCTGAGGGCACTGATTCAAATCCTGCCTATACCTAGGAGGTAAGTCCTGGAAAAATGTTGTTGCAGACTGAGGGCTGTGCAGTCAATTATGTGAAATGAGTTGGTGGTTTGAGTCAAGAATGCAGTTGACCAGAGTCCAACTCACTAAAACCACCAATACAATTTATAACCTTGTTGGCAATATCTTCAAGAGAGTGACTTAATGCCAAGTGTCTGAGTGGTCATCTTCTACTCTGATATTTCTTTTGGGGCTCACATAAGAAAACTTGCTTCTAGGCTGACTCTGAGACGATCGCTCAGAAGAAATGAAAATGCTCACTTCTGACATGTCTACTGTCAGAGAGCTTAATTAAACCAAAAATGCTCTTTATAAAGCAACTCCTTGGCCTACAGAGATTTATACCAGTAGATAGTCAGAGGTCAGTTATACACAACTATGTAACACTTTGGTTTTTATAGATACTGGGGGTGGGTAGAGCAAATAAAAATGCAGATTTCTAGATAAGCACAAATGTAGTATGAAAGTAACAATGAGAAAGAATCTGTCTATGAGAAGGTCCTTTTGAATTTTAGAATTGGAAAGATACTTGAAATGAAAATGAAGAAACCAACATTTAATACTCAAGCTTGTAAGGGAGTTATTATTTTATTTTGTAAAGAAAGAGTATAAGTACATTTGACTAACATCACTCAAGAAACAGAAATAGGCCTAGAATTCAATTTTTAAAACGTTCCTATTAAGTGCACTTTCTCCGTCAAACCACCCTCCTTTTCTTTTCTTTCTTCCCCTATTAAAAATAAAGACATTTTCATAGGAAAAAAAGAACCCCAAACTGTAAGTAATTAAATCATCGAGATCATAATTTATTTAGATAAGACTTCTTGGTTGTTAGCTCAAAGACATTCTGGCAGAAATGCTGCACCTGATCTGATACTTGCCACCAGGAGCTTCCAGTCAGATCCTGAGATTAGTCATATTTTATCCATGGAAATAGGACAGAGAAAGAAATTTACACTTACACTGCTGTTACAGGTGAAAGCAGGTGAGGTTTCTACCATCTAAAACTCTGGGTTCTCCCCAGGGCCTGTTCCTCTGAAGGTACATGGACCCACCCGAGGCCTCAGGTGGGCTCACTGGGTTGTGCAGGATATTGTTGACACAGAAATGGCAGTACCTACTATAAGCTGGAATGGGAGTGACTTGCACAGTGTATGCAGTGGAGTCACAGAGTGGTAACTGCTTGGCCTAAAACCTTTACATCTTTAAAAACCTTTTCTTTCTCTCAGACTATAGCATCATACACATACCACACACACAAGGGGTAACTACTTTGGGTTTGTTTGCCTTTCATTTTACCCTCTTTCATTCTGAACTCCCAGTATCACTCAGTAGCCACTTGACTCTCTAGCCATCTGAATGCTCCCTTCTTCATTGTACATAGTCCCAGGAAATGTAACAAATGTGGTAATATAATCAGTGGATCCTAGTGGGTTAATGCTCTTCTCTTTCACATTTCACCTTTTCTGTCCCAGGATTATTTTCTTAATCCAGAGGCATAATTCAAATGATGACATTTATAAAATAAGGACTCATTTAAAGCGTAATGAGAAGGGCGTATGTCAGTCAGAGTCCTATTGGGAAACAGAAGGCATGTTTGAATGAACAATAATTTGAGGAAGTTTTATTTATAAAGGGACTATTTACAAAGGTGTAGGTGAGGTGGAGGATAACCACAAGGCAGAATGAAGTAACCTGAGATTAGTAATCTGTTACTACATCGTGACTACCCATACTTTTGAAGGGATGAGGAAGTTGCATGACTGTGTGCAGTAGGCCACATAGAGGCAGCCCTAACAGGGCCAGTTATCTTCAGTTATGAGAACAGCCACTTGAGCTGACCTTGTACGGAGGAAGCCAGGAGATTCACCATATCCCTCATTCTCCATCTTCCCCCCATTTCCTCCTGCTGATTCTTATCGGATGAAATCAGCCGGAGGCTAGTGGACCAGGGACTATACATAGTACAGAGTGAATAAGGGCAGAAATGGATTTGCAGAGGCAAACAGAAGACATTTGCCAACAGGTGGGAATTTTGACAGAACCCTTCAAGTGATGTGGTGTGTAGGCTCCTGACTATTTTTTCTATTCTGGAAGCTAACCCTAATATCACAGATTGGAAAGTGAGGGTGTGACTATAAAACTTTATACCATCTTTGAAGGTCAGTTTGTTCTTAATGCACAAAAAGCTATTAGACAATTTGTGGCTTACCTGAGTTCTCTCTCTCTCTCTCTCTCTCTCTCTCTCTCTCTCTCTCTCAGCTTCTCCCTATTTCTTGCTACTCTCTTGAGGAACTGGGCAAATAAAGTAGAGTGATCTCAAATTAGTTTTGCTAATGTGGCCAGTCATTAAAACCTCCTTTGAAAAACTCTGATAGAAAAAGATGAAAAAAAGTCTGTATATTGATCAAATATTAACCGATTAACTTCACTTGTCTCTGTAACAAGCACTTACTGAACATCTTCCATGTGCAAGAAATGGTGCTAGGTGTTATATTACATGTAAGGAATTGGTGGTTGACATCCTTGACCTCAAAGAGCTTTTAGTTTGATTATGTGGACATGAATGAGGACAGGCAAACGGAGGTATAATTCAAAGAGATGAAACAATTGTCATATAGTTTTAATCACAAAAAGTGAATGAAAATGCTAGAAGGTAAGCAGAAGGAGGTACCCTTGCTCCATACTGTGGCCAAGTAACAGAGGTTTCCAAAAGATAGGGATGTCTGAGAGAAATTTCTAAGAGCAAACAGAATTAGTTGAAGGACCATAAGAACACTAAAGAAGATAAAAGAAGATAAAATACCATATGTGGCAGGGAAGAGGTGTGAGAATAGATTGTGAAGGTGGGTAGGGTTAGAGTAAAGGCTGTAAAGGATTGGATGGGGGTAGGAGACTATTGACAGATTAGACTGGGGAGATATGTAAGAACCAATCTGAGTCTTCCGTGGCTTACCGAAGAGCTTGGCTTTTATGATGATGGCAACAGGAAGCCACTAAAGGATCCGTAGAGGAAGTCATGTACACAGATTTCCATATTGTTTACTCTGGCAACTGTAAAGTGATTGATGGGAATTCAGCAGAGATAAGGAGGGGCTGAATAGAGAAACTGTAGCAAGAGGCATAGAGATGAAGGGAAAAAGTCAAGAGATTTAATCAATTGCTATACTCAGGAGTTATAATCAATTGGGTTTCATAGTTGATTGAATGTCAGAAGACACAAGTGGTTCTGCCCTATTTTCATTCAATGCAACTGGTAGCTTGTAGTGCCGTTCGCTGAGATGTGGGAAACAAAGTGAGACAAGTTTGCTGAGGAGGTGGGAGATCACTTTCAAACATTTAAGTTTGAAATGCTATTGGGACATCCAGGTGAAGTTGTCCAGACTGTCATATAGCTGGTCTGAAGACTGGTGATGTAGATTGCATAGTCGATTTTATTTTTTATTGTTATGACTGAATGGCTGAAAGTTAATGGTATCATAAACCCGAAAAATGTAACACATCTTTTGGTGGTGGCAGAATCCAGGCCAACCATAACGTGTTGTTATCTTTCACACCAAATAGAAAGCTTTTCAGTTTTATTCCTAAGAAGTGTGGATGAGAGGCTGGGGGATGTGGTGGCAAAAAATACAAATTGCATCTTCTTGGTCACTGGGACCAGGAATGAAAATGAAAATCTAGACTATCATATTACTTCAATATTTAAAAATTAAGACAGTGTTCTAATGAGCAAATTCATAAATATAAGATGATGAATAATTAGGTTTCTTTTGAGTAGGTAAGAAAATAATATTAGCCATTGTATACCAAATATTAAATATGAGTCAGGACAAATGAGCAGTTGTTACCAGAGAGGGCAAAAGGCAGAAATTTAATTTTGGAATATGCATTCAGGAATGTAATTCATGGTTATAAGCCACACTTAAGTATTATGTAAAGTTCAAAGAACTTGATGAACATCTAAATGTGGAATGAGCTGTTTCAGAAAATACAGGCTGCTATAATATATCAAAGGTAATTTTTGAGGTTGAGTTTTGGGAATCTTATTATATCAGCTAATATGTGCTGTTATTCTAGTTACCTACTTAATAGCTAACCTGTGAAATAAACTAGTTTTATTAGCGTTGCCACTGAAACAGACCAAATTTTGCAAGCTAAGGCTGTGTCTCTTCCCATGTACTTCCACCATGCATTTTAATTCTAGGTGCCTTGCATTTATAAACTTCAGTTGATTTAGTTTAATACTTATTTTTAGTTAATGAATGATCAATAGGCTTACATTAACAATTAAGGATACATTAGATATCAATTAGCTAATACAAATTCTTACGGAAGAAAACCAGTTGCTTTTATTTTGCAAATATCCTTCACATTAACCCAATAGATCAGGCAGGCTTTAAGAGCCATTATAATCTATCACATAAAATGTCTATTATTATTTTTGGAGGCTTTAAAGTGTGAATTATTAACCTAAGAGGCTATATTGGGCACTAATGAAATACTTTATACTGTCTCATCAAAATTTTTATATAGTAAAAAATGTGATTTGCTTTCACCTAAATGCCAGAAGTTTGTAGACATGCCAACTGGAAAATGTTATTCTTTACCAACACTATAGAAATGGGGGTGGGGAAGGCTCTTGGTACTAACTGAACAAAGCATGTTGAGAATTTCCCAATTCTATTATGTCTTTTTATGGGTAACCCTGCAACTAAGGTTGTCCGTATGTGCAAAATAGTTTCAAGAATTATTATCTATAAAAAAGAAAAAAGATGGGCTAATTCCTCTAAATGATATTAAGTAGTTGATTTAATGAAATTTTAAGCCAGTTGTTTGGGTAGCATATGAATATAATACCTGAAGAAAAGATGTATGTTTTACATCCATATTCACACTCATATGTTGCAAAGAAAAAGCTACATCTCTAACTCTATTGAAGTTATGTCCTATCAAATGTTTTCAAGTTGAGATTTTAAAATCCATGTGTTACACGGAAATTTCTATTTTTATGACATTTCCATATTAAATATATTTGTTTTAATATATAATAAAATATACTTATTTTAACAATTATTTATTAAAATGTGTTTAGCATTATTCACCATTATTCTAAGCCTGCATAGCATTATAACTGCTATGGTGATGATGAGTTAAGAGCTAAAAGAATAGAGAGAGTTATGAAGAATTCAAAAAAGGTAACACCTCAGTATAGGAGAAGAAAAATTGTATAAAAGATCATCTAGCTACATAATAAAATGTACTTATTTTTTCTCCCAAGCCTTACATACTAACTTCTGGCTGTTAAAAACTTAGACATATTAGTGTTTAGAATTTCCATTCCAAAGATCTCTATAAGGATATTGGTTATATCATAGCATTTTTCTATCCTGAAGTACCATCAAAAGTATTGTATAATAGTTAATGACAGTGAGTGTCTTTGATTTCTGAATATGACCGATGTTGATTCGTATATTTCTATATAAGCTTCCAAATATATACTTTGTGTACCTGCTTATGATTTTGCAGGAATTGGTTTTTTTTTTTTTTTTTTTTTCCCCGCCCTTTTCCTTTTTTTTTTTTTTCTTTCTTTCTTTCTTTCTTTTCTTTCTTTCTTTCTTTCTTTCTTTCTTTCTTTCTTTCTTTCTTCCCTCTCTTTCTCCCTCCATGTCCCTCTCCCTCTCCCTCTCCCTCTCCTTTTCCCGCCTCTCTCACTTATTATTAAACTTTTTTTAGTGCCCAGATATGTTCCATTTTTTAATCAAAATTATTGGGGTGACATCAATTAATAAAATCAAATAGATTTCAAGTGTACAATTCAATAATATGTCATATGTATATTACATTGTTGACCACTCAAAGTTAAATTTCCTACTACTACCAAATATTTGACCCTTCTTTATCCCTATCTACCTCTTCCCTCCCCACCTTCCCTCTGGTAACCACAAATCCATTGTTCTTGTCCATGAGTCTATGATTTTTTGTCAAGTTTGTTACTTTTAGTCTGACTTATTTCACTTAGCATGATAATCTCAAGATCCATCCATGTTGTCGCAAATGGCAGTATTTCATTTTTTCTTATGGCTGAGTAATATTTCATTGTATATATGTACCACATTTTCTTTATCCAATCATCTATCAATTTGTTCCGATTATTTATCTATGCTTAAGGATAAAACAGATAATGTCCCACTGAAAGTGAACAAGAGAAAGATATGCGCAACTTAGTTTTGTACACATTATAATACCAGTTACTTATTGCTGCATTTTCCTGAATGTGAAGCTTATAGCTAATAATTACAGACCGCAGAGTGATAGGATGTGGTCAATGTATGCACAGGCTGTTGAGACTCCCTCCATGTGGTTCCTGTGGTCCCTCAGCTGGCTTTCCAAGATCCGGGCATCTCGAGAGGTGACTGGCTGGTTCATTCAGAGTAACTGATTTAGGTCCAGTTAGGCACTTCCTTGGCTGTACATAGAGGAGGATGAATAGTTACCTATCTGGATAACCCCCTCAAAGTAAACCCATAAAGATAAGCAATAGTTTAGAATAATAAGTAACATTCTTATAGCATGGTATAATTGGCAAACACTTTTATTTTGGTGATCTTTATAATAGTATTACCTTCTTCAATTTATAGATGAGTAAAAATGAGTTTCTGAGATATTAAGCAACCTTACCGTGCTTACTTAACTGCATAAGCTTCAGCCACTCATCCAACACCTACATTGTCCATGGAATTTTAAGGAAATGAAAACTGACTCTTAGACGAGAAAATGCTTTTATCAGAATTACTATCAGAGAATAGAGAGCAACGTTTAATTCAAAAGCAGAGCAAAACAACCTTAGCATTCTCCTAGAGCATAACTTGATAGAGCTTTAAGGAAAGCAACACTCACGAAAGCCATCTTATTCACAGGCAGTGTAACCTAAGAAGGTATCATTGCTCCCCATCCCCTTTCTAAGTCTCCCAGGGGAAAGGGGCTATTGTTAAATTTTAAAGTAAAGAGGAGAGCACTTAATGGGGTTTCAATACATGATTTTTTTATTCCACACACATTCTGTGTGTATAAATCTTTGGAGTAATGTTAGGCATATGCTGGCACCCCTAGTAATATTTTTAATATCTTCAGCTTGCATAGTTAATTTTCTTTTGAAGTATGTTCACATGACATACAAATATCCAAGTGGAAAATGAAAACTTAAGCCAGACACCCAGATATTCCTAAATATGCATATATTTAGAATAAAATGTACCTGTGTTGGGCAGGTCTACATATAGACGATGCTCAAAGCTTCATTTTACCCTCTGTGGTCTAATTTCAAGTTATAGAATTAGAATGTTATTCTCAAATATACTCAAATTAACTTTACCATACAGGTAAAGCAGTGTCAGTTTCCTCATCAACATTTTTCTATTTAATAATGTAGATAATTTAGCTTAAACATATATGTGTATATATACATCTATATGTATATATATATATATATAAATATTTCCCATGAGATTTAATTAAAGTGTTAAACTGGAAAAAAAAGAAACTCCATTTTTAAATAATTTGTTTCCTAAGTTGTTCTTTGTAAGGAAATATTGCTTATTATTGATATAAATAAAATATTCTAGTGAGTGATGGAATTTTTGCTCTCCATTCAAATATCTTGTTAATATCTAGACACAAAACATCATTGTTCTGTTTCATATAGAAACTGCAAGTTTATTTAGTTTGAAAAATGGAGAAATAAACTCCTGTTTCGTCCTTCTCTTTGTTGTTCTAGCTGTGTGTCATTGACACTGGCGTGACTTGTCATGGGAAGGTGTAATGAGGCAAGACTGGGATTGTAACAATTATTAACCTGCGAATGTGTTATGGCAAAGTAAATGTAAGCTAGAGTGACACTTCTAAGTATCCAGGAAATAGTGCTCTCATTTAAACTACTCGTTTTATTAATTTGATTTGACGAATATGGGATAAATTAATAACTTTCAATATAAAGAGGGACCAAATGCCTTTAATTGGGCATTACACGTGGGCTGATAGGTTGGACTCCCCCCACCGCCCTGTCTCTTTGGTGGTAATTTATTTAGCTGGGAAAGCTTGAGTTTGGTGTAGCATCTGGTTTTCAGTGATATCCTGCTGGTCTTATCCAATTTTCCAGCTGGGAGCATGAGGCACAGGGAGGTCGAATGACTTGCCTAAAGGTCACCTGGTAGCTCAACTGGGATTATAACTCAGAATCTTTCTGATTTTCCCATCCTTTGCTCACTGGACCACAAAACTCCCTTGATCCCATCTTCTCAAGCTTGCCTGAGCAGGAAGTAATGTTTAGACCTTAAAAAAAAATCCCAAATTAAATACTGGCTATTGTCATCGTCTTTAAAAAAATGTGTTAAATTTCCACTGGTATGACTCTAAGAGAATATCTTGTTTTGATTCTAACACCTGAGAACATTTCTATCTATGGAATGTTGTCTTTCCAAGTGGTCATCTTGAAAGACTCACAACTATTGCTCAGATGCTGCTTTTGGTCAAAATGTTTTGAGGATGCCAATGGTTTGATACTTGTGACAAAAGAATGCAACTAGTACGTGGGTGTATAATGGACTTTGCTCATTATACTCAGACACTTGGTACTTGACTACTAAGTTCAAAAACCACCTGGATCACACTATCTTAGAACTTCTAGGCTTGCCATTTTCTCATTGTGGAAATCTTCCCCATGATTTCCTATGGCTGGAAACTTTTCATCTTTTACGTCTTAGTAGAAATGTTACTTTCTCAAAGAGAGGCCTGCTCTAATGAGAACAGCAGGTCCTTGAATAATGTCATTTTGTTATAATGTTGATGAGATGCCATAGGAACTTAACCTTTGTTTGTGTAAATTAGCCTATGGTAAAATTGGTTTTGTTATACAGAGTTTCACTTAAAGTCACAAAATCTAATAACAACCTTAAATGAGGACTTACTGTCATAGCTTTCTTTATCTTATGTCTCCATATTTTCCTTCATTACATTTGTTGCCATTTAAAATTTTTGTTGATTTTGTTTTCTTTTTATTCTCTGCATCCTTACCCTGAGCATAGAAGTTTAATTTGTCTTGTTCACCAGCATATACTAGACAATGTTTGATATCTAGAAGCTCAATACATATTTGTTGAAAGAATGAATAGCCATTCCTGATGAAAGAAGGGCTCTTTTTTTAAATTATCATTCAAGCAGTTTCAAAAGGGATGCCCATGGGGTAGTGAGGGCGAGTGGAGATGACCCTTAGTCAGCCAGCCAGATCAGGTGAATTAACCCTGAAGGTCAATGGGATGACGGATGACAGCTGTTCCTGTCAGATCACCCTCTCATCCATAGCTTTAGCCTTGAAATTGCCCTAAGGTGTGGTTTGTGATTGGTAGAGAAAAATTAGTCTTATTATATTTATGGTCACCCTTTCATTTTTTATCTAAATTTGCACTTCCTACTTTCATCACCCACTGTATTTACACCTTTGATACTTAATGCTGTTTGGTCAATTCCAAAAGCCAAATCTGTATTTGAAGACTGACCAATATGCAGAATATCAAAAAAAAAAAAATCTGACACCTGAAAAGGAATTCCCCAGGTTTTTGTATCAACAGACATATTATGCTGGAATGTTCCAAGGTGATGACTTTTAATAAATAAAGCTTGAGAAACTGTTTAAGATAGTCAATGTTTTTAAGGATTCAACTAGATTATTTTCCAGATTTGCTTGACATATATACTTATTACTGACTTTTGAGAAGAAACAAAATTGCATGGTATACAAATTCCTGTTGCTGGTTACTTTACATATAAGCTACTCTGTATTTATAACCTAATGGTCTGGTCATCATTTTGTAAATGAAGAGAAAGAACCACAGAATGACTTTCTTAAAAGTGGTTTCTGAGTTATTCTGGCATCCCAGTGAGTGTCTAGCTGCAGGTATCATGGAAGAAGGGCCCTAGCACTTGCTTACCCTGTCCTCCTTGCTGTGAGCTCTCTTCAGTAGTCATTTCTGTAAAATCTGGTCATTTTGCCCACCACCACCCACCATGCAATACTATAGAAAGCCACTACATGATGTTCTGTATGGCTGTGCTGGAGAACTGGATGACAGTGACCTCAGACAGTGAGCAATTCCCCTCATACTTGACGAGAAGTGGTCTGGGGAAATTTTGAGATTGATGCGGGGGTGGGAGTTGTAGGGTAACATACGGCACCTGTGTTACCAGCCCTTAAGAGCTTTTGTGGCACTTATAAAACTACTGTTTTGTGTTGTTTTTTTTTATTGATTCAATGTCAAACTTCTGGCCATTTGGGCTGAGATATATAATTTGGAAATATGGACAAGTAGTTGTAACCATCACAGAAATTTCTGAATTCCTGTGACAAGTTATAACTACCTGGATGAATAAAATTGAGCCTCAAATTCATGTTATTAGTAAATGAAAGCATTAACGAACTACTAGAACTGAAATAAACATTGAAATAGACTTTTTCCTTGGTCTGTACATTTTAGCACAGGCACCTTAAAGATTCTCAAGTTATTTTACATGATTCTTTAGACAGATGGTACTCCTTTGTCCTGAAAAACATGATGAAGAAGTCATTGGCTTCTTGAATATTCCAGTAAGTATCTTGTGTTCCAACAATAATTTTGTTTTTATCATTGGGAAAGAGATTTGACTCATGTTTTTTTCTGGAAAAGTCAGAAAGTCTCTCATTGGTAGGGTTGGTATTGGGAAAACAGGATGTGCCATTAAGGCATTTCTTTGTTTTAAGCCAGCAGAAATGCGATTTCTTTCTCCTCCTTCTCCTCCTTCTCCTCCTTCTCCTCCTTCTCCTCCTTCTCCTCCTTCTCCTCCTTCTCCTCCTTCTCCTCCTTCTCCTCCTTCTCCTCCTTCTCCTCCTTCTCCTCCTTCTCCTCCTTCTCCTCCTTCTCCTCCTTCTCCTCCTTCTCCTCCTTCTCCTCCTTCTCCTCCTTCTCCTCCTTCTCCTCCTTCTCCTCCTTCTCCTCCTTCTCCTCCTTCTCCTCCTTCTCCTCCTTCTCCTCCTTCTCCTCCTTCTCCTCCTTCTCCTCCTTCTCCTCCTTCTCCTCCTTCTCCTCCTTCTCCTCCTTCTCCTCCTTCTCCTCCTTCTCCTCCTTCTCCTCCTTCTCCTCCTTCTCCTCCTTCTCCTCCTTCTCCTCCTTCTCCTCCTTCTCCTCCTTCTCCTCCTTCTCCTCCTTCTCCTCCTTCTCCTCCTTCTCCTCCTTCTCCTCCTTCTCCTCCTTCTCCTCCTTCTCCTCCTTCTCCTCCTTCTCCTCCTTCTCCTCCTTCTCCTCCTTCTCCTCCTTCTCCTCCTTCTCCTCCTTCTCCTCCTTCTCCTCCTTCTTCTTCTTCTTCATTAAACTGATGATGAGAAATTTATCAGGGGATTGTTTCAAAACAGATGCAGATGCCTATATTCAGAAAATGAACCCCAGACACAATTCATACAGAACTCACTGATGAGTGTAGTATAGCTGTAAAGAAGGAAATAGATTTCTTGAGACTCTTTTTCCAGTATCATCACTTGGATTTCATATTTTGTAATTACTTTCTAAGAGATGAGACTTTAATCTTTTCAAAAAAATACCTTTTGGAGAAGGAAATGATAACTCCTCATAGAGTTGACAACTATCTTCTTTCCCACTCATATCAATGATTATGTGAACCAGTTTCTTATTATTGATCATGCTGACATTGATAGGAATCTCAAGGTGAGAGAGAGTTTGCAAATAGAGCTACTGAATAATAGCAAAGTTGAACCATCAAGTACATGCACTAGACAAGCTCCTGACTGATGATAGTTTCAAACACATTGTCTCTGTGACATTGTGGGAAAATATTCTTTTTAATTGCTTTTAGGAGTAAATAATCTAACTTCTTGGGACATATTTTATACTATCTTTTCCTCTAAAGACCTAAGCTTTTTTTCTCTTCAAGAAGGAATGATTTAGAGTTACTTAAATTTATAAAGAATATAATCAGGGCTATTAGAAAGAAAGAAAGAAAGAAAGAAAGAAAGAAAGAAAGAAAGAAAGAAAGAGAGAGAGAGAGAGAGAGAGAGAGAGAGAGAGAGAGAGAGA
>NW_006442491.1:10315093-10329982 GCF_000325575.1 Pteropus alecto | reverse complement strand
TGGTCCGACTCTTTATTCACTTATTCATTCATTCAACGATATTTATGGATTATCTACTATGTGCAATAGTGTGATATAGGATGTTGTATTCCTTAGAGACCAAGCGGTGGATACAGAGATTGTTTGGGGATGCCATTCTTTTTTAAAAGCAGAACTAGTAGTTATAGTATAGATATACCTAAGATTTTAACTTGTAATTAGCCCCACTTCCAGCCCTGAACTTGGCATCTCATAAAATGAAGTAGTCCCAAACAGAAAAGATATCATCTAGGGACAAGAAAGGTACATATTTTTAAGCTCCAAAATAACTATGGTAACTGATACTATTTCTTGTCCTAAATTCCTATATAGAAAAAAGAACATAAGTGAAAATGAATTGGCCTCACAACTTATCCATTTTCACAGACAAAAAGAAAAGTGGTTAGAGGTCCTCTATTTTTTGATATCTTGAAGTGGAGAGGGAGGGAGAGTGTGTGTGTGTGTGTGTGAGAGAGAGAGAGAGAGAGAGAGAGAGAGAGAGAGAGAGAGATGAAGACATTTGAAGCAGGGAGGGGAAGAGGGTGAGTAGGAGAGAAACTTAAACATTAATGGGGAATAGAATTTCCCTTGAACTGGCCACAATACATATGTTTGTTAAAAAGCAAGAGGCGGGGAAGACATGCATGCCTGATGTTGAAGAAAAGCCTGTTTGTGCCTCACACACTGGAGAAATTGTTCAGAAATAGTTCATCCATGTGAAAATATGACCCGTGTCATTTTGCCAGGGTTGTTCAGACACTGAGCTGCTGAGTAAGGCCTGATTGGGTAAATTCAAGATTCTGGGGGCTGTACATACTTCCTAGTGCCCAGTTTTTCTAAGATGAAGAAAAAAAAGTCAGTCAAAATAAGGTTATGGAGTGCCACATGCGTGGGCGAGACAAGGTCTCCAGAGGGTGGGAACCAGCCGGATCTCAGACATGGCCCATTCTTTTAAATCCTTCCCCATTTTCTTAGTGGGCAAAATGAGAAATAGAGAGCAAATGCCCAGCACTAGTAGCCAGAAGAAAACAGTGGTGTTTAGAAATGGGGAAAAGGAAAAGGTTATAAATCATTTTTGAAATGAATTTCCCATTCTCTTTTGACCATTGCATATTCATATTTCACAAACTCCTAAAATGTCTGGAGATAAAATTCAGATCATTTGTTGTGAAAGAAATGGCTTTATAAAGATTTTTAGAGGACATGGAAGCTACGTTTGAATGAATAATTAGTCAAAGTAGGCAGGAAATAAGGAATAGTGGACAAGACATTTTCTTATATTATACTGAGAGAATTATATGAAGTTTGAAGGCATCCTACATGAACCAATATAAGTAATTGAAAAACAAACAAACAAAATCTCCTCATTTTTAGCTGTTTTGTTTTTAACTAGACTAGGACAAATAACTAGTTCAATCTCAATCTCAGTGTTAAATTTTTAAAAATTGAATTGACAATTCTGATTATTCTGGCTTAGTTCCAATGTGCCAGTCTCTCTCTTATTCAAGAGGGTGATATAGTGATCATGTCATTAGTTTAACAAATAAGAAAATATTCTTAACCTACAATGGACCAGCGATTTTATCTCTATGGGCCTCAGTTTTCTTATCTGTAAATTGATGGATTACAAGTAGTCGATTTCCAAATTTTGTTCTTTGAATGATTGTTTTCCAGCTTTTAACATTTCAGTAAAGGAATTTTATAATTTGGATATAGGTCTTGAAACTATTTGTATTTCTAGTAATAATAATATATAGTAACCCCATTGTGGTCTTTCTGCAATACCACCTGAATATGTGAGAGAAGAAAAATTCCTAGGTTTCTTCTAGCTGCTAATGCTATTCTAGGAATCTTTTTTTTTGTGGGGAGGACATTTTAATTTAACGGGCACTTTTTTTCTTATCAGTAAAGGAGCTGGTCAGGGTAGAGATTATGTTGAACCTAAATCAACTACTCAGCTTGAGTGGGATAGGTTTCAAAATCTTCCCTAAATTAAGGGCAGAGGATTTATTTTAAAGGACAACTTTGAAAGAGATATAAATTTCTGCCTTTTTACTTTAAGGGTCTGCAAGCATGTTTCAAGCTACTTAAGTTAAACAGCTTGAGAATTGCTAGTTATAAAAGTGCTCCCCTCCCCCAAGAATGCAGATTTGGTTTTCAAATCAAATTGGCAGATACTTACAGAACCATGGGCTCAGAGAGGGAAGGGGTGGAAATATGAGACCCTTGTAATGATTTCACTGCCATTAAGTTTATTTTGAGACACTCGTATCAGACCCCTGATAAAATGTCATAAAATAACTGCCATCTCCACCTTTTATAGGAGCAACACTTGGATTAGAGCTGCTGGATTGTAATAAGGAAATATGTGTTTAAAAAATGAATTAAAGGAAAAGATGACCTTCAGGTTACTCTGGTCTGTTGATGGGGTCAAGGGAAGGAAGGTTCCAAACCTAGTAGGAGAGGGGTCAGTCTGACACTGGATGCAAAAGTTCACAAGTCTGCATTATAAATAATATATGTAGGAAATGATTGTTTACTCCTCTCTAATGTTAGCAAACTGGAAGGATAAGATGGCTTCCTTTTGACGCGAAAAAGATCTAAATGTGAGATGCTATTTTAAACAATGAACAGCTGTTTCATTTTGAAGCAAAAAGAACAAAGAAAACACCCTCAGGTCCACATAGGATATATTGTGGTTTCCCTTGTGTGTGTGTATGTGTGTGTTTTCTCTCCTCAATCTTTACTTAGGATAATTGAAATGTCATTTTTATCTTGGGTTGTTTTCTTAACTGACAAGGGACATGAAAAGTTAAAATATGGGAGAATTTCCTTTTCATCATTTTGAATATAAATAACTTTTCATTGCTTAAATATGAAGTGTTTTCTTTGTTAATCCAACAGAGATTAATGCCTGGAATGCTAAATTGTATCATAAGGGGAAAATCATGATGGTCTATGGATAATGTATTTTAAGCAAGACTAAAGCAATAAGATGGTGTTATATCATAGTCTAAGTTTCCTTCCTCTGCAAACAGCTAGAAACATAATGGGTAGCCTGAGTCACTGATTTAAGAGATTTCAATTATCCAATTAATACCTGGAAATCCTAGAATCAAATTCACAGAAGAGTTTAAGCATATATGTTCAGATGATTCAGAAAGTGAATTTCTGATTTTCAGAGCAAACTTCTTGAGATTTAACTTAAAATACCTCTTAGATTTATTTGGAAAGATGTATAAGTCCTTTAAAATGTGTATTGATACATTGGTCTTGGTATAGATTTCATGTTGAAAATGCATAGAACAAAATTTTACATATTCAATGGGTAGCAGGTTTATTTATGTCTTAATTCTTCATAGATATTTATATCTACCCTCCAATTCTAATGTTTGGGAAAATGAAGAGGCATTACAATACATTCTGTTCTTCCAGATTAGAAACACACACACACACACACACACACACACACACATACACACACACACACACACTTAGTTCATTTTACCTGGAAAACTATTCCATATAACAAGCAAACACACACTTAAAAGTTTAATTATTTACTTAACTGTTTTTAAAAGTCTGGTACATAAGTTGTAGCTTTTTTTTTTTTTTAATTTGAAAGAACTACTTTATTTAGCTCTTTTTTGATCATATAATTGCAGAAAGTATATCTGCTGTTTTATACTGTTTCTAGTTCTCTTCCTTTTTAACTCATGAGACAGAATTTTAGTAAACTTTTCCTGGGGCTTAATTCCTTCTAATTTTGTTTTTGAAATAAATGATGAATTTTTTTTTAAATTAAAACAAGAAATTCTAGGCCAGAAACTGCTATAGCTCTTCCTTCAGATACAGATCTCAAGAATAATAACATCTTGTAAAACTTAAAAAAAAAGGAAGAAGGAAAAAAAAATCTGTGCAAGTTCTTTTTTAATCCAGACTTGGTTATACAGCACATTAATAAATTGTCCTGTCAACCTCTAGGACATGAGTTCAACTCCAATTGGTTTAATGGCCACGAATGTTTCCTTAGAAGAATTCCGGATTTCTGAATGGAGGAAGGAATGTCAGGGATTCTCAGGGCAGGCTTGAGAACACCCCCAGAAGGTGGTCTTGGGAGGTAATCACACCCTGCTGATAGGATTTGGCAGTTAAAATAGATGGAGGTCAGCCTGTCATTTTGTCTATTTAAATAAGTCACTTGTGATTAAGGATAAGCAGCAAGTTTTCTTTTCTTTCTCACTTTTGGGTCCTTGAAGGCTCTCATCTGTTTCTGTTTCTTCCCCTCATTCTTTTTTGCCTTTTATATGGAAAATGTTCATGTTTCTTCCATTTTTCCCCCTTAAAGACATAGACTAGGGGACAATTTATCACTTTATTCCATTCCAATTAAAAAATTGGTATTGCGAACAAAACTCTTACTACAAACCAGGTGTTTTGTGACATGGAGAGAGAGTCTAAACTGAAGACAGGAGGCTCTGCTATTTCTCTTTGTTAAAAGAAGTCACTAGAATCTGTTATGTAATCGAGTCCAAGGTAATTTCTTCACCTGCTTGGGTACTTTGGTAGGTATTTTCCCACTTTTTGATAAAATTAATTGATGTTTATGCAAATTTCCATGAGGGCTGCATTTCTTTTTAGGAACTTTCTTGGCTATAACATAGCAGGTCCTTATAAGATCGTGCACTTTTTTTTCTGTAAAAGTACATGGGCCGTTACACAAAATGAAGTTAGCAATATATAAATATTTATATCTGCCACCTTGTTTGCCGAAATCGTTTGTCAAAGGCTATTCTGAAATACTGTTTCTCTTTCTATGAGACTTTCATCCAGTGCTCTTCTACATATACAGGTCTAGAAAACAATCATCCCACTGCCTACGTCATTTGGAGATGGGGCTTATGAAGAGGCAATACTTCGTTGAATGAAAGTTGATTCAACATAAACCCAGACACATCTTTTTCTCTGATCATTTCTGAAGCATCTCACGTTGTATAGATTTAATCTGTTCACCTCGGCTGCATCACATATTTCTTGCTTTTGCTCTAGGGCAAGAACCTCATGGTATTCAAAACATGCATTGGGTGGCCTGGTGCCAGAGGGTTACACCCCACAGGAAAACCCTTAACCAGTGGAGGACAAGGGTTAGTGCATCCCTTGGGCAGACAATTCTAAAGTTTATTCTACAGGGCTTTCAACATTTCCCAGTGGGGTTGAGCCCCACTTGTTCAGATCAGTGATCAGTGCACTGTGTACCAAAATTTCTCAGTCATCTGCTCCTGTTCTTGGCATCATTTCCACAAATAAACTATTTGCCCACAGATTCTTATCTCAAGCTCTGCTTTCTAGGGGAACCCTAAAACAAAACAATACAACACTAGGCAAAACAAAAGAAAACAAAGCAAAAACAGAAGAGATCTTTCTTCTAATGCAATTTAATGTCTCATGTTATGGTTATTTAAGCATAATTCTCTCTTGAAGAAAAGAGTTTGCACCATTATAGTTGTGAAAAATATGGCCTGCCTCTCTTTTTTTGGCAAGCTCTCTGCTGAGGTCTGGAGATACAGATTGGAAGAGAAGACACCATATCTGGGAAGGAATCTGCAGTCTAATGTATACCCTCTTTGGATATTTCACTATAGAGGCACAACAAATTGTTTTTAAAAATAGCTAAATGATATTTTTTAAGTTCATATAAATTTCCTTTATTTAAAGATGTTTATACCTGTGTTAGTCACAGGACACTATAAATGACCTTTCACAGTAAAAATCTGGGTGCTGTGGGAACCAAAAAAGAAGCCAAGAGATAAAGTGCATCCAGGAAGATTTTCTCTATGGGATCTTTAGAGTGAAACTGAACAAGAGGAGAAAGGCCTGGGTTGACAGAGACAAAAGAGCAAAGCATTCATAGATAGCAAAAGGGGAGAGAGAGAGACTCAGAGTTCAAGAGCACGAATGGATAAGCGTGGACGCACAGAGCAGCTTTTACCTGACTGTGGTCGTGTAGAAATTAACATCCTGTGAAGGGTCAATAGGTGTTCTACTACAAAGAAATTTGAAGGATTAAATAAATTTGGATATTCCAGAATTCAGTGGTTTGTTGCACACATTGGTAGATTATTGATCCCTGAGAAGTACTGCTATCTTTAAAAAATAAAACATCCCCCTTAAACAAAATTTGTGGAACTGTGTACTTTCCAAATTTCTTTGACCATGAAATCTTTTGCCATTAGGACACTGTTCAATCATCTAAAGGCATATTGATGTTCCACAGAATAGATCTGGGGAAATTCTAGAAGGGAGCAGTGTTGAGATATAAAGCTGATAGGATCAGAGGTAGAGTGTGGATATGGCATTGAACATCGCATCCTAGACAGATGTTTGACAAGTCAAGCAATTGAATATTACTATGTCCATCCTGGAGAAAGGGAAAATGATTTCTTCTAAGATAATTTAGCATACCAAAATCACACTTACAACTTCATATTTACAATATCATCATGCCATTACATTTATCATGTCTGTTGTTGGAAAGGCAGTATAATGGGAATTTCATAGTCAGAAGCCTGTGCTCAAATCCTGACTTCCCCTCATCCTGTGTGACCTTGGTCCATGTCTCCATACTTCTGTTTCATCACTTATAAAAATATGGACATAATAATAATGGTGCCTACTCAGGGTTGTTGGAAGGATTGGATTAGATAAAATAGCAGAGTGTCTAACAGAGCATATGACCAATAACACATTTATTTTTAACTGTATTGTGTAGGGACATACAGTCCTAACTTCAAATCTTGTCACTTTCCATTATTGGGTTTACTAAATCATATATATTAGTGTTATTAGTGTAAAGAGAAGAAATAATAGTACATATCTTACAGGGTTATTGTAAGCATTAGAAATACTGGTAAAATATCAAAGGCATAGAAACTGCTCAAGAAATGGTTTCTGGTATAATTATTGTTGTGATTCTACAGTATTCCTCCATTTCTTAATAGGAACAGTATATTGCTTCAGAAGCTTCCCCAATCACTTTCTGAAATACCTGAATTTTTCCAATGATTTCTGCTAGACTGAAAGAAACATGTGTGGATTTTTGGATTATGGAACTTAACTAAAATTTTGTTAAATAAATAAACGAATTAATATTTCTCTACTGTAGATTTCAGACAGTGGGACACTGACAGAAAACATAAATGACAACAATACTGATGAGCACAAGAACTCATGCTCTGAGCAGTCAAAATGAAAATGGGTCTATTTTATAATTATTATGTAGACAGAGCACCTAATATTTAAACAAGTTAGTCATATGTATGTATTTTGTTCTAGATTTGATTTAGGCTTAAACCTTCTGTTTCTCATATTTATTATTTGTTTAATAGACATATGATGGGAATACAATATCAAGCTTTTTGATTTCTGTATCATCTCCTAAGGATTTTGTTAAGGGGCAGATTTAAAAATTTCATTTCAAATAAAATATTATAATATTTTATTTGATAACATTTCTCACTGGAAGCCTTAAATTTACAAAATGAGGACTGTTTTTTCTATGTCAGTGTCAAACAACAAAGATAGAATTCCCAAGCCCTCTTTTATTTTCCTCCTCCTCCTCCTCGTCGTCGTCCTCCTCCTTCTCCTATTAATGTTTTACAAGGTTTTAATTCAGGTCAGTCCTAGAAAGATTTTTTTGCCAGATGACATGTACCACATGATCCTGTTGTGTGCTGTATGCTCTTTCATATGAAGACTTCCATGGGGAACGTTAAAGAAACACTTAAGGTTTATATTGCAGTCCATGCCATCTGAAGTGTGCCACATAAGGCACATAAGATCATGTGACCACTCAATACCTTTCTTAAAGGGGCATCCTCCCATGGAATGAACATTTTATAAAAAGAACACAGAGATACATGATTATTTTTTCCACTGAAGCACATTTCTTTAAAAAGCCAAGGATATATTTTAGCCAACTGCAGAAAGCAAAGATATCCTTTTACTGAAAAATTGTCCATGAATATGTCTTTACGTTTAAATATTTTTTGTCAATGTACTGAAATTTTGAGTTCTCGTAGCCCTAAAGGGATGAAAAGTAATTCCTCCTATTTGAGAGTTGTTTTAGAGTTTACGAAGCATTTTCATACACTTCATCCTTGTTGAGGAGTCTGGTGAATTACTTTCACATTTCAGGGGATATGATATTTAGCTAAACATCGACTCCAATGACAAAAACAGTCAACACACGTGTTTTGTAAACCGCAGTGGTGCCAAATTCCCCACTTTCACAGTTGTTCCCAATGTGGCCCCCACAAGTCCCACTCCCCACAAACAGAACAAATGGCTTTATAGATAGACAGTTGGAATCAGATTTGACAGGAGAGATTTAAGGTTGCAAAGTGACATAGGGTGGGTTTAAGGACACGCCCATTCCTTGTTGTTTTCCTATTTGGATATAGACTAATTTCTAAAAATGGCTTGATTAAGATACAGCATGATTTTAAGAATAAAAGTTTTGTGTCTTTTAAATTTTTTCTATACATAATAGGCACATGAAAGAAGTTCTGAATTTCAACCTTAACTGTTTGCAAAAAGCCTCAGTATTTTAGTCTATGTTGTTCTTTAAACATGCACACACACATATACACCACATGAGAAGTAAGAAAGGGAAAGAAAACAGCTTGACAATTTCATGTGATGAAGAACAAATTAAAACTCACCAATTATGCTTGGGAATTTTCAAAGGCAGGAGCCAAGATCTCTAAAGACTGAAATTAGAGCATCTTATTGATCTCAAATGCAACTTCTATTGCATGTTTGTATTCCAGAATAAGAAAAATCTGTCTAGGGCAAGGAATTAAAATCCTAAAAAGGTTGTTTTACATGTGCAAAATGTGAATTTTCAGCCCAAAATTTACAACGTATTTTAACAGGCAGTTTTACTATTCTCCAACTTAATGGTAGCCACATGGCGAAAATCCCTTTGCAAATGTGTATCTTGTTTGATATCTATATAAAATCTTGTA
This sequence comes from Pteropus alecto, assembly GCF_000325575.1. NCBI lineage: Eukaryota > Metazoa > Chordata > Mammalia > Chiroptera > Pteropodidae > Pteropus > Pteropus alecto. The sequence continues at coordinate 10,320,938 of NW_006442491.1, read as the reverse complement.
TAACTTAAAGCTCTGACAAATATGTTGAATCATATTGTCCTAACTGATTTGTAAGGAGAAAAATTAAAGTGGAAGAGATTGGTACTGAGGAGGGAAAGACTAGTATCAGTGACAGAATTGACCTCTAATCTGGAAGAAAAACACCATCAAAACTTGAGATGGCACTTTAGGTCTTATAATAATGGCACTTTAGGTCTTATAATAATTTCTAATGCTTACAATAACCCTCCCCCCCCCCAAAAAAAAGAAGATCTAAATAGAGATGAATAATTAACAATCTAAAAATAGACTTGGCTAGCCATGTGGAAGTCATTATAGTCTAGAGGTTAAAAAGAGGCTGAGGAGAATAAAAAAACAAATCAAATATTATTGCATATATATGGACTACCTATAAACATAGTCCATAAATGCTTTACAGAGTTCCGCTCCATCTAGGACAATTTGCTACAAGAAAAATAAAAAACCATAAATTATCATTTCCTAATAAATCAAAAAGGTTTTCTTGAGAAGGTACTTTTGGCTCCAATCTAAAAGGCTCCTTTGGTTTAAGGTAACACCTGTCATACAATTAACATAATGGGGATTCTTTCTTTCACAATGAGGAAAAATATATTGATATTTAGATCATTTCTTATATTTAGAATAAACAGTAATGCTTACAATACAAACAGGATTGCCCTAAGGATAAATAATTATTCAAGAAAAGAGAGACTGTCAGCAGATATGTACCTAGTTCAATAGATCTAGTATTCCCTAAAGAGTTCTAAGATTTTTTTTTAAAGTAAGATTGAAGCTGTTTTTATTGTTATTATGGAAAGATGCAGGAAGTGTTATTATAGGGGAATTATTATCAGGGCTGTAGAGTTTCTAGGCCTCTTATGCCTTTGACGTCTATTATACTTCTTGATAATTCCTTTGCCTGGAAGGAAACAAATATGTTTACTTTAGTTCAGGGTTAAAAAAAAAATGTGGATATGTGAAGTATTGATTGGAAGTTGACTGAAATAAAAAGCAGCATACTGAAGTGGAAAGAATACGGGTATGTAGTGTGAGCCTGAGATCTGAATCAGAAATCAGGCTCTACCTGGTGCCAAGTGTATGACTTTGACGAAGAGATTTATCTGTCTGAGCTCTATCTGTCTTATCTGCAAAATTAAAATAATGACTTCTTGGTACTTAAGTTGTGTTTTGTAAGCATCTTATGAGGAAACAAATGTAAATTCTTTATGAGTACACCTATACATAACAATGGCTTAATAGATGATAGTAACTATTGACTTTGTTCATCAATTTAATCTAGTCACAGTTAACAAATTCTTACCATGTTGACAAGACAAAAATGACAAAGTTTACTGAAATAGCTTGAAACTTCATAAATAAGGAAAATTATGTTCTTAATCTGCAGCTCTGTCGTTCAAATTTCAGGACTCTTTCTTGATTCTCTCTATTGGATTTAAATGACTTTTGCTTTCTTAAATCAAGCATTCAATCAAGATTTATTTTTTTATTCTTTTAATATTAGAGTACCTCTATACCTACATAAAAATTTTCATCTGTGTATTGATTTTATTTTCCATCTTCACATGCATATGATTGTCTCTTATTTGTAAATAAATGAAAAAGTCTAAAGAATTGTAAAAATGAATACAAAAATCAATTTATGAAAGATCTCGCACATTTTTTATTAAGTATTTTTCCTAGCTAACTTACTTTTCCTGTTGCTATTGTCCATAGGATCTTTCCATTAGATTTTTTTAAATGGTCGTTATTTGTGAATATAAAACTAGTGATTTCCATAAAATGACACTATCTTTACTCAGTTACCTTTTCAATTGAATCTTTGAGTTTCTTCTGTCACTTAGTCAAATTATCTGAAACTTGTAATAATTTTCCCTCCTCTTTTTTTAAAAAAGTTTTTTTGCTGCTAATTTTTCTCCTATGTAGTTATATTGGATAGTACGTCCAGAGGAATGTTAAACACATGGACATCATTGCATTTTTCTTGCCGTTTCTGTGAATGTCTGTAATGATTCCCTGTTAAGTATGATGCTGGCTTCTGGACTGAACCAATATATTTTATTAGGTTGAGAAAATGTGGATATGTTGCATTTTTGTTGAGTGTTTTTATTAGAAGGGATTTTGAATTTGGGTAATTTTTTGTGTTTTTTAAATTTTTATATCTATTAATATGAATGATATTAATTATAAATTTATAAAAATTAGTGATATCTTTTAAAATATCTGAATTTGATGTATAACCATATCTATTTGGTCTTAGTATTTGACTTTTGAAAGCTTGTCTGTGTTTGGAAGATCTGTACCAAGTCATTTTAGATGACATTTTTATTAAGCTGTAACAAAATCTTTTTGTTTGTTTGTTTATTTGTTTTACTGTATTTTATGAACAGAAATACTAAATATATTTTTTACTTAATACAATATATCTAACTTAACAAAACATATTATTGCTTTTTGTATTTTTCTTTTATATTATTTTTAAAATTTGGTAATATATTTATGAGACTCAAAAAGAAAAATTAAAGATATATAGTAAAAATCTCAGTCCCTCTTCAGCACTCCTCCTCCCAGCTTTATTTTTTTATGCTTTATCAATCTACCAATCTTCTAAAACATCTTGAAGCATCATGTTTCAAGTTTTTTATTCATGTGCTATCATCCAAAATAAATTTCTGTCTTATACTAAGTCATTTTAGACCTACAAACCTTGCAATTTCAAGTGCTTTCTCTGAGATTTATACTTAGATTATTTCCAGTATACTCTCGTTTCTAACACCTCAGTCTTTGGCCTCATTTTGATTTCTTTTCCTTGGGTAGAAAAGATCATTTCATTGGCAGAAAATTATCTGGCCTTCTTGTATTTCTTTTCTCTACTCCCTTCCCAAATGATCCCCTGTGCTTTGAAAGTTGAAGATATTTTTCTCTCTTTGGAGTTCCCTTCCTTTATCTCTCTTTATTCTGTAATTTTAATAAGTTATTTTCTATTAATTTAAAATTAATTTTGTCATATTACATAGAATAATTAAATAGAATAGAGGGGGTTCATCATGAATATAAACTACTTCCATTCCCACATGTAACCCCTCTCTTAGTTTTATTCCCCAGAGGTAATCTCTTTTAACATTTATGTTCAAGTGTTTCTAGTGCTTAACTTCCATAATTTTAAATAACATAGTCGTTCCACTATTTTCTGAATCATTAAATTTGATGTCTATTTTCTTTTATGAAATATGAGGGCATAGCTCTTATATGTCACCTCTCTATCCTCATCCTACTTGTTTTCAATGTTGATTGCTATTTAATCCTTATTTAATTCCATTGACTAACTTTGTATATCTTTAATTTATATATTCAAACTGTTTTCCCCCTAATTACGACCATATTTTTATTTTCTCTGTGTAAGATACACTTTTTGTGCTTACTTTTTTTGCCACCTGTTCCCATCTTTTCTACTTTCTACCTTCTGAGAGATAGTTGTCAAGTTTGATATTCTATTTTGTAACTACAGTCAAGTCTTCTCTGCTTTTTATGTAAGTTGAATCCCACAGGTGAAAACCAAAAACACATGATTATAATGTTATTCTTGTTCATTGTAGAGCCAAGGAGTGAGTTATAATTACAGTTGCTTTTCTACTCATACAAGGTCTTAAATTCATTTGAAATTGCTATGTGGAGAATGTTTCTAGTGCCAAGAGATCCCCCGCTTCCCTTTATGCTAAATTGGGTGCTCCAACACATGCTCCTTCATGAATATAAAATTTTAGTCATATATAGAACAGCATTTTTTTGCTTTTTCTCCTGTAGTTATTGCTTGCCTTTGTTTCCTCATTTGGAGAATTACACTTCCTATCAATCTTCTTGAAGGCTTAAATTAAAGCCCATGTTCTTCAAGAAGCGTACTCGCCATGATACCGCAGAGGCTCCCTGTCTCAGTACAAGGTTAGTCTCCATTGTTAGTGTCATGGATTCCTGTATTGATTATGATAACACTAGGTACTTTTACTTAAACCTATCACTAGTTTTTCAGAATTATATTTTACATTTCCTCAAGTAGTTGCTATATAATAATGTTCTTGAGTAACTGCTTTTTCACCTGTTGTACTACCTAGTCTTTCTTTTACTCTTCTACTTGCAAGAGTTCAAAGTTTCCTATGGATGGTAATTTACATTAGTTGATCATGCAGTTTCTAAATGAGATATACATCTTAGATTAGTCTGTAAACATTTTTTATTCTATATATAAGAAAACAATTTACTAAGTATATTAATGGAAATCACTGGTTCACCAGATGTATTTCCTGGGTCTGTCACAGACACCTTTACCCCATACTCACAATAGAACCTTGCCCACATCCCTTAATATCTCTTAGACTCTTTTTTTTTTTTTATCTTTTACGTATCTTTCTGGTATTTATTCCTTTCCATTCCCAATACCATCTTGACTCCAGTCCTTCTTTCCTTCTTAGAGTTAGAGTTGGGGTTTGGTCAGTTCTTAATTGACCTCCTGTTTTCAGAAGTCCTACCCAAGCCCACTCTGGCACAATATTCTCTCTTTCTAATGTCTTTAATGACTCTCTAAAACCTAACAACAACTAAACTTCAGATTCTCAACTCTAGCACATAAATTCCTCCATGATCTTACTACATGTTTCCAAATCCCCCCACTGAATAATAAGTCTAAACTTATCTCTCAATAATACTAGTTTTAAGGTTTTTGAGTATATATTACCTCTTCCCCTTGCCAACCTTGTTTATGCCGCTCTCTCTTTATGGAATGCCCATTTCCAGTCTCTGCCTAATGAAGTTCTCCTAATTTTCAAAGCCTTTTCCAAATTTACCTCAGTGGAGTGTTTCCTTTCTCAAGCCTTCTTCTCACACTTCCTTATGATCGGTTCTTAACTTTTAACAGTGTCCCTTGCATTGCACCCATCTCTGTGTTATATCCCAAACTAAATGCATCATCTTTGAGAAAAGAGATGTCCTGTGCCTATTTTATGCCCCTCAGTGAACATATCATTGTAAGAACTCCAGAAATATGTTGAGTAAAATACCGAATCTATAAAATGAATTAGTCATTCTCACCCTGGCTTACCTCACAAAGCCATGGATCTGACTTATTTGGAGAAAGGATTGAACAAAAATATAGAGCTATTCTAAGATGCAATTTGGTTTATTTTTTCATGAGCAGATGAGCGACTGTGCACACAATGTTTGGGATACATTTGAGAAAAGAAATAGATGGAGCTGCAGTTTGATTGAACTTCCTAATTTTTAGTGGAACATGATGTGGGATATTTCATTTTTGCCTGGGGAAATTAAGACAAATGAAAAGGCTGACTGAAAAAAATAAAAGTCAAAATATATTTTATAGCCATGTATAAATTCAAACATGAAAGCATTTAGTCATTCATATTACAGGCTGAAAAGTCCTCCTGGCCTGGCATTAGAAGAAGAAATTGTATGCCTTAATTATCTTGTGGTCCTTATTAAAATTGTAAGCTTGTTCCTCTCTGCTTTGTTTACTGAGAACACTTCTCACAGCTCAATAAATAATAATGGCATAATCATCAAGAGATGGGCACTTAGAAGTTTCAAGAGAAAATATCCCATGGGAGTGGGTATTTATATATGGGAATGGGAATTTTCCCTTACCTGCCAACATGGCTTGGCTATATGGGCAGATAGCATTTCACATCTTTAAAGGGGTTTGGAAAGTTTGAATATTGTCATTGAAGTTATATACCTGTAATAATGAAAATAGATCAGGAATATCTGTAACAATTTTATAAACTATCAAGTTGTATTGGAAGGTAAAGGAAACACTAAG
>NW_006442491.1:10235763-10315052 GCF_000325575.1 Pteropus alecto | reverse complement strand
TATAGAAATGGGTAAATAGTTTCCTTGTAGTGTCAATTTAAGATTAGCATATCAGATGAGGATTATCCATCCCAATTGTTTTATTTGGTAGAGAAGGAATGAAGGTGTGAGGAAATTAAATTACCTCCTGTAATATTTTGTCACCCATTATACAATTTATATATGTGAAAAGTAGGCTTCATGTACTGGATACACCATGCCTTGACTAACAGAAGGATTCTATTGGTAGATCATTAAATGTTTTTCTATTCCCAATATCTTTGTAAAGCAAACAAATAATTAGTTCTGCCCTTTCTTTTAATCTCAGGGATGGTAGAAATGAAATGATGCTATTAAAGAGCAATGTGTTAAATATCTCTTTTAAAGGTTAGTAGATAATCAGGCACCCTTAACCTAGCAACTGCAGGATCCCCACCCCCAAAAGTGTCTATCAGGGGATTTGTGAATTGGGATAGGGAAAATACAAATGTTTTTATTCTCACTAAGTTTTATTCTAGATAGAGCACTCTTTTCAGTAGTGAATGTGAGCAACAGTACCAAGGCACAGATATTTTCATATTGCATACCTGTTGTTACACTATCTTAAAATCTCATACATGTTCCTCATTACTCTGAAAATGCAGTAGCTAATAGACTCATTTAATTTTAATAGTCACATATTAATTTATTAATTAAAAACTGTTTTACTATATCACAAATCTTTTTTTAATTGCATTCATAGAATTGTTTTCCTTTGCATTCCTATGTATTTTATCTTATGCTTTAAAAACATTATTTTGAGAAGACTTCATAGGCTTCACCAGTTGTCCAAAAGACTCATGGTACAAAAAGCGCTGTGAACCTCTATACTAAATAATACCTTCAAATGTTTAGAAATTTTTTAGAAGTCAAATTTTATTTTTTTCCAATGATGTAGCTTTGAAACTTGTTTTAACAATGTTTTCTTCATAATTCTAGCTACTATGCTCACTAACATTGGTTTTCAATAGCAGCCTCTATTAGAAAGAGATAAGCTTAAACTCTTGTAGAAATTTTCATTGCCACTTCTAAAATAATTAGAATTTTATGCCCTCCAATAGAAAGATCTTTATTTTTTAAAGAATAAATTTAATATCTTATCAAAATGAACTTTAAAATGGGATACTAAAGCTTCTAATTTAATACTGGACTTATTCCCATGCTCCATTAATCATTGAGACAAGATCTGATGAAACAAAGAGGTCAAACAACGCTAGTCTCAAATCTGGGAGAAATTATTCAAAGACATACACATTTTTTTCCCTACTTTATCCTTAAGTAGATTAAGTAATTTGTGGTTGTCTGTGAATTATGCATAAATTACCCATGTACAGCAAAGCTCCTTAAAACTACATGTTGTTGTTTGGACATAGAATGTTTGCTTTCTTTTTAAAACAATAAATGAGACTGAAGAATTGTTCCTGAAAGGAAGTAAGGTTTAATTTTAGCAAATAATATCTAGGTTTTTATGAATTAAACATGAAAAATTATTTCAAAATAAAGGATAATCTCTCAAATATCGATTCTGCATTAGGTTGAATTTTTAGAAACTTGCGTAGTTTTATCTATACCATTCTAGAGATCAAATGTCGAGGCCTGGAAAAATAGGGGCCAGATGGCACAAGCCAAATTAAAATGTGCAAATCAAGCAATGCTTAACACTACTCAGTTTTTACTCCCATTGTGAATGTAGGTCGAGTGTCTGATAAAACTTTTACTGAGGCAGTTCTCCAGAAAGGCAAGGTGTAGCTATCAAGGCTTCAGTTCTTTACATTTCAGTTTACAAATAACCTTCAAGTGCTTTCTTCTACTTAAGTCACTGCCGATCATCTTACGAGGTGGTAGCTTTGACATCGTAGTGGCAAAGTGATCACTCATCATTACATACTACACACGTGATTATGCCTTCTCAACCACTGTGTAAGTTACAAGCAATTATTTTTCCAGTCTCTTCAATGTAATTACACTGTAATCTACAGGGACATGTAATTGTATAGATGGCTTCTGCACTGAATTACGCAGCTCTCAGGGACTATGCGAGACCCCAGGAGCCTTTACCAGCTAGCAGCTGGCGGTCTCTTTGTGTAAACTTGGTGGCCTGAATATAAGGCCTGTGTTGCAGAGAGATTTGCAATCCAGATGTGATGTAGGGTAACCAAGTAAACTACCTAATGGTTGAAAAGCCTGTATGTTTGATATTCATCCTCATCAAATGGCCCCTTGATGTCCCATCCTCAGATTATGAAATATCTGTGGGAGAAAAAGAAGCTCCTATGACAGCAAAATTTTTGTTGGTGGAAATTTCTTTAGGATTTAGGGATTTTTGTTTGCCATTGTCAGACTCCATGCATAATACTCTGAAATTTATACAGCTTTATTCTAATATGTATGCTTGAAAAAAATGATGAATTGCTTTAGCATGACAAAATACAAAATAAATATTACATGTGTTATCCAAGAGAAAGAGGAAATAAAGGCTTTTTTTGTTTTTTTTTAAAAAGGCACACACATAAAAGCAGCACATTGAATAAATAACCCGATGATGTGGTAATTTACTACTATTTCTAGTGTGTTCACCTAGGAAGAAGTGGTTTTTAATTGTTTAGCTATTTATTTATCTGGGTGATTTCTAAGACAGTCTCTGAGAGGCTAGAGTTTGTCCAAGGGGGCGTCAGGGAAATTCTCAAGAGACTCTTCTAGAGCCTGGATAATCCGATTCTCTGGGAAGAAAACAAAAATTGTATGGGCGAGAATATTTTATTTCTTGTCTCAATGGCTGCTTTCCTCCTAGGAAAGTTGAAGTTGCATTGGCTTCGCCACTTGGCTTGATGATTTATCCAGGTTCATGTGCAATTTGTGTAAATACATGTCACATGCTTCTTGTGAGTGCATGTATTTCACGGCATGTCAGACTTCTTGTAAAGTCAAATGAATTTGTTTGGAACAAGAGTATCTTCAACTAGGTAGAAGGTTTGAGGGAGAAGTCTGGGGCATGAGAGCTAAAGCAATAATATAAAATTGAATACCGTGAGCAAAAAGGCAAAATTCTTGCTTGATTAGCCTTTAATATGAACTTTCGAGTGTGTGTGTAGTTACATATTTTATTGCTAGACCTTCTAAATGGATGTTACTTTTGAAGCTGTTTTCTTGAAGAGATTTGAATAAAAGGATTATTTGAAGAATTTAAGAAATAGCCTTGCCCTAAAGAAGGCTATTTTGAAAAACTTATATCTTAAATGGATCCCTCTCCAGCTTTATTGAGATAAATTGCCATTTAACATTGTGTAAGTTTAAGGCTTATAATGTGATAATCTGATTACTACAATAAGGTTAATTAACAGATACATTCTATTGGAGGGGCACACACAATGCAAAATATATATGCTTTACGTTTAAATTGTACACCTGAAACTTACTGGATTTCATTAACCAATGTCACCAAAAAAAAAAAAAAAAAAAATTGAAAGAAAGGAAAAAAAAGATACATTAATTATTATTTGTTTTTGTTGTGATGGTGATATTTAAGATGCACTTTCTTAGTAACTTTCAAGTATACAGTACAGTACTGTTAATCATAGTCACTCCAGAACTTATTCATCTTCAAACTGGACCAACGTCTACCCACTTCCCTTACCCCGCACCCTGCAGTCCCTGGCAACCACCAATCTACTCTCTTTCTATGAGTTCAGCTTTTTAAGACCCCATATATAAATGAGATCATGCAGTATTTGTCTTTCTCTGTCTTATTTTACTTAGCATATGTCCTTGAGTTTCATCCATGTTATCACAAATGGCAGGATTTCCTTGTTTTATATTTCCTTGTTTTTTATCATCTGTTTACATTATCTATCTATCTATCTATCTATCTATCTATCTATCTATCTAATCTATCTGTCTGTCTATGTATCATCTATAATCCATCACATTTTCTTTATCTATTGAGTGGATCTTTATTCAGCAAATGAGACTTTTTTGTTCTTGTTTTTCTCATGTATATTAATATTTTTCTAAACTAATCATCTGTCTTCTAGTATAGTTTTATGATTTATTTCTTTAGGAATGAACATACATAGATAGTAGATACATACATAGAAAAATATATGTATGTATGTATGGATAGAGATAGATGATAGATAGATAGATAGACAGATAGATTAGACAGATTAGATATATAAATATAGTGAAATTCCTTTGTTGATTTTCATTATTAAACATTTATAGAAGCAACTCTTAAACTGTCTACTTCAAAAAAATTCTCTGAAATAACTGAAGATTTAATATATACCCTAATATTTAGATACTTTGATGCTTAGCCTAGCCATAACAAATAGTTTTAAACCTGTGATTGGCATTACCTTATGAACCTTTGATATTGTTTAATGTTTTCCTTAACCCTAGAGTCACTCACTAATAAGTCATGTGTTTTTAATGATTGCCAACTTGATTTCTTTCACTTTAGGCTATCCTTCATCATAGTGGCATACAGGCTATAGTTGCATTTTTGCCCTTCAAAATGTTGCATTGTTTACCTAGGACCCAGATACCAAGCTTTCCTTAGGTTGTCGTGGATTTTTGACTTTGTGAAATACTTTGAGATTTTAGTCATTTTGTTTGATGTCACCAACAAATTTAAGGACCTCCAGTGAAATAAATGAGAGATTCAGATGAATCTGCTAGTGGTTTTGTGCAGTACATAAAGGTCAATGTTCAAAGGGCAAACGCTTACCATGGGGAATGCAAGTATGCTTTAATTATAAGAAGACAAAAAGCTCGCCCTGACTGTATGGATAACATTAAAGCACTGAGTTAAATAAAGGTTATTTTTTTTCCCCTGAAAATCATACCATTCAGTAACTATATCACTATTGTAATTTGTGGGATTTATTGAATTGTCAACAGAAAAAAAATTTTTTTTTCAATATTTGCCCATTAAATGATAGCTTCAAAAATCATAGCTTCATAGCTCTTTTGCTACAATAAGCAATTTATTTTCTTGTCCATTACAGGTTCGTTCCTAATTTTATTAAACCCTTTCAACTATAGAAACTAGAATTCAAAATACATTATGTTCTCTTTCTAAATTTGTGGGGGTGGGTTTTCCTTTTTTTTTCCCCTGCGATTGGACTGAATGTTACTTTCCTACGGCCTTAATTCATGTCAATATTTTGACTCAATTAGCCCAAACCAAAGTGATAGTAAAGCAAAATTTAAAGCCTCCCAACTGTCAACAAAAGGCATGGCATGTCTTGGTTAAGATGTCCAGTGGGAAGAAGGGTGGCCTTCTGAGAGGAGAACCTATGGTTTAGGGCTCTGCTGTCCATTAAGAGAGGCACTAGCTACCCCATGTCAATTTAGCACTTGAAAGTTAATGAGTCCAGCTTGAGATGTGCTGTAAGTGTCAACTACACATTCTGAAGATTTAGTATGAAAACAAGAATGTAAACTATCTCATTAATAATGTTTTCTTAAAAATATTACTTATTGGAATGATAATATTTTAGACATATTGGTTAAATAAGATATAATATTAACAATAATTTCACCTATTGTTATTTTTTTTAAATGTGTCTATATAATTTTAAATTATATACATCACTTATATTATATATTTCTAGTGCTGGAGTAGAGGTTAAAAAATGGGTTTTATTGGAAGTCCTTGATTCTCTTGCCAGCACATTTTGGCTCCAGATGAGACATATAATCATAAGAATCCTCAGTTTCTTCATCTGTGAAATGGGCATAATAACACTTCCCACTTACTGACGTCATAGGGAAGTAGCTATAAGGATTAATAACTTAGACCTTGTAAAATGCTGAGTTCCTTGGATCATCTAGAGTGAAACTAAAAATTTTAATTCCCCTGAGGACTGGATATGTGAATAAACAAATAGAGTGCATGGGAAAACACCCACACACTCACATAGCTTTGGCCCATCTTTCCCTTTAGTGTATATACAGTGGCTACAAACAGCAGAAGGAGAAGAATCATGTGCTAAAAAATGCCAAATGTTCTGCTGTCAGGGTTGGCTAAGCTTTATATGGCCTAAGTATACAGAACTCTAAAAATGTCCATACTAGGCTTATAATTGAAGTTGTGGGGACATGGAGCATAGTGGTTCGTTATACATGGATTTTTTCTTTTGATATACTTCAAATGTTAACAATAAAAGTGAAAAATAATTTAAAAATTTAAAGACCATTCTACCTTATCTCATCCTTTTAAAATTTTCTTTATTTCTTTTATGCACTATATGAAATAGTTATGTGCTGATGGTCTCCTTCACGATAAATTTTACATATGCAGCCATTCTGGTAAATGAATAATTTTGCCTTGACCTCAAGGTTAGATCAAGCCTTTCTCTTCTCCATGATTTCAAAGCAAAAGGATCCCAAAACAGGCATGAGTATAATATGAACTAAGTTGAGTAAATGATCCAGGATAGGTAAATGAAAAACTCATTCTAATTCTTGTTCCCTAACTTTTTAATGTTTTAATAGTTAATGATTTAATTTTCTTGATTTCTCTTTCTCCCAATAGAATCCAAAGCTTTCCCCCCGCCCCCACTCTCAGAACTGTTGATGTGGATATGAGGCATGCTTGTTTTTAAGCACCATGAAGTTTTATGTTGCCAAGATGGACTCAGGTTCTTCCTGAAACACAGGAAGCACGGAGTATTTTCATCCTCTGAAGAAGCAGCCTCCTGACCCGCTGGAGCCAGTGCAGTCATGCTGAGTGGTCTACGTTTTCCTGTTCCTTTGCTTTGTACATCGGGGAAGTCTTGTTTGATGTCTAAATATGAGGATGCTGTAACTCTGGCATGCCAAAGCCTGAATTTATATCCGTAATTGTCACATCCTTTATTGAGAGCTACACACTTGTACCATTGTGATAGGCTTTTTTGGGAATAAATCGATGTCAGCAATTATATTTATACAACCATTTTAGGTATATAACTAAAATATCCTTCAAAAGATGACAGCATCAGTCAAGGGCCAGAGGAAGATAAGTAATTGTCACATCCTTTATTGAGAGCTACACACTTGTACCATTGTGATAGGCTTTTTTGGGAATAAATCGATGTCAGCAATTATATTTATACAACCATTTTAGGTATATAACTAAAATATCCTTCAAAAGATGACAGCATCAGTCAAGGGCCAGAGGAAGATAATGTGTGTGTGTGTGTGTGTGTGTGTGTGTGTGTGTGTGTGTGTGTGTGTGTGTGTTTGATATGAAACCAGAATCATAATTTAGTATCATTTAGTTAGGTGGTAATAATTATAAACCTTAGTTTAGGGCTCTAAGAAAATTCAATAGACAATATTGTTGTGTCCATTGTCTTTCAGTAGGCAAGTAACTATTATTCCCACTTTACAAATGAAAATTCTGAAGCCTGGAGAAGTTAAATAACTTGATTAAGCCACACAGGTTATTGGAAGTAGGAGTAGGAGATAGAATACTGAATTTACCCTAGTGAGAAAGTGTTAGTAATTTAAAGAGATTAAGGAGAGTAGTAGTTTTAGAGAATGATAACTATAGATTAAACCCATTTCTTGTTTAATCTTTTAAATGCTCGAGAGTGTCTTAGAGAAATTAAAACTGAACAACTGTTTCACTAAATAGAAAAAACATTCTAACGCTTAAAAAATCTCCCACAGGCATCTTGGAGCTGTGGCAGCCAAATAATGAACAGGAGTACTTGAAGTGCCAACCATGAGTAGCAGCCAGGACTGCCTGCCTGGTGGAGAAACATGAACAAGAGCTAAGTTTAATAAGGGAAGCTATACCTTTGGGTCCTTGAATAATGTTGTGTTCAACATTGTTATAACATTATAACATTGATGAAAAAAAAAAATAGATTCCTGGCCGGGGCCACTGTCTGTGTGGAGTTTACACATTCTCCACATATCTTCATGGGTCTTCTCTGGGTATTCTGTTTTTTTCCTACATTTCAAAGATGTGCATGTGAGGTGACTTGGTGTATCTACATCATCCCAGTATGAGTGTATGTGGGGGTGAGCTCTGTGATGGAATGATGTCCTGTCCAAGGTTGGTCCCCATTTTGTGACCTGAGCTGCCTGGATAGGCTCTGGCCACCTGCAACCCTGAACTGGAATTAGCAGATTAGAACATAATTATCTTACTTTTTTAAATTAATCTTTCTTAAATGTATGTATAGCTCACATTTATTTTATGTTTAATATTACAAGTATTGGGGGAATTTATTTTGAATTTTGGTGATGTTTTTATGACCAGAAATATGCCATAGGAACTTAACTCTTGTTAATATCAATTAGCCTACAGTAAAATTGGTTTCATTATGGATCATTTCGCTTAAAGTCACAGTTTCCAAGAGAACATTTCTGTACCTGGAGGAGTAGACTCAGGTCAAAGTCAGTATCAGGAAAAACTACAGTGCCTATGGAGCACAGTCTTATCAAGGACCCCAGGATGCCACATCAGATGAGCAGCAGAAGAGCCAGGGTGAACAGACATGTATGAGCACATGTGACATTCTACTTGGTTAGATGGCCCCTTTGCAGGAGTCTAGAAGAGAGGCCTGAGAATATGTATGATAACCAGCAAAGATGTCTGTTTGTAGTGGGTGACATAGTCAAGATATATACAAAGTTGAAGAGTAGCAAAGAGAACAGAAATACATCTGTACTTGGGGAAGGGACTCTGGAGTTCCGGGGGCAGTTTTACAGAAGAAGATATCTCACTTTGTCTTCTACTGGAAACAGAACATGTGACAAGGATTTTGGTACAAGTGGTTTGAGAGTAGGTCCCAGGAAACCTAGTGAGAGCAAGCAAAGACAGAGAAGAGGGAAAGCCATTGTAAGAGTGTCTTATCAAGGGTTCCCCTGTGGGCAGTGAGGCTTGGTTCCACTAAGACTTCCTGAGAAACAAACACAATACTTTCCAAAACTGTCACTTGAAAGACAGGAAACTGGAGCTTTTATCCACTGGCTCCTGTCCCCACTGGTGGAAAGTTTCCTCCAGGGACTGAATGCTCATGGGAGCCAGGATAGGGAAGCCTCTAAAGCAGAGAACTGTAAGATGCCTGCTGACATGCTTGAGGTGGGATGATGTGGAGTGAGGTAGATCTGAATTCACTTGGAAGTCTTCAGTGCAAATTCAGCTGTTTTGGTGGTGAACCATGGTGGTGGTTATGAGGCACCAAAGGTATTTGCTCTAGAAGGTGACTTTTTAGGTTGGTAAAGAATGAAAAGCCAAACAGACACAGAGAAAAGCATTTACAAAGGCTCAATAATATAAAAGAGTAAGGCTAATTTTAGAAATTTAAGGAAGTCTGTGATGTTAGAGCACAGGATGTGAAGTGGTGAGTCAAGATAAATTTGGGTATTATAAGCAGAAGACAAATCATGGAGAGCCAAGAGTCATTCTATGGAGTTTAAGTTTTGTCTTTCTAGAGCCCAGAGTCTAAGACAACGGTGTCCAAAGTGGAGTTTCTTATTTTATTTTTGATCTTAAAGATGAAAAAAATTGAATTTGACAACTACTTAATATGTGGATGGAGCACCCGAATTTAGTCTGGGTACCACAGAATCAGGAGCCACTCATGATCCAGGAGGAAGCTTGTGGGAATGGAGTGAGAGCCACGAAGTGGTGTGGTGGGCAATGACGCCCTCTCTTATTTGGCTGGTAGCCTGTTGCAATGTGTTGTTAGTTAAGTGCACCTGGTTAGGTAGAATTATGGATTTAATAATTGGGGTTTAATTGAACTTTTTTCAAAATGGGCAAATGCATTAAAAAAGATTTTGAAATAAACCATCACCTTGAATACCAGTTAAGCAATGATAAAAAAACAACAACAGCACCAGTAGCATCAACTTACATTCTACTCTTAGAATGATTGTTTCATCCATCCTGTCATGAGAATATAAACAATGAAATAATCAATCATGGCAAGAAGCAGGTTTTCCCCTGCCACCACCCCCTCCACCCCCAGGAAGAAAAAAACTAGAAAAATTAAAATAATCAAGAAGGCTATTTGAAGTATGGACTTAAAGCTATTATTACTAAGAATGTAGTGCAGGTCATATCATAAGAGGACACTGTTAGCTGTTCACAATGTGAAGCTATTTTCAATAGCAAGCTATTTCAAAAGAACATATTATTTCATATTTTGTTTTATGTTTCTGTTTCTTGACTTTGTTTTACCATACATATGATGTATTAGCATGTAGTAGTATAGTATATGTATATAGTTTATAAACAAATATATACACATATATGCATACACACTTATACATGTATATAAATATATACATGTTGTTGATACACGCTAAGGCTCCCCCCACCCCCACCACCATCAGACTCTGAGACAAGAACTGGGGCAAATAGTTTGCCTGGGAGGTGATTTTAGGAGCACATGAGAGAATGAGGAATTGAAACAGGGAGAAGTGAAAGAGGGAAGAGAGAAATGCTAATAAGAATGTGGGCATGGTAGACAGCTAGTGCTTAATTCTGTTTAGGACCCTCCAAAGAACTATGTGAATGCATCCAAGAATTAGTTTGAAAGTTAGAACTTTGAACTTTGGGGGGTACTTTTCACTCATTCGCATCCCTTATTTATTGAAGTTTACCCATGGAGACATTTAATCACTGGCTTTTCCGAATTATTCTTGCATGTGGCTATTTCAAGATCTTTTTAAACTTATATTTCCCAAAGTATTTTTTGTTTTTACTGATTCTGTTACATTTCATGGGCTTTCAAATATTCTACAATGTCTTCTTTTTTCTCCTGGGATCTTAGCAGTGATGAAATTTGCACTCATCGCATTACCCAGATAATGCTAAGGAATATTTGTTTATTAATTTACCATAGGATAGTTGCTACAAATAACAGGGATATAGATTGACTCAAAGATCAAAGTCAGGACAGATGGTTCTGAAATATCAACAGGTCAATGTGTGTGTAGCCAAGGCTGGCAAGGGGAGGTGAGGATAATTCTTGACAAGCAAGCAGAATTATTGTAAAGACCCTGAACAGACACATTTTCCATACCTTCTCCTCTGGCAATCCCTAGTTTTGGTTTAGGTGCCCCAGAAATAAAATGTGGACATGGTGGAGAAAGGGACAAACATACATATTTAGTGACGCAGAGCTGACACTCAGAGGAATGGACCCAAGTTCTGTGGAGTCTGAAGAGAGCAAGAAGTTAATTAGGGACAAATTTTCTGAAAGTAACAATGGAACTCTCATTCAATTTCTTGCTTAGGAAAGGAGAAACCAAATGCAAAGATGTGGTTTCCTCTAAGAGAGCATCTTAAGAGATAGTAGGCAAAGAGATGAAACAGGGAGAAATCAGTTTTCTTTCTTGATTCCTTCCTCTTTTTTTGTGTGTGAGATGCTAATCAAATAAATACCCAGAGGTGATGTAGAGGGAAGGAGGGTGTGTTAGGAATAACAATAAAAGACATTAAGAAAAACAATCAATAAACGGAATTGAAGGAAAAAAAAAAAAACAGAAGAAAATGGATGGAAACAAAGTCAGTGCTAAATAAAAAATTAAAGTATCTTGTGTGGCGATGGTGCCACCCATGTTTGCATGTCAAAACTCACCAAATTGTATTCATTAAATAAGTGCAGTTTTTTGTATATCAATCATACCTTAATAAAGCTGTAAATAATTGAGGTTATGATGTCCGAGTGGCTTATGGATTTACAAAAGTGGCTGAACAGTAAGGAAATGCGTATCAGTTACGTGCTAGAATACAACTGAGAAAAGGTGAGAATTTATTTTTGATCAAGAAGTTCATTGAGATTGTCAAAGTAGAAGTGAAGATTTTAGAATAGGAACAGAAGATCTCACCGTTTATTTCCAAATAACCACAACAAAACATTTCATACAAAGTATGAGAAGCCAGTGTGTGACTTGCTACCCAAAATATTTGAATTAAAAAATTGAAGATGTTCCCCTATTACAGAAACTAAACAGTTATGACCAATAGGTCCTTTGTCAGGATATAAGAATTCTTTGCTGATTATCCGAAGGATTTCTTTCAAAATGCTTTTTCTGCATTCAAGGATATGCTTCTGTGAAAATATAGGTAGATGAAGTGCCACAAGCAAATTGCCCCCTTCCAAACATGTACATTGGTGTGAAAGCATTTTTTTCACTCATCTATGCTGAAGTCTTTCTGAAATCTTATAAATAATGGATGCTAAGAAACAAACACTATGAACTGGATCCTAACTGGTACAACTTTAGATGAGAAGTTTTAAATTTACATTTCAGCCTAGTATGTATAAAAAGTTATTTTTTAAAAACACATACAGTAAACAAAAATATTTTTAAATAGTGATTTTTAATACCTTTCTAACCAAAATTTGAAAATATTTTTGTCCAAATTTCAAAAGACAATCATTCATTTCTCTGTGTGTGATGCAACTTAAAATTTTATCTTATTGTTTTTCTGGAAACTTTATAATTTCTTTTCAGTGAGACAGTTATTCATTTTTCTTATTAATAAGCATTATGTATTTTAATCTGATACAGTTTTTTAAATTTAGACAGAACAATAATTGTATAGTTTGAGATTTTCATTTATGTATTTCTGCAGAAACTTGAAGTATGTTTAAATGCTCCCAAGACTGGGATATTTGAAAAAACTGTTTGAATCTTTTGTAAAATTAACTTAAATTGCTCTTATGGAAAATTCCCTCAGATTGATATATATTTTTTCGAAATGTGCAATATATCTGAATTATAAGTATCTTAATTTTACCCTCCTAATTTCTCATTTTGGTTTTTTAGAAGTCAACATAGATGTGAAGTTAATAGTGTGTATTAACTTGTATTCTAACAAGAAGAAAGGTTATCTGTTTTATCATTCTCATCTCAAAAAAAATTTATTAAATACCTTCTTGTAGGCGTTGCTGTGCCAGGTACATTGCAAAATAAGTTAGTCATTCATGGCCTGATCAGATCTTAGAATCAGCTGATAGGAATGTGTTCTGTAGCATGAAAACAAGATGGGTCTGAAAACAGCTCTGCCCTAAATATTGAGTCTAAACAGTGTTTACCACTACTTCTTGGTACTTTGGGCCCATTGATTTATTCATTAAACACTGGCAGTCTCCTTGAATCAACACTGTGTTAGGTCTTTGCATATTAAATAGTCCTGTGATGAATTCATATTTTAATGGGATTGGTATAGAGTCATGCACCACTTAACCTTCTGAAAAATGAGTCAGGCAATTTTGTCCTTGAGCGAACATCATAGAGTACACTTACACGAACCTGGATAGTATAGCCTACCACATACCGAGGCTATATGGGATAGCCTATTGCTCCTATGCTACAAGCCTGTACAGAATGTTATTGTACAAAACAACATAAAATTAAATCGAGCACAAGAAAAAATAATGCAATCGAGAGACATGGTAAACACGAGATGTATGAGGCTGCTGCCAGCATACCACAGCATACTGTTTTACAGCAAACTTTTTTTATAAGTAGAAAGAGTACACTCTAAAATAACAATAAATAGTATAGCATACTAAATACATAAGCCATAAACAGCCATTTATTATCATTATCAAGTATCATGTACTGTGCATAATTGTATGTGCTATACTTTTATGTGACTGGTAGCACAGTAGGTTTGTTTACACCAGCATCACAACAAACATGCAAGTAATGCATTGCACTATGATATTTCAACATCTGTGATGTCACTAGGTGATAGGAAATTTTCAGTTCCATTATAGTCTTATGGGACCATGTATATGTTCATTGTTGACCAAAATATGGTTATATGGTACATAACTATGTAAACAAATAGACTTAAATACCTTAAGTACTCTAATAATATAAAATGCTGAGAAAATTCCAAGAGACATAACTCCATCCAGCAGAGGATGTCATGTGAGGGTATCATGTGAGCTGAGTCTTGATGAGGAAAAAGGGGATTTGTCAGGTAGAGAAGGGGGACAAAACAGCCTATGCAAAGGCACAGAAGTCTAATAGCATATCAATTGTCAAGGTATAGAGAGAAGCCAGTGTGGGTGCAGTGTAAAGATTAGGGAGGGAAAATAATAGAGGCTAAAGCGATATGCTAAATAGAACTTAGATTACAGAAGATACTATATACCAGGTATATAAATGAGAGTTCTGAGCTGCAAACAACAGAATTCAAAATCAATGTCATGGAAACCCAGTAAAGGAAGACTTCAAAAAGGTGGGAGTGGAAAACTATGACAAAAGATGCTCAGATAATTAAGTAAAATGAAGATTGAATTTGGACAATTGTATTTATCAGTTAGAAAAGCTTTGTTACCACAGGAAGAGAATATTTTGTGGGATAGTGATTTTCAAAGTGTGGATCAACTAGTAGCATCAACATCATTTAGAATTTTGTTAGAAATGCAGAATCTGGAGCCTGAACTAGACTTGCTGAATAAGAAACTAGGGATGGGACCCTTCAATCTGCATTTTGGAACACCTCCAGGGGATTCTGATATAAGCTGAAGTTTGAGAATCACTGGTGGAGTGTACTAGAAATAAAGGATTTTTGTGGCTCTGGGACTGATATAAATAAAGGCAGAAAAGTGTAAGCAGTGTGACAGAAAAAAGTAAAGAAGGAAAAGAAAGATGGTAATTTAATTTGCGAGAAGCTGGGGTTACAGAAGCATAATAACTCATCATATATTTTACTTATTGATTGCTTTTAATTTTTTAAGTTATTTTTTATATTCACCAAAGTTTTGACTTTTTAAATGGTTACATCTTTTGAATTTTTTAAATTATTTTTCATTGCAAACCTAGTCACATATATTCCCACATTTCCTATTACTTTGACATTTTTTTCTTTTGTTTTACATTTTTAACCATATAGGTGGAGTTTATTTCAGGGAATACTGGGAAAAGTGGCTCTGAAGCAACATATTTTCCCCCTAAGAGCCAGTTTTCTCAAGGTAGTTATTGACTATTCCTTACTCAATATTATGAACCTCTTTCTTTATTAGATATTAAGTTCTCATGTATATTGCATGTCTTTTATGCATTATACCACTGTATTATGTCTTCTTCTGAGCAGAGGCACCACAGCATTACCTCCTATTAAGTTTATGATCAGTTAAATCCTCAGGTTGTCTTCAAACCAGTTCTGTCAAGTGAGGTCTCCCTTATTCAGTTTGTATATTATATGGACATCAGTGTACATGTAGATTATAAATATAAATATAGAAATATAATATTAAAATTATAAATATATTTGAGCCCAATTTCAAACTAAGAATAAAGATCAGCTCTAGGTCAGTGGTTCTCAAACAAAGGCCCACACCCTATCCTACTTCGAGAAACTTGGGCCTCTGTCTCCTGTATTAGCTCTTCAGATGATTTTATTATACACTGAAGTTTGAGAACCACTACTCTAGATGTTTTTAGATTTTAATATATTTTTTATACTCATACATACCTGAATGGAGTAGGAGCAGTGAGACCGGTATTCAAATCACTTAAGACCCAGACAAACTTACATAGAAACAACCATATTTGCAAAGAAAGATGGTTCTTGGACTGAGTTATCCAGAGAGGGCATCAATTCTTTTCTTCCCCATGGCAGAAGCTGCCCTGAGTAATTCTAATGTTTCGAATTTGAAATAATTAATACTAATAACCATATAGATATTTTGAAGCAATTGCTTCTCACAGTTAGGTGTTGGAAGATGGATACAATTTGGATATGGTTCTGTATTTTTAAAATCCATGAAACTAAAATTGCCATAAATGCAAGATTTGGTCTCTATTCATATTTATATTCCGATGAGTAGCACAGTGCTTATCTCGTAATATATGTTCATTAAACCTGTGTTCACTATGAATGTTCACTCATTCAATATTTACTGTACAATGTATGCATGCTATATTTGATTTAAAAGTATATTTTTATTCTTTGATAAAGATCAACATTCTCTTTAGTTTCCTTCAAAATTATATTCCGTGTGGGGAAAATTATCTGCTATGGAAAGATATTGGCTTTTCAGGTTGGTTAACACCATAAAATGTTTCTCAGGTGTTAATCTCCTAGCAAAACTTAAACATATTTGACCAAATATTTTATTTTATCCTTGAGTACTTTTAAACCAAATATTTTTTTAAAGTAAAATAATCCATCTGTTTCTGATTTCTTTATGTTACATTAATAATATTGCCATTTTAAAGAACTATTTAATGGCTATGTAATCTTTTGAGCATTTCTTTATGAGAAAGTTAAAAAGACCGTTGAACCCAAGACTGATAGTAAATAAAGCATAAATATTAAAGTTTGTATTTTGAATCTTGGAAACCAAGGTATTGTTAACATCTGAACGTAGAGCAGAGACATGGGGGAGGAGTTGGGAAAACCCCTTTATCCAGCTTCCTGAGAACGCCTAAGTATTGTTTCATCTTTGTATAAGGTATCGACAGTAGATATTTTAAAACAGAGCTGTGCCGTCACAACATTAAGTTTCTTTTCTTATCATTACTTTTCAAAGAAAGCATTTCTTCCTTTTCTCCACCTCTTTTTGGATGAATTCCACAATAGAGTTGTCTGGCAAGTCACCTCTCCCCCCAACGCCTCCCTTCCCTCCTATTTCAAAGCATAGCACAACACCCAGAGATGAAAACGGATTGGGTAAGGTATCAGAAAGTACCCAAAAAAGGAAATTCAAAACCTGTAAGTTCACATTATTGTTAAGGAAGATGACGAAAAGAGGAGAGAAATGTCTTATGCTTTTAAAGTACTAAGTTTCCAAATTTCTTGTCCATAAACTCTCTCATTAGAATGGCTCTGGTAATAGCTAGTGATGTGTGGTTCAACTGGTAAAGTGCTTCAGTGGAAATTGAAAGAATGTTCTAGTACCTGGCCCATCATTACATATAGTTACATTTGGCAAATAGTATAGCCACCTATAAAATTGAAGGTAATCACACTACTATATCAAATCAAAACTCTAGTGTACTCTCATCAATGGAACACTGTTATATGTCTTTAGTAGAAATACATACCTTTATTATGGTGATGTTGTATTGAGAAACATTAAATTAATGCATCACGGACTTGTACAACGCACTCTACAGAAAATCATCATATGTTTTCTGAATCAAAAAATCAAAATTTTACCCGTATTAACAAATCTTCATTGATTACTGGTACCTTTTTAAACTGGCAATTTGTGATGACTTTTAATCAATTTACATACACTATCTCAGGCGTTTGCACTTCTCGTATTATACTGATGAAATTCCTGATATATACTATGATGGGTCTTTGGCAAATGAGAGTATGTTTTTACTTTTTGGATTAAATCCTTCCTTGGAGCCCCAAGAGAGCTGTCAACTTCCCAGGCTCACTGAGTGTCTGTGACATGTGAATAGTTCAACATACAGTATGGTCATTTCCCTATTCTAAAAGTCACCTTGCAAATAAAACTATTTAGCTGAGAAAGGCCATTGAAAATACTCATAACTCTTTTATAATGCTAGGAAAACACTAAACAGCAAAAGGATATGGCCCACATAATAGAGAAAATGTCATGAGATCAGTCTTTAAAATACTCACTATTCCTGATGTATTACACTTCCAGGAAGTGTTTGGTGAACTGAACATTACACTTTATGGGATTTTTTGAAGTAAAAATAAAAGTTATACTTTTAAATAAAAAGTTCTTAATGATGTGAATTCAAAGAGAGAGAAAGTCACAGACATTGTGACATTTGCAGAAAGTTAGGGCCAATTACCCAGCCACTTAGTTCTCCCTGTAGAAGCATATTCATCCTTCTACAGCTAGTCAAATCCACACTTCAAATATTTAAACAACGCCATGTCATAATTCTTTATTTCCATTAGTAAACACAGGTGTTATAGAGTTGTCTCTCAGTAATGATAGGCCTTTTAGCAATAGGAATAAACTAAGTAGACTTTAAAATGGTGTTTTTAAATGAAAACATCCAGTTCAGTATATTCGTAATCTATAAATCTTCTGACGATTGTTTATTTTTTTCTGTGCACTTTTTGTATTTTATGTATAGTACAGGACAAGGCTTGATGATTGTAAAATGAAATTATAAGATTTGGATATTTATAACACCGTGATAGTAGAATAACAAAGCTTAATTTTCTATTTTATTTCTCAATTCATGTTGTCATTTCAAGTTGTCAGTTTAGGAACTTTACACAAGTTAAAAAATGTTGCTATTGCTTAAAGTGATCTTGACTTCCTTTTTTGAAATCATATTTGTTTCAGGCATGATAATTTTATCAGCTTAAACAGTAGTGCAAATTATCTTCTGGAAGGGAGATTTAATCTTTGGAAAATGGTCAGAAGATTGGGTGAAAAGTCTGGTCCTGAATGTAGGAAATCAAATGAGACAAGGCTATCTTTAAAAAAAAAAAAAGAGATAAATGCCTGTATATTCTTCCATGCCTCACAAACTGGGATGCTTGACAATTTAATTTAGATTGGTTAGGAACTCAATCAATATGTGAGCCAAAAAACATTGGTTTTTACTCTGAGTGAACTGGAAATGAATGAATAAATGAGTTCAATAAATATTGATTACCTATTATGTGACAAGCACACTTCTAAATGTTGAGTCACAGTTCTGAACAAAAATACTTGCACTCCTGGTGTTTATATTTTAGAAGAGGAGAAAGATGAACAAGATAAGATATATATATATATATAAAAAAGTTAAGCGTAGATTAGGAGAATGTTAAAGTAAGGAGGGGGACCAGGTCATGGTGGAGGAGGGTTTCAGTTTTTAGATATTGTGATCAAGGGAGGTCACTCTGAAAAGATGCTAGATGCATGATGAAAGTGAGGGAGGAGGCAATGCTGATATCCAGAGTATACGCATTTATGCAGAAGTAACTGGTACATGATAGGAACTCCTGTGGCTGGGCAGAGTGAACGAAGTGAATGAAAGTGAGAACAAGAGGTAGAGAGAAACCAGATCATGTAGGGCATTGTAGTTCAATGAAAAGACTGATTTTTACTCTAAGTGAATCAGAAAGCCATTAGAAGATTTTCAACAACCAGAGGTCTTGATCTCATTTATGTTTTAAAAGGCTCACTCTGGCTGCTATGTTAAGAATAGACTAGAGACAGACAAGGACAAAAGAAGTGAGACCAGCTACAAGGCTATTACAAAAATTCTGGTAGAGATGATGGTGGATTAGACTAGTGAGAGATACTGGTCAGGGCCCCAACAGAAAATGGTGGCACACTTAAATTTTGGTAATTCAGAAAGGGAAAGTTGTTCATTTGTTCATTTCACAAAGGGATTAATTATAATGTATGGCTGGCATACAGGGGAACCAAAACGGATACTATAGTGACCCAGGTGAGTAACTCTTACTATGTGTGGGCCAAAAAGTATAAGGGAAGAAAAGATTTCCAGTACCCGACAGAAAGAGAATGTTGTGTAGAGAAGGTCCTCTTGAGAGGAGCAGGGACATGGGTTGACCTTAGAGAGTGAACCAAAGCAATAGATACCATGACATCATTCTGCACTATCCATCCAATCTCCTGCCAAAAGCTCTCCACTGGCTAAACCCAATCAAGGGCCAGAGAGTAAAGAAACATTCATGTCCTTACAAGGTCATCCTTCTAAGGCAGAAAATACGCTGGAGCACATTGAAAAGGAGATCTGGAGAAACAAATAGAAGTTATTCACCACAACATTACCCCCAGCTTTTTCTCTTTTATTTCTTTTGGGTGAAAGACTTGGAATGCATCAAAATCTATCAGATACCACATCACTGTGGATGTTTTCTGTGCAGGAATCCACCTACCTAGTATCTATAATGATAAGCAACATTTATATTATTCCTAAAATAGTAGAGAAATAAAAAAAAAGTATTAAATGACATAAAACATAGCTACTACATTCTTTGCTTCTGTATTTGGTTATGAGCTGAGATTGGTATTCATGATTGCATACTACAAATCACTGCGTATTTCCCTTTCCCTTGGCCTACTATGTAGTCAGTGTTCTTTACCTGGTAGGATGACACAAAAATTCATTCATGAAAGATCTGAGCCCTTAATGGCCTTACCTTTTTTGAGTTGCCACAATTTTCTACTGTTCAAGGACTTTTTGTCAAAAAAAGTACTAATAAGTACTCCCACAAAATGTATGGATTCCTAAAACAATCTTCTTGCCCCCATTATGAGGCAGCAACTCATTTCTCCCTAGGTGAACAAGATTAATCACCTTGGCTAATACAGGAGCTTACTTATCTGTCTGTTGGTTCAGTGGTATAAGAAACAAAAATGATCATGGTTAAGGTCTTGGTTTCCAAATCATTGAATCCAAGATCTTATTTCCTGGTGGACACCAAGACCTCCAAACATAGTGAACCTAAGGCAGTAAGGATGGGAAAAAAACATTTTGTCAAATGGGTTATTGATATAATAATGAGATGAGTCACTTCACTACTTAGTTGCTGGATGTATACATTTAAGATAAGTTTTAAAAAATAAGCAATATGTATTGACCACATGTTTAAGGCATATACACTTCTATCAAGTTAACCTTCTGGAGTTAGTCATGAGGTGATTCCATGACTGTGAATTTTACTATAAAATGAATCTCTTGGTTAGAAGCAGTGTTGTACTGGATACAATGTTAACGGATGAGGCATTCTGTGAATCTGACAATGCCAAAGTTTACAGAAGCACTGTGGCCATTCTTTTGAGACAGAAAATGGCCAATGTAGTCAACTGCCACCAGGTGGCAGACTGGGGTCTGTAGGGCATGGTACAATATTAGATTATCAACATTTGCCTCTTTTGTTGGCCACACTCGGCAGTGGTAGTAGCCAGATCAGCTTTGGTCATCATACTATCCTTTGTAGCTTCCCCATACTCCACCTACATCATTGTAAATAGTCACTTTGTAAATAAATCTTCATTAATTTATCCTAATTTGAACATGGCACTTGTTTCCTGATTGATAATCTGAATGATAGTAATTGCTACCAAAAGTAACTCAACAAACTCAC
The DNA here is from genome assembly GCF_000325575.1 of Pteropus alecto. NCBI lineage: Eukaryota > Metazoa > Chordata > Mammalia > Chiroptera > Pteropodidae > Pteropus > Pteropus alecto. The sequence goes on along the minus strand of NW_006442491.1, from coordinate 10,294,009 downwards.
CTTCAAAATGAGACACTGTGATTGGGTCACACATATGGGAGGAAATGGGACAGGAGATATGCAGCGAAAGTGGTGGCATGATTACTTCACTTAGTATGGGATACAGTGCAAGTGTAAGGCAAAGCATTGGGACATTAGGTAGCTGTAGTACTTTGTCATTGTGTTAACATTAGTGATTACAAAAATTGTGAAGCTGATTACATGATGATAAGAGTGATACAAAAAAGAGGAACAATTGATGATGTAGTAGAAAGAAGGGAGAATTGCTGGAGCAATATCCTGTAGTAGGTGAGAATGGAAGAGTTGGCCTTAGATAGGTACCTGACAGTTTTCTGTAGAAGCCAATATGGGCTCATGGGAAGGTAGGAGAGTAAACATGGTGGTAAGAGCTTGTGGGTTCTAATCTGATTGTTTCTATATTCTCCATGAAGTAGGAACAAGGTTATCAGCTAACAGGGAAGATGGAGGAGGAAGTATTGGGTGTTTGAGGAGAGAGAAGAAGGGATTGAAAAGTCTTCTAAAGAGTAAAAGAGTGAAAGGACTAGGGAAACACAATTTGTTTGCTGGACAGCATTGACATACTACATAAAGTTACTCATTGTTAAAGCAAGAACAGTCATCATAGATGTGTGTTTTTCTCCAACCACATTCAGTTGTGCTGGTACAAGCATGGGAGTAGACAAATAATTGGACTTAATGAAGATTACAGTTTAGCTAACCAGTTTGAAGAAGTCTAAAGATCAGTTGTCTTCCTATGGTGAAACTTGAGTGACAACAAGCAAATTCATTACTTTTCCCAAAAGTAATTATTAAACCATAAGCTTCCATGCATAATATAGTCATTTTTTTCAAGATTCACTTTAACAAAATATCAGGCATTTAAAGCCATATAATTAAATTCAATTAACATTTTCATATGCTAATTCCATTAAGAAACCAGATGACCATCTAGGAACATTTTATCATATAATGATAACAAAGGAAAATTGTAAACTTTCTCAAATGTTGCTTTGATTCTGTATTAGCTATAGGGTGATCTTTAGTCCTCATTCCTCACCAAGTTAGAGAAGGATTATGCTTAAGAAAAGTGAGATAGTTCTATCCATTATGGTTTTAGATCATTCGGTTTGTTAGTTTCTTTTTTCAAAAATGAGATGTCAGTTATACATGATACAAGTGGAGTGGATGAATGGATGTCTGCCCTTCGGTTTTGGTTTTAGGGGCAATCAATTCTCTCTTACTGTAAAATCTCTTCCTTAGAGATCACACAGGTGCCTAACTTTCCTGCCATTATTCTATACTTAGAATTGAGACATTCTACCTCTTGAAGGGTAAAATACATCTAAGCGGTAGATGTATCCTGCGCTTGGAGAATATTTAAGATGCTATCTGTTATTTGTGAGGGATAAGAAAAAACCCATTGGTCCCATTTATCATTCTTGCTGGTTTATTTTATTATAGCAACACAAAAGAAAGTGAAGCCTCAAGTCTATGGCACACGTCAGGCGAGTTTTGAGCAAAGGTAAGTAGCTGAGAATGAACTTGTCTTTTCACCAGGCCATATCTTGGTTAATTCCCTGTAACCCTGAAGGCATGATTTCATAGTTGTGTCTCTCAAGCAAGGAAAAGGGTACATCTAAAGGGCATTTGAGGATAAACTGAGGATTGATCCCATTGGTTTTATAATATTTCCAAAAGCTGGCTCTGGTCTCCAGCATCTAATCTAAAATTACTAGTTTTTTGAAAGATATATTTATTTTCCCCATGAGACTAGCTAATAATATAACATTTATTATTTGCTTACTGTGTTTTGTGTAGTATGTTCAAGCTAGTGTACGTGTATTGTTTTTTTTTTAAGCCTGACAATAACCATTGAGATTATTGTTTTACAGATGAGGAAATCGAAGCTTAGAAGGTTTAAGTAACTTAGCCAAAGTCATAAAATTAGTGGATGATCAAGAATTTGGAAAAGATTTACCTGACTTCTTATAAGAAAAAAATCCATGAAAGCAGGCATCCTCCTGTCTCCATTAAAGTGCCTTGTGCACAGTTTATCACTGATAAATGTTTATTTAGTTCGATGGAGGGACTTCCTTACATTAAGCTGTGACTTACCCTACAATTCAAAGTAAAGTAGAACATTAAGATTCCTTAAATGGATAATGAGCACTGCGTTAATCAAGACCAAATTAATATAAAATAATATTGAGAGTCAACTCTAATTGAAAAATAAAAATTAAAAAAAAGACCAAACTAAAATCCCATCATATTTCCTTTTAGTTAGTCTGACAGCTGAAGCTAAAATGCTTTCTGATGTAAAATAGCATATGTCTTCATGTCTTTCACAATGCATAGTTTTTAGTTATATGATTTCTGATAGACCTGCAGGTATATTTTCATTGTTGAGATTATTTGAGATGTTTTGCCTTATAAATCCATGAAACTTCATATTCTCTAAGGCATCCATGTGAAAACCAGGGCCATCCTAAGCAATATGAGATATCTGGCTACATTCTGATAACTCTATTTTCCACTGTAACTAATTCCAATTTACTTGCCAACAACTTCAGACATCAGCTGAACATTTGCTGGGGCGGGGGCAAGAGGAAGAAGATTCGTGGAAGGAGATATATTTTAAAGAACATTTAATAAGATTACTTTTTGTAATTAGGAATTTGAAGCATTGCTCTGGGGATATGTCTATGCTGCAGCAGCATTGAGTTAGTACAAGTTTTGTAAGTGACTCTCTTTTTATGTCTATTCAATTTTGAAGATTTCTGGGTAAAGTCTATGGAAGGAAATTCATGCAGGAAAGAGGGTGGAGATGGAAAAAAAAAGTTCAGACTTAAGTCACAGTCTATGGATAAGAAGGAATTTGAATATTAATGTACAACCTTGAGAATTAAATTCTCTGTCCAGTAACCTTAAGAGCTGGCAGCTGGCTAGTTTTTTTTATGCCGGGGGAAGGGGGGTAGGCCCTGGGAGGAACCAGTTCCCAGGGAAGGCTCTCATCCCTGGCTGGCATTAGAAAGAATTACAAAGCATGATTCAGAATCTAATTTTGTCAGCTGGTGATTGGCTCCCACAAGGCTCTGGCCTCACAATGTGTTCTATTAAGTAATGGGAATTGGGCTGTGCTCTTTTTCTCTGCTTCATGCCTCCCACCCCATTTTCCTCACAGAGCTTCCCATGCCTCCACTGTGAACTTAGGTGCACTTGCTTACATATGCATTCCAAAAGACATTTTAAAATGTCTTCACAATGCACAGATGTTAAATACAGACAAGGAAGCCAATGTCACCTTGATTTTTTTAATTAAATTTTAAATTTTTGACTCAGGCTACATTGAGAATAACAGCATTACCTTGGCAGGATGGGCAAAACCAGATGGGAGAAGGAACAGTTAAAATGAAACCTCTCTATTTTCTAATGCTTATGTGGTGGCTTTATGCAGGAGAGGCTGTTTTCATGGTTAAAGAGTAAATCTCCACGCAGAAATACCAAGTAAACATACTGAGTGAGAAATCATTTGGTTTATGTTAACTTCACAGAAAATGAATTGAATGAAAATTAACCCTCCAACTTGCCTTTTTATAGTTGAATGCCAGATACCTGTCAAAACATCTGTTTACCTTCTACAGTACAATTTACATCATCAATGATGAAACTCATTTTAAATGTAGAAATTTTGTTGAAATCTACAAAAAGGTGGCATTATATGTTCAGAGGAAATACAATACAGATTTTTATTATCTTTTTATGTAACCATACAGAAGTTAGTTTCTCAAAGAGTTATGTAACAGGAATATTTTCCCTCCATTTTAAGATTTAAGAACTTTGTTATTCTTTCTGGTTTCCAGAACACACAAAAATATAATTAATAAGTAAGGGTGATATGTTCACTGGACAAAATTGTAAGTTCAAAAAAACATTTCTAAGAATATTTTTTTCTTAAAATTAAATCACAAGATCCATTCTTTCTTGATGAAACAATTTCCATAAAAGAAAATTTAAAAATCCTGTCATAAAGAGTTGAACAATCTTGGTTCTATGCTATCCTGTTTTATCTTCAAGTTATGCCGATTTCAGATAGCAAAAGCCAGTCTTTTAAAGAAAAGGTCCTGCATAGGATATCAGAAGACCTGGACTCTATTTTTGTTCTGGCATGACTAGCCATAACAATTTGAGTAAGTCACTTTCTGGACCAAATTTTTCATTTGTAAAAATGAGGGAATTGGCTAGTTCAGAAGGCAAACACTTGGCTGGCAGCACTTCCAGATGTGTTTCCTGTGGCAAGCAGAGTTTTTTAAAATTTGTATTTGAATTTCTTCAGATAGAAAGGCATTATCACAGTTCACCACGGTCCTCACCACTCCTCATTACTCTTTTTGTATATACCTGTATTTCAGTCAGCTTTTGTCAACTCCAAAATGTAATAGTTTGAAAGTACAACTGTTTACTTAGCTCAACATTCTAGAGTCAGTAATTTGATGGGCTTAGTTGGGCAGTTAGTTCTGTTGGTTTTGCCTAGGCTCACTTACTCATCTGTGGTCAACTGCCATAGTTAGCAAAGTTTCTGGGGTTGGCTAGCTGTCACCTAGGGCAATGCATATTTATGGGCCAGCTCATCATCTAGCAGGCTAACTTGAGCTTTTTCTCATGACAACTTCTGGGTTTTTAGGGCACAAAAATGGAAGCTGCAAGGTCTCTTTTGCCTTACGCTTGGTGCATATACCATTTCATTTCTCTTTATTCTGTTATCTAAAGCAAGTAGCAGAAATCAACTCAGTGGGGAAATAGGCTCTATCTCCTAAAGTGGGGCTGTGAAGTGTTTTGGCCATTTTTTGCAATCTACTAAAACCCACCTACAAGCATCAAATCTGGCAAACTCTGAGCTGCATGGCCTCGAATTCATTCCCAGACTAAAAACAAAACAAATAACAACCAAAACAAACAAAATGAACACTCTGATTTCTATACCAGGAATATACTCATAGTGCTGAACAAGTTGTTCAAAGTAAGAATCACTTTAGAGTAGTATTGGCAAGTATATATCCCATTGAACCACAAGTCCCCAGATGGTTGGGGATTTCTGCCCTTGGTGACCAGACATTTGTGCCACAAGCTGCTGGCAGCTTCTGAACTTGGGTTCTGCCCTCGTCATAATATAGAGCCGCCATTCAATGATGGTCAGCCCCAGGGGTGGGAATTCTGACTGAGACAAAAAATCCTCCGACTGTGTCCCTATGTGTCCCTGAAGACAAAACACAATCTGAATCACTTTAGAGGTTTGAAATTCAGTTTCCAGAAGCCTTGTTTTGACTTTTTCCCAGAATGTGCTTAGTTTGAAATAGTGATTTGGGGAAATTTCCTTCAAATTGGAGAACTGACTAAGCATTCATGAAAAATGTGGAATGAAGGAATGACTTCAATTGTAAAATACAAATATAGTAAACTCCATTTTATAAAGCACCGACTTGCTGTGGGCTTGGTCATAACCTCTATGTACGTATGTAAAGTTATAAAGATAGATAAATATCACATACATTCATTAACTGAACATGTGCTAAGTTTAAAATATTGTCTTAGACACTGCAATGACTGGAACTATGTATAAGAAAATGTTCCTTTTCTCAAAGTTACAGAAATTAGTCTGTGATAGGAGCTGTTTAAACTGTGAGTCTTTATGAAAGAATTTATCTTGGCATGACTTAGGAAACCTAAATAGGCTTTCTCTGTCACATATATTTTACCTGAATCTAATAAATAGAGAAATGCCTTATTTTATCACCTAATCTTAAATCTAAAATGGAAGATCTTTAGATAGATCTTAGCTTACTCTTTTTTCTGTTATGAAATGACAAGAGAAGACACATGGGGAAAGATATCTCAACCATGATATTTAATTGAGTGCGGGCTGAATTTCTGGTTCAGAGTGAAGCTTGCCCATTCCTCTTATAAAAAAGAGTTTTGAATCTACATTTCCTTCAATACTTAAGTTAACAGGAAGGGTGAAAGGCAATTAAGCTCTTCTAAATGTTTGATCACATGAGGTGACTGGGGAAATAGCTGGTGCTTGGTGAGTGATAATTTCAAGGAAAAATAAACAACTTAATAGAAAAAAAAAAGCAGACAAAGGACATGAGAAATAATATTCAGAAAAGAGAACTCAAACATTTCACAATGTTTGAAAAGATGCTCACACTAATTAATAGTCAAAGCAATGCAAACAAAAGTACAATAGGACTTTATATCTCTTATACTGCCAACAATTAAAAATAATATTATCACCAAATATAGGTAGTCATGCAAACAATCTCTAGAGATGAGGCCCAGGAAACTGTGTTTTAACAAACTTTCCAGGCGATTATGATGCATGCAAACCTCAAAGAACCATTGTTCTTGTACAGACCTATAAATTGTTGCAGGGTTTTTGGAAAGCAGGTTGCAAAACCTAATGAAATTGAAAATACGTATACCAAGCACTCTTAATTCTGAAGATCTTTCCCATAGAAAGAAGCACTAGCAAATAAGCTGTATGAGAAAGTATGTTTACTGCAGCTTTGTTATAAAGGTGAAAACCTGAGAAAAGGTAAAGGCATGGCAGATTATTGAATAAATATATCCAATATTAGGAAAAAAGACTTAAAGTATGTTAGTTGTACACTAGAAGCATGTTGAATAAGCTTTTCTATGGAGAAAAGCTAGTTGTATAGAAATCTATCCATACAATTCAATTTTTGTAAGCAATAATAAAAATTATAACTTTGTAATATGTAAGTGGAAAAGAGAAAGAAGAGAGAAGACACAGAGAATAGAAAAAATACTATGAAGAAGACTGCTTAACATGAAAACAAAAACAAGTAAAAAATAACAATGAGAAAAACATTTAGGACAAATTAGTGACTTGCCCAAAGTCACGCTGTTATAAGTGACAAAGCGTCGATAGAAACACAAGTTCTACCACCTAGGAAGACCAGGAGCTGTAGGCATAAAAAATTAAAAAATAAGGGATTGTAAGCTGACAAGGTCCTTGCAATGTGAGGTAAACCAAGAGTTGCCTCACCTAAAAAAAAAAAAGAAAAGAAAAGAAAAAGAAAAGCAAAGAACAGAACAGAACAGGAAAGAAAAGAAAACACAAGTTATGATTCCAGTCTCACCTCTATTTCTATGACTCCACTTTATGTCTCATTCAAATGCTAAGTTCTGGGTGAGGGTGTGGAATTCTTATCCAATTTTGTACCCATCCATAGCATCTCACACACCATAGCCACTTATTAAACATTTGTTTAAGGAATGGAGAAAGGAATAAGCAATGCAAGTATATTTTAAAAGGGCAGGCCAGCAATATTCTGTTCACTTGTTAGAAAATCTTTCGAAATTTCCATTTTGTTGTTTCCATCAAATTCAAGCAACTTGGCTTGATATTAAAAATGCTCAAAAGCTAACTCCAACTTACCAGTCCAGGCTTATTCCCTCTCCCTTTTCACGTGCTTCCTTTAGTCCAACTATTCCTGGTTTCATCAGAGCTTCTTTTTCAGCCTTTCCCATGCCTTTCACTGGAAATTTCTCCTTCTTTTCCCCTTTGCTCTACCCTATCCATCTTTCAAGGCTTAATTTCTTTTCTATTTATCTAATAAACTTTTCTCTGAACAATTCTTAAGTTATATTTCCATACATTTACGTTGTCTTTTCACCTATATTATCAAGCCTCTGTGGTCAGAGACTATACTGATTTACCCACCTTATAGGACCTTTCTCAATACTTCGCATATAGTAGGAATTTCATAAATGTCTGTCCATGATTCAAGTTTTGTTCTATGTAAACAGGAATATTTTCCACTTGTCAATGTCAGCCTTCACATTGCTTGTTTTGATAGTGTCTGAAGCCCAGATGTCTTGAATGGAATTAATTATAGTCCCTCCATGATCCCATATCTTTTTATGTTTTCTGTCCCAGTTGCTGATACCACCATTAATTTAACTGTCCAAACCAAAAACCTCCCATATTGGATCCCTTATTATTTTTACCTCCCACATTTAATTGGTTGCTAAGTTTAATTGATTTTTCCATTGCCACACACTGCCACTTAATGTATTCCTTTCCTTCCATTCCCACTGCCAATGCCCTAGTTCATGTCCTTGTGCTCTCAGTTAGGGAGGTAGCAGCTCCCTAACTGATACATCCACCTTCTTACTCTCCAATTTTTCCCTCAAAAGGTCATTGGAGTTAACCTTGCAGCTGTTATTTCCCTTTTCAAAGAACCAGTAAGAATAAAGAATAAATGTCTTTATATGCCATTTAAATTTTTCTCCCATTGGTTGTCCTCCTAACTTTTCCACCTTACCTTTTCCCATCCCATCCACACACACAGTGTCATGAGCTTACATACCTTCTCATTTTTCCTCATGATTCTTCCCCATTTTGAAATGCCTCCCCTCTTCTCCACTAATCTAACAGTAGCCCTAGTCACACAGGAATTTAAAAGATTATTTTCCCTATGAAATTTGTCTCAACTTTGTCAATGAATATCAATGGATCTTTCCTCTACACTCTGTACTTAATAAATCTCCATTATAAAACATTATTTTTTAACATTATAATTAGCTCTTTACATATCCTTCTCTTCTTACTTGATCGTGAGGTCTTTGAGAAGAGAGACCATGACAAACTCATCTGCAGCTCTCACAGCATCCAGACCATATGTAGTATAATCATTAATTGTTTGATCAATATATGAAAGAATGAATGGTCTCTCTCATTTAATTGTGCTAAGGAATTGTTTATACTAAATGCTTCACATTGTTCCATTTATTTTCTTCTGCTAGCAATAGCAAGCATGTGTTCATTTTCAATTTTTAACTGATATTTTTATTAGGGTAATTAATACATGTACACAGCTGAAAAACTTTTAATGGTTAATAAAGAAAAACACCAGTTCCCCACTCGTTAGTCATTTGGCCATTTTCAACTCTGTTTCTTCTGCTTTTTAGGTATATATCCCAAAATAATAGTGTATACTAAAATTTATTAGTTTGTTGATTATAGACATTATCAACTGAGTTGCAATTATACTTGCTAGATTAATATTTAGCTTTGTCCTATAGAGAAGATCATGATCTGAGTTCAGGCAACAGAGTTTGGTCTACAACGAACCAGATAATTCTCAAAAAAATTGAGCCTGTGACTTCCCCTGTGTTAGCCCCAACTCCACTAACTAACCAAGCAACCCTCAACTGATTTATTAGCTTAACTGATAAGATTATTGGTTTGTCTCGAAGTTCTCTGGAGAGTCCACTGTAATGCCAGCTTCTCTTCTAAGCTTTCAGTTGATGCTTTCAGTTGACCTAATATTAATTTCTTGTATTTTTATTTACTAAATGCAATGATCTTGTATTAAAACTTACACAAACATCATCCATAAACTCACGTGGACTTTTGGAAAATGCTAACGCAATTTCTCATGATTCTTCCCCATTTTGAAATGCCTCTCCTCTTCTCTACTAATCTAACAGTAGCCCTAGTCACACAGGAATTTGGAAATACATGAGAATACAAACAATGTAGAAATAGCAGCTGTAGAGCACAGTTCTTCTTTTAAAGCTTCTCAGGAAAACATTGTAGCAATATAATTATTAGGCAAAATTAAACATAAATTTCAGAGCGATTCAGTTCATTTCCAGAAGAAGGCTTGTGAAGGTTAGTTTTTATCTTTCATCACCTGATATAACTTCATGCCTCAAGGGGAAATGGTGTCAAACATAAGCCATATTTGTCCTAGACATGTTCATTTAGTCAGAAGAGGTCAATTAAAGGCTATAAAATGGTCAAAAGGGTTTCTCCTTCTACATTGGCCAAGAATGTACAACAAAGATAGAGTTAAGGTAAAGAAAGCAAAAGCAAGTGTGGTCTAATCCTAGATTAGAAGAATAAAACAAGTTTTATTAGGAAGAATAAAACAAGTTTTAATGGTCAAAATATAGAGCCAGGTAACACTTCATATCACTCTGTGGTCAGATTATTAACAGTGGTGTTGTCATCAGTGATACCATTATTGTGTCTGAGCCATGTGTGTGCAGGCCTTTTAGTGACTCAGAGTGATATCATCAGTGTGGGCCAGGGGGGATACTGGTAAGAACAAAGACTAAACACAGTAGAGGAAGGGCCAAAGAAAGTTGACTTTGAGTCAACATTAATCTCTACAAGATCTAAACTGGGGAATGCCCAGAGCGTCCCCATAGCCAAAGTCTATAAAATAGAATTTTGATGAAAGTATAAAATCTTTATTAAATAAATAAGCTTCTATGCAAATTTTAAATGGAGAAAAACAAATACAGTGAAATAAAATAGTACCCCGTCTCCTACCGTATTTTCAGAAGTCAAATTTTGAGGGAGTCAAATTTTGAGGGAGTGATTTTGGGGTTTCTTCACAGGTATGATGTTTTTCATCTGGCATGTCTTTGTCTATTACTTTCTTTGTGGGCTGTTGAACTGAATAGAGGCAGACATTACTCAGAATAAAAATGGAGACAGCCTTTTTTCTAGTGACAAAATTTTATTTTAAATGTCTACTTTGCCTTTGCCTCAAAAAGAAATTTTTTTTTTAATTTTTTTTGTAATGATGCAATAAAACTAATCTTAGGCTGTTTATCAGCAGACTTTAAGGACTTAGAGATCTAGAAAGTGATTCAGATTCCTTAAGGCTTGAAAGTGCCTTACAAAAGGATAGGTTGTAAACAACACACTTACTTTTCTGATTTTTAAAACTGCCATGGAAAGTTTATTCTTTTCAGAATAAGAATATTTACTCAAGTTCAAATCATTGTTTTTCATTTAAAAAAACTACATTTCATAAAAAGTACTGGTTTTGTGTGTATAAGTTGATTGCATATAGAAAAGAGCTCATGACCTGCTGTTTTATCATTAAGTAGATATTTTATTTTTTGTATTTTTCTTTTGAATAAGGCCTATTTATATAAAATGACATTTCTGCATGTAAAGAGAAGAAAATAATTCAGTTAATTTTGAATATTACTTCCCACGTGTTTAAACGGAAAACAGTGAAAATGCTCTACAGGAAAATAAGAGACAATTTCTCTTACTTGCAGCTGAAGTCATATGAATCACAGAAAAAAATATTAATTTGACTCATGTATAGGGATTTTCTCTGTACTGAATGAGAAATGACTTATCTCTGTACTTTTCAGTCTTGTCACCATACCAAATACGATAATCTACATGGGGATAGACTTGTATAGTAATGGTGTTTAAGCCTCCCATTGAATTTTGCATTAGATAAATTTGGTATGTATTTTACCTTGGCTATCAGAAATTTGCCCTGGATTTACTTCAGAACAGCACTATGTAAGGAAAAACTGTATTTTATTCTCCTTTCCCCAGACTCAAGCTGTTTTCAAATTCACTTGTAGCTGGGAGTGAAGAGCTCACCATGCAGGAGCATATGTTTTCTATTTGGAAAACAGATCTGTAGGGAGAACATTCTGATCAGGCTTGTGTACCTTCCTTTGAACTCGAAGGCTTAGTAAACAAAACAATACCTCTAACTATTCCAAACACCAGCATGAGCTGCCATCCTTGATAAGTTAGTATGTGAATCTCTCTTTCTTTTTTACTTTTATTGGAAGTGACGTATAGTATTTCTGCATCAAATTAAATCTGGTCTACATGGAGCTCTTTAACACAGAAAATGCGAGAACATGGGTTGTTGGCAGATGTAAGGTAAATATAGAACCTCTGATGGTGTTTGGGTGCTATGAAGCTTATTCATTGCCACAGACCAGCGTCTACATCGTTCACAAGTGGTGAAGCTCTGATAAAGTTGTGCAATTCCTCCAAAAGTTATGGTATTAAAATTTATACTAACCTCCTTACTTCAAATTGTATTTATGTCTACATATCTAGCTAATTGTGTTAGCTCTTTTGGACTATTTTACTTCTTTCCACTTCTCTTTTTGGTTACTACGGAAAGGATTGGCTCAGTCTGGGTGGAGCAAGAAATGACAGTCAGTCTTGAGCCTGAAATGTATCCTGGGGCTGGGGAAAATAGAGTTTGAAAGAATTTTGAGCTCACTTGAATATATTCAGCAGTTTAAGTGAAACTATACTAATCTGAATCTCATAAATTGTCCGAACATGAACTAGAAGACAAGTTAGCTCTTTATGGGGCAACAGCATTTTTACCTCAGGCAGTAATAATATGACTAGTTTTATTTTGTTCAAAACTTTGTGAACAATGTTATGACATTACGAATTGAAACATTACTCGATTTTGGATTTACAGTTTTGAATCCACATGAGTTTTCCTCAGGACTTCTTAGCATACATTTCTTGTTCACTGATGTTTGATATTCATTCAACAGGGAATCATAGAGGGCCTGTTATGCACCAGGCATTTTGTTAGATGTTGGAAATATAAATATAGCTCAAAATTGATTGGAATTCTAAGAGATAGATTTTAGGTGTTACTTATCATCTGTTGGTTTCCAGATAATAATTAACTTCTGAGGTTCTTTGTGGGGGATGTTCTAATGACTTCACTATTATATTCGGAGAGAGAACTCTGAGTTCCTGGCATACATAGGTCCACCTTACATCTTCAGAATTGTGTAAGGTCTCCTGGAGTGGTCTAGGAACCCAATATTGACATTTGCTAATGAATACAGCATTTAGTTCTTTCCGTAAGTCTTAAGGGCTATGGTTTGAAAGTTTTGTCACTTGTGGGTAATAAAGAAGCAATTTCGATGAAAACAAACAAACAAACAAACAACAAATTTTCCTGTTCATGGTCATGTGTTGTTTCTGAAAGATAAAGGGGAGAATGTAGATGGAATCACTCAGAGTTTTCAGTCCATAGAAGGTCTGTGGATCCTGTTTCTAACTGATCAGGAGACTAGGAACCTCATTCTTTATATGAAAAGTGAAGCTGATGTCTTATAAAGATAAATAACACATTTACAATACAAACACATCTTCTAGTTTTAATTCCATTGGTTTTAAGTTGCATACTTCTGGATGTATGTTCACTTCACCTCAACTTAAAAATTTATTGGCATGAGGTTATTAAATCATTTTATTATTTTATTAATGTCTTAGAATCTTTAATGATGGTCTATTTTTCATTACTGAAATTAACCATTGTGCCTTTTCTCCCCATTCCTCCATTACTCTCTGGTACTTGCATTCTCTTTCTCTCTTGATCAGTTCTGGCAGGGGTTATTTTATTAATTTTTTTTAAAGAGTGACCAGTTGGCTTTGTAGTTCCATTGTTTTAGTTAATTTCTGTGTTTATGCTTATTATTTCCTTTTTTATATTTTCTTCATATTCACTATATTGTTGTTTTTCTAATTTCTTGATATGGACACATATTGTTGACTTTCGACCATTCTTCTTTTCTAATATATGCACTTGCGGCCATAAATTTCACTTTATGTGCAATTTTAGTTAGGTACCAAAAGTTTTAATATGTAGTATTTTCGTTATAATTTAGTTCAAGATATTTTCTAATTTTCAATGTTCCTTCTTTGAACCATGGGTTACTTAGAGATGTACTGCTTAATTTAAAAATAGAGACTCTTTAGTTATCTTTTTATGATCTTCAGCTTAATTCCACTAATTAGAGTAGATACTCTGTATTACTTTTTTTGCCGGGTTCAGTTATCTAATAGAATGAGGTCAAGCTTGGTAATTATGTTTTATGAGTCTGCTTTCTAAGTTCTGATTTTTTGGTTGGTTCGTTAACTACGAGTTTTTATCATAAATTTCTGTCATTTTTATCAAATGCTATTTCTATATCTATCAAAATGTTTGATTACTTTCTCCTTTATTCTATTAATGTGATAAATTATAAACATTGATTTTTTTATATGTTAAATGAACTTTCCATCATTAGTTCTGATTAATTATATTTTGTATTTTTAGTGTCTCTCTGAATTTGTTTGGTATTGTTTTGTATATCTTAAATTTGTGTCTTCTGTCACTTTGGAAAATCCCTAGCTATTATCTTTCAAATATTTTTCTGTTACATTCTCTCTTTCCTCTCCTGTAATTCAAAATTCTTTTATGTTAGAACAATTCCCATATATTTTTTTACATTACTTTCTGTACTTATCATTAATTTTTCTTTTCAAGTTTCAATGCGTTTATTTCTTCCTGATCTATTTCCATTTCTTTAATTTTCTCTTCAAATTTTTGCAATGTTATTAAAATCATGCACTGTGTGTTTAATATTTGTTATAGTGTTTTTTCTTTAGTTCCACAGGTTTCATTCTGTTTTAAAGATAAATTTCTGTTTTATTTAAAATGTTTCTTGTCTTTTAAAAGATATTTATTGAATATATCACTCACAGTTATTTTCGTGTCTGATATCTTCAAATTCAAGATATCTTGTGTGGTCGTTTCTATCATTTGTACTTTTTCTCATTTTTTGGTCATTTATTTTGGTTATGTTATCTTTGATATACCTGTCTATTTTTTTCTTAAATGCAAGATATTGTGTTTGATCATTTCTAGAGGTATTTTGAAGCCTGTTTTATCTTTCTCCAGAAAGAATTATTTCTCTTTATATCTGGTAGTCAGCTAAATTAGAGTCACTAGCTGTCCCTTATCACTTTAATTCAATTGGGTATTGAACTGATTTTATCTACTTTCAGTCTCTACGATGTTTGGGCTACTTCTAGTTTAACTTTCTTCCTTAGGTGTAGTCTTTGAGGTTATTAAACTAAAAGACCAGAGTATTTACAAATAATTTTCTTTCTTGCAATATATTCCAGTTTTTCTCCCCCTAGCAATAAAGGTCTAGCAAAATAGCTGATCAGCTTTTCATTTTCTTTTCTTTCACTTTCAAAATGGGCAAAAATCTTATGGGAAAAAGTGGAAACCAAATCCCTGGATCATGTATCTGGACTCTCTTTTTCTATTTTTTTTTTTTTTTTTCCCTTGGATATGTACCCTTCGGATCTTAACTGCTTCAATTGCTCTCCAATGGCTTTAAATAGATTTAAAGCTGTTTTCTCCAGCCCTCGTTGTTTTTAAGAAAGTGGAAATGGGCCCAAAGTATTTAATCCACTGTTGTCTGGGGCAAAATCCAAAACTAAAATCTTGATTCGATGTACCTATTCTCTTTTATTCATAGTCATCTCTATGTTGAGAAATATACTCAATTCCTCAAGTCTGAAATATTGAAATTATCCTTGATTTGTCATTTCCTCATACATCTCATATCCAATCCACAAGTATATACTGTCAATTCTTCTTCCAGAATATGGTTTTATTTTGTTTTTTTGTTTGTTTTTTGTTTTAGTTCTCTAACTGCTATCATCAAATGCAAGCCACCTTTCTACATCTTCAATTTCATTTAAATAACCTTTATACTAGTGTTCTCAATATCATTCCAGTCCTACTACTATTCATTCTTCATTGAGAAGCAGGAGTTATCTTCTTGTAAATGACCTCCTTAATGTAATGACTTTACAGTGACGTGAATTTGGAATAAAATGTACCCCTTAGTATGGCTTCCAAGGCCTTTCAGGATCTGGCCTCTGAATATTGTCCAACCTAACTTCACACCCATTTCCTTCTTTTAAGCTAGGTAAGATATAACGGCGTTTTACATTTCTTAAACACGGTTCCTTTACACATAATTTTTTTCTTTATAATTTTTTAAATACACGAAGTTGTTCTTCTTCCTTTCCCCACCCACAAGCCATCACGGGGTCTTTGCACAAGCTATTTTCCCACCACTCTCTATGAGCTATGTCCTTTTTATCCTTTAGGCTGTCACTTAAATATCACATTAGTAAAGTTGCCTACATTATGTGATATAGATATAATACCACAAAAATGTAGAAGAAAGGTAAATAAAAGTGAGAAAACGAGTAGTCAGAGAATGATTTGGGGAGACATAAATTGTAACATAAACCAAATATAAGCATGGGACTGATGCCAAGCTTTGAGAGGCAGCCAGTATTAAGCTATAATGGAAAACATGCTTGGAGCAGTGGAATATATCTATGTAATGAAGAAACTTGGGAGGGCGGCAGAAGAATTTAAATTTGACATATAGCAAAAGCAAAAGAGGAGAAGGGGTAGGGAGATGTGATGAAAGCATGGGTTAAAGAAAATTAGGCTGACAGTAGTGTGTAGGGTGGCCTAAGGGTTAGAAGGAATCACTAAGGTCAGCTTAGAGGCCGCTCTTTGTAATCCAGGTGCGAGGTGATGAGAGGCTGGATGAGGGTGATAGCAGGCAGGATGGAGAGGGTATGGATTTCAAAGAACAATTTTGCAGGACTTGATGACTGATGGGATATAAAGAATTAAGAGGACGAAGAAGTCAATGATGCCCCCAAGATTTTGTGCCTGGAAGACTGCGAGGTGGGAAAGTGAGAAAAAGTATAGTAAATTTATTATATTAATATGTTGATTTAGAAGTAACAACACATTATATGAGAGAAAGATTGCCCCAGATGAAATGGAAAATGAGGACAATTTGTCTTCAAAGGAGAAGATAAACCTGGAGGTATGATCATAGACCGCAAAGTCTTAGAAGCTAAGAGATAACCTCTCAGAGTGCCCCACTTTCCCTCAGAGAGCGAGCAGACAGACTAAAACCGCAATGTCTAACCTTTGAAAGCAGATTGTAAAACTGAGTAATCTCAGGGTGCTCATCTGTTTCTTGACTTCCTCTTTCTGTGATAAGATAGCAAAGACTTTGCTGACCACGACAGAGATAAGAGGAGGTCATATTTTGGAATCCTCTTCCTATGGTTTTCCAACACACTAGGCTTATAATACCCTAAATGCATTTTTGCCCCAAGTACTTTTCTTATTTTTTAAACCCATATGTATTTTGGAGTCAATTTAATCCATATGTTTCTGATTAATTCATGCTTAGCTCATCAAAATGTTGTTTTAAGAAGAAAAGCTTATTAAAAAAAACAGAGTCATGCTTCACTAGCCACTGATGAAATCAACTCCAGAAGGCTGTAACTTAGTCAGAAAATCAGACGGTCTGAGGGTCCAATAGGTTCCAAAGTTTGGAAACTCATCGTTATGATTCCAGTTACACTGAGTATGTTCCACACTTGGGGGGAAAATCTTAGTGCTTTTTTTTCATGTGTTTGTTTTTTCATTTCTGGATGTATTGATTTGTTCTTTGGATTAACTATGATTTCTTTACTTAGTTGTTCATCCAGCTTCCAGGTTGCTATTTATACAGTCAAGTGGGAAGGAGGCTGGGAGATGGTATAAAATGATGAATCTATTTTCCTAGTGGGTATGTGTGATTATGTTTTTGTCAGATGATAAACATCTCTGCAGTATAGGCCATGAGAAGTTTAATACAAAATCTGTATATTTTGTCACAAAGTTAGACAGTGTGTCTGTCACTGTATTGAAAGATTAGAAACAAAATATTTTTAAAACTTGTTCATTGTTTGAGATTATCTGTACTTCAGAAAAATCCTAAAAGATAATAAATATTGACTATACTTCAGAGTTAGAATTTAGACACTTTTTTTCTAATATCAGAATATTTGTGTGGAAGTTATAAATAAATTTTTGTGTACTTTATTTGAACATTTCTATAAATCACTAATACCTTAAAATTAACTCTATCTCTCTGCCTTTCCTCCAGTGTCCTTTTTTCTAGATATAGTATCATATGTTTGCTCCCTCCATTGTTGGTTTTAGCCTTATCTTTCTTCTCATTTCACTCCTTGCATACTCTTCAAGTGATCTCAGCCACTCCAAGTTTTCATGATCATCCATGAACTAAAGAAATTCAAATTTATATTTAGACTCCAGTACATTCTCTCATGTTCTAGACTGGTATATCCAAATACTTCTATTTAAATGTTAAATGAAATAAAAAGATGGACACACCCCAAACAGAACTCAACTTTATTTCTCAATTTTCTCTTTCTCCTCCTTCTCCTTATCCTGTAATCTCTATCCTGGCTTATGATACGACCATTCACATTGTGACCCGAAATGAATACACAGGAGTCAGCCAAGAGTCTTCCATCTTGTTCACTGCCAACATCTAATCAGACACAAACCTTCCAACTCTATCTCTTAAATAACTTTCATATTTTTTCTCTTTTCTTCATCTCCACTGCCACAGCCAGGAGGCAAGAGTCTCCCAATTTATTCTAATCTTGCTCCTCTCCAATAAAACCTTCTCACTGTTGCCACTGGCACTATTCCAAAATTAAAAATATGATCATTTTGCTCAGGTGCTTAAAACCTTTAGTATTCTCTATTTTCTGCATGATGAAATCCAAACCACTGTGCATTGTTTCTAAGATACATAATCTTCCACCATTTATCCATTAAAGCTGATTTCCTTCCACTTTCACCCTTTCACATGAAATCTGAACATACTGGATTTCAAGTTCAAGTTCTTTAAACTCATCACTTTCTTTATCAGCTCCATGCTCCTTACCCATAACGTCCATTTTGCTTGGAGTGTTTATCTTCTACACTCTACCTGGATCACTCCTTTTTATCCTTTAGGTCTGGCTTTAAATATAACTTTTTTCAAAAAGTCCTCTTTGTATCTTCCTTATTCCCATAGTCCATAGGAACCTCTGTTATTTTTCTATCATAACATTCAAATTAATTGATTTCATTTTCATTGTTTGTTTAACGTCGAACCCTTTAAAAACATAAACTCTTCGAAGGCAAGTTTTTTGTCATCCTTACTTACCATTGATTCCCCAACTTCTAGCACACTCAACAACTGGAACATAATAAGTTTTCAAAAAAATTTGTTGAACAGGTTAGTGAAAGCTTATTTATATCTGTGTACTTTTTACACATATTATTTCTTCTGTCTTGAATGCCTTTCTTTGTCCTATTTGATCAGTGATTTCCTACCTTTGCTTTGACAATTCATTAACACCAGCAGAACTAGTTTCTACAATGCAGACTCTGGGAAAGGTTGATGTCATCCAAGTTTCTCCTTGACACGAAAGGAAACTGAATCCTAGAGAAATAAAGTGTCATGTTGAAGGTTAGACATCTGGCTATAATAGAAAACCAGAATGCAAGTATATTCCCTAATTTCCACAATTTTTAGCCAATGATAAAGTAGTTTCATTTGTAAAAAAAAAAAAAAAAAAGGCGTCATTTTTTAATGACATCAAAAACTTTTTCATTTACTATTTGCTAAAAAAATGTCAAATTGTGTCATTAATTTCTAGTTCATCTAATAGCAAAAGAAAATTTGGATAGCAAGGGATGAGTATGCATATGCCATTGATAATGGGAGATTGAGAACATTAACAAAAGGATGAGGTGGCCTTCACTGTCTGAGTAAATTTTTCCACAGTAATAAAATGATCAGTGCTGCACATCATCAGAGTTTGGAGTCTCCTTGGGAATTTGGTGTTTATTTTAACCAACACTTTTTAAAAAATATGTTGCTCCTCCCTAAAGATGTAAAATTTCACCATTTATTAAGTATTCTTGGCTGAGTTGAAGATTATAGCATCCACATTCTCACATGCAAAATATTTCCTAATCATAGCAAACGTTTCACATCTGCTCTGGGTAACTAGCCAAAAACCAAGAAATAGAAGCATTCTTAGAGGATCTTTGTTGATCCCCAGCCAGTCTCCTTGACATTGGAGAAGAACTACAGTGAAAGGGACTCCTCCCCCACCCTCTTTCTTCTTCTCGAGTATTTCTTCTTTTGGTTACTGGATGACACCCTCTGCATGGAAAGCACACCCCTCTATGCTAACATTTAGGAACCAGGCCAGAGTTCCAGTTGTGTTTTTAGTTCTGTCTACTCTTTCCACACCCATTGGAAAGCCAAGAACAGATCTGTGTGACTTCCAACTGCTTCTTGGCTACACGAGTCTCACTTTTACCACATGGAAATTCTTCACTCAATATAATCAAACTTAACTCCAACACTTAATAAACACTCAAGTGGTGATTTACAAAGATCCAACTAATTTCATATTTATTTTCTCATTCTGCTCTTATTTACTGGTAGTATTTTCTATAGTAATCTCAACTTCTTAGTTTCATTCTGTTGTGTTTTTGGCTAACCTATCAGAGCAAATGAAAAGAGATTCTTCTCTGTCTCTAGAGTGAAGAAGAATGGAGTTGTCCCAAAGATTATTCACATTGGAAATGATTTTGTGTGCTTTCATTATGATCCAACTTCCTTTATTTATTGGAAGCTGAAGTTCAGCTAGTGATAAATATTGTAACTTGTGGATCATTTTCATTACTATCACCTGATTTTCAGGCATAACTTTAAGTGACAAAGTGAGAACATCGCTGATAAAGTCTTAGATGGAGGTAAAGCATTAGCACAGAGAGAAGTTTTAAAACAGAACATATTTGGTGTCATGTGACAGAAAATCTAACATAGATTGGCTGTAAACCTAATCAAGAATGAAGCCAAAAAGAAGATGCACTGGCTTAGAACTGAAAAGATCAGAAGTAATTTGGCCACTGGCCTGGCTGGATCTACAGACTGACACAATGATGTCAGTAGTGGCTTTCCTACTACCACCTCTGTTTTCTTGTTGTGTTGCATCCATTTTTAAACAGACTTTCCCTCCATGGTGGCAAAATGGTTTCCAGACCCTTTATGTGTACATTTTATCCCTTCAATAAGTTCAGTAGAAAAAAAAAATGCTTTTTAAAAGTTTTTTTTTCCAGCAGAAGTGGTGAGATTAACTTTGATCGCACTGACTTGAGTTACATGCTTTCCCTGAACCAATTATAGTGACTATGTATGGAAGATGCTGATTGGCCAGACCTAGGTTATATGACTTCTTCAAGTCACATGGACTAAGAATAAGGTTGAGCTGCTTTCACACAGGATTATCAGAATTTTATTACCATCAGAATGGGGAAATATACTTGGCAAAATAAAATAACTCATCTTCACTAAGATCTCATAATTGGCTCTACTGAGACATATATCTAATTTAAAAAATGAACAAACCTCTGAAAGGGAAAGAAATAAAAATATCCTGAGGGAAATACTTCAAGTCCTTTTATATGACTGTAGTTGAAGACAAAGCTGATAGCTAAATGACAATACTATGGTAGACATTGAGACTCTTGGTAGGAGATATTTACCAGAAACTAATCATTGGTTGGAAATGAGATGACTATGATCACAGGTAGGTTTTTGAGGAGTGTAGTCATGTCTGCAGACAGAAATTTAGCTTGGCATCACCTGTGAGAACATAGTAGAATAATGACCTATCTATTTCAAAAGAAAACTACCTTTATTTCCTCAATTTTTAGCTGTGCAAAAGGCACACCTGGGGATTTCCAAGGGGATATGGCAAGAGCCAAGTGACTAATAATGTGTTTCCTGAGACTGTGTGGAAGTAAGACCCATTGCCTGCCTCTGCCTTAGACATCAGGAAATTGCATCCTCTTTGCCCTTGTTAGGGAAGAAAAGGTTGAGGGGAGGGGCAGGTTCTAGTAGTGAGATACATTGGAAGAGAGAGGGGCTAATCATGGAGTGTGTTTTGTCTCTTCTCCACTCTCTAGTCTTTGTGCAAGTGGATAGTGTGGGCGAAATGGATTGAAAGTAAAACAGCGAGGGGCCTTAGGAGGGTACAATTCAGCCTGGGTGTGAGAATGTGCTTGGAGGTTATTCTGGTTTGGTCTACAATGGCTGCTCAACTCTGTGCTCAAGTGATGAAATACATATGTATAAGTATTGAAAATTTTAGCCGCAATTGAAAATGCAACCTTTTCTCTGCTCCTTTGTTCTCTCTCAAATTCCATGCTTCTGGAGCTTTGGGCATTTTTTTTTTCTTGTCATCTTTATACTTAAGGGCAAACTCCCTCACAGGCAGCTGGAAAACATTTCTTTCCTTGAAAAACAACTGTGTTGGACATGAGTAAATTTGTTAATGTCTGTAATGGAAGAATAATCCCCATATGCTCTCAAGGCTGTGAAAGGACTAAAGGAAGCATGAGCCCACACGTGTTGAAATGAATTCTACCATTATCATGGAAAACATTCGTTGCAGTCAAGAACCCTACATATAGGCAGCATTCTACCATGAGAGGCTGTATGAAGATGATGATGTTCTTTCATTTACTATGTCCTCAAATAGAATGAGGAACCAATGGGCTACCACTGACATGCCTTCCCTTTTCCTCTGCTCCCTCCTTTGGCTGGACCCAGGCTCGTCCTTGATTTCTTTGTTCTGTTTCTTCTCTCATCCTCCCTCAGGCCTCTGTGTCTGGAATAAGCTCTCTCTTGCAGTCTGCCAATTCAACAGGCTCTTTTGCTGACTTGTCTTCCATACTTTATCTTTGAAGACAGTCGACTCCATCTCCCCACTAAGGTTAGGAGTTTGGAGGGAAATGGAGGTTCAGAGAAAGCTTCAAATTAGAGGAAAATGAAAATAATTACTTCTTAAGTTTTGGAGACACCCACCTCCACACTATCTTACTCTGTTTTTTAAGTGAATTGTTTCTTTTAAATGAATAACAAAATTGCATTCTGTGCTTAATGCATTCTGTAAATAATGACAATCACACAGGAAGAATAACTTCTGCAACAGTTTCCAATTAATTTCACATCCTTATCTCTTTTCATCTTCAAGTGATTATTTTCATTTTATAGATAAGGAAACAGATTCCAAATAGTTATATGTCTTGCCAAAGACGCACAGCTGGTAAATGGTCTTTCCACATAAAACAAACTCTTCTGATTATTAGCAATAAGCAGGAGAGAATGGCCAATAAAAGGGTGATTTTTTTTTAATTAAAGAAAGTTGGTGAGTTTGTTTGAATTACAATCTAGAAAGGCTGCATTAAAAGATTATAATTTTTATCTTTTAAACATGCACTAGAGTTTGCCTGGCTTGCTTTTTCATATTCTATATTTCCCACCTGGATTCTGAATATAAATAACAACTCTCGTATGCTACACCATCTGTCCTGCTTTCAGTGGCTCCTGCCTTTACTTAAGATCCTCTCATCTTTGTTCCAGCCACCCAACTTTTCCTCACTTATTTTACGTGCACAAACTGATTCCTGTTGAGCCAGCAAATAGCTAAAATTGTTTATATAGATGCTTTCTACATGGGCATCAACTCTGTCTTTCAGTGTTTGCCCATTTTGTCATTCAATTCTAAGACTAAAACTAAGAAATTTATTTCTATTTTCATTTGATACGGGTCCTCACATCAGAAAATGATATTCAGCAACACTGTTGGGGCTTTTTAAACTTTGAATTGAAAATTTGTTTTCTTTTCTTATGCAGTGGAAAGTAATTTCTGCTTGACTTTAAGTCAACACATTATTTCATTTACCCCCATAACTTGCTCTATCTAGAGATACAGGGAGAAATGTGAACCATGGCATAGATAAGAAACACTTTATTTGTGTTATTCTAAATTCACAAGCTGAGAGAGAAATCACTGAAACTTCACGAAATTTGCTGTGTTTTTCTCCAGGTTTAAAGCATCCTGATTTTTCAAATTTGAAGGTAAGTGGAACTTCGTTGTTTACTAAATGCTTGGAGAGAAACAAATGATTATCAAGTAAGACTGAGGGCTTAGTTCAACAGGTAAACACATGGAAAGGAATCTCATGCTCTAGGCAATGTTTACAAATCTTCATGGAATCCATGGGGCAGTCCCAACCGAACTGAAATAATAACATTCTTTGCTTGTGATATTTCACAGCTTTTCCCAGGCTTTGCCAAGAATAAAAACTGAGACAACTACTGGTAGATCAATATGGTGATTTAAGGAGACCTGGAAATAGATGTGTTTTAAGAGTACAGACAAATTACATAATGTGGTTAAACTGAATATAAAAAAAATGGTGTTTACACCTGAAAATGAAGTGGCAAGTATCAGAAATAGTTCATTCTTTGATTCTACTGGTGCTAGACAAAATTTAAGAGTTATGTATGAAATGAAGCAAATGAAAACAAAAGCTAAATATAAAGCAGTAAAAAAATTCCATGGTGCAGAGATTATTTCTAATGAAATATATAGTTGAAACATCATGGCTTGACTCATTTAAAACTTGTCTGGACAAAAGAAGATAAGGAATAACATAAGAAACATTATTTCTCTGATGATGAGTAGAGAGCTATGTGGTTCTATGTTGTTTATAACCAAGTGTTTGAAAAACAAGACAAAACAAAGGTGCATTAATTCAGATTCTTGGGCTAATTTTTGGGAGGCCAATGTAATGGAAACAGAGACACTCATCAAACCTTGTGTAGAAGTGGAACAACGCCAATAATGACTTGAGCATCATGGGAGTTGGCCCTACTCACCTGAATAAAATTGTCCTTACAGCAATTTGTGGGCAATATCCAAAGAGAATGAAACTGTTATCTTGAAAAGATAGCTGTATCCCCATATTCACTGCAGTATTATTCACAATCAAGGTATGAAAACAACCTAAGTGTTTGGATAATGTGAGATATATATATATATAGATAGATAGATAGATAGATAGATAGATAGATAGATAGATAGATATACGTATATATATCTATATATATATACACGTATATATATCTATATTATATATATATAGACACACATACACATCTATATATTATATATATACACACACATACACACACAATGGAATACTGTTCAGACTTAAAAAAGAAGGAAATCTTGTTATCTGTTACAATTTAGTTGAACCTGGAGGGCATTATGCTAAGTGAAATAAGTCAGACAGAGAAAGGCAAATACTGTAGGATATCACTTATGTGTGGATTCTAAAACAGCAGAACTCAAGAGAAACAAAGTAGAGTGGTGCTTACCAAGGTCTGGGATGGAGAAGGTATGAAGAGGTTGATAAATGGGTACAGATTTTCAGCTATAAGATGAATTAATGTCTGAGGATCTAATGTAGAACATGATGACTATAGTTGATAACACTATATTGGATAACTGTAATTTACCAAGAGAGTAGACTTTAAATGTCATTAAATAAATAAATAAATAAATAAATAAATAAATAAATAAATAATAGTAAATATTTGAGGTGATGGATGTGTTAATTAACTAGGTTGGGAAATACTAGTGTATGCATATATCAAATCATCGCATCATACACTTTAAATATCTTACAGTTTTGTCAAACATACCTCAATATAACTGAAAGAATAAAAATTCTCTTTATGCATAAACTGGGAGGAAATGATTGCAGGCATTCCTTTGTATGTCAGAAAAGCATATGATTCAAAGAAAAAGGAAGAGAAGAAGGGTGAGAGAGAAGAAGGGAGGGAGAAAGAAGAAAGGAAGGAAAGAAGAAACAAGAACAACTAGTTATTATTTTATCTTTAAATTCTTGTACTTTCATCTTCAGCAGTTTGGTTTTGATTTTGATTTGTTCCTTCTCATTCAGGACTGCAAATCTATATTCAATAACAGGTACGGGCAACAGAGAATTAGAAAAATATCCCTACAGACTTCTCTGAAAATTAAGCTTCTTTGTTTATATAAGTAAATAAATGAGTAAATGAATAAATAAATGTTAAATATCCCAGGGAAAGATACACTGCATTCATTCCAATGTTCTCTAACAATGCTCAACTTTCCCAGTGGAAAAATAGAAACTCTCATTATAGAAACTCTACATCCGGGCTCCAGCCCTCATATCGTCAGTTAAGTTTCCTCCCTTAGCATCAGTGTGTCAGCTTGGAGCTGGCAAACTTATCTTTGTTCTTCCGTTGCTATGAAACCCACAGTGGAATTGAATTTAGCCGTCCTTACCCAGTTGGTAGAAGTGCCAGTCAGGGTTCAGAGTGGGAAATTTCTTTATGCTCTCTCTCTCCCATCGACTAATGCCAAGTGAGATCTGAACTAAGGACTAGAATAATATTTTTAGGACATTTTTGTAATTATGATTTGTTCCCAAGGTACAGGCAGACATATCTTTAAGAAGATGTTTCTTTTTTAATTACTGGGGAATACCAAGGTGTTTCTAAATAAAGTCGTTTTTTTTTTTACTTTCAAAAAACTTTTTATTAAGTTTATTGGGGTGACATTAGTTAATAAAATTATATAGGTTTCACGTGTACAATTCTATAACATATCATCTGGATATTTCATTGTGTGTTCACCATCCATCCAAAGTCAAGTCTCCTTCTGTCACCATATATGTGATCTTTTTACCCTTTTCTGCCTTCCCCCAACCTCCTTTACCCTTTAGTAACCACCATACTCATGTGTCTATGAGGTTTTGTTTGTTTTTTGTCTTATTGGCTCATTTGTTGCTTTTAGTTTTACATCCCACATATGAGTGAAATTATATGGTTCTTGATTTTTTTCATCCAGCTTATGTAACTAAGCATGATATTCCCAAGACTCATCTATGTTTTTGCAAATGGCAATATTCCATTTTTCTTATGGCTGAGTAGTATTCCATTTTATATATGTACCACATCTTTATCCAATCATCTACTGAAGGACACTTAGGTTATTTCTATGTCTTGGCCACCATGAATAATGCTGCAATAAACGTAGGGTACATATATCTTTATGAATAAATATTTTCAAAATTTTCAGGTAGATACCCAGAAGAGGGACTACTGGATCATATAGTAACTTTACTCTTAGTTTTTTGAGGAACCTCCATACTGTTTTCCACAGTGGCTGTACCAATTTACATTCCTACCAATGCATATGAGGGTTTCCTTTTCTCTACAACCTCTCCATCACTTCTATTACTTGTCTTGTTGATAATAGCCATTCTAACAGGTACGGGGTGGTATCTCATTGTGATTTTGATTTGCACTTTCCTAATAGCTAGTGAAGTTGAGCATTTTTTTTTCTTATATCTGTTGGCCATTTGCATGTCTTCTTAGAAGTGTCTGATCATGTCCTTTGCTCACTTTTTAATTGGATAATTTGTTTTCTTGTTGTTATATGAGTTCCTTATATATTTTGGATATTAACCCCTTATCAGAGGTGTGATTTGCAAATATCTTCTGCATTTGGTTGTTTGCCTTTCTGTCTTATCGATGATTTCTTTTGCTGTGCAGAAGCCTTTTAGTTTGATGTAATTCCATGCATTTGTTTTCACTTCTACTTCCCTTGCCTTTGAGGTCGAATTAATAAAATCTCATCTAAGACCAAGGTCCATAAGTTTGGCACCTATGTTTTTTTCTATGCATTTTGTATGTTTGTTTGTTTCAGGTCTTATATTTAGGTTTTTGATCCATTTTGAGTTAACTTTTGTGTATGGTGACTAATAGCAGTCTTGTTTCGTTCTTTTGCATCTGGCTTTCCAATTTTCCCAGCACCATTTATTAAAGAGGCTTTGTTTTTATCCATTGTGTCTTTGGCTCTTTTGTCAAAATTATTTGCCCATATGTGTGTGGATTTATTTCTAGTCTCTCAATTCTGTTCCATTGGTCCGTGTGTCTGTTTTTCTGCCAATACCATGCTGTTTTGATTATTGTTGCTTTGTAGTATAATTTAAAGTTAGGGGGGAAAAAGAGATAAAGTTAGGGAGTATGTTATCTCCAGTTTCATTCTTTTTTCTTGAGATTGTTTTGGCTATTCGGGGTCTTTTGTAGTTCCATAAAAATCTGCTAATTTTTGTGTTCTATTTCTTTTTAAAATGCCATTGGGATTTTGATGGGGATTGCATTGAATCTGTGTATTGCTTTGGGTAATATGGCCATTTTGACTAAGTTGATTTTTCTAATCCATGAACATGGAATATCTTTCTATTTTTTGTCTTCTTCAATTTCTTTTAATAATGTTTTGTAATTTTCAGTATATGTTACTCACACCCTTTGTTAAGTTTATTCCTAGGCATTTTATTCAATAAAAATACAGTAAAGTTGCAGCATTCAAAATCAAAGTACAAAAATCCATTGTGTTTCTCTATACTAACAGTAAAATTTCAGAAAAAGAAATGAAAAGAATTACTTTGCAATTGTAACCAAAAGAACAAATGCATAGTTTAATGAGATATAGAACACCTTCAAGGCACTAATCTTCTTTCCAAAATGTGGTTCTCTCTACTCTCCTAAATTTTCTGGAAGTGAATAAAATCTTATATTCCCCTTTGGATACTGATTTTATTGTCTGCTTAAATTTGACCTAGATGTTTTTCTGTGATCCCAAAAGCACTCACCCTCTTTTTAAAAAAATAATTGAAAAAAATAAGGGATTGTAAGCTGACAAAGTCCTTGTAATCTGTGAGGTCAATCAAGGGTTGCCTTGCCTAAAATAATAATAATAATAATAATTTAAAATTTTTTTCAATTGCAATTGGTATGCAATATTAAATTAGTTTCAGATGTACAACATAGTGATTAGACATTTATATAGCTCACAAAGTTATCACCCCGATAAGTATAGAACACATTTGACACCATGCATGGTTACTACATTATTATTGACTACATTCCCTATGCTGTGCTCCACATTCCTGTGATTATTTTTGTAACTGCCCCAAAGTCATCCTCTCATTATAGATAAAGTGCATCCATCACCTCTAGTTGGCAAATGTTATGATTCAATAAGAAGATAATTCATCCCCAGGTCTTCCATTTAAGTTGTGTGCAATGTCTTGGAAACACCCAGGTCTATAGAGTCGAAGCAGTGGGGAAAATGGTAAAGAGTACGGACCATGAAGCCATACTGGATAGTTCAAATACCGATTCTGCCACATCTCTGCTACACCACCATGGATATGTTCTTTAATCTTTCTGTGTCTTAATTTTCTATCCATAAAGAAAATATCGGTACATTCCTGGCAAAGCTGCTGTTAGGCTTAAAGGTGTAGTCCCTCTATGTCTGTGAACTCCTCTAGTTGTGGAAACCCAGGGGTATGCGTGGAGCGTGTCTAGGATATTTCTAGAACAAACCCAGGGAAACATGACTTAGCCATTTCTCTGAAATATGTCGTTTATTGTTCTAGTGCTTCCTATACCCAGTTCCATAATGGTCTCCTAGATAAAGTTAAGGGGTTCTGCTGACTGTTCATGGATATAGGCCAGTTAACTGAGCTAGAGAGCTTGCAAGTAGATGGTAAAATTTCCACTGTTGTCATACATGCTATTATTGATGGACGGAAGGTTTCAACAGTTTCAAATGTCCAGATCCTTTTCCAACACTTACTTAAAATTAGGTCCAGAATGATGAAGCAAAGAAGCAACAGATGTTACAATTGTACATAATTATTTCATTCAAAATCATGGAATATAGCTGTCCTAAAAACAAAGTATTCATCTGTTTCTAGAATATAGCAGGAGCATATCTTCTAAGCACAATATACTTGTACCAGTAATTATAAACAGTGGAAGCTTTCGAACAAGCATCTGCCAAAATGACCAGCTATCACCTTTGTGACAATGTTTGTGCTGACTCTAAATGTCTTTTAAAAATTTATTCACAACTCTTTTTTTCTATTGACTTATTAACTAGGGCACTTTAGCCTCTAAATCATATCACTTATTTTTGGAAATATCGAGAGAAAGTTGTTATTTACAGTATAATCTATATCAAGGAATGTAAAATAATTTTTGTTAAAAATATAGCAGATCGCCTTTGCCAACACTGTAGGTTTAGAAGGCCATTGAACTTCTTTGCAAATGTTTGTAACCTCATAAAATCTATTGCCATCTATCAGGTATATTTTCTAGCTGATATGTCCTAAAATCCTAAAATGTCATCAGAAGTAAACTTGGAAATCATTTAGTCCTACCTCCATTTGATGATTAAATTTCAAACCCAATACTTTTTTAGTTGACTGATTGACATGTTTTCTTGTCTTATTTAAAAATAAACAGTTTTTCTTTCAAGTTCCTTTAAATCATCTTCTTCCCATATTTACTAAAAGCAGTGATGAAGTCAAAGGTCACAGTTCTGGGCAGATGCCTATGGATATCGGATTCCTAGGAAGACCAAGTTACAGCTTTAGGGGCCCAAATTCCTTGGGAGCCACAATATTCATTTCCAGTTTCCTCAGCCCCATGAGCTCAAACAAAAATCTTCTTCTGAAGATATTTTTCTTTTGCTTGTAGTCATCTTGAGTAATCCTTGTTATAGCAGGCCATTTTCCATGTTTCCTATTCTTCCAGCCTTACTTGACTCATCTTGTGGTTCGAGAATATACTATATTACATGGTGATTCTTTTCATATTCTTTGGAAGGCTGGTCGATCTCTACAGAATTCAGCAAATTGGACATAGTGAATATTTCAAATGCAAATAATTAGTACAGTTGTCACTTGTTTGAGGTAAAAAAAAAGTGTTCTCTTATTCGGGTGGCGATGGGCATCTGAGAAGTCACTATCTATGCTTTTATTAAAGCAGACCTTGGGCTCGGAAATCTTTCAGACTTGTCTCTGTAGTTGAATTTCTCCATTTCCTAGATGCCTGATCTTGGACAAATTATTTTATCTTTTTGACTCTCAGTTTTCTCCTCTAGGAAATGGAGACCAGAATGCTTAGTTCAAGGGTTGTTGTGAAATTCCATCAAGGAGATATAAAATATTCAGTGCTATTGCTAATGTCTGGCACATAGTAGACATTCTGCATCCCCAATGCCTTCTGAATGGAATTATTTTAGAAATCTTAAGAAATTTCAAAATGAATTTTATGACATTTGCCTTGCTTGGACAGAAAATGAAAAACAGAAAGGCCTCCTTCTCACCATATGGGTGAGATATCACTCTCTACATTCTGATTCTTATTAATAAGAAAAGAGTGTCTTGAATGTGGTGGGAAAGGCAAGCCCACATGGCAGAAAGTCACAGAACACAGATACACTTTATTACATGGTGTATTTCTGTACCACAGATGTGCACACAGATGTGGTCATCAACAGAGATAACTAGTTTACAAGCCTCTCTGGAAACTCCTTGCAGTTCTTAGTAGAAAAGTGATGCTCAGCCAAGCCCTGCACTGAAGCTCAGCCCATGATTAAAGCATTTCCAAGTGTTCCACATCGAAAATAATTAGAAAGGAGAAATGACCAGCAGGGCATTTTCAGCCAAGAAGCAAGACCAGGGGTCACCTAAGAGGCTAAAAGTCTATTAAAACAAACATCTCTTGTGGCCTTTTCCTTTTGAGTATTTATCTGTCTTTCCCACTTTCCTTCTCTCCCTCCTTCTCATCTATTCTTTCTCTCTGCCTCCTTTTTCACTAATGGAAAAAATATCACTTATGTCAAGGAAACTGTGCAACATCTGTTAATTGTTGGACATGTTAATGTGGAAAGGTCACACTCATTCAAATTCTAAATTTTGTAACTGTTCATTTTATTGGTGACATGTGATGAACTTGTTACCACAAATGTCTAAGACAATACTTTAGCATAATAAATATAGATCATGTTTAGGAACCATAAATAAAGTATGTTCAACTCTGGTCTCTAGTCATCTCAATTATATGACTTTCAAATAATGTTGTCCTGAGGCTTAAACGAAATAAGTATATGAAATTATGTATCTGTAGTACATGTAGTATGGCTGGTAGTACATGTAGTAGGTCATCTCCTCTAGACACAGAAGCTGAGAAAGGGATTAAGGTGAAAACAATTTATTAGAGTAAGGTTCTCAGGAGAAAGGAGAGTGAAGGAAGCAGAAGAGGTAGGAGAGGGAGGTAAGCCAGGATGTGGCCTCTACTGGACTCTGACTTTAGCCTGATCCAGTGGAGACTCTGGAGTGTGAATTATGCCATGAAGTTATTCCAACCTTGATGTGACTGGCTGGCCTTTTGCATTCTTCATGTCAACAAGTCATTGGCAGTGGTTTCTTCCTGGGCTGAGAGTAGGATGTGACCTTTCTTTGTCTTCTGGAAGTTAGAATGATAGTAGATCCTTATAATTATTAAAATATGTGGCCTGATTAAAAGTAATGTCCTGATTTCACTTGCTGCATAGTACAATTCATAGAATAAATAAATTACATTGTCCTGCCATTCAGAATTCTATCTTGGCAAGATGGCCATTGTCTAGGCTGTCATTTTGCCAAGGGAAATTCTCTGGAAAAAGGGGCAATTGTGAGTCATTAACAGCTAACACTTAGAGCAGCTAGGGGTCAGGTGTACCAGTGGTAAAAGGCATTCAGTGGGACATCAATAGTATCCACTACAGGGCTCTAAAATTGGGCTCTGGTTGCTAAAATTAGTATAATTCTTGGTTGTCATACATCCAGTTCAAGTTCACTGTTGTGGAGGGACAGCATATGCCTATTGCACTAGTTTGTGTTTTTTTTCTAAAAATGAGAAATTAAACTGATTATTTAAAATAATGTCTATATTATTCCCCATAGCTACGTTCATCCATCTCCCCAGACTGAATTCTTTGTCAGTTGCCTATGTGATGATTCACTGATGGAGAGAAGAGCCATTTATTGCAACTTACTAAATGTTTCCTTAGCTGGAGTAGGAGTCCATTTAGTACAAAATGAATTGGAGGGCTAAAGGGATCACACACAAACTTGAGCTTTTTTAAAACCCAAAAATGTTGCCTGCAAATTAAGGTAGTATAAAATAAAATGCTAGTGAAAATTGAGCAAAAATAGTTATTACAGAAGGATCATTAACTAGAATTAAACCCATTTTAGTTTCTTCAAACACTGGGTAGTCATTAGGTTTTTAATTTAAATATTTTGATTAAAACTTCCTGGGGCACCTGGTTGACATTTTTAATCATCCACCCCCCACTTCAGTGATCATACATGCACAGCTGGGGATTCACAGAAGACACTGTCTGAGTTTAGTTTTTAATCTATAAATCTCAGCTATGTCAAAGTATAAAAGGAGAAGCAGAAGACCAATGGCAACAGCAGTAAAAGCCTTGATTCAAACTATTTCATCTAGTTCTACTGGTTTTTACAGACTCTGGATTTAATTCTTTCCATCAGCACTCTTCCCTTGGGCTGCTCTTGACAACACTTCTATCTGTAAGATGTTACCTTTGCTCACATAAAATCCTAGTTTTTTTTTTTTTTTTAAACTGGAAGCACATTACAGTTCAAGAAGCATTTGTGTGGACATCACCATTCTCTTTGCCGTCATATGTTAGTTTCTTCTTTTCCTCAAAATGGTGAATCAATCTTTTTCCATTTATGACAGAATTATAAAATTGTATTAACTTTTAACAAAATGGGTAGCTATAATGTAACTTTTTTCTATTTGTCACTCTTCCCTCCAAATTCTATTAAATAAGGAAAATATAAATTAATCCTCTTACATACAAAAATAACATCACATGTTTTTTTATTTTTCATGTCTTACAATCCATACATCTCTAAGAGAGTAGTAGAAAAGGAATTAGCCTTATAGAAAATAAAAATGACCCTATGGCTAATTAATACCTAATGTTAGCGTATGTGTATCATCCCAATAACTTTATGTATGCCTTCTTCT
Source organism: Pteropus alecto (assembly GCF_000325575.1). Classification (NCBI taxonomy): domain Eukaryota; kingdom Metazoa; phylum Chordata; class Mammalia; order Chiroptera; family Pteropodidae; genus Pteropus; species Pteropus alecto. Next base: position 10,260,625 of record NW_006442491.1, on the reverse strand, counting down.
TATATTAAAAAAAAAATATCCATTTGCCTTTGTTTTCTGGAAGCTAGAATGACAGTTGACTCTTATAATTATTAAAATGTTGTTCAAAAGAATGACCTGATTTGGCTTGCTTCATAGTATACTTCATAGAATAAATAAATTACACTGTTCCATGATCAGAATTCTATCTCGGCGAGATGGCTATTGTCTTCTGGACATAGGGAATTAACAATGCTATGTTGTTTGCTGTTGTTATTTCAGAACATCCAAAGGTACTCCTTAACTATCTCTGGCTTGTTCTCCTCACATAAGTAATGTTCAAAAAATCAAAATGATGACAAAACCAAGAGACGAGAGAATGAAATGACTAAAGCTTTGTTGTTTGTGGCTTGAGGGGGTGGGAGGCACCACCCTCTGGGGTGTCTGAGTGGGTCACCCAACAGACTTGCCAGGGACTGGGAGGGAAAAAGTAAATTGGACAACACTTCTCTCGGGACAAGGCCCAGAGGTCAATGGTTTGCAGTGATAGAAATATGGGTGGGGATTAATTAGGACAAGTAACTGAAAGGAAAAGAAGGAAGATGAATAGATTGCAGTGGAACAGTGGTAGAGAAGAGGGTAATTTAAATGTGATATCTCTTTGACTTCCACTCCAATTTATATTTCTTATCTTTATAAAGATCCAGGATCCACTTTCTATTGGATAGCCCTATAAGATATCCTCATACTAACAGAAAACTTGAATGTTTCAATCATACATACATTTTTCTTCTTTGGCACAAAATAGATTGATATAAGCAAAATTAAGTCACAGGTTATCTCAATGGCTGATTTTGCCTAAAAACTTGATTTTTTTTTTTTTTTTTTTTTGAGTGTTATGCTGAGATATTGGGTGAGGGGAATGTAAGTTCGTAAGTCAGGTCAATCTAGTTTTGGTTGTTTCCTCTAGCATTATAAATGGTGTGATACTGAAAATAAAGCCATTTTACGGATAAGAAAACTGACCTTCATATAGTGAAGCCCATGCTACTGGCAGAGCTTTGACGCTGGGCAACACTAACTGAGAAACTACATTTATAGGCATTGCCCCAACTATTATAATAGGACCTTAGTTTTCACCAGGCCTCAGTTTTGCTCCCCTCAATCTTTTCTTCACCCAATAGCTAACATGATCTATCAGCAATATGAATTTAGTCATTTATCTCCCCTGTTTAAAACCCTTAGATATTGTCATGGGTTGAATTGTATGCTTCCACTCAAAATCATACGTTAAAGTCCTAACCCCCAGTACCTAGGAATATGTTCTTTGAACATAAAATTATTGCAAATGTAATTAGTTAGTTAAGATGAGGTCATTAGAGTGGGTCCTAATCCAATAAGACTGGTATCCTTTTAAAAAGGAGAAATTTGGATATGTATATGTATAGTGAGAACATCATGTAAATATGAAGATAGTCATCTACAAGCCAAGGAGAGAGGTCTGGAACAGATCTTTCCCTTATGAACCTTAAAAGGAACTTACCCTGCTGACACCTTCATCTCAGATTTCTTGCCTACAGAACTGTGAGACAATAAATTTCTGTTATTTAAGACACCCCATTTGTGTACTTTGTTATAGCAGTTCTAGTGAACAAATACAGATACCTTTTTATTATTATTAGGATAAAGTCTAACATCTTATAAATGGAAACAGAGGAGTACAAAATAAAACCACAGAGGAAATGCAACTCAAACTAAGCATAGTTAGATTTTTTTGAATTGTCAACAGGTTTAGTGAAAATTCATTGAATTATTATCATAATCTTACATGCCAGACATTGTTGTAGGTGCTGGGTATTTAGCTACGAATAAAATTAACACAGTACCTGTTCTCTGGAACTTACACTGAGGCAGACAATTAATTATACAAATAATTAGAATAAGAGTTAAGAGTTTCTGTGGAATGTCCTAAAGAATAGAACCAGTCCTTTTCTTAGAAGAATCCGGAAGGCAAGAAAGGATCATATTTAAGCTCATATCTGAAGGACAAGTAGAAGTTAGTTAATGGAAGAAGGTTCTATGAGAAGTGGCTCCAAGGTTGAGAGACAGAAGTTATGAAGATTCCAAAGCCAGAAGCATTATGGCTCTTTCCAGAACCAAAAAGGAGTAAGCATAGTTGGAATAGGAAAGGATAGGTAGAAAGTAGTGCTGGATAGGGCAGGAGAAGCATACACGTGCCAGATCCCAAGGGCAGTAACACAATCAGAGTTGCATTGTTTAAACTTTACTTAGCCTGCAGTGTGAAGGGCAGATCTGAGAAACACTTGGAAAGGTATAGTGAGAGGTAAGGATGGACCGGGAAAAATGATAGGAGTGGATAGATTTAAAGTAATCCATTGATGGGATCCTGTGGATGAGGTCTCATAATTAAGTGGATGCTGTGGAGGCAGGAGATAGGGTGACATGTTTCAAGGTTGACTACTAGTTTTTCAGTTTGACCAATTGAGTGAAAGGTGGTATTATTCATTGAGACAGGAAATGTTAGATGAGGATCATTTTATCTTCTAGGGGAAGCGAGAGACAGAAAACAAAATTTAGTGCCTAAATTTTGTCTTCAAAGAAATCGTGAGGTGTCTGATGTCATGTTAGCCATCAGCCTCCTAGGTCAGGTAGTCTGAGCCGCCAGAGATATAAATTTGTAAGTCTTTGAGATATAGATGGTAATTGAAACCATAGGAGCAGATGAGTTCACCAAGCAAGAGAAAGTAGGATGAGAAGAAGAGTCTTAGCACAATTGATAGAGCTAATAGTTTAATTTTGGGTAGAGGAAGATGAACTAGCAAGAATGATGAGTGGCAAGAGAGAAAGGAGAACACCCAGAAGGATGTGCTGTCATGAAACATCAAGAAGAAAGCGGTGGCCAATAGTCTTTAAACTACTATCTGTTAAGTCAAGCAGTACAACTTCTGGAAGCATGGGTATTTAGCAAGAGCTCTTACCAGAGCTCGAGTGGAGAGATGAGCAGAAGGTATAGAAGATGTTGTTGGCATCTCTTTGGCAGTCACTTCTATATTCTGTTTTCCTTGAGATATTTAGTTAGTCAGTCAGTTAGTTTGTTGGTTGGTTAGTTAGTTATTTGGCAGAAGAGTGTCAGCCTAAGCACAGAGTGAGCAAAAGTGACAATTAACACCCCCCAAAACAGCCCTCAAACAATGACAGAGATTTGCTAATCAAATATCCAAGTCCCTTGTCCTTAAGTTGAGATAACTCTAAAGAATGTTCTATATTGTCTCAGAGATCCCCAGGGAGACTGAGCTCTAGTTACCCACAATGGCAACTTGTTTGACAATATCCTCTTCATGAAATTTCTCCCCTTCTCTGTCACATTCTCCTACTCCCTGACTCCTGTTTTTGTGCTCACATCCTTGAATCTGTTTCAGAGGCTGCTTCTGGGGTACCCAAACCATATGGAAGGTGAGGAGATGGATCCATAAATGTAAACATAATGAGGATAGCTTAAGAGAGTATAGTAGGAAGAGAAACAGAGTCAAAGATGGTTTATTATAACTGTGAAAGAGTCCTGAGCTTGATTGAATGCCGGTGGAAAGGATATAGGAGAGAGAAGAGAGAGACCTTGTAGAAATCTATAATATATACTTTTTCCTCCTTGATGCTATTGGATAAAATATAAAAGGAGGAAAAAAAAGAAAAGAATAAAACAGAGAAAGAAAAATAATAAGCTTAGCATTATAAAACTTAGGAGACCTCTCTGTAGTTATGACCAAGGCACAAAAGTTTCCTCTTCAAAATAATGAAACAAGTTCTGCTGTTCTTGGACTTTTGTGTGTTTAGGAATTCCCAGCATCTGTAGAATCCACTTAACCACTACATGACACATTATTTTCCCTCCAGATGTGAACACTAAAGAGTCAGTTGTCAGTTGAATACTCATGTATTATTTTCTCAGCAATTATTTTAAGGAATGCATTTGAATAAAATGTACTTTTGGCATCATTTTTAAGAATGGATGATGATTTATGCTTTTCTTGCAGAGACAAGATGGCTCTGGGCATGAGTCATGGCTATATGCTGGAAAGATTCCGATGGGAACCTTGCTCTCGCTGGTTGATCCATACCTTACATGGACTTGAGGCCATGCATGGCTTTTATTAACATGTACATTTTGCTTGTTAAGGCTCGAGCTTCATCATTTTCTTCCCAACTCCAGCTCCGTTTGTATTTCACATGCACCTGACTCAGAATCTGTGCTTGGGATACAGAGTGCCTTGGGAATAGTAATTTTGAAAATTTCTGATTATTTGTCAGCTAAGATGGGATGATGTGTTCTCAGCTACAGCTGGGAAATGGGCTATTTCTCTGCAGGGGCGTAGATTCAAATGGCAGGCCAAGTTGTAATTCTTTCAGCATCTCTATCTCCATGAGGCAGATTTAGTACAAATGAAAACTGTCCATAAGCCAAGAATGCTACAAACCATAGCCCAGATCTGTGCTTTCCTCCATCGCAAAAAGTGTTGCTTTGCATACAGCTTTCAGATGTAATTTTCCTAGTAAAAAATCCCTGTGCCGAGCAGCTGTTCCTTGAAAACAACACTGAAGTCTCTCAGGAGCCAAGGTGGATGAACTATAAGACTGATTCTTGAAGTTTTCCAGGTTAAAACTATTTCTGTCATTGTCCTTGGCCTTGGTTCTCAAATGTGTTCTATAGCCTTGCTTCTCAGACTTTAATGTGCATACAAATCTCCTGGAGATTTGGTTAAACTTCAAACTCTGTTTTAGTAGTTCAGGAGTGGAATATGGAGATTCTTCATTTCTGACCAGCTCCTGGGGGATGTTGATGTAGGTTCTTGTTGGTTCCCGAATCTTACTTTGAGTAGCAGGGCGGAAGATACAAAAAGTTGGTCTTGCAAGATGCTGCTTGATACAAAGATTCTCTGGTCCAATAAGTTCAAGAGAAAAAAAAAGAAACTTGCATTTTTATCTTCCTCTTCAAAACTCTAAATTAAAATAAAGACTAAGAAGATCTAGCCTGGGGAAATCTGATACAAAACTGATATACGATATAATCATATTTTAGAAGCTATCTCAACAACCTTGGGAATTTGATTTTTGTGAGAGGAAAGGATGGTCAGGAGTGTGGTGTCCATTCAAATATTCGTCTAGGCACTTAAATGGGTTGAAGGAGGGATTTAGAAATGTTTGGCCCTCTTTGTGGTGATTCTTATAATCTTTTTGAGGTGAGTGTTACTGGATCTCCAAAAGAGTGAGGCTATAAGTCACGCTCTCAATATCCCCAGTAGAACAGTAAACTTTCCACCTAGAGTTTTGGCATTCAACATATATGGTGCTCCCTTCAATCAGCTCTGAAAACTGTAAGGAGTTTAGCTGCCACCATGCTATTGTGAAAACGCCAGCTGAGAAAAGTGATATACAGGAGAGCTCGATTAGGGAAAATTAATCCTTTCAACCATCTTAAATTATTTGCAAACTTCTGTGTGTCTATATATCAGTGCCTCTAATAAGTTCTCATGGAGAATCGTGGGCCTATGCTCCAGAAACACTCACCCATTGGGTCAAAGGTATATTCTAAACATCTTTATTTTAATTAGCATTTCCAGGGTTTTCTGATGCAGGTGCTCTGAGGACCACATTTTGAGATGAAGTTCTATTTCCTTAGAGTTAGAACACATACAACCTGGCCCAACACAAGTGTCCTTGTTTTGGCTCTCCAAACATGCACAGTCGTGAGTCAAGTTTTAATGTCCTGCCTTGAGTTTTTATGGAAGATATATATAACTACATGGGAAAATGTTAGCCTTTTCTTTAAAACTGTTGTTGAAGATACTGTCACTATATCAGAACGTCAGAAAATTCTGCAAAAGGACCCCACTGGCAAGCAGATTGCTCCTGCAGATTAGAGTATAGGCTCAGCAAAACATAACATTTCTAGACATGTTTTATCACAGAAGCAAATGAAAATTTTGCTCTTATATCATGTCATGTATTAACATTAATATAAACTTGTAAATTGTGAATTTTATCTCAAATTAAGTTAATGCTATAAGTCATTTGTTCCTTTAGGTATACCCTTGGCGTATCACTGTAATCCTGGGGATATTGACTCCACAGTTTGAGAATTATAGCATTACATCTTGATTAAGTTCCCAGAAATAAAGAATAAATAAATGAATGAGTGAAGGTGGTCAAAAGGTACAGATTTGAAATTATAAGTTCACTAAGTCCTGGGGATGTAATGTACAGCATGATAACTATACTTAATATCCTATATTGCATATCTGAAAATTGCTAAGAGAGTAGATTTTAAAAGATCTCATCACAAGAAAAAAATTTGTAACTATGTAGAGTGATGGATGTTGACTAAACATATTGTGGTGATCATTTTGTAATATATACATATATCAAATCATTATGTTGTATACCTGAAACTGATATAATGTTATACATCGATTATATCTCAATAAAAAACAGATAAATCCCTTTTATAATTAGTTCTCAGAAATAAAGGCTGCCTTACATTAATACTTTATATTAAGATATTTTATCATGATAATTACATCATTTCCTTTTTTAAAATGTCAACTTGGTTGGTAGGAAGTTCAGAGAAGAATTAAATGCTTAATTACAGTGATTTTTATTAGTCTGGTTGTTTATATATTTGTTAAAATTTTCCAACTTTTATTATAAATTTAATTTCAATTTGTCATATAAATTTTCTCATTATATGTGTGATTTAAAAACTAAGCCACCTTATATTTTTTAAGCTGATAGAAAAATTATTATTAATGCATTTTTATTATTGACTTAAATTCTCCCAACTATCTATATCTTTTTACTACTGTTTTTTTCAATCATAAATACTCTTCAATTTTATTGTGGTTGATTCAGGAGCTTCTTGAAGTTTCATCAACAAAAATGCAAAATGGTTTCGTCATCAGGGCGACTGCAAGGCAAAGTGATTGACAGATATCTGGATGTCAAGAAAGAGCAAAAATTATGCTGGTTGAGAGGCATCTTTAGAAGTCTTCTGGGGGTGGTTCTGCCCCTTTTAATGGAATTGCAGAGGTCATACAGCAGCATTCCTCTACTTCAGGTAGTGGTTATCCTATGAAGCATTTTGGTATACTTTCTCTCACACAACTGTCCCACAAACACTATAAGCCTTTCATCACCTTTATCTTGAAGACTGAGGATTGAGGCCCGGAAGACATTGAAGAACCTGTCTAATGTCAATCAAACAAGAAGAACTCACCTTGGAACTTGGTCTTCAGACACTAAATTCACAATTGTTCTTCAAAAACCTCATCTGTTAACTTTTTCTCACTTGATGCCATATAGTAAGTGTAAATAGCCTCATTTGTCACAACCTCTTGGATCTGCCCTCTATTCAAATGGAAAAATACTGGGCAGGATAATAACTAAGTAAAAGGTATGTGTAAGAAAACAAAGGAAAAACATGTTAGTTTTAACAAATCAACATTCTGGGGTTTGACAAAGTGCTGATTGAATGCTTTCTTTGGGTCTAAGATATTTAGGTTGGTTTTGAAATGAGATATAGTGATGACTTTAGCATAAAGGAATTTTTTAAAAATTCCACCTCATTGGCTAAATAAAACATCTTATTTTAATAAGAATGAAGTTCACATGAGTATTGAACACAGATAAGTTTTTCATCAACAAACCACATTCTCCCTATGCCTAAGTGATATCCTGAGCTAGGAATTAAATGATAGCCACAGAATATCATGGCAACCAATTAACAATGGAAAACAAAACTGAACAAAACAAATAACAACAACAATCAATTAAGCTGTTGTCTGTTCCATATTATATCCAATATCTACTCTGTTTTTTAATCCCTTAATTGTCCCCAGTTGTGGATCATTTGGGTGCTATACTCACCTTTTCAAGTTACTGTTATTAAAGTTCACATTGAAGCTATTTAATTTAAATTTTTCCTTCTCCCTTACATATGCACACACACACACATACACATATACACATGCACTCAAGATCAAAGATTCAAATATACAGTGGAGTAGAATAAGTATTTCATAAATAATTCTTGATGATAAAAGATAAATGAGACTTCCCTTTATTTCAGTGATTTTCACCATAGCTACTCAATGGGATCCATGTTGACTGTGGCCTGTAGGAGGAGATTTTTATACAAATGACGAAACCACAATGCAGAGCCATTGCAAGGATATTATAAGTTGGCGTGAGCTGCTGGAGACCAGGGACATATCTTACACTTGCTTTATATTCTCCATTTAATCTAGCACAGTGCAGAGGACTTAAAAGACGCCCACAAAGACTTTCATATGGTTCACTGTTTAAGTGGGAAATAAGAATTCTATAATATGAGAATTTTAAAAAATATAACGCCCAGTCTAGTGACAATAAATCATATAGCACAGAGTCAATTCTTCTTCAGTAGCAACTTCCTCTCTCTCTCTAGTGGAAGTGAAAACTTTGACCTAATGAAAATGGTGAAACAACCACCCCCCACCAACCCTCACATTCATTTGCCAACAACTAGGTCCACAGTCTGAACACAGGAACTGAACACAGGAAGTTTAGTATTTGTTTTACATTATAAGGATACTAAAGCCATGAAGATTTTTAAAATTTGGATTATTAGAGGTTTGAACTATGTTTATATATAAGATACCCGTCTGTATGACACCGTATACTGGCAGAGTGCCAGCCTGTACACATAAAGCCCCTGTTGTGTACAGCAGACAGCAACCATTGGGCTTCGGATTTTATAAATTAAATTATCAAATATTTAATGGGAACAAGCTTTAACAGATAGCTCGGCCAGATTTAAGAGGAGGTTTTTTGTTATTGTTAGTTGTTTTTAACTCCTTCCCACTGATAAATGTTGATAGAACCAGACAGCTATTAACATTCATCTTGTTTACCAGTTCATACCAACACAAATTTTTTACATTGTTTTTATTTTTAATTTTTAATTTCTCTCTCTCTCTCTCTTCTCACCTTTCTTCCATCCTTTTTCTCTCTCTGCCTTCATCCTTCTCTAATTTCCTCTCTTTTTCTTTCTCTTTTTACAATTTTGGATTCTTCCAACCATGCATTTGCGTCTTCCTTCAAACATTGTGCTCTGACATGGAGGTCGCAGAAATTGTAACTGGAGTTCCTACAGAGAGGGTGCACAGAATTGAATTCGCTGGGTGTTGTTTCCTTGCCAAAGGACTACAGAAAGTCACTGAGAAGAAATTATTGAGGCTACTGAATCCATAGCCTTTTTTCACATTCACTATGTTGGGGGCAGGCTCTTCCATAGTGGCCTATGGAATCCAGACAGTTCCTACTCTATGTTTTCACTATTCTAGTCCATCAAAGGCATATTGAAAGCCCCAAAACCTTAATGAATTTGTTATGCATGTATGAGGTTCAATTCCTATGTGCTCAAACCTTATCATAGAATTAACTGCTACATATGCATATGAAATTCTATTATACTTTCTTATGTGTGTAATTTTGTAGAGATTTTGTATTGGATGATATTAATTAATATGCCAAATATGATCATAAGTATCATTAAAAAATTAATATCTTTATTATTACAGTAACTCCTCTGAAAAATTTCTAGGGATAAATTATTATTAATATTATATATGTATATCATGAATTTTTAGTTGATTCGTATGCCTCATAAATCTCCTAGTAGATTTAAATTTGCCAGATAAAATAGACAATGCTCAGTTAAATCTGAATTCCAGATAAATGATTGTTTTAGCATGAGTATTCCAAAAAATGTATAAGACATACACTAAAACATTAGTCATTATTTATGAAATTCTGATTTCACCTGCCCTATAGTATTTTTATTTGCTAAGTCTGGCAACTCTAAGTAGATTGTGTCTAGTTGATAGCTCATGCTTCTCTTTTTCTGATAGTTGCCTGGCATGCACTGTGCTCTTTAATACCATAACATCTTAGCTCCTAAAACATCAAATGGGGAATAATTTTTTTTTTTGTTTGGCTCAAAGCTATTCACATACATTTTATAGAGTATTCTTAGACACTATTTTAGAGAGTATACTTGATAATACTGAAATTGATTAAGGTATACCTTTATCAGTCATTTCATTGCTCTTTAGTAAAATGAAAGAAGTGGGTATCATAAAAAGAGGAGCAAACCATAAGTTTAGAGTTCTAGTTTTATCTCTGAGTCTCTGGGTTTCTATGTTATCATCTGTGATGTGAGTACATCTGCGACCACCATAGAATCACTGCATTAATTATCCTAATTATTTTCTCCTCCTTGTAACCATCCATATCTTTTGATATACAAGGTGGTGGAGTCTATTTTCCATGCCCCTTGAATCCAAATATGGCCACGTGACCACATTTGACCAGTTTTGACCAATGAGATGTTAGCGACGAGATGCACGCAGATGCTTGAAAAACAACCACACTTGCATGTTTCTGCTTCCACTAGAGCACCTCTGCCTTCTCCGTGAGAACATGCCAGGGCTAGCCTGCTGGAGGGATGGGAGACTGAAGTGGAGAAGAGCATTGAGACTCTGTGCATTCCTGTTTCTCACCCAAGATTGGAAATAATCAGATTGAAAGATTTTACTTTTCTCTGACAATCATTACTCATCATTTGCATGTAGATATGGGCAAGGTTTCAAGAAAGCATATTCATGCATGCATATGGGAATCTTAAGCAACATCTGATCTGGCCCTAGAATTCTAAGCATACCAAGGACGTAGGAATACACTTTATTTTTCATATTGCAATCACCTCTTCCAAATTTAAAGAAAATAAAGAAAGGGAGGACTATAAGATAAAAAGCAAATAAAAATGAAGGATAAGTGCTGAAGGCTGGTCAGGCCATGGTAATTGTTTTGTGAGACATGTCAAGGTAAAGTTCAGGTGCTCATTAGTGCAGGCATAGCTTTGACTGAGGCTGGAAATGGATACTGCATGAAGCTTATTTCACCCAACTGCATACATGAGTTTCTCTGATTTTATGACTTGTTCTTTATGGCCATCGATGAACAGAATAGGAAGATATGGATACTTTTCTCTTTGTACCATGCTTGGCAAAATATCAAATAGGTGCCTCAGCTCCACGTATTTTTGAACTGAACTTTTTTTCTGACTTACAGGTAAAAGACCTGATTTGCTTACAATGTAGCTGGGTTAATTAGAAAGGGAGGATCCTTCAGATCAGACAGGGATTGAGATATGATAGCTCCTCTTAGCAAGTAGCCTTCTGCATCACTAAGAGCTGTGAGAGAAGGAAGGAAAGGAAAGATTAAGGGTGTCTCATTTCAGGCCTTAGCCTTTACCATATTTCCATATACCCCTGTACCAGTAAGTAAACAACCCTTATAGAGGGTTACCTGTGTTTAACCTGAGCTTAAATAAAACACAGAAAGTATCATGGACCGAAATTCTCACCAGACTTTGACAAGGGTACAACAGTATGTACTCAGAAACTTGTACAAATATTACTACTACTACTAGTAGTAGAAGTAGTAATTTTACATCGCTAACCAACCCTAGCTTACATGCCAACAGAACTCAGAATAATAAAAGTAGATCAAAGCAGAGTGCATTTTCTTCAAAGTTTCTAACTTTAGAAGGAATTCCTAGATATAATAGGTATGTGGGGGAAAAAAAATCTTGTTGACAGCACAACAATTCATTCACTTCCTAACATGACTGGTCATGTACTGTACTTCAGTGCAAACAATAAGGTTATTGTTCGGATGAGAAAACAAGCAATTTGTTGGAAGGCAAAAAGGTGAAAATGTTCTATAAGCTGATTTTGTTTTGGCAAGCTGCACGTCATATTCCAGGTAATCTTAAAAGAGATATTTAATAGACACATGTTTAAAGATTTGGCCACTTGTGAAGGCAAGGATTCCTTCCAGTTTCATTTCTGCTTTGGGGTGGGATTTTTTTTCCCTTTTTTCTTTTATGTGTTTAGATCCAGCGGCCCAATATTTCTTTAAGTAAGGGCAGTAAGTCCCAGATAACATTGTTCTGTTTCTTTCTAGGATGCAAGCTTTGGGGGCTCGTTGCTGGAAATCTTTCAAAGATGACAACACGTTGATTGAGTTAATATGATGCGGGACTGTGATGAATGAAGCTGCTGGTAAGTTCAGTTTATGCTCCAAGTAGAAGACTTTGCCAGGGTAGCCTCGTGGTTTGGGTTCCCCCGTTTCCTTATTTTGCATCAGTTTCTTGGCTGATGGTGGTCCAGTCATGATGGTTTGGGGAAGAGAGAAGAAAGAGCCTAACATTTTTAAGGAAAAGAATAGAAATTTGAAAGGCTCTGTACCAAGACTCATGCCCATTTCTGAATTCTACATAATTAGATAATTCTGTTGTGGTGAATGGTGTTTGGATATTTACAAGCTGGGTTTGGGGTTACTTATTGATCCCCAAATAGATACTACTCACACAATGTTTAGAATTTATTTTAACCATTTGCTTTTCTTATTTAAAAGACATCTTAACTTGGCTTGATGATTTTCTATAAATTTCTAAATCTAGGGACATGTTTTTATCTGCCTGACTTTTGTTTAAAAAATAAATAAATATGGCCCAATTTACATTTTCTCTATACAGCACAAAATGGTAGGCAACCAGCTGTCCTCAGCTATTTTAGGCCCCCAAAAGGGAACTCTTTAGACAGACACACACCGCGCACACACGCACGCACACACACACACACGCACACACGCACGCACATACTGAATAGTCTTCCCTACCCTGCTCTTCTCAATTTCCTTCCTTCCATCCCTGTGAAGTAGCTAAGTATCTAAGAAATATTGAGGCAAGTTCTCAAGTAGTAGGTGTTGGGAATTCAGCTCTTTATATCTACAGAAACTTTTGTGGGCGCCATGGTCAGACTGGATGCTTCTTCCTACATTTGTTTATAGATTCCTCCCAAGTATTTGGATCTTTCTGATTTCCATTTGAATGTCTGCGGCTGAGAGCAACCATGTGAGCAAAAATAGTCCAGGGGCAAAACAACCCCAGACAGACTGCAGTGAACAGAGAACTGCAGCCTGAAATATCTGCATTGTCATCAGTCAGGGCTAAAAGGAGGTCAGTGGATGTTTCTGGATTTGAAGTATAAGCAGGATATGGAATCTTGGAAGGTTTTATTCTATTGATATCCATGTGATTTGGGTTTTTTTGCTAATAGTTCTTTCTGCTAACTTTGAGTGCCAGAGTAAATAATAGTGGCCAGGGAAAAAAAGCCCTCTGGAGCTCATTTAAAGAAAACTGAAAGGAGATTTTTCCTGCCAACCTGGGCTTCATCTTTCAACCCACAACTAAGAGACATGGAGACAGAGACAGATATGCTATAGTCTGGCGGACAGTTCGTAAAAAAGGAGTCACCATTTTCAATTTAATTTTATGTGTTAGTTTGATTACTGATCTGATAATTATTGTATCATTCTCTGTTTACTGTGTGCTCCTCATGAGTTATTGTTCCGATCCCTCCAACAATATTTTAAAATAAGTATTATCACTAATTCCAGTTTATGGATGGGGAAATTGATGCACAGACAGTAAGTGATTTACTACTGGAAAGTGGGGGAAAAGTAGATGGATCTGAACTCAGGAAGGCTAGTTTCAATCAGCATGCCTTGTAGTTACCTATTATTTTTATTATCCTAGCCTCTGTTTCTTTACTTCCCTTCATGTTTTCCCTTTTTCATACAGGCTACATTTGAAAATACCTGGGATCTAGATTAGAGGGTAGTAAGAGATCAATCATGGACCTGGCTAATCAGAGTAGCTTGTGGGATATTGGAGAATTTCCATTGCCCCTGTTAAAACTGTCACTAGTTAACACAGATAATCAGGAATTGACACTATCCCAATTTGTACAGCTGTCTTGTTATTTCTAAGAAATATTTTCCTTTAATATTTTTAAAATCATAAAAAACTTCTGGAATCCTGGAATTTAGAGATAGACTCTGTTCTAAGAAACTAAAAAATCTTGTCCAACACATTTTGGGAGGAATAGTAAATAAAAGGTGGATACCTGTTTAAATTTAGAAATCCTCTGCAAGTTAGACCACAGGATAAAGGCATGTGGGGAAAGGGAGTGTAGCTTAGCACAGTGATGACAATTATAGGCTATGGCATCACTAAACAGGTTCAAATCTTGGCCTTGAGATTGATTTTTGCCTTGGGAAAGTTAAATAAACTTTACATGCCTCAGTTTCCTCATCTGTAAATTAGGAATAAAAATAGAGCCTACTTCATGGAGTTGTTATGAGTTTCATAAGGAGCATTTTAAGCATTGAAAATCATATTTTGCACTAGAAAGTGCTCAATAAACAAACATTAGATACTTTTACTCATCCTTAAAGGCTCCCACATAACGTTCGTTACCTGGTGCACATTGTGTGCACTCTACAAACAAAATATCCTAGAGTTTTGTTCATAATTGATATACAAATGCGTAAATTCCAGACATTGAATTTTACATGCAGTTGATATCACCTTCCTTCAATCCAGCAGGTTGGAAACCTAAGTGTCATCTTCAGCATCTTTCTCTTACTCTGTACATATTTATCACTCAAACTTATAGGTCACCATTCCATTATGACCCTGAAGTTGCCTGTTTTCTATTCTCCAAATTAGAACCACTTGGCAACTTGTGCATATAAGTCCCCCCAAATCCCCACCACCCACCCTCACCTGTACTCACTCCTCACTCACAGCCTGCCTGGCACTTTTCCATATAAGGTTCCTTTTCCTCACCAGTTGCCTTTTGGAGTCTCTCCAGATACCCTAACTCCAGCCATGACCTGGTTTTGCTTGCTCACTCTATGGCCCTTTTCAGAACAAGTTCTTATATTCTACCTATACTTGGAGCCTTGAATCTTTAAATTATCCTCCAATTCTAATTTATACCTGACCTGTATATTAACTTCAGATTTCCTTTGTTCCTCACTTAAAGCTTTGGGCCAGTCTCAACTTTGACATCCAGCGTTGTCAAGCTGGGGATGTGCAACATTTTCAGACTAGTGCTTTTCACACTGGGGATCTCACTAAAAGAAAAGACTCTAGGTTAGTTAGTTTGGGATGGAGCCTGACATTCTGTATTTCTAACAAACTCCCAGATGATACAGAGACTGCTGCGAGTAGCAAGGCTATAGATCTAAAGAATCTCTTAATTCTTCCCTCTGCCTTTCATCTTGGTTCTCCAATTATCCCTACTGCCAGAGCTGTTCCCTCAAACAATACTGCTTATTTATCTGCAATGGCTCTCCATAGCTTGTAGAAAGAATCCAAACTGTTTGTGGAACATTCAAGGCACCTACGTGAAATCTTATTAAATATTCAAAGACCAGTTAAATAATAACTCCCTGTCCCCAAATCTCCTTCACTCCTAGTCAGCCTTAATCATCCCTTTGCTCCCAGTTTCCAAGTTTGCATTTCTGATAATCCCTTTTGTTCCTTTCATTCATGGGTAGTAGAAGTTTATTCATCCTTCTGCTCTGAAGAGCTCTTTGACAGTCCACCTGTGCAGTCCCAGTCTAAGCACAGAGCCAGAATATGGCCAGAGCATACTAAGTGTCCGGTCACATGAATCGTGTTAGATTCTGAGTAATCAAGGTGTGGCTATAGTGGTAGAGCCAGCAGAATGACTGTGATGGACGGTTTTGTTGTAAATCACTTCACTTAAATGAGATTTTTGGGGGGAGTGGGAGTTAGTAATAATAGAGCTGTGCATACCAGATTCAGAACTGGGAGGATAAAGGAACTAAGCTTCAACACTGGGAATTCTAAACACCAATTGAAGGTTACTATTGGCTTTCCTCTTATGCAGACAGAGACTGCTTAATAACAGTGTTGTTTCTATGATACCATGGATCTGACAGAAATATATCATTACTATCTGGGTGTTAGTGTTTGAGGGTTGATAGAATCTTACTGATTCTATCTTCATGGCTCTATGATGATGCTTACACATGATTTTGAATTCTTTTCATTTTTTGTTTCTGATACAGTCCTTAGAACTCAGTGTGCAATGATTCACCACTTTAAGGGTGTATTTGGATCCATTTTTGTTCCCATTACAATCTGATTAAATTGCTTATTTAATTATGCTTATTTTTTATTGAAACATCACTTATTTGAATGCTAATGTCAGTTTGAGCTTAATTATTGTAATTTTCCTGAATCACAGATTATTGGTTCAGACTTCTTTTCCATGGTGAATTCATAATGCCAGTAGCCAACATCTACTTTAAGAAATCAAGATTCAAATAAGATTTTTATTTTCAATGTTCTTTGGGTACATTCACAGAAACCTGAGAAGAGTCCTATGATTCAGGACTTGCATGAGGTTATTGAGGCAGAGTTACAGTAAACTTCAGATAGGTAGAAGATATTTACCCCAAGGACTTTGTAATTCCCTCAAGAGAGGTGCAAAGGTTATTGCTTTTGGAAAAATGACCCTGAGAGCTTCAATTGTCTTATTAGTTGCTGAGAATGTTTCTTAATTTTAAGCCTGTTCACATGAACTAAATAAAGAGTTTTAGTGAGCACAGAAACCATGAGTTAATTGAAATCAACCATTAATGTGAAGCAGAAATGCCAGCAGTCTCTTCTCTTGTTGATTGTTGACAGATTGGAGTGAACAGAGTAGTGCCAAGTTCACATCGTATGTGTTGTACCAATAGGGGGTAAATGAGTAGATCTTTAAAAATTCTGAAATAGCCATTTTAAATGTATTCATGAACTTTCTCAGAAGGTCTGGAAAACAAGGAGGCTGTGTGGTCTAGAGAAAAAGGACCTCGGACCTTGGACTTACTCCCAGGGCTGCTTCTAACCACACATGCGACCTTGGGCCTATGATTTAACCTCTTGAGGTCAGTTTTCTTATCTGTAAAATGTGTGGGCTATATTAGTTATTTTCCACATCTTCTCTCAACTTAAATTCTATAATTTAATGGAAGTTTTTAGAATTTCTTTATAATTTTAAATACTGAACAAGATAACAGTCTCCTCTCCCCTCAAAAAAACTATTTTGCTGTTATATTTTCTCCTGAATCTTATGAATCAAGATAGTTTGTGTTGCTTCACTAGTGTTTCCTAATGTAGACTAAAACAGGAATCTTTTTAACATCCCATATTTAGTTTAACCACTTGGCATTCGATTTTCGACATTCGTGGAAGAAAGATAAGTCCATTAGTTGAGGTGTCAACTAATGGAGCATTTAATTCATTTAAGCAAACTTACTCATTTAAAAAATTTTGAACATTAACATGTAGAGAGGTCCAAAAATTGTACCTGTATAGTTTGCTGATTTTCTTCCAAAGTGAACACAGGCACGTAACCAGCACCCAAATTAATAAACAGAACATTACTGGTGCCCTGATGTCACCCCCAATCTACTTCCCTTCTATCCCTTTAAAGGTAAACCACTTTCCTGACTTGTAACATTATAAATTTGTATTTGCCTATTTTTATGCTTATTTGCATCTGTATTTTCTTGGCCAATATTATTTTTTGAAATACATTCAGATATTAATTTATATGGGGAAATGGTTCATTCCTGGCTCTATATAGCAATCTATGATATGCAAACATCACAGTTTAATGATAATTAGCATTTGAGTTGTTTCCAGTTTGAGGCTTTTACAAATAATCCTGCTATGAACACTCTGACATATATGTCTTTTGATAACATATATTCACATTCTGTTGGATGTACTCCGAAGAGAAGAATTGTTGGGTTATGTTGTACAACACACTACTTTTTGATGCTTCATAGGTAACTCCTGTTACTTGGTGCTGGGGTCCCAAATATATTCTAGTCCTCAAGGAGCCAAACCATAGAAATTAGAAATGCTTTAAGGAACCATTCTTGTATATCTGAGCTGCAGATGAACTTCCTGCTTTTAAGCCTGCTTGGACTAATATTAAAGCGCATTTTTGTTCATTGAGTAAAAACTACATAGTAGCAGTGGGAGAGAGACCCTATTATATCACATAGTATCAGCAGGCACTGCAATGTCACAATGAGTTTTAAGAATGTCCCTTTAAAAGAAAAAAAATAAAAACAGGAAAGAAAGAAAAACATTATGTTCTGCTGATAGTCTCTGCATATTCATTTAAAGTCTGCTGGGGAGTATTAGACACAGTGGGACCATGCTTTGTTTTGCTTTGGGTTTAGTTTAAGTGAGGATTCAGGCAATGCAAGGGCTTCCCACACATCCCTTAAATTGATGATGAAATGTGGTACATAAAAAGTTTTATGATTCTTTTCTTCCTAAGCCTTCCTGCAGGATCCAATTTTAGGCTTCTCAGAAAGTCACCTGCTCATTATTTCCACTGTATGTGGGTGGGGCAGTTTGGCCTAAAGGGCAGTTCCGATGTCTTTGTGTTATTATTACTGGAGATTTGTTTCTGCCAGAGGTCACGTCCACCTTATCAGTTAGTGGCCTTCTGGCCCTTAAATGGATGGGGCCACTTTAGGCAGTGCATTCTGCTTAGATTAATAGCAGATTGTGAGAAAGTCTGCGTGTGACTAAGTGGATAGCTTTGGGAAGGTGGAAAGTCCTTCTTCATCTTCTGCAGAGAGTCAGTAGAGGTCTGAGAAAGACAGAGTGAGCCATAATATCTTTCCATGGGCTTATGAAGAAGGCTCACTCCTGTCATACATGTGAGATTTGGGGTCAGGTTCTCTGGGAGCAAACCCTAAGACAGGGATTTGGGTGCGTGTGATTCACTGAGGGTGTGCTTTCATGAGAAAGGAGTTGAGAGAGGCAGTGGAAGATGCTAAGCAAGTGTATCATCTTGCCTCATCCTATGATGTCTCTGCAATATGAGTTGTACCGTCTAGAGGCTTAGGGGTCCAGCATTTTATATCCTTTGTCATTCATCAGTCAATCATCTGTTGCAGGCTGCCATTTGGGAGGGGCAGTGAACAATCTCCCAGGCAAGGAGGCTCCCATTCAGCCAAGTGTACTTCTTCAGGGAAGGGGGCAGCTGAAAGCCATTAGTAGCTAACAGGAACTGGGAAATGGATACACTGGCCAGTAACAGTGACTCAGGTGAAGAAACCAACAGTATCCACTAACATGAATTGTGATTGCTAGAGATTTACCACAGGAGGTGGAAGTAGAGTGATCATTTCTTTCTAAACCTTTGTTTGGCCATGTGAGAGAATAACAGATGACACTTTGTGATGGCCTCTTCTGTTTACCAACAGGTATCTGGCCAGTTTTCATCAGACTTGTTCTTGAAATAATGTGCTCCCCTCTTTCAATTCACAAAACTCTATGCTCTTTTCCTAACTCTATACATCTCTCATCTCTCATATCCAGCTGAAAACCCACCGTATCCCTCAGAATCTGGAAAAATATCTCACTTCCTCTCCAAAGTACAAAGTATATCTGTCATCCTCACCCAAATTTATCCTTTCTCCTTTATGGTAGTTAGCTCCGGTCACATAGTCTGGCATTTAATTACTGGTGTTTGCTTTCTAGATATATTTTTTATCTTCATATATAGGCTATACATTTTTCTTAGGTTGGGATTCCCCAGAAGCAGACCTGAGGTGAGGACTTAAGTGTAAGGATGTGATTCTATGGAGCACTGATAGCGGAATGGGGAAATGAAACAGGGAATGGGAGGCAGGCAATTTAAGGTGCGTTGCTAAGGTTACCACCGTCAGCAATTGTAACAGAATTTCACTGAGAACCTCTGAGAGAATCTGCAGAGCACACCTTAGAATTTTTTCCACGCCAGGGGTAAGAAAATGGGGCATTTATTTCCCAACTCTTATCCATCATTAGTGGGAGCCTCCCATAGGACAGCTAATCCCCTGACTCTTCTGTCATATGTAGTCCAAGCATGTTTCTTCTAGCAGAGAATGCTCTCAAGTCAAGAGAGGTAGGTGCTTGCAGTAAGAAGCTTTCAGATCATGTGGGAACTGTAAGTGCTAAGGAGATAAGGGTGTGCCATCAACAGCATCTGCCTGACCTTCTCTGGAAGACAAGGGTCATATGTGCACCTAAATCTTCCATTCCAGCTTGTAGGAAATGTGTAGCAATATCTTTATTGGTTTCACTGAACTCTTGGTTGCTGATGACTAAGAAGTGGTATAAATGGGATTGTTGAACACATTAGAGATTTTGTAAAATTTGAGGAGCCTAAGGCAATATTCAGCAGATATTCTCCAAACTAAATTTTACTAAGATTAAATGCCACCATATTCATCATGCACCAGTTGATAAAAGTTGTTGTGGACACCAAATGCTGTTAAGACATTCTGTGAATCTGATGGGTCTGTGTTGTGGATTGGAGCTCAAACATATTGTTTTGTTATTATTATTATTTTGTGTGTGTGAGAGAGAAGGATGTTAGAATTCTATTTAGTTTAAAACACCTACCACAAAGGCAGATTCCTAAGTTCATCCTCTAGTTGACATGTCACACACTCACGGATTCTCATACTCTTCTTCCTCTGACATTTAATAAAATTTTCTATTCTTTCTCTAAATTTGCCGTGTTCATGTTAAGTAGGTTGGCTCCAAGAGGAGGTGTAATGTTAGGCTTCAAGTGTACCTATTTTATAATGAGAAATCTCACAGTTCGAGTTCATTATGTCACCTCACCTCCTTCAATATTATATTTCCCATTCTATCATGCCCTCAACAAATGTTTTCAAGTGCCTGCTATATACGCCAGGCATTTCTAGATGCTTAAGGCACAGCGCTGAATAAGCAACTTTCTGCCCTCAGTGGGTTTCCACTCTAACTGGGGAAATGCTGTCATTCAATAAACAATATAAATGAAAAATGACTATAGTACTTTAGAAGGTGTGCTATGGGAAAAGAATAGGGCAGGACAAGAGAGATAAGGAATGTATGGGAAAAGAGGCTGGGATGAGTGATAATTTTAAATAGGATGGTCATTCTAGGCAATTTTGAGAGGGTAATATCTTAACAAAGAAGTGAAGGAAGGAAGGAAGGTTTGTCCTTCTTTTATCCCATTTATTTTCTTTTACGGGACTCCTAGTTTCTGAAATTAACTATGAAACTCCCCTTCCTAAGTGGCTAATTGTTACCAAGTTTCTTTCACACGTAATAATTCTGACTCTCCTGACTTTCTTCTGGCTTCTTCTAACCCTATCATCACTTTGCCTATCACAGAAGCAAAGCCACGCCTCGACAGTCTATGTTCCCCTAATTTCCAGAGTCAGTCTTATGACCACTTTTGACATGCTTAATGTATTGCGTTAGATATTGTTTTCTTTTGCATTGCTTGGACTATCTCCTTTAGGAGTAGAATTTCTCCTCACTCATTTTCTATTCTCCAATGTCCCCTACCCACAAAAAAAAGAGACACCCGCGGTGATAAAAACACAGTTTAAAACATTTCAAGTTTATATATATTACTATTCCTCCAAGGAATATTTCTAAAATATGACTACAGCTTGTTCTCATGCTTTTTTTCCTTTTTTTTGATAGTCTCTAATGAATGTAAGCAATGCAAAGATAGCATTTTCTAGAATACTCCAAAAGGAATGCCTTTTCCCACCTAATCATGCTCTTTCAGCCTGTGATGAGATGCTGCAGACACTGGGTTTCTTCTTGTGGGATCTTTGCCCAGGATATTGCTTTATTCAGTCTTATATTTATCCTGTTCTGACTTTGACAGATAGGCTGTATGTTTGTAGATAATAAGGAATTTATTATTCAACAACCAAAAAATGAGGAAATTTCTCTCAATCCATATTGTGTTATTTAGCTTTCGACAATATACTAAATTGAAATCCATTTTTTTTTTCCTCTGGCTTTCCAGACATTTTGGAAGAGGAAGGTTTGTCCTTCTTTTATCCCATTTATTTTCTTTTATGGGACTGCATTTGCAATTCATTGGAGCTTTACTTTTATGACTTAAGTTAAATACAAGTTAATTTGTTCTAAGACCTCAAAGAAATTTGTGTTATACATATTTTTTTTGTAAAGAATGCATATAAACCAGATCTGGACAAATCAATTCCTACATGAAATGTACAAGATAGTTCAACACATAGGAAATTTTTCTTGTCTAAAAATAATTCTTTTAAAAATTAATATTCAATTTCTAATTGGACAAATTTTAAATTTTTTTCGTCTCTTAATTTGATTTCCAATCAGGCAGCCTGAGACTGAGATGAGACCACCAGTTAGCATTTTTTCATTTGTGACATATTTATGAACAATACATTTACTTTACATGGTGAATTATCCAAAATATATAGCTCTGACATATTTTCTTGATATGTTCTTTTATTCTTTAATTGTCTGATGGATATTATGATCTGGTCTGGTGAGTATTTGTAACTCTCCAGTACAAACAAGTGGAGTCTGGCCACTGAGGTGACCCAAACCACCTAGAGAATGCACATTAATGCAAACACCTCTAACTAGATATGTCCACTTGGCAGGATGCTGACTCCAACTTGGACTCTGTGAAGTATTGGATACACCAGCTTAATCTACTTAGGCCAACTCTTCCCTTGGGACTTTCAGCACAGTCGGAAAAAATTAACAAAAGAAACAATAAAGCTTTTTTGTTGCTATTTGGCCTTGTAAGCAGAAAACACTTGGAAGTTTTGTCTTCTTTTTTTCTTTTTTACAGAAAGACCCATGGGATATATTCCATAAACTCTTTTCCTGTTACCCACCCTACCCCCAACAACAAAATTCAGAGGGAACAAGAAAGGTCTAAATGACCTGATGGTGATGAGTTTTTGTTATATCAGAATTGGCGATCTGTTTTGTTGTCTCTGTGTTCTGGAAGCCTGGACTTATCAAGTAGCCATTAACTGATGTCATATAGTTACATTTTTACCTACTATGGGGTGTGGACTATGGAAGGACCTGGGGCCATGAAGAGGGTTTATTTGCATAATTTAAATCAGATAAGCTCCTAGAAGTTTGACTTTGGAATTGCTCTAAATCTGAGCCTCTAAGGTTTATAACACTTGAATATAGGAACTTCTTTTTCTTTGATTGCATTGAAGAAATTGTGAGTCCAAACAAAGGCAGAGAAACGTGAACTTCTAAGATTATATCAACGATTATTATTCCATCAGAAGGATCCTGATCTCCACGACTGCATTTGCTCTGTATTTCCTGAGCACTTGTGTTTTGGTAGACAGAATTTAAGAAATTAATCAATGTGTTAGTGTTCCAGTATGAGTTTCCCCACTGGCTAACTGGTCATAAAAAGTAGAAAATTCTTAAGTCTCTCCCCACCCCCCACCACCCAAGGCTTTTCTTTCTTCATCCATGAAATGGATACAACATAATTTGATCTGGTCTCTAAAGAAATGATTAAACAAAATAGAAACTTTTGGTTAAAACATAAGGTTATTGCATAAAGAATCTCTATAAGTAAAATGTCTTTATTAGCAGAGCTATGTCAAGAGTAAAGAAAGTCATCATGAGGCTGAGAAGTCTGAAAAGCTTGGTTCAAGTACCTGATTCATTGCATCTCTTATTATTGGTTCCAATAACCTGGGGAAGTTCCTTATTATCTCAGGACCTCCGTCCCCTTGACTGTGTACTGAAGAGACTAAAACCTACTTTTATCTCACACTTGTGAGAATCAGGCCTAAAAACATGAATGTAGCATGTTGTGAAAGTCACAATTACATAAACTACTGTTGGCTGTTGTTGTTAGCATTATTATTATTGCTGAGTAATTAAATAGTGAAATCATCTTGGGCCTAGAGTTTTGGGAGACACATAACATCCATCTGAGAAGGACATAGAAACAGAGTGTTCAGGAAAAACATAATTCCATCTGCATAAAAAAGTCTCTCTTTAAATCTTTCCCTTGAAATTTTCATTTCCTAGTTGTTCATCTTTTGTAAAACCTTCCTTGAATGTTTATACTTCTTAAATGAATGAATAGGTGAATGAATTAATTCTATATGCTGCTTAAGTGCTTTTACTGTGTTAGTTTTGATCAGTGTTATGTTTATGTTTATGGAAACTGTATGTATTTTACCCAAGTAAAATATGTGGCTTGCAGATGTACGCAGTAGATAAAATTTAAAACAATATCAAGTATTGATTAGGCTGTTGAGCTACCAAACTCTAACACATTGTTGGTGGAATGTAAATTGATACAAATACTTTGGAAATTGTTTGGGGAGTGTCTGCTGCAGGTAAACATATGCATTCTCTAAGAACAGTAATTCTACCACTCAGAATAAATATTCCTTCAGAAATGCATATATATGCACATCCTATAAGAATGTTCATAGAAGCTTTATTCACATAGCCAAAAACCTGAGACTACCCAGATGGCCTTCAATAGTTTTATGGATAAATAAATTGTAGTATATAAACACAGTGGAAAACTATATAGCAATGAGACTTAATGAACTACAACTAAACACAACATCAGTGAATTACACAAACGTGTTGAACAGAAATACCCAATCACAAGTGTTTATAACATATGATCCCATTTACATAAAGTTCAAAAGCAGGCAAAACCAATCCATGGTGTCAGAAGTCAGGACAGTGGTTAGTCTAGGGGGTGTGAGCTGTGGTAATGACCAGGAGTCATCACAAACAGTTTTCAAGGTGCTGGCAATGCTCTATATTTAGATTTAGGTGTCAGTTACGAGGGTGAGCTTGGTGTGTGAGAGTTCACCAGGCTGTACACTTATATATGGCTTGCCCTGGAGCCTCAGTCTCCCTACTCTAAGAATGGCTCTTTAATTAAATAGTTTGGTGGAATGTTTTGAACATAAAATTGATTTTCTTTGTTTTCAACATTAGCTTGAGGTTTAAGTGACTTGCTGTCAAAGGGATGACTTTGTATTCTTAGTC
>NW_006442491.1:10218031-10235738 GCF_000325575.1 Pteropus alecto | reverse complement strand
AGCGATTCTTCATCCAAACTTCAGAGGTAGTACCATGTATGACCTCAGTTAGGTCAAGTATTTGACGTGACTCGGTGAGCTGATTGAAGACCAGCTCTCTGGCCATGTAGAATCCACATATTCCAGTGACAGGCAAGTGCTCTGGGGAAAGAAGCCAGAATGGACATTATTGCTCAGGTACTTATGCGAGGACAAGGCGTTGAGGTGGACCCAGTCTCTAGGCCCAATCTTCCAGGAACATGCATGATAGAACAGATCTTTATTACTCCAAAATGGACTCTCCCACCTCCAAAATGAAAACAGCTGGAAGCATCATGCTGTCTCATGGTCCAAAGGAGAATGAGATGCACCAGTGCCTCACTCTGACTCAGAGGTGAAAGTAAAAGTCAGAGATAACTCTACATCTGCACTGACATTGATTCTGCAAATAAAATATCTGACTAGTAGCTAGTGTTTGATATTTCCATGGGGAAACATCTGCCCCAGAAGGCAACCCTCATTCCTTAAACTATAGGCAGTGTTCTAGCAAACTCAGCGTAGAAATTGACTGCCTATGTGTAGCGAATGCCTGTACTGAGCTCAGTGACGGGATCAGCTGACATCATGACCCATGCAGTTCCTCCTACATAGAGTTCTCAAGTAACCACATTGACATGAAGCCTGTTTCTGCCATCTGGTAATTTTGTTCAAGTCCTTTCTGAAGCTTGAATGACCTGATAATTTCATTTTTGTGTATAAAAAAAAATACGAAAAAGCTGAAAGACAATTTGTTCTCACTAATCATTTTACAAAGATCTATTTTTATCCAAAGACATAAGGGACAGTCATTCTGAGCAGTTTCATTGGCTGGTAGCTAAAATCAGATCCTCACTGTAAAAGCAAAAAACTGAAGAACTTTAGAATTATGTGAATTCTTTGAGACCATCCTCGTCAACACCAGCATTTCATAGATGAAGGAACTAAGACTAAGAGGTTGCTGGTTCTTTCACTCACTCTATCACCATGAACCTCAAATGATGCCCATCAATCTTGTTTTACCTTCCTATTCTTTTTTCCATTTCTTGATCCCTTCTGTATTTTTCTCATCATTCTCCACTTTGGCATCCAAAAGGACACACGTTTAAAAGAGTGTAACTTAAGTGTGGATAATTTACCTATAATTTTCTTCTATCATCCCTTTTATTCAGCATCTTTTTCAACTCATTCTACTCAACTTAGCTTATTGTACCATTTTGATCATTTGGACAATTTTAACATGGCTTTATCATTTTCAAGAGGCGTAAAGATTTCAATAGCCAGTGGTGATGTGGGGAATTTCACAGCTGAAATTTTTGGCTTTTCAGTCTCAACAATAAAACAATACAGAAAGTACCCAAATCAACAGAATAAGTCCAAGTTGCAAAATTATACCCATATTCAAATTACAATATTAATAGTTGGATTCTTTTTCTCTTAGAAAAAATGTTTTTGACAAGAGTTTGCAATGGAAGCAAAGAGTGTTTTATGTGTAACAGAGACTACAACATATGAAAACTGATAAATTGACAGTCAATTTAGGATATCTTTTGATATTAACGGTCTCAGTGCCAAGCTGGTAGCTTTAAATTAAGTTACTTTGGAAAGCATTCCCAGGCATGATTGTAGCCAGGAAATCCTTCTACAATTTGTAAATATTGCCGGAGGGCAAAAAGTGGAAGTTGGAATAAATTGAATTTAAAGACACAATTAAACAATTGTACCTCGGATGTGTGTCTGTGTGTGTCAAACTTAAATGTAGCTTGCTTGGATCCACAGAGCACAGGAGAGGAAGTCTTCTGAATTTCAGAACTGACCAGAGGCAGAATGAAATCTAAATCTAGCATGCTACTTGCTACAGTGTCTCCATCTGATGAGTTTGCAAATCTCCAGTGGGGGGAAAAAAATTCCCTCTATGATTTCATTCATATAGCTTTAGGACATCATGTCCATAATTGTTTGACCTTCATGAACAAGAAGGTGGTTTAAATTCTTTGCAAAGCTGTAGCTTGTGCAGCTGTGAAACACTCTTAACATTTTTTAAAAAGGTACTAAGCATATTTAAAATAACACCAAATTTTTATTCACTTTGTTTACCAAATTTAGTGGTTTCCTAAAGTGCTATATAAAGCCATGTGAAATTTTTCCTGATGGGCTAAAAATTTGTATTCCTTCACTATGACACTCTTTACATATTCAATCATTACTTACTTTGTGGAGACAGGGAGAAACTTTTTTAATTAATATATTTTCATTTTCTTTATGCTTAAAATGAGAAATTCATAAATATATTTTTTTCTAAACTGAACAACTTAATAGGAGGCATAAGAGAAAACCATTTACATTTAGAAAACAAATTATTAATACCAGGGGAATGCCATTTTTCCAAGTATCATTCAGTTTTAGAATTTCTGCCTGCTTTAAGTCAATTCCTGGTGACACTCTGCTTCCTAAGATTGTACCATGAACCCTACACTTGGATAAGGCAAAACATCTTCAAAAGAGCTAAGGCAAGCAAGAGGTACTTTAACATTTCCCACTGAGGATTTTCTCTCCTTTGAGGAATAAGGAAAATTTTACATGTTACCAGTTATGGAAGAACTCTCAAGTTAAAATCCAAGTGAACTGGTCCCATATATTCAATTCATCACTGTGATAACTAGTATCACTCATAGATAGTTAATCAGAATAGATGGCCTGTTCCCTGCCCTTTGACTAGGCTTGACGTTTTCACATAAGAGACATATTAAATATAATGAGTCTGAGCTCTTACCTAGTAAGTCTTTTTTTCCATCGCCCTTTATACTTGGAAGATTAGCTGGCTTCAAAGACTTAATTTTCCCAAATCCCTTTAGCTGATGCTTTCAGTGCTCCTCCCACATTGTTGGCCTTTATTTGCCTGAATCCCAATTGCCAGAGCCTACATCTTTGCCTGAGAACTTGCTTTGGCCCCTGAAGCCTGATTTGCCCATGCAAGAGACAGGCTAGAAGTACTAGAGATGGCATGTTCCCCTTCACCCATTGGCCTTTAACTAATGACTGATGGGAATCATGTTTAATACTCCAGCTCTTGCTGCCTTTTGGGAAGCTATTCCTGAAGCACCTGTTCTACATTGTCTCCCAGAATCCCCCTATAAGAATTAACCCGCAGTTGTCCACAATGATAACTTGCTTGGTTAAGCATCTATATTGGCTGCCTTCTACTGCCATTCTCCCTGCTCCCCTACTCCTCTACCAGTGTTTCCTAAAAATCACCTCCCAAACAGTTTACATTTAAATCTTCGTCTTTGGGTCCATATCTAGGGGAATTCTGGAGAATTCATAATAGAAAAACCTTCAGCCTGACTATTCCCCCCACAAAATAACTAAACAAGCTATCTCTCACTCCCACATATTCACAGGCTAAGTCTCCACTTTTTCTAGACTTTTTGTTTGAGGCATATCATTACCTTGGAAAATCTGCCTGAACACATATAGAATTACACTCAGCTCACTTGCATCATGTTTAATGAGCACTTGCTTCCAAATGAAGCACTGGCAGCAGCCAGCTGAGACCTAGATCATACAATCCTCAAGAACCATGTGGCTCAGCAGCTCTCAGAAATGAAGTTTAATCTTGAAATTAAAATATTGCAGAAATAGTTTCTAACATTCAACTTTTCAGATAAGTAGTCTGAATACAATAAAAATAACATTCATCTTCTATCTTCTTTCTTTTTGTTCTAAGCAATTTAAAGCCAAGTTTAATATAATTTACAGGGGCCCAAGGCAATGTTCACCTATATTGAAATCACTTGTGAAGCTTTATTAAAATACATGTTTCTGGATTCTATCTTGAGTCTATAGAATTAGAACTTCTGGAATTGAGGAATTCATACTTTACAACCGAAATAATTCCTATACACTCTCAAGTTACATTGGCGTGGTGCTGGATAGTTTTTTGTGTTTTTTTTTTTCACTTTTCCTTTCTTCTAATCTCAAAGTTAAATTGAATCAGATTGCCCCATTCTTCTGACAATCTAAAGGAAACATATTTTCATGTACACCCTGTAAAACACTATTTACTTAAGCCTAGGCTTAAAAGAAAATAATAAGCTTTATAAGGTGCCCAAATTCCTATAATAAAAATGAAACAATAAACGCATAGAAATGAGGAAGAAATTACACCCATTAAATGCATCTAGCCTGATGAGTGATAGGATGGCTGCCTATTCAAGCTGGAAATTTTACACATGATCGAAGCTTTATTTAGTCTAATGGAATGTGCTTCCTGAATTTGGCTCTGACTAAGCCAGAGCACAATAGTGAGCATTATGTAATTGGCCTGAGCTCATTCCCATCTCTAAGTCATTGTGATTCAGTCTTGGCTGCCTCTTTCTCTCAGGTAGTCCATCACCTTGCTGTTCCTCTTTGGTTTAAGACTTGGTTTAGGATGTCACAGAAACAGACTTGACAATTTTCATGTATCATGGGTTCCTCTTTCCAGTCTCTTTCTATAAACTTTTGAAATTATTGGGAATATTTAGGCTCATTCTACAGGTTAGGAAACACAAGCTCGGTGACTTATAGAAACAAAATTCACAGCAAGTGTTGCTAGTGGTCAAGATTAATGAGCCTGTCTCCCTAATAGATGATCGCATGGTGGACTAGTGCCAGACTTACTGCAAGAGTGAAACAGAGATGACCTCAAAATGTTTCTTTAGAAGAATTTATTATTTGCAATTTTCAAGAATTATATTGAACACATCATTCTTGGAAGTTTCAGAACACTCATGTATGTCCTTACATTTATTTGTCTTTATTTCGACATATATTGAGAGAGGTAAGGATACGTCAAAATCTAATTGGAATTTATGGCTTCTGAACGTTCTTAATCTAAAACTTTCCTGTCTTCATATGTTGTTTAACCACTGACTGTAAACTCATAAGAAAATGAATCAGAAATGCAATGTCAACATGCTCATATATCCTGGGAATAATTTTGTTATTCCTACTAGTCACCCTGGGTTTGTTCAAGTTGATGCTCAAATCTCAAATTGTTTTGAGAGTTTGAATCAAGTACCTAGAGGGCTTTGATATCAGGAGAAATGTACTCTATTCCCAGACAGGTTCTCAAAGATGGCAAATTTCTAATGTAGTTGTTAAAGTTATGATTGGCCAGAGGGCTTGTGAAGTTGCCCATCTACCATAGTTCTTCAGACTTCCCAGGAAGGTGGCAGTACTCCTGCTTTTCTAAGACTTAAAACACTCATGTTAGGGCTTGCCTTTCTAAGACATCTCTTTACATACCATATCTCTGAGTCTATCCCCCATCAAAAGGAGATATTTGGCCCTTAAAAATCAATAAAAGAAAATCCCATGTTTCTCTCAAGTCATCTTCCTCAGAGATTGGATGTGGGCTCATTCTGCACCCTGGCCTGACTATGAATTCTGGGAAGTGTGCAGTTATCCAAAAGCAATTTAGAATTCATATTGACCTATGAAGGACATAGTTTATAATATCTTAAACCACAACTCAAGTTTCCCCTCTCTGGAGTTCAGAGTGAAGGCAGAACATCACCAGGCAATATCCCTGATAGAGACATTAGATGCTGTTTCTGGATCCCCAGCAATATAATCCCAAACACCTCAATCTTGCTGAGAGCATTTCTTGCAATGATGATATTGTAGTGTTTACATGTATGTCCAGGCTTACTTCCATCTGCTTCCTACCTGTGGTCCTGGACTTCTTCCACTTGGTTGTCACATTGCTAAGTTCAGAGTAAGGAAAGGCAGGCAGATTCCTCTTCCCTCTAATATGACTGTTATCATATCAATCAGGTCCCTGACACAGAAGTCTTGATGACTGGGTTTGATATAAATATTTTAGTATAACCACTCACACTTAATTCATGTTTCTATTACTTACAGCCACTGTTTTTGGGAATGCAGATTAGTTTCTCTTGGAGATAGTGCTAAAGATTATATGAATAAAAATACACAATTGGGCATATCAAACAATTACTTGCTGCCTAAAATCCCTGAACTAAGCTCAGTCTCTCCTGAATCACAAAGATAGGGGAGGATACCAATTGACTGAAAAAAAGAAAAACCCATTCACCAAAATACCAATTTGCTGAAAGTCAATTTGGCTCCCATTTGCATATTTACATTCACTATTCAAGAAATATCTGGAGCTCTCAACATGAGAAGACTATTTTGTCTTATCTGATATCATCTGTGAATCACCACTAAATCAATGCAATTTAATTGTAGTTTATTTTTTATAAAGTATAGATTATACTACCAGTGTCTTTTTTACTTCTAATTCTACACTATGATGTGATATATTTCTCATAAAAAAGGAGTAAATAATTAAAAAGTAAGTAAATAAATAAGCCAGTAAGTGAGTCAATAAATAAATCTTTTCAAGGAGTGGTAAGGTAAATGGGTAAATGCAGTGTTCCAAAGTAAAGAAGCAATAAGATAATAAATGTCACACACACACACACACACACACACACACACACCATCACAAATCCAATTCACAGAATTTTTACATCTTTAATAGATGATAGTGTAGTTCAGTTGACTGAAATTTTATATTTTATATTTCAGTTAGTATTTTATATTTTTGATTCATGAACTCTTCTCATTCACCATTTTATATGCAAATGAATTTGCATTGGTCAGCATTGCTGAGGTAACAAATGATCCCCATATCTCAGTGGCTTTCAACCACAACCATTTATGTCTTGCTCACATTTCATTTCAACTTATTTGGTGTAGTTCCATGTATCTTTTCAATCTTGGACCAAGGATGGAGAAGCCTTCTTCAGGCCATGCCATTCTCATGGAAGAAGCAAGAAAATAAAAAGCAACCACAAACTGGCTCCTAATCCTTCTGTTTAGATATCATAACAGTTTACATTCCATTAAATAAAACAAGTCACATGACTCGGTCCAACATCACAGGGGCAAGAAAGTATATTTAGCTTTGTAAAAAACTGTCAGACTGTCTTCCAAAGTCTTTATACTACTTTGTACTCATATCACCAATGGATGAGTGTTCCCATTGCTCCATAGTCTTGCCAGTAATCGATATTGTCAGCTTTTTACTCATTCAAATAATTGTATAGGAGTATGTCATTCTTATTTTTATTTGTATTTTCCTGGTTATCATTTTTATAATCAATCTACCACATTCTACATAACAATTGTAATGAAAAGTAATTTTTGATGAATTCACAATTTGAGCTAATGACCTTCCTGCAAAATAGTTTTTCAATAGGCTTTCAGAAAATGAGCTATCATCATCTGTTAACTAATTTAATTTCAGGACATCTAAGGCCATAGGTGTCATATTTATGTTGTTTACTTTCACATGCTCAGTACTTGACACATATTAGGTTCTCAATAAATATTCCTTCTATGAATATTTATTCAGAGACAAGCCCTCTGAAATTGAAAGTGAACTTTTTTTTTTTAAGAAAAAGAATCTTATTCTGGATTCTCAACTGAAAGATATCCTTATCTAG
This sequence comes from Pteropus alecto, assembly GCF_000325575.1. NCBI lineage: Eukaryota > Metazoa > Chordata > Mammalia > Chiroptera > Pteropodidae > Pteropus > Pteropus alecto. The sequence goes on along the minus strand of NW_006442491.1, from coordinate 10,228,206 downwards.
TACTTATTCTCTCCATGAAGACTATCAAGCTCCCTTTCTTTTTTTCCAGTTCTGTGATATTTCAGGGGAAAATTTATTTTAAAAACTAAAATATCAATTACTGTGCCAAAAGACCCAGGATGACATAAATGCTTGGGAACACTGCTTCTTTTCTTAGCGCTGTTTTCTTCTTATTTCTGGTCTCCCCTTTCCCAGCCCTTGATAGCAACACTTGGAAAAATTGAAAAGTACAAAAAATATTTACCTAATTCCTACCCTCTTTTAGCACTCTTTAGCTGCTATAGCAGCAATAACTTACCACAATATATAAATATATTTCTGGAAGTCTACATGAGAAATTAGAGACTCTGGAGAAAGGAACTAGTGGCTAGAAACAGGAAAGAGAGAGATCTTCAGTTTCCAGGCATAATACTTGGTATCTTTTCTGTTTTTTTTCTGCATGCATAAAAAAGACACATATCCTACATGTGTTTTCCTAGTTGTTCAAGTCTGAAGACACATGCTTCTGTGTAAAATTCGTTTTACCATTGTATCCACATGCACAATTGACTTGAATATTTTTATTGAAGTGAATCATTAATTCACCCAGTAAACTACTATTAAACTAGATTAAGAAATCATTTATTTTTCAATCATTTATTTCACAAATTGCCCATTTTTAACTAAGGATTTGAACGAGCTTGGCCTAATTTAACTGTATTGTCCACACAAGAAGAGATACTTTTTAAAAAACAAATAAATAATATCAATAACAATAACAAAAGAATTTGTTAAGATTGACTCTCTGAGGGGAAAAATTATTTTTGTTAACTCTTCTCTGTGCAAAAATCTGTTAATTTTTTTTTTTGATGAATGAAATTGTTTAGGTTTCCACCAATGTGTAATTCTGTGGAAAGAGAAACACCAAGCCATGCCGGTGCACTGGTCTTCATGAGGAATCCAGGGCACCTTTCTTATCTTCTCTTTACAAGCTCAGGGTCAGAGGACAAGACTCAATCCCTGAACATCAGTTTCTCGACTTAAAAATGAACACAAAGTACCTGTCTTATTTATCTCTAAATGGGATAAAGTTGGAATCAAATAATGAAACAGGCACTGCTTGGAGAGCGGAAATATTTTATTTAATTTTATTGGGATAAAACAAGTCACATGAGAGGGAAGGGGAATTTTCCATGCTTTACTGATAACTGAGTGCATAAAAAGTATTCTTAATTTGATGGCTATTAATACAAACAACTCTGGATAGCCCAGTCTAATAAAAACTGGGCAAATATTTAATCAATATATTGTGGTTTTACTAAAGGGACTACACATCTTTTAGCCTAGGGCTCAATGTTCTTGTGCTCAGCATAATTCTGAGAGCTGGCCTGCTGTCTTAGGAGGATGATGATCAGTTTTTTCTAGACCTATTTGTCTAACATGAAATCCACCTATTTGACAATAAAACAATATTAATCACTGGAAACTGTTTTCCAAGACTGTGATACTTAATTTGCTACTTAAGAAATCAGCCTTTTTCATTACACTATACATCTCAACCAATTGGTTCCACAAAGCAATGTTTTGTTTTTCAATATTGGTTTATTTCAGGTGAAGGAAATCAGTCCACATAACTCTAGAGGACATTCTTATTATTTTTTCCTCTTAATTTTACGGGAAGTTTTCAAATTAATGTAGTCTATTGTTTTATTATACCTGATTATTCATCCCCTCTTGTAAGAGAATTATAAATGTCTCCTTGTTGCCACGTACATTGCAGTGATTTTTCACAGAGGAGTGACTTTTATAGCTCAACGACACCACTCTGCCTCTGTGACTTGCTTTTACCAATGGAATGTGAACAAAGTAACACATGTCACACATGAGGTTTAAAGAGATATTTGATTCAACCATCTTTATGATTCAACCCTGCTATGAAAAAGCATGTCCCAAAGAAAGTCTGCTTCTTCTCCATGGATTCTGGTATGAAGAATGTGTGTGGAACACTCATTAGACAATGTGCAGCTGCCATAGCCCAAATGTAAGGAAAATAAGAAATAAATCTTTATAAACCTTCACAGCTATATGTTGCTGGGTTTCAGAAGCTGTTGGCCATTGTGGCATAATATAGAAAATACTGGCTTACACCTTCAGCAAGAATTTTGATCACAGTGAGAAAAAATTATCTCAGGAACTTCAGATAGTGAAGACCTTTCCAAAGCCAGATTTCTTTTTCTTTTTTTTTTATTACAAACATACAGAAATTTCCACCTAGTGGAACTTTCTCCTCTAAAAAAATAAAATTCATGGCACATAAACTGATATTTTATTTTTATATATACCTAGTCTGTGTCATATACTGTACCTACCAGGTCCTTATAAATGTCTTCCAAGTCTTCAAAATAATAGTTTAATGATAAATTACTTTGGAGATCTATGTTACAGAGAAGGAAATTGGGGCTCAGAGGTTGACATGACATAGGCCACAAAGAAGCAGTCAGGATTTCAACCCAGGCTGCAGCCCCTGTTCATGCACACATTTCTTTTTTATTGCTTCTGTTGCTTAATTATCCTTCAAATTATGTGACAGTTTGAAAAAGCAGAGAGAATAAGATAGAGACATATGTGACTCAACAGAGATGAGATAGTTACTCAACCGAAGCCCTCACATGCCTTTTCCAGAGCTCCACTTGAGGAATAAATTGATCTTTAACAGCTTTTCTCAATGATAGCATCCTGGTGTATATTACCCTTTCTCCATTTTCCTTAGACATTGCAGCATTTCCATGTTCCAATGTAATAACGCAGATTTCAAGGACATGACTTGCCTTAAGACCAAAATTTTAGCAGAATAGAATTTCCTTTTTTTTTTTTTTAGCATTTCTGTTACTTCTTAATAACAAGAGATTCATGTTTTTTGTAGATAAATTTTAAAATGTACAAAAGCTTTAAAAATAAAATGAAAATCATGTCGATACATTTCTATGAGTATAAATTGTATTTCTATTAAAAATAATACTATGGGATTGGTCTAAATTTTTTAATTAATAGATTCCTTCATTGGGATCACTTATTCAATACTTATGTAGCTGCTGTGTGCTAAACTGAGCATTTGGATATAGTGAATTGAACAGACAAGTGTCTACGTTCACATCACTTGCATTCCAAATGGAAGATAGATAATGAATTTATTGAAAAAGGTAATCAAAACTGTTAAATATTGGGATATGTCCTGTAAAGGAAATCATCAAGGCGAAGAAGATGGAGATGCCTACTTTGGATCAAGTGGTCAGTTGGAGAAGTAATAATTAAGTGAAGCTGAGTCATAGAGAATAATAAGGAAAAGGCATGTAGCCAGAAAAGGATAATGTATGCAACATGAACAGAAAGGAAACCAGTTGGGCTGAAGTGTAATAAACAAAGATGAGAGCAGTCAGAAGTGGAGAAGAGGTGGAGGTAAAAGGATAAAGGAAAGACACTAGCATGATTTTATGATGAACGCTTTAGCAAGTTCACTTCAGATGCTGTACAAAAAATACACAGAGAAGGTAGGAGCAGAAACTTCTACTTTACCTATGCATATTATCAATATGATCAGTTTCTATATATCTCAGAAGCAATGACAATAACTCAGTTTGCAAAGACTTAGCTAATAGAAAGAACAGAAAAGGAGCGATTTAAATTAGGAAGTTATTATAGGAATCCATTTAATAGATGAGAGTAGTTTGGACCAGATGGGAAGAATTATGCCGATTTGAGATATGTTTTGGAAGTACAATGCATAAAATTTAGTGATGGATTGGATGTAAAGTATAATAAAAGCACATTCAGAATACTTAGCAATCTTCTAGCTGTAACAACTATGTGAAAGATATGAATGTATTTTGCCCAGATGGGGAGAACCTGAGCAAAAAAAAAAGCAATGGGAGAAGAGAATCACAACTTTCATTTTAGACAATGAAAGTATTTGAAGGACAAACAAGTAAAGATATTATAATCAGTTGTGGGATCCAAAAGGTAAATATTTGCTTGAGACATAATGGAAGAACTGATCATTTAGACCAGGGGTTAACACTCAACTATATGTGGGCCAAATCCAGCTACTGTCTGTTTTTGTACAGCCCCAAAAGCTATTTATTTCCTTATGTTTAAATTGTTGGGAAAAATTCGAAACAAGAAAAATATTTTATGACACATGAAATTATATAAAACTCAAACTTTACTGTCCATAAATAAATCTTTATTGGAACTCAGCCACGTTCATTCATTTATGTATTATCTATGGCTACTTTCATGCTATAATGGCAAAGTTGAATAGTTGTGACAGAGACCATATGGCCTGTAAAGACAAAAACATTTACTATCTGGCTATTTACAGAAAACATTTGTCCACTGCTAATTTAGATGATATTAACCTTATGGAACTGGATGGTAGAAATCCTATAAAGTTTTGCTTTTCCTTTGCATCTAGCTAGCTACCCAGATGTCCCAGAAGAATGTGGGAACTTGGAGAGAAGACCATCCATTCACTTGCCTTCTGCGAGTTCTACTTGTGGCTCTCTAAGGAAGGAATAACATGAGAAGAGAATGATGAATTAGAAGAGCCAGACACGGTTCCTGCATTGCAAGCTCCAAATTAACTGTACAGAGAACAGATTTGCAAAGGAAAAAAAAAACATGGGAAAGGGCCTTCTGTTTATTTTTTCTCCTTATTAATTTACCACAACCACCATCAAGTGTCCCAGTTTCTGTCTGGGAAGAGAGGCTGGCAGGGTCAGTGATCAAAAAACAGCTGGAAAACCCCAAGAAATTATGGAACCCTCATAAAAGAATCAAAAGACGATGTTTTTTAAACCACTTGAAAAACTGAAGAGTCCATTCCGGACATGTTATTGTGTTTTTCGTGACGTGTTAACAACTGTAATAAAGGACATCACCAGCTGTGGACTGGGGTGGAATGTGTTCAGTGAAATTCCAGGCTCCTCAATGACAGGATTCTCAGGATCTTTTAGGGATGCCCATGCTTTAACATGAAAATAACTGCCATGGTGTACCTTAACTAAGATCACAGGCAAGTATTTCTGTAGTAGAATTTCAAATGAATATTTACAATAGAGTATAAAACATATTGCTTATTAAATATATTTATATTTATCTTCTATTTGATCTACACAAATTGTCAGTATTGGTTGTGCAATTTTTGCATATGTCAGAAGCAGTGATAACTTTTTTGAAAAGAAGAGAGAAAAAGAGGTTTCAGTTTTTAACCTCAAGCTTGCAACTTGAGACTTACGAAAAGCAAGAAATCACTTTTAAAAGTCTCTTTATTTTAATTTACCCACCAGGCACTTGAGCATAGGTGGTATTTTATTAGTGTTTTGAAATATTGACTGTGACGCAGGGAAGGCTAGAAGATGCCACATCCATTCATATTTTTTTCTAGAATTCTTACTGCTTCTAATTGTGGTGAACCAACCTCATTCTACGAGTCATGCCTGCTTACAATGACTTGTCAGCTTTTCCATTTGCTGGTCAATTACGTTAAGTGTATCCATCTATTTACTTACCTCCAATACTGCCAAAAGCTACAGTGAGGAAAAACATTATCCAAGCCATTATATGTTGAACTATTATTATGAAAAACTTGGCATTTATATATAAAGAGTTCCAGGTGTAGAACCATATATTACAGGCATATATTAAAGTTTCTGGAATCTCCCAAAAAATTTTATCATTAAATAGGCTCATAAAATTATTTTGTCACAATATGTATGACAATGTAATATAATCTGCTTATTTGGGTGTATATGGGCAAATGCACATGCATGTGTGCACACACACATACATGCATATGTGTACACACACATACACACATATCAGCCATTCTGAAATTTGTTAAGGCAGTGACTATTCATTTATTCAGTAAATGAAAGAAAGGAATACAGACACACTCACGCATATATAAGGTAGTTTACATCTTGACCAATCCAACCTTGCAACGGTCATGACCCTGTCTCATTTTATTTAGAGAGTGTTGTTAGCAGAGTATCTTGCATATACTAAATACCTCAAAAATAGCTGCTGAATGTAAAATAAAGTCGATGCTGCCATTTTCTTTTTTAATCCCTAAAGGTATGACACAATATTCAATAAATACTAGGTTGTCTTCAGATTAAAATAATGGCATTTTAGAGTTTACAGAGTGTTCTCATATCTAGCTTTTCACTTAAACCTCAGTACAGACCCCAAAATTAAATATTCTTATTCACATTTTAAGATGAGAAATTCAAGCACAGAGAAGTTAAATGACTTGCTCAGGGTCATCAAAAAATAAGTCATCGTGTTGAGAATCATACCAAATCTTGATCTCTTCACACCATCAATTTTCTGTGTAGCACTAGTAAGTCAAAAGCCTGTTTTTCTGGCATTTACAAGTGGGCGTGCTGCGATGTACTCTTGAATGTTGAGCCTCAGTTACTTAATGGACGATTTGTATTGTCACCATGTTAGATCAGCATTAATGGCACCTACACCTACAAAACCACCTCCTTTAATCTTTGTAAGCACAAAGGCTGAGTATTTTCCTTGTGAAAATTCACTAAAATGAGAACTGTTTCGTACATTGAGCCCCATATGATCTCAGGCTTAGATTCTTGGCTTTGCTGCCTACTTTAGTCTTTTTGATACCAGACTCAAAGAACTTCCCCAGTCTCAAACTAAATCAAGTTAGACCTTCATCCTTCACATCTTGTATAGAGTTTGTCTGAAAGTCCAGCTTATTCAATGGAAAGCTTCAGTAAATGATTGTCTTTTCACACTGCCAGTCACTTATCTTTCTTTCTTTCTTTCTTTCTTTCTTTCTTTCTTTCTTTCTTTCTTTCTTTCTTTTGATTTCCCAGCTTTGCTTTCTCTGTCTTGGCTTCATTTTTCAGTTAGACTCTCTTCATGGGGCACAGGACCTCCTGGCCCATGTTTGTTTTCTCTCTCTCTCTCTCTCTCTCTCTCTCTCTCTCTTCCTTCCTTCCTTCCTTCCTTCCTTCCTTCCTTCCTTCCTTCCTTCCTTCCTTCCTTCCTTCCTTTTTCTCATTAGCTCCTTTAAAAAATCTACTTTGATTAGTAATAGAGGATTATTTTTCCCTCTTGGTTTTGGTGTTTTATTGTCTTTTGGTATTGAGTTTCTGTCAGTTCTGTAAAGATTTAGACTAAAACATATACATGTACAAAAACATAACCCACAATCTCAAAGTTACAATCAATAGAAACACTTTTGAAAAGGAAAAAAGTAGAGAAGACCTTTGATAAGTGAAAAATACATGTTTTGAGAGGTTTAGGGTTGGCCTAAAGCACTTTCTATCGCTTTGGTTTTGACCCATGCCAAATCACCTGACTTGGCTCCATCTCGGTTTCTTTACCCTAGATTATAGGCATAATGATGACAGTTCCTTTGAGTGGCTTTGAAGGTCTTGAGAGAATGGATATAAGCACAGTTTAAACTCTGGAGCACTTCTATAATTGTCAGGTGACATTTATCACCGAAACATAAAGATAGATCATTACACGTCATCAAAGAAAAAAGCAAATGTCCAGGTTCATCTCTGCTCCACCGTTGCTGGGAAAAAAGCCTTTTGTCCCTTTAAGAGCTCTCAGACACATCTCCAATCACATCCTAAAAGCCTTCCTGGTTGTGTAGCTTAGGTGCATCCGGTAGCACAGCCGTGTTCTGATCTTCCTGGCAGATGTCATAATTTACTGTCACCCTCATACAGGAATGTGGCGCAAGGGGCCCCTACTCTGGCTCTGTGATCCATTGCCTGACAAGTCCCAGGTGTCAACCTTAGGCGGGCCCAGAGGAGGTGGAACGCCATTTACTTGATAGTGCCTTGATAAAGTGGGCAATTAGATCCACTTGGAAAATCCTGGCTTGAAACTGGCTGGCATTTAAGAAACATTACAGCCAAGTCAGGCTTCATAAAAGTTAATGGGGAAAAATTCAATTCTTTCAAGATCTACCTTGGTCTCTAAGAAAGTCACAAACATGGGACTCTATAATTGTACCTCTTTTTGGATTACCCCCACCTTTTCTCTCTATTTCCCCCAGTTAGGGTAACATATTCTCATTGGAGATGGGAGTAAGGGGGAGAGAATTAAGAGTTAAGGTTTCAAGTTTTTGATCTTAGATGTTTAGGCCTCAATCCCCCTCCCGCCCTTCACTCCCCTCCCTCTGACATATACACACAATCACAGTGCTAGGATTTAATTTGGCACATTAGCTTACATTTTCTCTCACTGGAGTTTCTTGAGTTTGGTGCCAGCTCAAGAGTGTGATTTGTTTGACATTTGACGGCCCCCTCTTCATTTCCGCCTAACTGGATAGCTTCAGCTTGTCAATGATTAATGAGTCTGGAAAGTGAGCGACAGTTATCTTAAGGGCTCTCAAAAGTTTATTTCAAGAGACTAGCCAAAATCTCCCGCTGCATTAACTGCAGTTAGATTTCCTGTTGATAACAGCCCATGGAAAATAACCACTCACCCCCCAAGCTGCCATGAGCAAAGCTCTGCTTATCAGCCAACACTGTGTATGTTCTCTCTGCTGCCCTGTGCATTTGCCATTTCCCTTCAGGCTGATAAACATTTTACCTGTGAGAAGTAGGAAGTACATTGTGAGTCTGGTCCAACACAGAGCCTCATTTGTACGTGGAGGCTTTCTGAGATTGAAAAGTCAGGACTGATCTGGAAAATATGCTTACAGACAGTGGAACAGGAAAACAATTTCCTCCCCAAGGCTAGTTCCTTCTCCTCTGTTGAATGGAAGAGGTAGGAGGAAGGGACAGGGTGTTCTCTGTGTGATTGGAATTCCCCTCTAGACTCATAGGGGATGAGCAAGCCTTTGGGTTTTTTTTAGATTTTATTTTGCACCTAGAATAATACACTTTCAGAGAGCAGATGGAGGTGCCCACAGGAGGTTTTTCCTCTCTCTAAATAATGATGAGCTCTGTGCCAAACCGAGGGCTACTATGGGGTGCTGGTGGCTGGATGGTAGGGACTATTTGGGTTTTGACCTGATTATAAGGAGGCCAGAGGGATATACAGGGGCTACTGGATGTGCTCTGGTGCCAGCCACTTCATTTGGGAGAGAGAATGATTGGGTATGCCTTTAAAATTTTGAGAGCACAACTGGAATTCTGGGCCAACACAGTCACAGTCTCTTTAATGAATTGATAGACTTCTTTTAGTTGGGGGAGGAAGCCAAATAGGAAAGCAAATGCTTTTAGAACCCAGCAGAGTTTTGAAGACTGATGTAGAGAGATGATGGAGTGCTCTTCACCATATGTATCTCCTGTGATGGTGCCAAAATAGACCAAGTTACTATATATATATAATGACACACAGATAGGTGCATATGAGCATGTGGAAACAGAATTTCCAAAAATCCAGGTCCCATGGAGAGCAGTCTAATCTTCCAAGAGAGGCACTGTAGAGACTTGGAGATTCTCCCGCTCTTTACCACAAGACTTCCATGGTTGCTGTGGTAGATTGCAAGTATAACCCAATTTTTTACTCCTTCCTCTATCCACATTGTCTGAATTCTCTCCCATCAAGAGAAAAAGTCTATTTTCTATTCTCTGTGACTTGCCTGGAAAAATAGTGGAGGTTATACTGTGCTGGTTCTGTCTAAACTCTGAGTTATCTTGTGTGTTTTCACTTGCTCAATGTTCCTCTGTCACAGCTATGACAACATGCCTTGAATAGCCTGCTGGAGGTCAAGACATGAGAGACAGAACCATGTCATCCCAGTTGCCCTAGCAGAAGCCATCCTAAATCAGCCAACACCTAACTGACCTCCAGAAGTGTGAATGCGTCTATCTGAACTCAGCCTTAAGAAATCTCATTGTTTTGAAGTTGTGTTCGGGGTGTTTTGTTATGCAGCATGATTATAACAATAAATAGCTGATGCAGTTGCCTTCTGCTATTAAGTAGAACGTTTAATGTTCTGTTTCTAGGTATCAGTTCTTTGGTCCCACATTCAAAACGTTGTTAGTGAGCCAGTGTGATAGCTTCTTTTACCTTATCTGATTTTTTATTCCCCACTTTTGCTTTATCTTCATTCGTTCTTTCCCCACACCTATCCACTTCCCATCAGAACTTTTTGTTTTATTTTTCTATTTTAAATCAACAATCTTAGTATTTGTAGGGAA
>NW_006442491.1:10215970-10218006 GCF_000325575.1 Pteropus alecto | reverse complement strand
ATTTGGGGTTCTTTCTAATATTCAAGAGGAAAAAAACAAAAACAAAAAATAAACAAATCTGTGACTTATCAGGTGGTATATGGTGCTATGGAGAAAAACTAAGCTGTAGAAGCCAATTATTGAGTGTTAGGGGAGAAAGGGCTGGGTAGGAGAGGAGCATTGCTGCTTCATAAGGATATTGAGACAAGACTTCCCTGAGCAGGAAACATTTGAACAATATTGAGGGAATTTAATTTTTCTAGACCATACTGAAGTGGGAAGAGGGACACAAAGGCATCACTTTTCCAGTTACCCACTTCAGGGTCTGGATATGGAGACTTAAGAAAAACCACCATGGCTTACCCAATAAAGTACATTCATCTATGATCACCATGGTATGGAGACAGTACTTCAGGGCCTGCAACCAACCCTTCATGAGCTTAATCCTTCAAGTTTCAAACCTATAACAAAACACCTGTTGGGACTATAGTCTGGAGAGCTAGATTCTCACATCTGTTTTGTCATAGGAAATCATGTGACCTTGGCAAAGTTGTTTATTTTCTCTGGGCTAGATTTTTCTTATTTATCAAGAGAGAGGTTGAATTAGATTCACTCTGAGGAAATTACTACCAAGTCTGACTTCTATAGTTTTATGAGATTGTGCGGTTGGTGTTGCATTGGGTTTTGTAGGAGAAAGAAAAGCAGAACTAATAATGATAAATAATATTACTCTCCCTACAGGCACTTTATAATCTTTTTGAGTTTTTCATAAAGATGAAAGAAGGAGAACGAAATGAATATGCAATATGGTTAAAAACAATGCATACTACCGGAATTTGAGCAATACCTTTTTCCCTCCCATTAAGTCTTCCTATCCTACACCCAAATCCAGAAATTGGTAGTCTGCTGGCAAGAAAGAATGAAGCCAGGAATGGGAAAGAATGCCTAAGCCAGAAAGAGGCCAGCTTCTAGAGGAAGTACTGGTAGCCAAAGCCAGCCTTCTTGGGCCTGGCACAGCATACTGTCTCAATTCTTGACGTCAGTGCTGTCAAGGTTAGAACATGCTGAAGTGCTGGAACTGCACTAAAAAACGTCATATGCAAGACAGGAAGGGAGAGGAAATTGGGCTGCAGCAGCCAGGGAGGGGCATCAGGTCTTCCTGCTTGGCTATTTTCACAGCACGGGGAGGATGAGGGAATGAGGATATATAATTTTCCGAAGAAAAATTGTTAAAAGAAAAGAGATAAAATGTCACCATCACGTACACACAGAAATGCAGACACACACACATACAGAATAGAATATTGACTGCAAGGATGAAATGATTCTCATCCTATTGACAAAGAGGGCTGGTTTTCTCCAACTGTTAATTGCTCACTGTCTTTTCACTGTTTCTTTTTAATTATCTTGAAAATATTTGTAAATTGTTAACTGCTTTTGACAATTTCAAATAGTGCAGTAGTTACAAATAAGTTTTCTGTAGTAGGACATTTTTGAGACAAAACTTCAGGTTCTACCACTTTCTAACTTTGGTCTGGGTTATTTAAATAAGACAAATACTTAAATAAGACAAAATAGAAAATAAATACAATCAAATACAGATATTGAATAAACAGAGGAGTAATAGATGGATTCTTTCTCAGAATGTATACAAGAAAACACAATTAATTGAAAATAACTTTTAAAGAAGAAAAAAGAACCCCCACCTAAATTTGATTTAGACAATACTTCAGATGTTATTTAGTTCAATCTTTTGCTTATTATAGGAATTGTTTTTATAATCTCTCTGAGAGCTTATCAGTCAGTGAGTGATTATGTTATGTGCCTCATAGTTAATCCACTCATGAAGCAATCTATTCCACTTCTGAACAATTATAAAAGAAAAAATGGATAAAAAGCTACCTGCAAAAATATTTATGGCAAAAAAGACAAAGGATTACTACTGTTAATTTATAAAGAGCTTAATAGTAGTATTTCTATTTATTATAATAGCAGATTAGGTTATTTATATCAATCCTTTTGCTGAAAACAATAAAATATTTTTTAAATTTTTATAA
>NW_006442491.1:10188490-10215916 GCF_000325575.1 Pteropus alecto | reverse complement strand
GGAAAGAAACAAAGTTTGATTTTTTGTCCTGAATGTAATTGCCAAAACTGACCATTGTAAACTTTGGTTTTGAGAATTTTAACCTTGTAAGAAAAGAAAGAACAGAAATCAAACTCAGAGCCTTCTTAGACTGTGGAATCATCAGTTTTAGTTGGGAATCCAAGGAGTGTAGCATCAGAAAAAGGTAAAGCAAAAATAAGATGGCTCTTGCAGTTAAGTTAGTTGAAGTATTATGAAACTTGATAAAAACAATAAGCAGACGGAAGAAGACATGAAAATCCTTACTAGAGAAAGATGCCATTTTCATAGACCTCAAATACTTTTGCAAAAATAATTTCCAAGTAAAATAAGAAACACAAAGTCAGAGATTTCTAAGAACCCAGAGAAACAAGGAATTGAGAGCAAGAACCAACAGAAAATTAAAATAAAAATAATAAAGAAAAAGGGAGACAAAGAAAAAGAAATAATTCCAAAATGTCAGTTATTGAAGTTATTAGATACAGATTATAAAATAATTATAATTATGTTTGCTAGGTTTAAAGAAATAAAAGCCAAGTTTGAAAATATGCAAGAAATAGAAAATTTTAAGGCATGATCTAGCATATTTTTAAAGTAACATTTATAGAATTGAAAAGAGATAATAAAAGTTTAAAGTATGAGTTTAAATGCAGATTAGCTATAATCTAAGAGATAATTATAGGATTTTTCAGAGCTGATGAAAGTCAAATTTAGAGATTTGGAAAATCTCTAGCAAGGTACATAAAAAGGCATTTAAGCCTAATTATGCCATAGTGAAATTTCAGAACTTCAAAAGAAAAAAAGAAAGAACGAAAAATTTTGAAAACACAATAGAAAAAAAGATTATCTTTAAAGAACAAGCTGACAGCTGACTTCACAAGCACAATGGAAGTCAGTAACAATGGAATAATGTCTTTAATGTGCTAAAGAAGGGAACTGTTAAAATGAAAATCTATACCCAGTAAAACATACCTTCTACATGAAGAAATTAAAATTGTTTTTAAACAAAACAGAACATTTGCCACCAGCAAACCCACACTAAAGGAAATACTAAAGAATGATCTTGAGGTAGAAGCAAGCTGAACCCAGAGAGAAGATCCAAAGTGCACAAGGAATGAAGAGCAGAGAACATAGTGAACATGTGGGTAAATCTGACAAAATACACAAAATGCCAATAGTCAGACATAAGTATTAGAGATTAAAATAGATTAAAATACATACAAAATAACATTGACTTATAAACTTGGAATGGGATCAAGGACGTTTTGATGTTTTAAGGACCGTTATTTTTTAGGAGGTTTTAGAAGTATTGATTAATTTTATGCTGTGATGAATAGTAATGTTTTTATTTCTAGAGTATCATTACCAAATTAATATAAGAAAATTTTAGAATAAAAAATGAAAATTTACAAACATAGAAGGAAATGAAGCAGAATAGGTAGGAAAAATAAAATACAAGATGGTATATTTTAAACGTGAGTATATTAGTAATTACTTAATGTAAATTGAAGAGTTAAAAGTAAAAATATTAGTTTGGATTAAGAAAAATGCCAATGAAATCTGGTGCATAGCATAATTCCTGGATGAGGGGCATTCACATCATAGTTTATGAAGATGGTGTCCCCTAAAGTTGTACAGTGTATATCCTATGTGGTCCTAACTATATAAAAGATGAAAATAAAAGGATGAAAAAATGCATATTCTATGAGTATGAATCAAAGAATAGTTGGAATAGATATGTTAATATCAAACAATTCTGTAATACTTTATAAGTTCTTGATTCATATTCCTTTATCAATTGATTTTTTAAAGAAAATTCTAAGTGAAATGAGTTGTTAATAATGTGCCCTTAAGTGAAGATATATGAAAAGTCCTTGACATATGGCAATTACTCAATGAACATAAACTAATACAGCTAAATAACTTTAAACAAAATTCTGACATGTACTAAAATTTCTGTCTAAAGATATAGAAGAAGAGATTTGAATCCCTCAATCTACTATGAAAGAATTAGATACAAAATATTGAAATTACAGATATGGTATTTGTTGTCTATAGAATTGGAATATTTTAAAGACAAGAGAAATATTCTTTGACTCATTTGATATTTATCCATTGCAGTGTTTTTTTTATGTCCTTGCATCAGTTTACCGAGGTCAGCTCCAAGGATGTAAGTTTTACATGCATTGTGCCTTATACACAAATATCATTCAAAGAAAGGCATCATGTTGTATGTAGAATTGTCTGACATATTTAATAAAGAAAATCAACATGAATCATGGGCTTCAATCTAGAAAAATATCAGAATCTGGGGAATGGAGTTTAGGCAGTTATATTTTTCATAAGTTCTTTCCATCACTTTTATGTGCAGCTCAGAGTTGAAAACTATTGATGCAGATAATTATGAAAACCTCAAGTTCCTAGAGAAGAGACCAACCTTGGTATTGATGAATTGAGGTTTGAATACCCTTAGGAAACAGGCAGTTATTTGGGGAGCTTTAGCCTTGTGCATAAGTTCCCTTGATCATATGAGAGGAAAACACAGGGCTATTAGAGAAAAAAGGCAAGATCAGATTAGGATAAACTGACAAGGCACAACATCCCAGTAAATCAGGCCAGTGTTCAGAGAGAAAATGAGCAGAAATCCAACTCATTTCCAAGTTCCACAGGATTTGGGGCTGATACTTCTGGTGTACTTTATTTACTATTTCTATATTGACCATTGTTTTTTAAACCACAGTGTTTTTGAAATTGCAATGCATTTTGTAATCAGTGAGCACACTTAATGAACTGTTCTTTTTTGTTATAACTAAACTGATGGTCTGTCTTAAAATTTCTGACATCTTAGATTCAAGGAAACGTGGTGTTTCCAGGGTTCTCCAGACTAGTTCAGGAACTGGGCCTGTGGGTGAGACCCAGCACTAGAGTTATCTGTAAGGATTTAGGGTCACTGGAAGGAAAAAGATACCAGAACTGACATGACAGATCATGATACAATCAAGATATTGAAAACTGCTTCTAGTTTTCAAAAGCTTGTGCTTTATAATGAGAGACAGTCTAAGGACATGTCGTTTTCTGAGAAGATTGCCCAGGAAATATGAAGTGGTTGGTTCCTAAGATCACTTTTCCAACTGCTCACGCCCTCTGTTGGCGGTAGGCAGAACTGATAAGACTCTGCCCTAGCATAGTTTTGTTTCTATCTTTCAAAGTCTGTGAGTGGCAAGGTGGAAAGTTGTGGAGTTTCACTGCCAAGTTCTGCGGAACACACTATATGCTCTAAAAATGTAGAGGATAAAAACTGAAAAGAACTAGGGAGGGACTAATGAGTTGGAGTTGGGGCTTAAAGGAATTCCAATAGGTAAAAGGAGGGCTATTTTTCAAGAGCTAATAAACGTGACACTCCTGAGGGGTAAAAGAGCAAGGTGCATTCCTGGCCAAGTGCCTTGTCTGGAACATTTCCTGATTCAGCCCTGGAAGTCCTTATTTGGTTAATATGGGTTAATTTGCAGAGACAAGAATCTACTTGCAAATGGTTGAAGTGTAACCATATGCTTTCCCCGTGCTTTTCCCTCCTGACACAGAATTGGAGCCTAAACCTCTGTGAGAATTTTCATGCCAGTGTATCTTACCCATAGTGGCCCATTTCTCATCCTGCAAATTTTGTGTCAGAAAAGAACTCCCACTGGATTTCTGAGCAGTTCTGGCACAAACAGACCCCTGAGGGCACGGAACAGACTGAGCAGAGAGAGAACTGTGTATATTCCCCAGTACTTGACAGGGTGGGAGGAGGCTCTGGTGCAATGCTCCTCAGGGGAAGAATCCCACACACTTAGCATAATTTCCAGGCATGTGGAGTAATGGGGCAAAATTAAATTGGACTCTCCTATCTTAAATCTAATTAATCTTCCTCTGCCATGCACTCACTCCATTGAAATATGGCATTAAAATTCTAGCACTTTAATTTGCACTTTCCAGCAGTTTTCCATAGCAGCAGTAATCTGATCTACTAGTTCATGAAATCCTAATATGGAATGACTTAGAAAAGCAAAAGGGTTGGTTCTCAGAAAGTGAGTAATGAGACACCAGCTTGAGAGTTTTAGATCTCAACAGTAGAGAAGCAGTGTCCCAGAGATAGAATTATTATTATTATTATTATTATTATTATTATTATTATTATTAACTGGCAAGACCAAATGCCAACGGGAATATTCATTTCGCAAGCTTCCATTTCTGCAATGGATTGGCACTTTATTATTATTATTATTATTATTATTATTATTATTTGGTTTATTGCACTGAGACAAAGAAGTCATACACTGTTAGTCGTTAATGAAATTACACGCTCTGTGAACACACTTAAATATTCTTTGGGAATGACCCGTAGAAAACAGCATTACTTAAACCAGTCTATAACTGTCAGCAATTCATATTTAATTCTGAATTTGTTCTGGCTTCTGTTTTTCACACATTTAGGTGTCAGATATGCTGTTGACTTAGGAAAAAAATGTTAGCTTCAAAATCAAAATCAATCCCACCATTGATTCTAATATACCATACAACTTCAGGATAAAAGTACATGGGATTGAGTTAGTTGAATTAGGATATATTTTAATACTACTTTAAAACTAAGTCCCTATTAGAATCTCCTCCTCTCCTTCAAATGAGAAAATCTCAGACAAAACTGCTCTTGTATTTACTTGTTTTGTCCATGCCAAAACTACAAAAGGATAAATCGTATTCTGGCAACAGTTTTCCTGAGAGAGAGAAATTGCAAAATAACCTAGCATGTTGAAACATAAAAATATACCACAAATATTTATGTATTATAGGTTGTTTATATGTGTATATATATGTATATATTATAATAATAGCATAATAGCCAGGATTCCTACATATTATAAAACTTAGATTTATTACCAGCTCTAATTTTGTGACATTCACAAGAAAATATAGACTAGAATGATCTTCCCCTTTAACTTTAGATTGCATGAGTTTATAATTTGTATATATTCTATCTGATTGACTTAAGAAGATGGAACACTTGATCAGGTTGTGTGTATGCTTTTCTTTTTCTCCTGAAGGCCGTGTATATGAGTGTATGCCAGGGTGAGCTTCTAAAAGATTTTGTACATAAATAATTGTGACAAGACGACCATTGATGTCCGGGTATGTTTTGAAAGGACAGGAAATTATTTTATACTTCTTTATATTCCTTATAGTAGTTATTTCATTGCTTCAATTATTAAATATCTACAAACTGATTGATTAAAGGAAGGAAGGAATGAGTGAATGAAAAAACATGTTCATATCAAACAACATGTATAAATTTAAAACAGGGATCAGTCAGAGAAATATTTTAGGCTCTGCAGTTCATGTGATCTCCGTTTCAACCACTCAATTCTACCACTTTAGAGCAAAACCAGCTGTATCACTGTGGCTGCGTTCAAATAAAACTTTATTTACAAAAATAAAGATGTGGGCAGAATTTAGCCAATGAGCCACAATTTGCCAATTGCTGATCCAAAGCATCAAAGACAATTCTTTATTCTAAAAAAATAACTTATTAACTTACAAGTATTTTGATGCTTTGCAAGACCTGATTAGATAAGTACAGTTTCTTACCTACTTAACTAAACTGTTCTCTGGTAACTCATCAATACATAGATGGCGTATAGTACCAACCAGATTTTTGTACTTTCTCTCCTCCCTGTCACTAAATTCCTACTGGCCTCACTACATTTTATGTGCTGTTCCTATTTCCATGCTAAACAAGGGAAAGGGGATAGATGGCATAAGAAGACATTGAAAGCAATTGCAGGCGGCTCAAATAGTCTACCCGTTAGTCACTTCGGATTTCCAGTGGAGTGAATGCAGCATTCATTAATGCCCAGAGACGGCCCAGGCAAAGTCCAGACAGCCTGCTGGCAGAAAGAAAGCTAAAGGCAAAGGAAGGCCTGTGTCGATTGTCGTCTGTAGTTATGAGCTTGAGAAATAGTAACTATGAATCAGCCTGTCTGAGGCTCAGCTGCCTTTATTTGCAACAATAAGGAAGATAATATTTTAAAAAGCTTTTAAGAATAAAATGAGTCTTAACCACTAGAGAGAAGAATCACAGTCTGCAGCTACATTGCCTAGGGGGCCTAATGATGATTCACTATGAAATTAGACCAATTAAGCAGCCTCCTTCAATTCTGTAGTCTTGAGAGAGTTAGATAAGATCATTGGTTCACTTCGATTCATGAAATTCTAAAATAAAAGGACTCTCAGAGATCTTCTGGTCATGGTGTTATAGAATGTTAGAAGTGTAAGACATCTCACTGGAGATCTGGTCAACCATTTTATTTACAGATGAGAAAACTGAACCCTGGTGAGGTAAGTGATGTCTGGTGACTCATAGCTAGTGGGTTGTGAAAGTAGAACTTGTACCAGCACTCTTGATTCTGGGTTGATAGATTGATTAGTTCATTCATTAAGACAATTATTATTCATTTAACCAACGTAGTTTATACATTGTTTCCCAAGGTGATTTTATCACAGAATCATTTTTATTTTTCACAAGAATCAGAGAAGACCAGCATTCCCCAGAAAATACCTCAGAAAATGCTGTCATTATTACTCTACACCTTCAAGCATTTTCAGCTCCACCCACACATCCACTTTACAGGTGAGGAAAATGAGATCCAAAGACCTAGGTTGATGGCTCGAGTTTGTTCATATTAGAATTACCTAAAGATCTCTAAGAAAAAAAAATCTATGCCATATCCAGCATATGCCCCATCTAGACCAATAAGTCACAATCTCTGGGGATAAAGCGTAGACTCAATATTTTTGGAAGAGTTGATTTCAATGTACAGTCAAGTTTTGAGAACCACTGGGCCCAGTGATCTCTTCTTATGTTATATCTCATGTATAAAGACTTATCATCCATCGTGAGAAAAAAATGATTTGGAAACATCAGAAAAAATGAAATAACATTTCTCAAAAGTAGGCCCTCTCTCTCTCGCTCTCTCTCTTTTTCTCTCTCTCTTTTTTTTTCTCTCTCTCTTTCTTGTTCTCTCTCTCTCTCTCTTTCTCTCTCTCTCACCCCACAGCATAATTCTGAAGAACAAATGAAACAATATAAGTGAAGTGTTCTAGGAAACCAAAGGAGTTATATAATACAGTATTATTTTCTCTTAGGAGACACTTAAATTTCAATTAGCTATGAAAATATTTTTTATCTATTTACTTGAAAGAATTATTTAAAAATTAGAGAATTAGTAAATTTTCTAAAGCACTTAAGTTTTGAAAGTAGATTTAAAATTAATTAATGCTTCTCCTGATATTTTTGATACTGTAGCTCTATGATGACATTTTGATGGGGGTCTATCTGATGTAGGGTTCTAACTTAGCAGCCCACCTGCTCTGTCTTTCAGAAAGCTTTACCATAGATGATACTCAAAGATGATAGCAGTAGTTTGGGTTCCTTCATGTTTGATACAAAGTAATTTATTTGTGCTTGTTTGAAAAATAAAACTTAAAAACCTTTTATAGAAGAAATTGTGTTTATAATATATTTAAACATATAAAGTTATACTGCAAATGTATTACATCAAAGAAAATGTAGAATATGTCATAACTGACCTGCCTCCTTTAACTTGATGTTTTTGCCTATGCTCATCACCATATTCCACTGAAATACCATATATAATTTTTTCTTGATTTTTCTTTATCAAATCTCCTACCAGCCTCACTTGGGCATTAGGGCTTTGGTAATAATAAGCTAAGGTAGAAAATTATGATATACCATTAAACGTTTTAATTTGAATAAAATTCCAGATGCGTTTTTCAGGCTGTTTCTGGATTACAGTTTTGGTGTCGTTGAGAATTTTCTCACTTTCTTAAGGTCAAGATGAGCTCTCTGGTCCTTGCTCCTCTAGCTCATGTCAGCTTCCATTTGTCTCCACTCTTTTGGCTCTAGCTCATTTACTTGAGGCTCATCCTTTCATCCACTGAGATCCTCTGTGCTTCCAGGAGTAGGGCAGAGTAGCAGGCGCCCCATCGCAGAGCTGTTTACCGAAAACCAATTAACTGTCTCAACAGTCAAATACACTCTTGTTTCCAGTGACTTGAAGCTGCAGTTGCATTGAGCACACTATTCTTACTTAGATTTTGTTTAACTGGGGGTAACTTTAAGAGATTATGGGGGAGAGCTAAGCGAGTCCCCCTCACAGCCACCCCTCAGTGCATTCTCTCCATTGAAAGTGGGAATTTAAGGCAAAATAGGATCTTCTTCCAAGTACTCATTCTTAGTCATATTCAAAAATCTAGATTTCTGTAAGAAATTGTTTTGTGGGATTTAGGAAAGGAGAGTCAAGAAATGTTTGTGCTGAAAACCAAAGGACTAGGTCAATAAAGGAGGATCTAGAGCTTTCGTAAAAAAGAAAATCTCAAAGCATTGAAGATCTCTTTGACTGTTGTAGTGACAGACCTATCAAAATAAACAGACCACAATGTTCCATTGCGGTGGAAGAAATACCACTTGAAAATCCTGAGAAAGTGACCACAGGAAGAGCTCTCCCAAGGATAGTCCCTCCAATTAGGAGAGATAAGAGGGGAGAGAAGATGTGCTGCCCATCAGGAGAAAAGAAAAGGATGATAACATCTCCACTGCTACCCAAGAAGGCCCAATATTTACTTTTCTGATACTTTAGCCAGCATTTACATTTATAAAACTTCCAGTTTCTACATGTGGGCAGCCTGACACCCCACGGCATAGAAGTGGCCATTGAGTAATATTATTCTATAACCAATAGGTATTGATCTTAGAAACCATGTGTTCTCAGATGCTTTTGCTTCTAGAGTACCATTTCTAGGCCCATGTTAACAAAAAATAAACAGCCATAATATATTCCTGTGGGTGAGAGTAGAAAAGTACAGGAAGGAGGGAGATTGAAATGCCCACACTGAGAAGAAAAAATAAACCAAAGAATTTTCAAGTGATATTTCTACCACTGCACTGAAGCATCATGGTCTATTGATTTTTATAGGTCTGCTACTAGAACAATAGAATATATCTTCAATATGTGGGGATTTTCTTTTATGATGGCACTAGCTCTTCCCTTACCGACCCAGTCCTTTGGTTTTCAGAGCAAGCTCTTCTTTCTAAATGCCACAGATGGAAATTGATGGACTACTAAGTGCCAAGCAATAAAATAGATAAATAAAACTCACGAGATTTATTTTCGCAGATGAACAATTCAAACACCTCTGCTCCTTGTTTTAGAAAATAGTGTCAATGTTTTTAAGACAGTTATTTCCTTGCCAGCATTTTGAGCCACTTTCTTTGGTGGTGTAGAAACATGGCTGAATACAAGAGGATATTGGAATCTCTCTTTGTAGCTTTATTACCATAATACTTCCTGAAAATTCTGATTCATCACTCTCTATGAGGCCGGTGGCATGCACACTTGTTTTCTGTTCTTTCTGCGTGTTGTATGTTCAGGCAGGTGTGTGAATAAGAGAGAGAGAATGTGTGTGTGTGTGTTTTCCTAGCTATCCATCTAGGGGTTTTATTTCCTTTTATCATCTGGAGCAGGAACATCATCTGTTATTAGAGATTCCAGTGAGAGTAGTCTATACTGGGATCAAAAAAGCAGGGATGGTGACCTCAGTTCTCCTTGCAAAAGACACATTCCATGCTGTTTTCTAATACTTCTGGGACATAGAGCCATGACTGCTTTTTATTGAATGCTTTTTCCTGTTGGGTCCAGGTAGGGCAGGGACCCTCGTATGGAATGCATAATAACAACTGAAGCCCAAATCACTGTGCTGTGCTTATGTTCAGCTTTTCTTCCACCCACAGTCCCCTTCTTTCTCTCTTTTGCTGCAAGGAAACCTATCTAAGCTCCTCTTTTAAAATATCATGGCACCTGAGAACTGACAATACTGGGAATTTTGTCTAACTCCTTTCATGGTGCCTCTGATTTTGGGGAGAATCAGCACCTCTGAGCTTTCAAAAGAGATACAGAAAAACAACTGGCTGAGACTTTAAGGAGGACAGGAGGGTCTAACCCACATCTATCACTATCTGCTTTGATCACAGATCTCTATGCACAAGTTATTTGTCATATATGTCCCTGCATGATATGGGAAACAACCATTAAAAATAATTTGGCTTCTTGCTGGGGTCTATGAATTTAAATGATATGAATGTGTTTGTTCATTTATGCAACAATTAATTGTTGAGGGCCTGGTTGCCAGGCACAGCATACAAGAGTGTCTCTGTCTACAAATTAGCAGGACAACCTCAGTCTAAGAGTCTGGGAAAAAAGTTCAATATTTCAGGAATCACAGAGAGCTGAATTCACATTTCCCAGCTCAGCCATTTAATTAATGCAGAACCATAAGCAATGGGTTTAACTTCAATAGATCTCAATTTTCTCACTGAGAAAGTAAGGAAGAATAGTGCCTACCTCAGAGGAATAGAGTGAAATGTAAATGACATACTATTATGTAGAGGATCCATAACAATAGGACTCAACAGGAGTTAGTTCATTTTTTCTTAGCATGGTGAGTCTTTTATCCCCTAATTGATAGGAGCCACTTCTATATTCCTTCATCTGACCATATTTTGGTCAATAACAGCCATGCGGAGAGATTCAAGTCTCTTAGAAACAAAACCCACTGGCTTTCACCTGCCAACAGACATTTCATTGCCTTAAAATGAGCTCTGTACAGCATGAAAAAGAGAAAGGGATGCAGCTTCAGACCAAGGTGAATTTATTGCCCATTGCTCTCTGTAATTTAAAGGGTTAATTTGCTTTCATGTTGCTCCCACTGAGAACCACTGTTATTATGGGATGCAGGTTCCCACAAAAATAAAGAGAGATGCTTTTTTCAAAGCATAAACTTGCGAGACCATAGTTAATTTCCATGAGAGTCAAGAGAGCAAAACTCTGGGCATGTCTTTGAAAATTCTCTTGGGACACTTTATGTCAGAGACGGTGCTTAAAAGACAGGAATCCCATACCTTGAATTCACTTTCCCATGAAAGGCTTCAGGAGTTACTGCAGGAAACAAAAAGCAATTTACCTTTACCCTAACTAAACCTCCCCCTTTCTCCAACCTCCTCTCTCCCACTCCAGTCTACTACCTGAAAAATTCTAGCATTAGGAGGTAATTTGCTATAACTCTTTGCTACTCAAAGTGTGACCCCTAGACTGGTATTTGGCCTTACCTACTTTTGTATTTTCACAAGATCCTAGAGATTCTCATGCACCCTGGAGACTGGAGGGAAGGCCTCCAATTGGCACCCATGTGGAGGGGCCACATAAAGCTGCATTTCCTAATCCTGGAAATGCTGATCTAAACCCTGTTTGCCATGGGTGGGCCTTTTATGTCTATTTTCCTGCTGTAAAAGAACATTTAACACAAAGGAACACCATAACACCAAACCTCAGTGTGGAAATTTTAGACTCAGAGAGTTTTAGAGCTGTGCATTGTTTGTCATCAGTCTTCTGTTATATTTAGGCCTCCTGGAAACCTGCCTGTACATGCAATGGCATCTTTGGCTTTATAATATCATTTCCTAATGGAGATTATATCACTCTTACTTGTGAGTAACACAGACCACTTTCGAAAACCATATTTTACTTTCTTGCAGCAATGGTTTTGTACAAGCCTCTGGATAGTACTGGTTGGCTGACCTAAGCCATATCAAGAAACCAAAGGGTAAGAAAAATCCACAAAAATTTTAAACATAATCAGGTGTTAAGGATACCTTGGAAAACTCCAAGGTTTTTTTTGTTCGTT
This sequence comes from Pteropus alecto, assembly GCF_000325575.1. Lineage (NCBI taxonomy): Eukaryota > Metazoa > Chordata > Mammalia > Chiroptera > Pteropodidae > Pteropus > Pteropus alecto. The sequence continues at coordinate 10,204,105 of NW_006442491.1, read as the reverse complement.
TGTTTTACATTTGTTTGTTGTTATTGTTTAAACTAAGACAACAATATGTATTAATAAAATATAGTTGAACATGCAAAATATGCAGCTAATGTTTAAGTATAATTATATCATGAAGTTTAATTATATCATGAAGTCATAGATTTTTCTGACTCATATGTAAACATTATTTACTAACAAATAGATGTTGAGCGTTGGTAATATGCAAATTATGTTACAAGGTCTCTCGAGGAATATGAAATAAAGCCACTAGCTTCCTGTGACTAGAAGGGATGAATGTGTTCATGGCTCATCATCACCCATTATTTAAGGGAGAAAGCCAAAAAAGGGAGGGATGCAAAGTTAAAGAACAAAATTCTAGTTAGAGTATGGGGGAGGACCTCATCACTGAAGTTATCACCTCACAGAGTTATTAACCAGAGACTCGGCCTCCTGTCCATGCAGTCCTGACCTTCCTGAGCCTATGCATTACAAGCCCTATACACACTGTCACCCAGAAAAAGTTGAAGAGGAGAGCCTTCTGGTTGGATTGAGGCAGAACCCTTCCACTCATGAGAAATAAAAGAAGGGAGTTGGCGGACATGGGCTGCGAACCCCTGACAGGCACATCCCTTCACACTGTGGTATAATGTGGCCCGGTATGCTTTGAAGACCTCACAGGGCAGTGGTCTTGACATGTCTTTCAGTGGACACTGATTTTTATCACCAATCCATAACAAACTATTTTGCCGACAGAAGGAAAAAGAGGGAGAGGAGCAGGGGAGAGGAGTCGGGTAGCTGATAACAGTCTGCATTTAGAAAGAGTTTATAAAGATCAATCTAAGCATATTTCAGGGACCTCATAGCTACCAGCTAGCTGCTTCAGGATTTTCACGTGTACACAGCGGGAGAAGTAATACATTGTTTTTCTGAATTCCTAGTTATTAAAGGAAACTTGCATAGATGGAAAACAAACTTGTAATTTTTGGTGTTTATGCCACTTTATATATATATATATATAAACAATTGTTAAAGCTCACGGAACGGTGCATTTTACCTCATATAGATAACATCTCAAGAAAAATAAATAAATTAATTAAATAACTTAGCTGGGGAGGGGCGATGAGAGGAAGGAATGGGGGTAACACGGAACATGATTGGCCTGTCATAGATAATTGTTAAAAGTGAATGACGGTGAGTACTTGTGGGTCTATTTACCATTTTTTTCTTTTAAAAAAAGGGCAAGGAAGTGGTTATTTTCCAGTCATAAGACTACCTTACCTTGGAGGGGCACTCTGAGGGACCCAGAGGAGATGACAGCTGTCTGTTTCTTGACCTGGGAAGTGGCTACATGGGTGTTTGCTTTGGGATAAATCACTGAGCTATACAGCATTACTTTTTGTATGTGTATTACATTTCATAATAAAAGCTTTCAAATTTCTGTACCATAAAAGACATTATAAAATATGTATATTAACAATACATGCATATAAATTAATTAAAGGATTATACATCACAACCATAATTAGGTGCTGTTTTGTGCATAAATTAGACTACAGAAGAAAGAGATGAACAAACATATCCCCTTTCTCCAAGGCTTCAGCCCTGACTATTGTCTCTAAGAGAACAATAGGTGCTTAGCTGTCACCCAGAAGGTAAATTTAAATATTTTGCATCTTGGGATGTTTCATAGCTTAGGTCCCTTTAATCACACAGATTTCATCTCCTTCCTTAGAAATAGGAGCCAACAAGCATTTTCTCACTTGAGTTTAAAGAAGTCTGGTGTGCCTCAAGGCCTCGCTTTCTCAGTGCTAAAATCTAAAACTGCCAACCTGTCTTTTTGATATTTCCTCACTTCTTTCTCTTTGATTTTCTTCTTAGCACTTACAAATTGTACTTGATTCTTTCTGCCCGCCTCCCTCTGCCACCATCTCTGTCTCTCCTACTGGATTGTCAGCTGAATAAGGGAAGGAATTTTTGTCAGTTTTGTTCACTACACCTACAGTAGTGCATGGCACATTATAGGTACTCACCAAACAGTTGCTGAATTTATTGAACAAAAGGGGAGAAGTGAAAGTAGAAATTGATGTTAAAAAGTCAGTTTTTGACACAATGAACATTTGTTTCCAAATGGTCTTGTAGCCAAAGAATCTATTTTATCTTACTCCATAATACTTTTTACTGTTTATTTTATAACTGCTGCAGATACATTTTGAATGTTAAAGATTGTGGAGCCCAACCTGAGATCTTTCTTTGTTTCACGGATTTAATCAGAATTTGTGTTCTGAATTCCAAACACAACCATATGAACCAGCCCTTGAACTCTGGCTTCTTAATGTGTTAGAACCCTACCTCACTTCACCCCCAGGTGGAGTTAAGTATTCCATGGGCGGTCTCCAGATTTCTATTAATGCAATCATTACACCAGTTAAAAGACACATTTTAAAGCTGATATCCTGCTGTTGTTATGAAGGGAATTGATTCTAATTGCCAGTTTCCTGCATTTTCCTTAAACATTTAGACTTTGCAAGAAAAAAAAAACTCACGATGAAAATTCCACACGTTACTAGGATTACTTCATAAACAGAACATTCCTGACTCTGGAATTCCCCCTAGACTCTAAACAGAGCTTACTCACACAGCAAACCTGAATTCATTTTGAAATGGGAGGAAAGAAGGGCAAAATGTTATCTTTGAGCTATGACATTTGGCTTCCAGTGGACACACAAAATGGACACACATCCAATGTCAAACAGGCTGATAATGAACAGGAAGCACTGCTGTCGACACAGCGAGCCTGACCTTCACTGGCAGCAAAACCTTGAATAAAGCCCAGGGCAGGAGCAAAGCTGGGCATGCAGGTAAGAAGGCAGAATCACAGTGCTTGAGCATCCCGGGACCACTCACAGATAATCAGACTAAAGTCTGGCCAACAGAGAGGGCCCAGTGTATTTATCCATTGTTGGGAGATGAGCGAAGCAGAAAAATAGACCCTGTTTCCAAGTCTTCCCTGGCTCCATTATCAGGAAAACAGGACAATATAATACAGAAATAAAATACAGAAACTTCCTCTCTGCCATCGTTTTGAATCTGTCCTGGCACAGATTTGCACTGACATCAGCTCCCAGTGGATCCAATATGAAATTTATCTTCACGGAAATGTGACCCTTAGCTGCCAGTGGACTGATAAATGTAGCCAACAATAGGGTAAATAAAGATAAAGAAGTTTGTGCAGGACGAATGCTGCATTTCCTACACACAGCTTTACAATTCCCCTGTCCCAGAAATGAATAGAAAACAAATGGATGCAGTCAGCCATCGGGATACTCACTGTGTTATCTGCACACTGCTCACAGTGATAAAGCAGATAATCTTCACACACAGATCTGAACAGGATGAATAATTGATATTGCTATGAAAAAAATGACATGTGATACGTACAAGGCGGGTAGGAAGGGATTGTTATAAAATATTCTATTCAACTGACTATTCAGCTGTGTGTGCTGAAGACCTTATTCTGTTTTCACACTCAGGCCACTGTAGCTTTAAGGTTCAGGAAATGATTGTGTGAGCACACGGATGTGCTTGTGTGTGAATGGTTTAAGATTTTTTCAAGCTACAGATTTACTGTTTTGCTTAGCCATCTTTTTAAAACACAAGCTAGGTTTTTAATTAAATCACATGTTTTGAACTCAACATCTATGTATATTTTACTTTGACTATCTTTAGGTTATGGTTTAATATCTTTGGTCTTAATTTGCCCTGGTGCATGTTTTGGCTTTTCTTATTAATGTCTTGCATTTATACAGCTGTTTTCAAAGCAGCTGTGAAATATTTTTTTAAATTTCTTTCCAAGGGGAAAAAAACTTAGTATAAGCAATATAGAACAAGAAGAAAGAAAGAAAAGACAAACATTCTTTTATAGAGTTCTGTTAGTATATTTCAGATATACCAGGAAATCAGCTAAACTAAGCAAATATAGACATTTTATGTGGCAAGAACAAAGTAATGGCCTTTTTACTTTGATAAATCATTGTCATAATTGTCCCAGAGTGATTTGATTTGAGAAATAGACTTTGGGGAAATCCTCCTTCCCAAAATATCCACCTTATCTGGCTCTTCCTGATAGCTGAAATTCCACCGTTTGAGAGGGCTGCTGTAACGCCAAGGGGTGCAAATATCTCTGCAAAAGGAGGAGCCTCTGATATATTTACACTTCAGGGCGAGGTGTTTAATCAAAGGTGATAACAAAGTGGGATGTGTTTTTCTTGTGAAGCCACTGATTTCCAAGAGGGAAGGGATGTCAAGATAGTGGTGGAAAGACCTGACAGTGAAGGTGGAAAGGTGTTAAAGATGAAAATCAAGATCTTCCTTATATTTTGAGGGATATAGGTTTTAGTCCATGGGTCTGTGTAGTTAAATATCTGCCTAGAATTCCCAGAGTGGAAGTTGAGCATAAAAGAATCATGGGATATGGCAGTTCTTCCCAATTACCTGGTTTTTCTCTCCACTCAGGATTTCAGAAGTCAAATCTTGTTTAATTACTAGAAAGATGTTCCTTATAGAATTTTTCTGTGCACATGAGTAAGGAGGAGGCAGAAGAAAGTTTGAGAATCACTGTTCAAGTTTATCCATTTGTCTGTCGTTAAAATAATTTGAGCCCCAATGAAACATTTTTCCGTGGTAGTTGACAAAATGTTCCCTAGCTCTGTAACACTAAGAGGACAGACAGGGGTACTACATTAGTTATTTTTAAGGGTAGCTTCTTCCTCTTCCATGGGTAACTTCACCTCTCTTTCCAGTCCACTTGTCCCCTTCTCCCAAAACATACATGCTGCCATATGGCCAAGGAGAAGGCAGAGTTGCCCCTGGGCATCGGGAAACCCTGGGTTTTGTGTCAGAGAAGGATGATGCTGCAATTGTGTAGTAAATAGATCAGGTTATGAGAATTCAGGAGCTATGGGCCTAGGGTAAGTTGATTGTCCTTTTTGAGTATCTAGGACTCTATAGGCAAGCTGAGCTGTCTATATACCTTTGAATTTCAGCCAATTACGTTCTCTTCACAATTTTACTATGTTTATAAACCACTTGTATAATCACTTAGACATTCTTAACTTCCTTTCTTTCACTTCTTTGACTCAAATAAAAACTAAGCTCATCCCACACCCACTTCTCCCTTCAAAGCACTTACCACAATTTTAAGTTATGTTTCTTTGTGTGCCTGGCATACTGGACATGATTAAGAAGTGATTGTGGAACTCTGTTTGTCTAGTGTTGTCTCTTTGGCATAGCCTTAGTGAGAGGAAGCATAGACTATAGTAAGGAAGCACCCCTTACTATGTGTATAATCTTGGGTAAATTAATTAACCTCTTTCAACTTTGCTTTCCTCGTCTGTAAAATGGAGATAGTATTCAGGCTCTCGTGGCTAAGTTATTGTGAAGAGTAAATGAGTAAAGTAAAAGAAGAGTGCCTGGCATAACATCAGCACTGTATAAATGCAAGATGCCGTTGTTATAGGCCTGCCCACCTCTCAGATAGTTCCATTTCTTTCATTCTTACCCTACAGCTATTCTTGTTGATTTTAGTAATAGCATTTATATAGTGCACAAGATTGTATTCTTCTCCACATGTTGGCAGAGAGGCCTGTCAGAAAGAAAACCTCCAGCTTGCTTGCAGAACAAAATCCAAACAGACTTTTTTTTTTTAATGAAAAGATGAATATTTAAGCAAAGACACCAACCAGAATTTGTTCCTGTAGGACAAAATGATGGCAAAGGAACAAGAACTTGGGAACATAGCAAACATGGAGAAACTGGCTGTAGGCGAGGCAAGATAAAGAAAGAGATATAAAGATGAAAAGAGAGATTTTAACTGAATTAAAAATAAAGAGAATTTAAAAGTTGACCTTGAATTTAAAAAAGTGTGGGGATTATTAATGTATGACTGTTAAAGAGCCTCAGTAGGGAATGTCAAGACTGCCCAGTCAGGCAAATGTTCTGAGTGATCCCAATCTCAACAGCAGCATTAGACAATGTGAATATTCGTAACGGAGTTTTCTGATTTTCACTTGCTGATTTTTAAGGCATGATGTCAGACAGATCTTCTGAACAGAAGGGCTTTCTCAATTCCAAAAATTTCTTTTGGAAAACATTTACATATGATTATGAGGATGAAAAATGGGGGTTCTATGGAAAGTAAGCTCATGGGGTGATCTGATCATAAATTCCTAACTGAGTTGGTCATGGTGGGTAGTCACTCCAAGGGCATATAATTTTTTAGTAAAAAATTTATCTTTGCCTTAAGCAAGCCCTGTCCATTGTTCTTGTGCATCTCAGTTAATGCACCTTTGAAATAGCAGAAGTAATACCTTTTAAAGGGGATATTAACCTTGTTAACTATCCTATAATCCAATCCCCAACTTGCTTTCTTCAATTTTCCTTGCATTCCCTTCTTAATTTCAAATGCATAAAAGAAGCTGCAGGATTTAAGATCTTGCTCCCAGGTATATGTCATCGGTTTGGCTCAGATAAACTATCATAAAAATTCTCTACAGATATGATCATTGTTATGGCAATAATTTCTCTGCACCAAATCCTGTGGTAGGAGCATCCTTCAAGGAGTTTATAATCAAATGAGCAAAAGATAGAACACATGAATAGTTAATGGTAATGTGAATCACTTTCACAGAGCTGAACACAGGGTGTTGGGGTCCATTTGTTATCAGACTATGGCCTTGGAGAAAGGGAAGTGGCAGGTTAAAGAAAGGAAAATTCAGACACTGCTGGTCAGATATCACTTTCTTCAGTTCTGGTGGTACACCCGGGTAGCATAAGGTGATGGTCTCGATAAAGCAAAGTGGCACTGGTGATACTTTACCAGGGAAAAAATAAGGAAGGGATCACTGAAATCATCAGGTGGGCAAATCAGAAGAGTATCATGGAAAATATCATGGGGAAGTCGTGAATTCTTTCTCTAGTGTTTTTCCAGGTTGACTGGAGGAAAATAATGAAGAAGCAGCTTTGAGCACATAAGAGTGCAATAGTCATGTATGTTACTGAAAATAGAATAGGCTATATTTTGAGGTAGTGAGCTCCTGACCACTGAAGGCATTCAAGTAATTTTTGGATAACCACATATAATGGCTGCTAACCAAATGATCCCTACATGAGGGATACTTTAAAGCTATTTCCTTCTCTAAAATTCTGTGAATAGTGAAAAAATTAAAACAAAATTAAAATTGAATTTTTTTTATTTAAAAAAAATTAGAGCACATCTCTTCTACAAAATGAAATACACAGATGCCATTTTTGTCCATAATCAGCCCAACAGATTTAGACCCAAATCCTAGCCCAGCTCCTTACTAATTAGGCTGTCATTTTATATAAGTGCATCCTCAACCCCTCTGAATTTAAATTATAGCCTCCTTGTTTTTTCTCTTTTATTACATTCTTTTTTCCTTCATAGCATTATCACAATTTGTAATCATATTTTTGCCTCTTACTGAAAGCTCAGAAAATGTTTGAAATGCTTTGAATTGTTCATCACTGGAAACCTATCACCCAGTGCTGGTGACAATCTGTGACAATGAGCAGCATACTGAAGTTTATTTAAGTTGAAATAAACTTAAAAATATAAGCGTCTCCTCTTTGGTTCCAAGTGTTCCTACAAAGTGGAGATAAAAATATCTGCCCTCAGAGTTTTATTTTTTAAAGATTAAGAATGTGTGTGTGTGTGTGTGTGTGTGTGATACTATGTATAAATATGTACTGTATATGTTTATATATTTTTATATATATGATACCTGAATTTCAATTTCTATATATTGTGGCACATAAAAACTATATTATAACATGAAAATAATAGTTACTTGATTATTATTATGGCTTCCCCAACAACCACAAATGTCAGGGCATAGCCTGTTAGAGAACTGTGAGCACCAAAAAGTGGAGATGTAAACTCTAGCTCCAGTACTCAAGGCTCTGTAAATTCAGTTGAGAATCTAAAACATGCAGGAAAATGTAATAGTACCAGATACGGAGATTTGTTTATTCACTCAACTGTGTATTAGGCAAGGAGGATGCAAAGGTAGATTCTACTTGGAACTTGCCCTCACATAGCACAGAATTCGGTACAAAAGATGGACATGGACAAATAATTACAAGGCAATGAGATGAGGTCAAGAAGAGAGTGAAATAAAGAGTAAAGATAAGGCCAAAGTGTTTGAATCTCTCTGGGGATACCAAGGCAAGTGATATTGAATAGAAACTCAGAACAGGAACTGATAGGAGATAGGGCTATAATTCAGAACATACAAACGTGTATGAATGTACCAATTTCTACAATATTGGAACTTCTATATCAGTCGATCACAGTCATTACCCCAGGCCTCACCCCAGCATTCAACACCCTGTCCACCCAGTTCCTCTTGTGGAGCCACGCCCCCACAAACCACCTAGTTAGGGTTGCATTACTGGAGCTACACGGGTTTTTCTGTACCTTGCTTGTGCACCCAGCCTAACTTGTCTTTGCCTGAACATTATCTCTTACTGAATATTTTGACTTTCACCTCTCCTAGGAGTGGGGAGAGGGAGAAGGAAGGGTATGCCAGAAGAAAAAAGAAACAACATAAAAGCAAGAGACCATGTGGTTTGAAATCACTGAAGTCCAAGGTGAGAGGGCAAAACAGAAATGGATGAATGGGCCTATGTGCATAAGATAATGAAGAGTGAAATATTACGCAAGCGGGGCCCTGGCATTATGGTACCAGCATTGAAACCTACTGCTTTCTAGCTTTCTAGCCACAGACAAATCACACTAAACCTCAACTTCCTCATCTATATAATAGGGATAACGATAGCACCTCACCTCACTGTGTAGTTGTGAACATTGCCATGATCCAAGAAAAGCGGCAAGTACAGAATCTGACAACAGAGAAAGCTATCACGACTATTATTATTGAGTGGCTCTATTCTTGGCGCTTGGTATGCACCATATCGTTCAACTTTCAACATCCCTACACATAATTGAAAGAGATGGTAACATCCAGGTGATGTAGAACATGAGGAAATTCACCATTGGATGGGTTTCTAACCCCAAGTTTGTGTTGAAGTTACTTACACAGTAACTCTCCTCACCTTATCTGTGGTTTCACTTTCCACAGTTTCAGTACTCTCAGGCAACCAAACTCCAAAAATATTAAATGGAAAATTCCAGAAATCAACAATTCATAACTTTTGAATAGTATGTCATTCTGAGTAGCGTGATGAAATCTTACATCGTCCTATCCCACCCAGGACATGAATCATCCCTTTGTCTAATGTATCCATGCTGTATATGCTATCCACCAGTTAATCACTTAGTAGTACTCTCAGTTTTCAGATTGACTGTCAAGGTATTGCAGTGCTTGTGATCAACTAACCCTTATTTCACTTACTAATGGCCTTAAAGCGCAAGAATGGTGATGTTGGCAATTAAATATGCCAAAGAGAAGCCATAAAAAAAGCTTTTTTTTAAATGAAAAGATGAAAGCAGTCAACTGGGGGTCTTGGAAGATATCGCTTGTGTATAAGGGGGACCTACTATATTAAACCTAATATCACTTCAAGAATTGGTGGATAGCTAGGCTGACACAGCTTTGCTGCTATGGCAACACAGGCCTTTTTTATATCCCTGCCTGATAATTTCACAGGTGATGTTGTACATAAAAAATTGCATGATCCTGAACACAACCAGAGCACTCTGAGCAATAGAGAGACTCTACAGCCAGCAAGGCTTCAAAAGAATTCAAGAGATATGTGTAAACAGTGAACAAAAAGGAGAGTTTGCTTATGAAAAGTAGCTATGAAAATGCCACAGTAGCCGTAAAGGCCATTTCTATTATAAATTGAACTTGTTTTGCTTCTTTCTACGGAAAGATGTTAAATGTTAATTACAAAAATAAGCAGATGCAACAGTGGGTAGAAAGGAGCAAATCATGCCCCAAGTTAGCCAAGAACATCACTAGAGTGACTTCCTTGAAAAGCTGAGGAGAGAGAAGAAAGGGGCTTTGGGAGGTCATATTTCCTAGAAATCTCCTGTTGTACTTTTTAAATTCACCTCCTCAACTAGCTGTATCATGTAACTTCTCACATGGCATCCATCAGAGCTCAGATTTGTGAAGGAAATTCTCCCTTAAAACTCAGTGATTAATTTTTTTTGATTCCCCAGATTGCTGTCTGTCTGGGCCAGTCCGATTAAATATTGATGGAGACTTTGATTGTTAGTTACATCCAGGCAGCTCCATGTTCTCAGAAAATGGTGGTATTATCCAAAGAGAATGAACCTTCCAAGTGCACCTGCATTTGAAGATAACAGGCTCTAAGGCTTTCATCTTTATTGGAATCGAGTTAATCTAAAATACAATTAAATCCCAGCCCTCCATCAATAATAGACTTCTTACTCTTGAGAGACAGATTTGGTTTAACCTTCAAGGCAATTCACTCAGGCTTTCTTCCCTGTTTACTTTTTTCTATTTTCTTTCACATTATTGGTTAAGAGTAATGACATTTTTCTATTTTTTATTTTTTGCATATTGGAAGAAGGGTGTTCTTGGCTGCATCCAGAGCCAGTGATAGGGAAAATCCATGGTAGCTCCGCAGTGAACAATGCATGAACAGATTTTGAAACTCCAAGCATGGCCATGATGTAAATGGAGGTCTTTATTCAAGTATTTAATTCACCTCTCAGAGATCCTCTGCTTGTTTATGGTCCTTCCTCTTTCTCTGCCCTGCCCTGAAAATATAGGATATTTATCTTCTCCCCAGATTCTGAGCTTTCTACCTGGGGCAGGATTCCCAGATCACTTATGGACCCATATTTTTTTTCATCTATAGTTCTTACCATCAAGACACACATCCAGATACCCACTTCCTCCATAAGACCCACCATTTAACAATTACTTGGAAAGGATTGGGGTGACTCATTCTATGAAGAGTGTCTCTGCTCAGTCTGACAGGGATTTGCATTTTTTTTAAAAAAAAAAACCCTCAAAAGTATGTGACATTTAAGACATACTGGAGAGGCTGTTGTGGAAGAGATTTTGTACATGGAAACTATTAAGTGGTAAGTATTGATCAGAAAGGAAATTTAGAGTGGGTACTTATCATGTTGAATCAAAGGAAAGTTATATTTATCTAGTAGGGTTTTTAAAAAGGTAATTAGTAAATTCGGAAGAAACTCAGATTTGTGGAGAGAACATTCCCACTAGAGAAGGGAAAAGAAGCAGAATAGTGGACTACTTTGCATTTGTTTAGCCACAGTTATAAAGGGAGCCAAGAACATACTATGAATCTGAGCAAACAGAGTGCAGTGCCCAAGTCAAGAGTGAACTATGCACTTTCACTGATGATAATAGCCTGAGAATGAGAAAACCACAGGCAGAGGAAGGAAGGAGCAATCAGAGGTGCTGCTACACACCCAAAGGTTGGTATGGGGACACACTCCCCATAGCTCTCCACAAAGACTTCCTTTCGCCCATCACTTCCTTTCCACTCTTCTCATGTCTTGCATCTAGCTGAATGGTCCCTGTGATAGGAAATGGGCTCTTGTAGCCACTTCCTTTGAAACTCCACACATGCCAATTTGGCTTCTAACTAACCAGTGTCTGAGCATCTTTGTGGTTTTGCCATTAAATAGCTATATGACCATTAGAATCACTTCATCTTTTCAAACCTCATCTATAAATGAGAGTGTGGATAAATGTAATGAAGGAAACTAGGAGTCCTTTAATATAGGATTTATGTTATGTTTGACAAACAGATTCTGCTGTTTAGAAAAGAAAAATACTTGAAAAATATTTGGAAATAAAAAATATGGAGTAACTGAGACAAATCCTCAAGGGGTCCAAGTAATTCTACTGCTTTGACTGAAATTACACTTGACCATATTCTCTAGGTCTTTGGAGATCACTTTCCTGTAATAATCAGGTTTAATCATATCACTTGATATGTAGCTATTACGACAGCATCCAGAGGAGCAAGTACAGGAACAAATGAGGATGAGCAGCAGTAGTCAGCAAGAGAGAGAAATTGAGGCTAGCAATAAGGATATGTCTTGATTTTATAAGCTTGTACAGGAAAGAACACATTTTAGCTCACACTAACAAGCAATAATACTAACTAGTAACCTTTTTATATAGCCTTCAGAGTGTGACAATGTTGTAAGCACCAGACATATAAGGCATTCATTTAATTTTCATAGCAACCCTATAAAATAAGTATTATTATATCCCCATTGTACAGATGAGGAAACTGAGACACATATTAGTTAAGTAGCTTGCTCATACTTATGCAGCTATTAATAGATGGGCATAAATTTGAAACTAAGAATTCATGTCTTGGTTCAATGGACATGACACAACACTGGGAACATTCACTTCTAAATCTCTTGGTAAATGTATTATGAGGCCAGAGAAATTCATTCTGAATATCAGTTTCCTTAAGATTAGGTTATTGGCCTTCAGAATAAATTCTGAAAAGACGCTAGAGAGAATCTGTATTTTTACTTAATCTAAGAATTAGCACTATGTGGGAAATTAATGGAAAGGGTTCTGGTGAATTCCATTTAACATTTTCTGTCTTTGTAAGTAAGCTGGCATGGGAAGTGCTCATAGAGAAGACCATTTTACAAATCAGTAATATACCATACTTATTAATTCTTTTAACCTTAACAAGCTACACCCATCAAAGAATTCTCTTTGGACAGAGATGAAAACTGAGGCCAGAGGCTTACAGTAAAGTGACATATTCAAGCTCCAAAGTAAATTATGTCAGAATGGGATCAAACCTCCCATTTCCTGACTTCAGACCAAGTATTTTCAAATAGGACAACATGATTCCTATATTTCATCTTTTTCTGTCTCTGTCTCTCTCCCCCATTTTAAAATAAATTGTATCTTAGCATCTGCATAAGTCAGGATCCCCACAGGAGTTCAGGTGTAAAGGACTTGAATGACAAGACTGCCAAGACAGATGGACATCGGATTAAATAATCATGTTCTATAGAGCCTTCCCCAATTCCCCACCCACCCTGTACCTTCCAAGCATCCCCTTGGCCTCCTTTCAATCTCACCATTGCTGATTTGACTCACAATTTCATTAATCCACCCCTAAATTGCTGACTCTGTTCCCTGCCTTTATTCCTCCCCTTTCCTTAATCTATGTCCCTGTTACTTGCAATTGTATCTTTCCATAATCTTGTTTAAAAGTTCAAGCTTTATTTAAAATCTTCATGGGTTTCTAGTGTTCTGAGAGTTACTACATAGGTTCTTAGTGTGTGTAAAGGCACTTGGGGTTAAAAGCTAGGCAAATTTCTGATTCCACTTCTTTGTATGCCAGGCAGTCTTTATAGATACTGTAATAACATTCTGAGGAACAATATACATTTTGCAGAAGTCAGTACAGTGTTACTATTAAGGTTATAAGCTTCGGAACGTGATAATGGGCTTGACTCTCAGCTCTGCTCTCAATAGTTCAGGACAGCTGGAGGGGTGGCTAGAGGATACATGATCTAGGATGATTTTACTCACATGTCTGGAAGTTGACAATTGGCCGAGGGTTAGTTAACTCTCAGCTGGTCCACCTTGAATCTCTTCTATGTAGCCTCTCATCTTCCAGCATAGCAGCGTGGGCTCATTCATATGATAGTCTTAGAATCTCATGCATATCAGGCAAGCAAGCCCTAATGTGCAAGTGTGTTTCAATCCTCTGCCTGCATCACATTTACTAATGCCCCTAGATCAAAACAAGTCACATGATGGAACCAAGATTTAAGGGGTGATAAAATATTCTACATCCTGTTGGACATGGAGCAATCTTGAACAATCTATCACACATTTTAAGTTTCAATGTCCTTACTTGAATAATGGAGTTGCTAATGTTCATTCCTGAATTATACATTTGCAGTGAGGATTAAATGATATATGTCAAGTGCCCAGTACAATGCTTGTCACCTAGAATGCACTCAATAGATATTCTTCACTGTTTAAGTTCGAATATGAATACTATGGCAGTTATTAAAAGGTAGGAAACATTCTTTGATCTGTGGTGGTTTAAAGTCTATTTCAAGTTTTTCACACTCTTCTCATTGTGAAATGTAGTCATTGTCCCATTCCCTCGAATCTGGGCAGGCTCTGTGACTGCTTTGACCAATAGAATATAGTGGAAGTGACACTGTACCAGTTTTCAGGCCCAGATGTTAAGAGACTGGCAGCTTCCACTTCCTGTTTGTTTGCTTCCACTTCCTGTCTCTTGGAAATCTCACTGTCAGAGCCCTGAGCCACCAAGTAAGGGGTCTGACTACCCTGCTGAAGAGAATAGTTGAAGGGGCCCAGAGATAACAGAAAGTCATAGGGTCCCAGTCAAGATCAGTCTTTCAGACATCCCCACTGACATGCCGTGCATGGACATGAAAGCCATTCTGGATCCTCCCTAGCCCAGTTGCCTGCTAAATAAATACCAGGAGTGACCCCAAATGACATCACCTGGAGCAGAAAAATTAGCCAAAAGAACCCTGCTTGAACTCTTGACTACAGCATCATTGGATATTACAAGACAGTTATTGTTTTGAGCCACTCAGCTTTGGGGTCATTAAGAACAATTTACACATGGAAAACACTCGGGACACAGTGTGACTGGGACTGAAGTTTTCTGGGATGTGAGACTTTCAGTGTTCAAACCAGGAAATTCACCCTTAATACATACTGATAATTATCATTATTATTTTGTACTAAAGCAAAAATGAATGATGTCGAGGTGATTTCATTTCTACCAAAACTACCTAAAGGCCACCAAGGATTTTGTACCTTCATAGAAGGTGAAAAGCATTTCTGGACGGAAACACTGCATGACGCTGTGTTTATAGAAGACGATGTGCTGAAAACCAGTTCTTGATGTTCTTATCTATGAGGCACCTTTTTATTTAGAATAGCTTTCTTTAGGACCCTCATATAGGAATAAGAGTAATGTGAGCCCTAATAGCATTTTAAACTCAAGCTCTAAAGACATTTTGACTGAACTTTTGAAGTAACTTTAATTATCAGAGAAATTGATAGATATAGCCCATGTCTTGCTAAAATCAATATCTTTGTGATTGTTATTTGGGAAAGACTTTTAAAATATATGTAACTTCTATCTGAATTTTCTCCCTAAATGTAAATAATTTATTCTCATTGTGAAATTTAAGTTGCATTTTTTTCCTAATGGCAAAAATAATGATCTGTATTGACAATTGGAAAATCTAGAGAAGAAAAATAATGTTAAAATATTTTTGAGAGAATAAAGACATTTCCTGATTGACCCATGGATGGGTCAAACCCAAATCTGATTGCTTTTTGATTCTCTCTCTCTCTGTCTCTCTCTGTCTCTCTCTCACACACACAAGAAAGAAAAGAAAACTGAAACAAGGAATCTGCATCGTCAATGATATCAGGAGTTCTTAACAACCTGAAATGAGAAAAAAAAAATTAGCCAGTAGAATGATACTTGGGCAAAATCTAGGAAGGATAAAAGACACCAATATGTGTAGGGAGGGACACATACTGACAGTAAGAGAGAGGATCCCAAATTACATACCAGTGTCTTTTGACTGAAAGGTGGAAGGCC
>NW_006442491.1:10183562-10188462 GCF_000325575.1 Pteropus alecto | reverse complement strand
TACACACTTGGTCCCACATTGCCCAATGGCAGGGGGCAGAGGGGCTGAAAGGGAAACCCTTCTTCATAGCAGGATTACTGAGTGAAAGTATACAAATATTTTTAACACTTTGATTTCTACTGTCAAATTGCTTCCCAGATCATTTGTAGTCATATATATTTCTACTAGTCACATTTTATATATTGCATTTAATGTTATCCTTCTTTAAATTTGCCAATTAGGGCAAAAAAATGACATTATTCTTTTTACTTACTTTTTTTTTTAATTAGTGATGAATTTAATTATCTACATTTATTGAGCACCCACATTTTTTTTTCTTTTTTGATTGATCTATTTATAACCTGTACTTAGTTTTGTTTTGGGTGTCTTGGTTACTTTTTTTAATGTTTTTTCACATGCTATTTGTTAAAAATTATTCCCAGGTGGCTTTTTTTTCACAATAGTTTTATTTACTTGTATTTATGAACTCTGATCTCTCATTCTTTTGGTGACTGAAGAATTTGGCAGAGTAGTGAATGGTATGATTTCCAGAATGTTAAAGGATTCTGCCGTCTAGGCCTCAGCTCAAATGTGCAACAGGTGTCTCTCGATGTCAAGAAAAAACCTCCCTTGGAATTACTATTTTTCTATTCAATCTTGTTATTTCAAATTGCATGTTTCCGACCTGTGTAATTATAAACACACTACACTTTTCCTCTATTACTCTGTGAAAGTATTTCACACTGTGTCAGCATGCCCTGCCACAGGGGGTTAAAGTCAGTGCTGCAATGCTGCAGTGAGCCCCTCGCTCATGGAATGCTTGTTGGTATGACCACAATCTCTCTTCCTCCTCTTGTGGATACATATTCTAAACACCATAAAGGAGGGTGCAGGTGCGGATGGGTGGGTAAGGGTTTTGGGAGACACAGCTGGTATCTGGCTTTATCTCCCCTTGAGTCCAGGGCTGCTCATAAATATCACTCAGCATTCCCAAGAAACAGTCAGCCCTGCTTACTCAACCCTAGGGGAGTCTGGCGAAACTGAACCATTGTTGATGTAGCTAGAGAATTGCCTGCTTTCCCACCTGAATTCCCCACCTTCGGCTAGTAGAGTTTTAGGGTGGGTGTGTATTTCAATTTGTCAAAAAGAGATCAGTTCCTGTGCTGAAAGGCAAGCCTGGGGCAGTGTTTGACAGAGCCCAGGACACCAGGAGGGACAATTACCACGTAAGTGGTTCTCACGCTGGGTCTGGCATTGGGTGCCAGCTCTCACATTAACTCCTTTGACGGTATTTTCGCCAGTTTACTCAACATTCTCAAGGGATGGCTTTGTCAATTGTTTCTCTGGCTGCTGTTTTGACAGTCGATAGCCCCTTGATGCCAGCTTAGGATGTCTAATAAGAAAGAGGCCAATGTGAAATTTTAAACCCAACAACTGCTGGTTGTGGTATGGGGTGGCTCCAGCTCTCTTCTCTCCCTTTTTCCCCTCTCCTGAATGGTAATGGGCTTTTATCAAATGCAAGTCTTTCCTCATTCTCCCAGGCTTTGGAGAAGAGGGATCATGATCATGGGTTAGCATGGATGGGTCAAACTGACAGGGAATGCTAAGCCTAAATATAGGCAGATACAATTTATATTATCAAGGTGATTCCAGAAAATGCTTATGTTTGGGATATTTTTTTCTGAAAATTTCTAATGAGTAGCAATGATAGGGTGGACAAGAATCAGGCTCTGACCTAAACAATTTGGCTTCTGGGGGCCTGGAGGTGGATTTATAAACAGAATCTGTTTCCTATAGCCACTCTATACATTAGACACACAGACATCACAGCTCCACACTATTTATAAACAGTTATAAAAGAAAATAACAGAAATAGGAATCGTTTTCTTCTCTAAATCCTCTAGCCAGGCATGTATCTTTTAGTATTCCAGAAAAACCATATTCCTGACATCCCTCTAATGCCCACCTACTGAGGTGTAAATGAGGGTCTGATGCTCTATCTGAGAACAAAGGTACAGTCTGAAACTAGCTACCTTGATATTGCCATGATCCTTCTAGATGGTGCAAGTTGCAATTACTCAGTCCAATTTATAATTTTAAACTATTAAATTGATTTCCATTTTAGCTGCCACACTAAGCATCATTTTGAATTTTACCAATTGAAACAACTTGGAAGAAACAAGATGTTTGGTTTTTTTTCACTGACTCTCTTGTCCAAGTTAAAGTACAAGAAATTAATATGTTTTTACTTAAAAATGTGTATGTTGTTTTAAAATCAAATATGGTGATTTTCTATACCTTTATTTAATACATAATTTCTTTAAAATTTTCTAACTTAGTTCTATAGAACTCTTTAGTAAGTTAATTAAAATTATTATAGTTGTCAAATATTTTGGGGCTTATTAAAGTCTTCTACTTTAATTAACAAAATAGAAATTTATACAAAATTTTTTGCTATCTCAGAGATCTCAATGTCATAATTCATGTTTCTGATAAATACAAAAGCAACGGAAAGGTAAGTTTGGAGGGGATTCATTCCAGAAATTAAAATAGTCCTCTAAATTGGTCTTCTTAATTGCCCCGACAGCACCCTCTTTTGGGGGGATAAGAAGAATAACCCACAAACTAGAGATTAAGTTATAGTCATCTGATATTAAAGGGAGAGAACATTTTTAAAATGCATTTGCTGATCATTGCCACTTGCTTTGCAGAACCTAATACACCCCTCCCTGATAACATCAAAGGAATTAAGGCCCTTTTTATGTAGCAAATGCTTTTCACAGTTCAATAACCATTCCTGTTGCTGCTATAATATTTCACCCACATTTCCCCATGCTCAGAGCAGTCCTCGGAATTGGAACAGCTTCATTTCTATTGAAAGAACCTTCATCTCTCCTTGCTACATTTTAGCACCCCTCTCCAAATATTTGCAGGCCAGAATCATTATATCACTCAGAAAAGTGGAAAAATAATTTCTCTGCTTTAGAGCCTAGTTCCTGAGACATGGAGACCGAAAAATGCCCTGCCCTGGCATTCTCACTCATTTTCCTCTGGATGTTCAAAGAGCTGAACCAAGAGGCAGTGAGTGAGCAGCTTGACACATGAACCAGAAACAAACAGCAAAAGACAGGACTCAAGAGCCCTAATGTGCCCGCAATAGAAACCATTGTGCGAGGCACTTCCTGGGAATTATTTAGGGATTATAGTGTCAAAATTGCTTAATCTGTAGGAAATACCCCAGGCCTTCAATTCACATCAGCAAATATGTATTAAGTGCTTACTCTGTGCTTAGGACTGAGTTAAGCACTTAGGGGAACAAAAAGAAAATGTAAGCATACAGCTTGATAAGCAAAAGTGTGAGTGAATTTTACAAAAGGAGGGAAAAAGTGGTGTAATCGAGTGAAAGCTCATTTGGTTTGCCGAACACCAGCCAGTAAGTTGAGTGACAATAAGTTGGAGTAAGCAGAGTGACTTTATTTGGAAAGCCAGCAACCCATAAGATGGTGGACAAGCGTCCTAAAAAACCATCTTGAGAAAGTAGAGAATTCAGGCTTCTT
Organism: Pteropus alecto; assembly: GCF_000325575.1. Classification (NCBI taxonomy): domain Eukaryota; kingdom Metazoa; phylum Chordata; class Mammalia; order Chiroptera; family Pteropodidae; genus Pteropus; species Pteropus alecto. The sequence continues at coordinate 10,184,926 of NW_006442491.1, read as the reverse complement.
TCATGTCAGGGGAAGGAGAAATGGGAGGAGCTTGAGGTCATGAGGTGATTGATAACTGCAGACATCTGGATGTCAGCAAGGGTCCAAGGCAGTTGGCAAAACTTCGAACTCCCGATTGCTGGGTCTCAGTCATAAGGTTCTTATTAATCTTTTAATAAACAATCATTATTTTTATACATACCTTCCTTATCTCCTTGGGGAAGTAGTTTGAAGCAGGGAGATTATTTCAGTAATTCCTAGGCTACAGGTTTGATTCCTTTAATGATTAGCATATCTATGTGCGGGAGTAAGCAGAAGTTGCTAACTGACATGTCAGGCTGGAGCAAGATGGAGTCAGAAAGATTCATTATTCTATTACAGTGGAGCATTTGCCTCTGTACATAAATTATTTTCTTCATATCTTAATAATATTGCAGGTGGGTCTTCTCTACTCTTCTCTAGGTCTCTCTTAAACAAAACAAAAGAAACTCCGCAAAAAAGTTTTACTCCACATTACTTGTTTTAATTTTTAGTTTCAGGAACAAACACCCTGAAGATTTTGAAAACCCAAGAAAGACGAATCATTAAAAATCGATGTCTGTCAGAGAGAGCAAAAGCAGGAGAAGGCAGGACTTAGACTCTCAGATCCTTAAAAGGACTGCTATGAAGGCGTAAGGGGGAAAAAAGATGAATGGGAAAGGAAACTAGTATTTTGCATGATTTATTTTAGCAACACCAGAGAGAAAAAATTTGAGGGAGACCCATGAGTCTCTAACATTTAGGAATCTTTCACCCCTGTTTTGTTTTTCTTCTTCATTCTATGAAATGAAAAGACTCTAATCTAATTTTTTCATTAAATCACCTAGATAGTTCTCGGGTTTCTCGACCCACTCCCACCCCTCTTTTAAGGAAAGATTCAGCCATGCTTGTTGTTTTAAAAGGTTTCTAATCACAGGAGAACCACATTCAACTTTGCTCATTTCCTGTGTCAATTAACAGACAGGAGTGGTTGTCTCCCCACTGTTACCACAAGGAATTCCAGGGACTGACCCTTTCAAACTTGACTCTCAGTGCCTGGGAAAGTGGCATCAGTTTTGGAAAGAGACAGGAAGTTGGAAATCCTGAGTTACAGCCCAAGAGCCTGAGAACCAGAAGGGCAGGGCTGCTCATAGGCAAAGAGGGTGGAAGCCCCAGGAGTGAAGAAAGCTTTATTTTTATTTCTAAATTTTGTTCTGCAATGAAAGCCTGAGTCCTGGGAATAAAACAACAGCAAAAATACCTTTTTTTATTGGGCACTCAAGGAGATTCCTGGGCCTGAAGAGCACTATATAAATCTGCTGAAATTGTCCAAGTGTTCTGATCCCCAGAGTTTAGATGGAGGGAAA
>NW_006442491.1:10176254-10183477 GCF_000325575.1 Pteropus alecto | reverse complement strand
ACTCCTGAGGTTGGCCCAGAGGGGCTGGAGCAGAGATCAGATGGGGGCTCGGGGTCCTCGTGGAGGCCAAGGCCCCGTTCTTACAGCTGCTCTGACTTCCTTGGAACCTATAAGGGTTTTGGGCAAAGGCAAGAAAGATGAGACATATCTAAGAGAACTGGGATTCTGATCGATACATTGGAAAGGCTGATATAAATCAAGGAAAGTTCTTTCCCTTGCCTGGAATGATTAACCTAGTCCTGCCTTCTTGACTAAATATTGAAGCTCTTCTTACTTGACATGGTGACTATTTCAGCATATGAGTTGTATATTAATATGGTGATCCTGTGTCACAAACTACCACAAAACTTGGTGGTTTAAAACAACCACTTTTTGTTACTTTCCCAAGTCTGTGGTGGCCTGGAAAAATTCTGCTGGTTTGGGCCAGGGGTGGATGGTTGCAGCGGGGTTCCAGCAAATGATTAATTTCATCAGGCAGTGGGCTGAGTGCTGGCTGATCTAGGATGGCCTAGTAAAGAAGATTCAGCTCTGCTCCATGTGCGAGCTCTCATCCTCCAGCAGGCTTGCCCAGACTTTTTCTCATGGTGACAGTACAGCTCCAATAGAAAGCACAGTGGACAAGACATCTTGAAGATATCCACTCCCCATATCTGGCTCAGAAACTGAGCTCTGCTCTACTCTGAGGGACTAAATGAACTGCAATTGTAACAAAGTAGAGCCTTGAGAACTTCCCTCTACTTTTCACAGGTATTTGAATTCTCATGGGAGGGTACTAGAACCCCAATTATGGCTGTGAGTGAATTTCAACAGCTCAGCAGGATAAGGATACAGAGATTGAAATTGTTTTAAAGAAAATTATAAAAAATGTATTGTCGAGCTTTACTCACCCAAATTTCTTCATAAGTTCATATTTACTTTTATTTTTTCAATTAGAGTTGACATTCAATAATTCCAAGTGTAGAGCATAGTGGTTAGGCATTTATATAACTTATGATGTGATCCCCCCGATAAGTCTAGTGCCCACCGGACACCTTACATAGTTATTACAATGTTATTGACTATATTCATTATGCCACGCTACGTCCCCATGAAGATTTTGTGGTTGCCAATGTGAACTTCTTAATCCCTTCCCTTTTTCACCCAACCTCTCAACCCCGCTCCCACCAGGCAACCATCAGTTTGTTCTCTGTATCTATGAATTTTTTCATGGTTTCTTAAGTCCAAGAACCCAGACAGCATATTTCTTAAGCTTAAGTATCAAGTAGTCAAAAAAGAAGATGAAAAAGAAAAAAGGGGGAAAGGAGGAGGGAGAGGAGGAGAAGGAGGAGGAGGGGGAAAAGGAGGAGGTGGAGGGGGAGGGGGAGGGAGGAGGGGGAGAGGGAGGGAGGAGGGATGGGAGGAGACAATTCTAAATTCTAGATAAACAGTGTCTCTGGACACATCATGTTGCAAATGATATGGGTACATGACTTTATAGCTGCTCTGATCAAAAGGCTGGGTCTATGTTAATATCTGTTGAATTTGGGCTGGCCTTATGATTCATTCTAACAAATAGAATGCGGTGAAAGTGACATTGTGCCAGTTCTGAACCCTGTCATCCTCAAAAGCCTGAACCTTGTTTTGCCCCACTCTACCCAGGACACCAAGCTCAGAGACAAGAAGAATCATGATCTTCATAGAGATTCTGCTTTCAACCTGCCAAAAATTCTTCAAGCACACAACTACACAGCATAGCTACCTGCTTAAATGTAGGAAGGAAGAAATATAGGAAGAAAAATATCAAAATTTCTCTCCCCAATTACCTTGCCTTGGCTTACATTTTCAGAGAAGCTTTGGGTATTCTTCAAAGTGTTCACCAGATCAAGATCTTGTTCACATCTCTCCAACTTCCTTCCTCCCATAATCCTGCTCAGAAAGAAGCAGATGAGTCCCATCAGCATCGGCAGCTACCAAAGGGAAGGTCACAGGCGGTAATAATATAGGCAGGCCCATAACAAGATGTTTGAAATATGTCCCAGAGCTATTAGATGAAGTAGTGGATACTAAAATGTACTCCTAAACTCCGCTCTTTGTGTAACTTCAAGTACAAGCCAGCTGTTCATCAGCCTTAGGAAACAAATGCAGGAATAACTAATTAATGGAAGATGTTTCCAGACTGAACAAGAAAAGAATAGTGTTTTGATGCATGAATAGTTGGCCTCTATTGTAAAATCTTTCTTTTTCTCTGTGTGCCATAACCATTTGGGGCAACTTCAATCCAAATGGAATTTCTGCAGCCACTCAAGAATTTGTAAGGTGGGGTCTGATTCAGTTGTCTGAGAGTACTCTAGGCTGACCTGGCTTCATAGGCTTCAAGGAGAGCTCACACGTGATGACACTGTGACTTTTACTCCTCCAGAAACATGTTTAGTGAGGGTCTCCCATGTGCCATAGACTTGCCACTGGGCAAACACTGGTGAACCAAAGACATCTGGTTGTTGATCTCAAGAGCTTAAAGTCTAGGGAAGACACAGTGGTTGAATCCTTTGTCTAAACCTTTCGACAAAATAGCTTGAAAATTAGTTATCCAGCATAGACATGAAACAAAGCTCTGTCTTTTAGACTCAAATATTGAGAAAGCCCCATCTGTTCTCTTCTCTAGGGCAGTTTATCTCCCCGTCTGAAATTCATACAACCTAACATTTTCTCCCACAGCTAAATAATTGCTCTTATGCCTATCATAATTCTATCAAATTACTACATTGTTAGGATGAAGAAACTGGAAAGTCTTTTCCTCTCATTCAATTTAAGGTACCAGATTGTAGTGGTTATCAGATGTACTTACTATGATGTCATTTCCTTTGTTGTTCTCAACACTGGGGGGAAAGAAGCTGGATGACAAAAATAAGATAATGGATTAAAGGAGGAGTCATAAGAATCAATGCCTACAGAGACCAAAAAGGAAATGTACTAAACGATGTGAGCAAGGAGATATAGTAGGGAATGCTGAGAATTAGGGGGCAATGGAGGGCAAATGCCCCCATGTTAAGTTCCACTTGTTGCCATGAGGGATCTGGTTCTATTATCATGAGTTTTTTTTCAAGAGCATGCAGAAATCCAAATTTGGTGTTAATTCCCTCAACTTTGCAATCATGAAGAATACTTGGTTTGTTTGGTTTGGTTTTTTTCCTCTTAAATAATATGTGGACCACACACACAACATGACATTGGGCTGGAATGTGGCTTCGGGGCAGCCAGTTGGGTCTCCAGAACAAAGGATATAAAGTTGCATTGAAAGAATGCCTCTGTATCTTCCCCTGCAATGGGTATGCTTATCAGTTTACTCAAATGTGACCCATGAGGTCCCTCTTCCAAAGTTTAAACTTCAAAGAATACCCTCTGTAGCTTTATCACCAGTCTACATGAATCTGTGGAAGAAGAGACAAACTATCCCTGAGATGCAGATGTCAATATGGCCCAAATCATATCTTGCCCCTGCTGCGTGTGTTATGGTTTTCACTGAGGGCTGTTGGTTTGATAAGATAGTACATATATATACCTAGGTCTGCCTGGGCAGACTACCTGTGTACCCTGGGTCAAGTTCCCTCAAGTGCCTCTGGAAGCAGTCGGTTCCTGGGTCTGCCTTCAGTGAGAGAAGTAAATAGAGTCAGTCTCACCAGAGGTGAGCTGGGGAGGATGGCTTCGAAAGGTTGGCTTTCGAAGTCTGACCCCAGGGAGCCAGACTTCAAAATAGTTTCTAATTCAGTTCCCCAAAGCAATAGATCTATTCAAAAACTCTTTCTGGTTCAGTTTAATGAAACCACAGAAAATTTGCAAACTAAACTCACCAAGACGAGGCAATAATAGAAAGCAGATTTTTCTTCTTTGGATGCCATAGCTGATGAGAGCATCTTCAGGGAGGCACTGGAGTAAACACATTCTCTGTGTCCTCAAGGTTTGGGGGAATATGGAGTTGGCAGGGCTCTGCTTTGTGGGGCACACACCATGCATGCTCCAGGGCCTTTGTACTTTATATGTAAAATGCTCTTTTACTCTCATAATTATAAAAACTTGCTCCTTCAAGTTTTTCAAATCTCTGCATAACCTCCCCACAGAGAGCTCCCTTTACCAGTTTATCCGCAATAGCACTTGCCATTGCTCTTCTTTCTCCCATTGATTCTACTTTCCTTTGTAAAACTTCTACCTTCACTACATTATATATTTGTTATTATTTGTCTTCTCCACTAAAATAAATAAAATCAGTGAGGCCAGGAATTTGTCTACAGATTCACTACTATTGTCTACTGCTCAGAACAATATGTGGAACTATGTAGATACTCAAAATATGTGCTCAATGAGTGAATAAATGACTTATGGCTTAAACACTAAGGCAAGATATACTTTGAGCAAAACAAATCTTGGCTGGGTGTCTCCAAGAATTCTTTTTTCCAGCATCCCATCAGATGTCAGCGATGAACTTCTCCAAAGCTGTATTCCTCTAGAAAGCTTCCCCTCCTCCCCTGCCACCTACAGCATCCAGTCTTCCTAGGTGGTCTCCCATCCAAGTACTAACCAGGCCCAATCCTGTTTAGCTTCTGAGATCAGAAGCTTCCGAATCAGACAAGATCGGGCGTGTTCAGGGTGGCATGGCCATAGACACTGGAAAGCTTTTAAATACACTTTTTTCAGTCTCAAATACTATCATTTTGATTCAACTGCTTTTGGCAAAATGATGTATCCCATATATAAAAAGACAAAATATTTTTCTCTAAATTGCTCAAAATACACTTGGACCATCAAAAGACCTTCCTTAAATTAATTTGACGTACATAGATTGAATAATATTTCCTTTCATAGATAAGTAAATCTAAAAGAAGAGAGAGAAATTTATAGATTTTAGTTATTATTTGGAAAAATAATAGCTTTGGGCAATGGATCAGCTTCCTTTTTGTACATTTCACCAGTTCCTAATGCTGACATTTAAAATTTTTGTATCATTTATTTTACTCACTCACTGGACTGCCTTCAACACAAGTTCCAGTTATTTCTCTTATTCTTTGATAACGGATATTTTTGAAAGCACATTAACAAACCAAGGAAAAATACTTGTCCTTAGGCACTTGCTAAAGCTGGCATTCCAAGTTTTAATGTTACTTTAAGGCAATTATGTATGTGAAAAGAAAACTAAGTATATTATCCCCCTCACTTTATTTCTTACACAAAATTTAATTTTTAAAAGTGAATATTGCATTCTAACACACTACAGAGACATGTGGTAGAAAGATGGGAATCACAGGGTAGTTGAAATTAAGCAAACATTTGACGTGTGGCTTGAGGCCATCCTGTGACAATTGATATTGATCTTTGTTCCAATATCCATTTACTAAAGAGTCAAACTAGATACTTTTGCTTTAAATGACTGACAGCAAGCGAGAAGACTGAGAAATATACAGAGATAAATGTCAATTCATTCCTATATGTGCTTGGCCCCAGTATTCCACTAAAATAGCTTTTGTTAGTGTGACCAAAGACCTCATTGAATCCAAATAATATTCTCAAATCTTTATGTCACTTCTCTCTTCAGCAACATCTTTCCTTTTTGGCACACTCTCTCCTTACTGTTTCCATGACACAATATTCTAGTTCTCCTCCTACCTTCATGGAATCCTTTTTGCACCTTCAGTATGGGAATTTCCTGTTCTACCCATCACTAAAAGTTAGTTGTTAAAAGGTAAAGCTCAAGCTCTCTTCTCTTATTCCATAATATTTTTAGAGGATCTCAGCTGCATGCCTCCCTTCAATGACCCACTAATGAGCTAGAGTCTCATCTCCAGTCCATATCTTTAAACTTTTAGATAACCACTCACTTGCTAACTTCTATTAAATGTCTTAAAGACATCCTAAATTCAGCCAGTCCAAAACTAAGCTCATGATCTCATAATCTGATCTTCCTGTTGGCTTTATTCCCAGATCAAGATACCAACATTCATCCCATTTGCAAATCACTCTTGAGCTCTCTCTCTCCTTCACCCCCTCTCCAAACCAACCCCAATTTTACTTGCTAATATATCTCAACTCTGTTCATTTCTTTTCAAGACCATAACCGTTATTCTAAGCTATCATTTTATTTTCTCTGGAAAACAGAAAAATCCTCCAAATGGCTCTACCCAAACACATTTTAATCCTACCCGCCGAATCTAACACCTCAGAGCAGTACAGAATAGGCCTATCATCACTAGTTTTGAACTCTTATGGGGCTTCTCATTGGTTTCTGGGCAAACAGCACATATCAACAGCTTCCCTAACTGGTCTTTACCACCCATCAGGTCTCATAGTACACTGTAAATTCTCTTCCTCCACACGCGCCGGCCACACCCATAGATCTTTTTTTCCTGTTTCCTAGTGCTCCTTCTCATCACAGGGTCTTCCACGAGGTGTTCCACCCTCCCAGAAAAGTTTTCTTCTCTTTACCTACTTGGCTCTTACTTAACCCTCAAATCTCAGTGGCTACCTCCTCAGTGAAATTTTCCCTTACTTTCCTGACCAGATCAAATTTCTTAGCCCCTCTCCTTTTAGCACTTAAATGCCATTTTATTTTATATATATTAGTATTTATTAATTCACATTTATTATTTTTTATATATTATGTATTAATATCTGCTGTCTGTGTAGGCCACGAGTTTCTTAAACACAGAAACCATACCTAGTTTGTCCACCATTATATGTTCAGTGCCTAGCACAGTGCCTGTCAGCTAAAAGGCAAATCATTAATATTTGCTGAAAGAAGAAATTAAAGGAATTGCAAAGTAGTATTTATCTTTGAACTTATCTTTGAACTTAAATCTGAACAAAAGGTCAGATTTAGGGTATGTACATACCTTTGGGTTCTTAAAAGAAAAGAAAATTCAATTCCTTTATGTTGTCCAATAATGTTTATTACTATTTAAATTCTATTTACAGTAAAAAATACATAATTTCTACTACATTATTTGATATTCACTATATAATACCCCATATGGAAACAACTTTCTTTTATAACTCAGTACTAGAACTTTTTTTTTAATTAAGTTTATTGAGGTAACATTGGTTAACATAATTATATAATTGTCAGGTGTACATTATAATATGACATCTGTATATTCTATTGCGTGCTTACCACCCAAAGTCCAGTTTCCTTCAGCTACCATATATTTGATCCCCTTTACCCACTTCACCCTCCCCCTACCCTACTATATTTGAACCCA
>NW_006442491.1:10165648-10175518 GCF_000325575.1 Pteropus alecto | reverse complement strand
GTAGTTCGGATATTAGGCCCTTATCGGAGGTGTTGTTTGCAAATATTTTCTCCCATTCAGTTGGTTGCCTCTGTGTTTTGTTGGTTTCTTTTGCTGAGCAGAAGCTTTTTAGTTTGATGTAGTTCCATTCATTTATTTTTGCTTTTACTTTCCTTGCCTTTGAAGTCAAATTCATAAATTCCTCTTTAAGTCCAAGGTTCTTGAGTTTAGTTCCTATGTTTTCTTCTATGCATTTTATTGTTTAAGGTCTTATATTCAGGTCCTTAATCCATTTTGAGTTAATTTTGGTGCGTGATGATAGACAACATTCTAATTTCATTCTTTTGCAGATGGCCTTCCTGTTTTCCCAGCACCATTTATTGAAGAGGTTTTCCTTTCTTCACTGTATATTTTTGGCTTTTTTGTCAAAAATTATTTGCCCGTATAAATATGGGTTTACTTCTTGACTCTCAATTCTGTTCTACTGGTCCATGAGTCTGTTTTGCTCCTAATACCATGCCATTTTGATTACTGTTGCTTTGTAGTATAATTTGAAGTCAGGCAGAGTGATGCCTCCAGCCTCATTCTTTTTACTCAGGATGGCTTTTTGGGATCTTTTGTGCTTCCATACAAATCTGATGATTTTTTTGTTCTATTTCTTTAAAAAATTCCAATCGGATTTTGAGGGGGATTGCATTAAGTTTGTATAATGCTTTAGGTAATACAGTCATTTTAACGATGTTAATTCTTCCAATCTAAGAACATGGAATATCTTTCCATTGAAGAAAATAAAATTCTAGGCAGTGGTTGCAACCTGGAGTTAGTGGCTCTAATCTTCTAACTTGAAGATGCTCTGTAGTTCCAATCGGGTGACTCTGAATGAAAAAGAAATGAGGTATCAGAAAGTATGGGAACTGAAGAAGGATGTTGTTCAATTCTTTCTATCCTCTACTTTACTAGGAACAAATAACCTTTTATTTGCCTGCTTGGATAAAACATGTTTTCTTATAAAAAGTCCTCTGTTGTTCAATTTAAAACTATAATTGTTCCTCTGAGAGAAACAATTATAGTTTTAAAGCAGGAAACATACAGGTTGGTGGTATGGATGGAAAAAAAAAAAAAGAATAGAGAAAGAGGAAGGAGACTGACCTTGTAAGGAAAATCAGTCTCTATATCTGAAAACTGGAAGAGAAAAGGGATTTCACAAAGGAAATGTGGAAAATAATTTCTACAAAATGTTAGTGCCTAACATATAAATCCCTTGTAAGCATATGTACATATGGCTGCCACAATCCTGAATTTTAAATAATCTCTGCCATTCTGATAAAACCATCCCAAAATCACCAAATTGTTGACATTTGGATGAGCTCTTCTGGAGTATTTCTCATATTCAGAAATGATGTAAGAAATCTCTGGTTGACCATGTGTTCTGATTTTTGGCTCAAAATATAAGATCATTGTATATACACTGCATTTTTAAGTTTTAGACTTTTTTTTAAAAGCCCTGGTATTCTTAATCATAACAAATCAAAATCAGTCCAATGTGTTAAATAGGAGCATGTCAGTACACAGAAAATATTTTTTAAATGTAGAGAGGTAGTGAGGCCCTGTGCTAGGGCTAAACTTAGACTACAATCTTTCTCTACTTTAGGACCACACATCTTGAAAGCTTTTCATAGATGTCCTGCCTGATATTGCATGGATTCTGGTAGGACGCAAGACTTATTCAAGCTCTAACACTGGTGTCTGTGAATACCACTTCACTTTGTGTTTTTGCTTCTGAACTGCTTGGGCCACTGTGATGAGAGGACATGGTTGAAATGAAAATTACACTGAACAGTTGGACCCTGAGATCATAAACTGGTGGCTGTTAACCCAAATTTATTTCAAGATCATTTTTATTTAACTTGTGCAATATTTGTAAAGTACTTTTTGAGTTAACAGTATTTTTAAAATAAGAGATTTTACATGAAATTTAAGATACTCAGCCTCTTTTTAAAAATTGTCCTGATGACAAGAATTGTCTAAGCTTGGGTTGTACATTTTATTAGGTATGTGTCCACAGGATGCCACACTTCTCGCCATACCATATACCCTCCATTGACTAATTTGTACTACTGAAATTAAGCTCTGTAGGCAGAGTTACCAATCCTTGCCTAAAACATTGCCAGGCATTTCAACACAAACTCAAACTCTTAGACCATTCCTATTTTCAGCAAGGTACCCTAAAATGCCCCAGGTCAGTAACTCAGGGCCTCAAGTACATTTTGTTTCTTTTCTAATCCTGAACTTTGCTACTATTTTAGTAAGAATGCTGTCTTTTCTTGTTATCATAGCTCAGTTTATGCCCCAAGTACAAAAATTGAGTGCTGTAACTCTATTCATTACCATGAACTCTCCTTGTTTTGGACTATGGACATTTGTGTTTTGGCTGCTCTAAGACTAGAGTCTTGCCTTGAAATCCCAGTCCTCATGAGTGGGTTTCCACTACTTATATGATCCTGAAAAGAATTTACTCCATCTTTGACAATAGTTCTCAACTCTGTCTGCACATTAGAATCATTTGAGGAACTTCAAAAAATTTTGATGTCCAAGTTACGATGCAGACCAATTAAATCAGAATCTCTGAGGGAAGGCCCCCATATTCAGTATTTTTTAAATTTCTTCATGTAATTCCAATGTGTATCCACAGCCGAAATCTAGTCTTGGCAAGTAATGTGGATTATTTTCTTAATTCCATAAATTTGTTAGTCACAGTTTCTGCCTTTGCTTTTAGGACCATCCCATTGCCATTGACATCCTCTTGTATATAATCACCTCTTTCTATGTTTCGATGACTCTCAACTCTGGCTGTGCATTAGAATCCCTAGAGGACTTTTTAAAATACTGATGTCTGGGCCCTAATTAAATCAATTAAATTAATTAAAACAGAATTTCTATTAATCTAAGGTTGGTAACTACAGCAGTAAATTATTCAGTCTAATAATAAGAACATTTCCATGAACATCGGTTACCTATTGCTGAAATAATTTGTGTAACAAATAACCACAAAATGTCAGTGACCCACAAAAATAAGCATTTATTGTTCACGTGTCTGCAAGTTGGCTGAGTTCACCAGAATAGCTCTAAAGATATTGGTTTAGCTTTTTCATATACCTGGAGTTGACTGGAAGTTGGTTGATCTAGCCTGGACTTGGCTGGTGACACTAAGCTCTGTTTCATGTATTTCTTCTCTTCCAGGAACTAGCAAGCCAGCCTGGGTATGCACTTCTCATGATGTCAAGGCATAAGTAAACAAGGGGAAACGTATGCACATTTCAAGGCTTTGCTATGTCATTTTTTAACATTCTATTTCCCAAAGTAAATCCCATGACAAAACCAACATCAATAGAGTAATATTACAGATACTCTTGGATTTATGATGGGGTTATGTTCTAATAATCCCATAATAAATTGGAAATATCATAAGTTAAAAATGTATTTAATACTACACTATAGAGTATTGGTTATTCTCATGCTCACATGACTGACTGGAAGCTGCAGCTCACTGCTTCTGCCCAACATCATAAGAAATCTTACATATTTTCACTAACCTGGGAAAAGATCAAAATTCAAAATTCGAAGTGTGATTTCTACTGAATGTGTATCGCTTTCATACTATTGTAAAGTCAAAAAATCATAAGTCAAAGCACTGTTAAGTCAGAGACTGTCTGCATTCCCATAGAAGTAGAAAAAGAAAGAGAATACTTTGAGATTATTGGTGAACAATAATCTAATCTATCACAGATGATATGAAGATATTTATGAGTTTTTCCCTTGAATGATAAGTTGCTAAAAAGTTTAAGATTTACAGAGCGTATTTGAAAATTCTTAATTGATTTCACAATAGCTTTTGTGGTCTTTTCAGCATACGGCCACTGCTGAAGCTTTCCGTTGACCTATTTACTATATCATGTCTTTGTCACAACTCTAGATCCCTGGATCTATGCTCTAAGCATGTGCTAGCAGCAAACAGTTCTCTTGTTCCACCCATTACTGGATTTAAAAAATAAAGACAAGAAATGATATCTAAGATAATAACTACCTGTTGAAAAGTGAAAATCATGATCTTGTCCAGTGGCACAAAACATTCTTCTCTCATTGCAAGATTTGAAAATCTCTTACATTTATATATAATAAAGATTATAGCTACAACAGAGAACAGAATTACATGTACTTCAGACAGCAATCTCAAGAATTTATCTAGCAATAGTGATCAATCTTTCATTATCTTTATCTTTTTTGGACTAACTTCTCCCATTCTTTGGTAGATTATATGGGGTGACTGGGTACATGTCGCACAAAAGATGTTAAAAGATATTTAGATTCCTTTAAATGAAAGAATTATTTGATTATGAAAATATGGTAACTGGGCCTAAAATCAAGCACATACTTTCCTTTAGCTGCAGCCCAAATCAGCTCTTTTTGGTGGTGGTTATAACAGAAAAATGAATCTTTCTGCCTCATGCTTAGAAAACCAGACATTATTACCATTTGATTATTCATTTGCTAGTACAGCTTGTTTCATTTATTAAAAGAAAGACAAGGTTGAAATTGGATCTATGCACTGCATGTCAGTGGCTTTACGTATTTGTGAATAATAGCCTTCGGTGTTCAATATTGACTTTCTAGGCTATAACTTGACATCATTTTGATATCTCTTTTGATGAACCAACGGCATCATGGAGTTTTTAGCTTTAAATAGGAAAATAGTTATAAGGTTGAGAGGGGCTAATGTTCCCTTTGGAAACAGTAGAGGAGCGGGGAGGGAGGGAAGGTTTTTTTTCAGTCACGGAAAATGGACGTGTGTCTCACGGTGGCCGCAGTTTAAGTAAACATAAACTCTGAACCAGAGATCATACCCATCATTTCCTCAGTGCTAGCAGCACCAAACCAAAATATAGTTTTATTTGGCTAACCCCAAAGTAGGATGTGGGTGCCAGCCTTGAAAACCACATGATCAGGTTTCAAGCAGACACCACTAGGGCTGTGTTTTTGTCTTAAGCAGGAAAGTCATAAAGGCATTACTCCTCACAGCACCATCATTATGTTTAGCAAACAGAGGCAGCCATAACAACAGTTAACTTCAGAGAGAGGTCTGTAGGGTCCTTTGCCCTTTAAGCAAAGAATATACAATTTTGCCTTAATATAATTCTGCAAACAGAAGGCACACTTTTGAAAGAGTGGAAGAGAGATAAAGGAAGCTCAGGGTATAGGCTGATGAAGGAAGAAATGATGAAATATACGCCCATCCTTCTATGAGTTCTGGAGTCAACCAATCTGAAATCCATGTCTAGAATAATCACCTGGAATTCCCCGGAAATTTACTTTTGCCAGTGATCCAACAATGAACAATCCAGCAAATCGTAGTTTCAACACGTCACCATTTTGTCTTTCTTTTGTAAGGAAGATTCTTCAGGGTCCAGGATGATTTTAATCATCTCAAGTTCCATGAGCCTGAAGTCTTGGCTTGCTGCTTCAGAGATTTTCACGGTGTGGAGTTTTATTTATTTATTTACCATGGGGGTGTTGCTTTCCCTCTCTGGAGCCAGGGAGGAACGGGCAGATGATAGAGTTGGGTGCCCTTAGTTAATGACTAGCCCTATATTCACAAGCTCGTTTACTTTTGTCCGCACTTGACACCTCAATGCTTCCAATGAGCAGGAATTAATTTTATTGAGGACCACTCAGTTCCTTAAAAGAAAAACTGCTCATTTGGCTGGAAATGCTTTGACAGAAGGCAGAGTGGCTAGTCACACTCAAACACTGTGTCTTCTGGATTTCGGAGCAGAAGGCGAGTGGTGGATTCAGAGAGAGGAGGGGAAGAATTTCACATGAGTGATTCAGTCATTTCACATGAGTGATTATGGGGTGGCCTGAATTACAGCAGAGTTTATCAACAGGCTCTTGTGCTAAAGACCCGCCCATGGCCCTCTTCTCTGTTACTCCCCACAGAATCTGTGCGTGACCCACCCCCAGCACCCTTCCCAACAATCAACTTCCCATAAGAAGGTAATCATCTTATGGTGAATTGGAGAAGAAGAAAAGGCACTCTAGGAAAATGTTATGATAATAGAAAACTCTTCAGTGTTATAACCATCTGGTGTGCTGTGGTAACAAAGAAGGTGATAATTGAGTGCCCAGTAACTTCTTTTGGCCTCAGATAATGGGCACTCACCCTGATTTGTATTCTTCACAAGAACAATTCACCATCATTTCACACCACATCTGTACCACATTTCCTCCATCAATACAGCCTTACACATAAGTTACCACACTTAATTAAGTCCGCACCATTCTCCTCAAAGAACAGAAAGGTTTGTGTGGCAGCCTTAGTGGCAGAGAGGCACCAATGATATTTTAGTGATTCTTGTCTTATGGGAGGGATTGAGATGGATAGGCTGTTCATGCCACCAAGGTTTGGCTCCAGGGTGGGGTGGAATGGGAATACACCATGACAGCTTCAGGATGGGCAACAGCTGTGGCTAAGCTTAGGCAGTTAGCCTTGTGGCCAGGCATCCTCAGAGAGGGGATGGCAACCCCATTGTCGCATAATCTGGCTTTTGAAAATGTGCTACAATTGAGTTGATCTGATTTCTAAGGTGCTGTCACCAGAGCATCATTAAAAGTCCTTTAAGAAACTAGAGAATAGACCAGGTCACCAAAGGCAGCTTTGTCCCCACCTCGCTGTCTTGCTTTGACGTGCTTTCCCTTCCAGCTGACAGAAGGGGTACAGCCTGTAAGCTCTGAACAATTAACATGGCTCATTTTATTTTTCTTTAATCAACAAGACAAAGTTAGTGGGAGAATCAAAGCAATGCTCTTTGGTAGACAAGAGTTTTAAACTCTTTATTTCACCATCTCCTTGGCATGAGGATGATTCTGTGTTCCTATGGTTGGCCATAAGCTTCACATTACTAAAAGGTTTATTAGCTCTGTGTGTGTGTGTGTGCGTGTGTGTGTGTGTGCTCACACGTGCGTGTCCACACATGCTTTCTCCCTGAAACCACTCCTAGAGGCTTAAAAGTTCCTTTTTTCTAGAGGCTGTTCGAGCAGCAGACAGAAAGGAAAGCTGAGCCTAATGAGGACAATAATCAATAACCTAAGTACCAATGGAGGAAAGCAGAGAGTCCCCCAGCCTCCCAACTATCTAAGTCCCTAAGTAAATTAGCAACTCTTTTCCTCCCTTTAAATGATAAGGAAGGAGCCAGTGTGAGGGACCTAAAGATATTTCTCACAACAAGTGTCAAAATACCCAGAAAGCTCCCAGGGGTCCACCTCCCACACACAGTATGCCCTTCATTTGTTTATCTAAATGCTGACAAATTGCAGTATTTTAACAGCCTATCTGTGGGCTTGGCTTCATTTGCATGGCGTGCCCTCTATCTTTGAGCAGATAATGAGGCTCAACATAAAGCCCTTATTGAGGGCTCTGCAGAGCCTGACAGTGATGCATACAGAGCAGGAGAATTAGGTGGTTTAGAGAAGAATATGCTATTGTGCACAGTTTCTATCCTTTTATCTTCCCTACTGCTCATTTTCAGGTTTTTCAAGGAAACTGCCTTGTTACCCTTTCTAGCCAGTGTCTTTTACCTCTTTTTCACTTTGAATGGGCACCATCTTCCAAATTGTCAACTCAGCCTTCTGCTATTTTAGTCACCATAATTATCTTCCTGTCTTATCCTATGAAATGCTAGAGGTTTCCTTTCACTGCACGAGTCTCTGAGAACAGCGGTAAAGCATTGTCCCAGGAGCAGCTGGCCCCTCTACCCACTGGATCCTCAGATATTCTCTTCTGCATTGTAGAGCCCGGCCACCTTCTGTTGGAAACACTCAGCCACTGTCACCACACAGAGTTGTCTCTGAGTATACCATCAAGGTGTGGGAGATGTTTAGGGAAGTTATAGAAGGCCAGTACAGTCATGTGCTGCTTAATGACGGGATATGTTCTAAGAATGCATTGTTAGGCGAGAGCGTCATTGTGAAAACATCATGTATGTTATAGCTTACTGCTCATAGGCTACAAACCTGTACAGCATGTTACTATACTGAATAACGTATGCAATTGCAACACAATTGTAAGTATTTGTGTATCTAAACACAAAAAAAGTACAGTAAAAATATAGTGTAAAAGATTTTTAAATGGTACAACTGTAGAGGGCACTTACCATGAATGGAGTTCTCAGGATGGGAAGTTGGTCTGGGTGAGTCAGTGAGTAAGTGATGAGTGAATGAAGGCCTGGGACATTACTGGACACTACTGAAGACTTTATAAACACTGTATACTTAGGCTACACTAAATTTATAAAACAACACAAGAGTAAATCAAACATAAGAGAAAATGATGCAATCGAGTGATACTGAAAACACAGACATATAAGGCTGTTCATCATTTGATCATTATTAATGTATTTTATGTATGTCTTCTGCTTTTATATATATATTAACATTATATTCTTAAGTATACGTTTCAGGGCCAAATATTTCTTTCCATTGACATATCTAGTTGTTTTTTTTTTTTTAAAAAAAGAAAAACAAATACTATATAGTACATATAATGGCTCTAAGAAGTACTGTTTACATAGCTGGTAATAAATGGCTAGCAAGTCCCATGAAAGAAGGTGAATAATAATTTCACACATAATGACAGGTTTGTGTGCAAAAGAAATTGAAAATTGTTATTACAGAGAAGTACTCAGTTATATAATCAGTTAAGTTGGAAAGTCAAATGCTTTTCTACTTTGTATTTTCTGGATGCAAGAATCCATAGGATATGTGTAGACTAGGCTTGAACAGAATGAAAAGCACAGGCTTTCACATCTTGACTCCATTCCTTATAATCTCTGGAAGTTTAGGAACTTTACTCTCTGAGTCATCTTTTCTTCATCTGTAAGAGATAGGTAACAATGCCACTATTTTAAGATTGTTGTAATGACTTAGGGTAATGTATTTTAGCCATCTAGCACAGTGCCTGCCAAACAAGGAAGAGTTTCTCCAAGAATAGGAACTTACAAAAGATACTTGTGAATCTCTCAGAATTCATCTGTGATGGATTCCCATGCCTCAAGTGGTGTGTTAGTATAGTCTAAATCTTCCTAGTAGTTTAAGAGGGGACCAGCTGATCAGTTTCCATTGTGAGGATACATTTGCCACCCCTCTGTATAAAATCCAGGGACTTGCCCTCAGCACTGCTTCAAGCACTGGTCCTTGAAGGAATGGTGATAAAAGCCATCTGTCCTGTTGGGATGGAGAAGAATGATAAAATTTTATGCACATGTTCATCACAAGTAAATAAATGGAGTCTGCCTGAGTCTGGATATGCTATCCCTACAGACATTTGAGAGGACATATTTAATGGTATTTAAGAGCTAATTTTTGCTTTGGGAAGAAAGGAAGATTTGCATTGGAAACATTATTAAAAACACAAATTGAGGCTGTAACACATGGAAAGAGACAATACTCCTCAGTACTCAGTATAATAACTCCGATCTCATTGTGGAACTTGAGATAATATATACATTTATTTTTAAAAATCAATAAAAAAGAGACGATCTAAATCATTTGGGCGTGACATAGCAGAACGCAGTTGAGTGTTTAAAAAACGAGATGTTAATTCAGTTTATTTCTTTATACAACAAGTCACTTATCTACTTTGAAATTTGATTTTTTTTTAGTTGTTCACTCAAATATCATCTCTTCCAACGTACTTGCTATAAAGTGAAGCAAAGACTGACAAAATATTTACAATAGCTTTAGTGGGAAAGTTTCCAAAAACAAAGTTAGAGATATAGCCCTGTCCTACTTTAATCACATTTGTATAAGACACATCCACATCTTCATATGGCAAATGAC
>NW_006442491.1:10157441-10165616 GCF_000325575.1 Pteropus alecto | reverse complement strand
ACCAGTTTTCCCTTACTCTCTGATTTCCCCCTTCTTTCACCCTTTTCCTCTGTAACAGAATCCCCAACTTAGCTAGGCAAATGACTTCTCGAATGAAGACTCCATTTCCCAGCTTCCCTTGTGGCTAGGTGCTGTTGTGGCTAAGTTTGCCCATGATATATAGTTGGAAGAAGTATATGCCTATTCCTGGAGTGTCTGTTGACTTGTCTTCTTGCATGCTAGCTGGAAGGTGATAGAAAAAACAGCAGCTCCCACAGTTCTCAAAGCCATTTTCGACTGTGCAATTGGCATCTACATACAACAAAACAACAAAACAGAAAAATTTTGAGTCTCTGACACCATGGACCATCATACTATAATTTTAGGACTTACTTATATCCAAAATGTGTAAATGTCAAGGAAAATATACATTTTTATTTAAAAAAAAAAAAAAAAACCGCTGGTGGTAGGCTTCTCTGGTTTCTTGCAGATTGTACCTAATCTTAATTTCAGCATATTCAGCATTTTCTTTTGAAATTCAAATGGTTACCGAGTTTTCCAGAATCCTCCTGCAGCATATCAAGCAGTGATTTGTATTATGGGGGTGTAGCTGACCCTTTGTGTAAGACCCAGGAACTCTCCTCAACGTTACTTTCAGGAAGATAGTGAGAAGTATAGGAGGTACAAAGCCCATTACCATATGTTTTCCAGCTTGTACGAAATTCCATTGTGACCATGAGTTCTTCTGCATAGAGATCTGATATTTAATATTGGTGCTACCCTCCACAAAAACATCAGAAGTCGCAACTATTCCTCAATAATTGATCAATTAACAAGCACTGTTTGGAACCCTTGATTTCTGGTGAGCACTGTGTTAAGCAGTCTTGAAACTATATAGAAGATGTGGTTTCTGTACTAGAAGAGTTTCACTGGGAAAGCCAGATAACAAGATGTAAACTGAAAGTATCTGAAAAGTAAGTTGATGTAACTTATAGCAAGAGTTTCTGAGATGAGACAATCTAGGTGGGTCACAATTGTTAGGAGTGGTCTCACGCAGAGAAGGAGACATGGTAATGGGGTATAGAGGGTTCATACAATAAATGGGGGGAAAGACAGAAAAAGTACAAAGGCAGTAGAGATTCCTCCATTTATCCAATAGCTTTATGTATGCAAAGCTGTGCAAAGTGCTTGGGATGAAAAAGTAAATTTAGTTCACTTTAGCTTAATTTCCTCATCTGCAAAATGGAGATAATAAGAGTTCTATTTAGACTAAATTTGTTAATGCATATGAAGCACTCGACTATTGCCTGGTATATAGTACATATTCAATAAATATAAGCTGTCATTATGGTTATTATTTTAGAGGAGCTCAAAGCCTGGTGAGGATAACAATGTGTAAATATTATTAATGGTCACACATGTAATAATTTATATAATAGAGATGTGGTTGCGGCACTCTGGAAAACACAAGTAGGAAAAACTAAGAGGTAGGAGGAGGCATTTGTTAATGTTCTCAAAGGAAATCATATTAGAACTTAGACTTGAAAGATAACCAGAGGGATTTCTCTAGATAAAGAATAGAATTCCAGGCACTGACACACCTTGTGCAAAGGCAAGGTGGGTGGACTAAATTTTGGCATGTTGGAAAATACTAATCATGCTTGGAGGGATAGTCAGGATTATGTTTATTGGCACACATTGTATAAACATCGCAATTTTTTACAAGTAGTATCCATTCTGATAGTTCTAAATCTGTTCTGATTGGCTGATACCTATTGATATTTTGAATATCATCCCCCCCAAAATGGTGTAGGAGATGATATGGGAAATATCAACACTGCTTTGTAAACTTTGGTAAAGAATCAGGAATAAATTTTGATGGTTAGTTCACGACTCCCTGAAAATCAGACAACCACTTCACAGAGACAGTTCTCCTTATCAGTAATGTTCTTGTGTAAAATTTAAATATCATCTAATCGATATTAAATAAACAATTTGTGCTCAAATATATATATTTGATTTATATATATATATATTTCATTTATATATATTTATATATATATAATTTATAGCTGATGTCTACAGAAGGGTTTAAACTATGTCACATGTCATTTGAAAGATGTCGATGTATCATATACAAATGTGGTGAAAGTATGTCATTTGATCTGAGGTGGGTCTCTTGTAGACAGCATACAGCATTCGTATGTGTCTTGTTCTCTTATCCATTCAGCTACCCTATGTCTTTTGACTGGAGCATTTAATCCATTTACATTTAAAGTGATTATTGATAGGTACACATTTATTGCCATTTTATTATTTGTATTTATGGGTTTTATCCTCCCTTCTTTTTACAAAAGTCCCCTTAACATTTCTTGTAGTTTTGGCTTGTTGTGATGAATTCCTTTAGCTTTTTCCTGTTCAGGAAGCTCTTTATCTCACCTTCAATTTTATTTGATAGACTTTTAATCTTAGTTGTAGGTTCTCGTTTTTCATCACTTTGAATATCTTATGGCAATTCCTTCTGGCCTGCAAAATTTCTGTTGAAAAGTCCTGATGTTCTTATGGGAGTTCCCTTGTAAGTAACTAGCCACCTTTCTCTTGCTGCTTCTAGGTTTCTCTCTTGTCTTCAATCTTTGGCATTTTAATTATGATACCTTGTTGTAGGCTTGTTTGGGTTCATCTTGTTTGAGACTCTTTGCGCTTCTTGGGTTTGTATGTCTATTTCCTTTGCCAGGTCAGGGAAGTTTTCTGTCATTATTTCCTCAAATAAGTTCTCAACCTCTTGTTCTCTCCCTTCTCCTTCTGGTACCCCTATGATGCAGATGTTGGTACTTTTGATGTCCCAGAAGCCTCTTAAACTTTCTTTATTTTTTTTTTATCCTTTATTCTTTTTCTTTTTGCTGTTCCAATGGGTGTTTTCTGCTACTTTGTTTTCCAACTCATTCCACTTCATCTAACCTACTGTTGATTCCTTCTCGTGTATTCTTTATTTCAGTTACTATATCTTCGTTTCTGACTGGTTTTTCTTTATGATTTCTATGTCCTTTTTTACACTTACTACCTCTCTGTTGAAGTCCTCACTGAGACCATCTATTCTCCCACTAAGTTCATTGAGCATCCTTATAGCCAGTGTTTTGAACTCCGTCTCTGATAGGTTGCTTGCCTCCATTTCGTTTAGTTTTTTTTTTTTTTCCCGGAGTTTTCTCCTGTTGTTTCATTTTGTGACATGTTTGTTTGTTTGTTTCTTTGTTTGTTTTGTTTTGTTTTTCATTTTAGTTGCCTCTCTGTGTTTGTTTCTATGTATTAGAAAGATTTATTATGTCTCCCAGCCTTGGTCAGGTGGCCTTATGTAGTATGTGTTCTGTGTGGCCCAATGGCACAGTTTCCCTGATCACCTGTGCTAGGGGCTCTGGGTGTGTTCTTTGTGTGGTTGTGTGTGTTTTCTTGTTATAGCTAATCCTTGATTGCTATAAGCACATCAGTGGATGGGAGTGACTCTTGGGTTGACTGGCTATGGGGTTGGGCCATGCCTACATGGTATGAGCTGCTATGTGGGGGCTGACCTCATGGAGTGGGATGCGCCCCAGCAGTCTCTTGTCCTATTGAGATCACCCTTTGGGTGTGCCATTAATGGGGCTAGTCGGGTGGTGCTCTGTTGTGGTCTGATGCCAGCCTTCAAATGTGTTGGTTCCATGGCCCCTTGGGAGGGGATCCCATGTAGGCCAAGTTCAACCACTGCCTTTGATTGTTTGGGGCTACCTGATAGGAGCTACAAAGCAATCCACAGATAGTTGCTGCCTATGTTGGATCTGGAGGCAAGTGGGAGAGGCCATGTTGCGAGCCAAGGTTTGTTACCCCCAGTACCAAGACTGGGCAGCTCAGCAAAAGGACCACTGCACCTCAAGCCCTGAGGCTGCCTTCCAGCTGCCCATATGACTCCACAGCTAAAAGAGCCTTTGAGCAGTATGCAAGTTGGGTGGGGCAGGGACCCAGGGAGTCACTGGGGTAAAGTGAATGAATTTCACCCAGCCAATGCAGAATCAGGTTTCATGCCAGTGCTGAATCTGCAACTTCCTGTAAAAGTCTCAGATCACAGCAAAGCCAGCCACAGTCCACCTCAGGCCCTCAGACCTCCTGATCTGCCTAAAAGATATTGCAGCTCGGGCCGGCACCAGTGGCTTGCCATGAAAAGTCTCCCCAAAAATGTATGGGCCACATGTAGGCCACATGAGCTGCTGCTTGCCAATAAATAAGCAGCCCAGGGAAGCTGCAGAGTGGGGCTGGCTGCCTGGCAATGAGCCTGCCTTAGGTAATTTGTGGGCTGGGTGGGGCATGGCCCCAGGGAGACACAGGGTGAAGTGGGCTGATCTCACTGGGCCAGTGCAACTTTAGAACTGGCTATTAATGGGGAGGGTTCAACACAAGCAAGATGGTGCCCACCAGCAGACTGCTCCGGAGTGGGCCCGACAAAGGAGCAATGGCATCTGTCTTTCCAGCTCTTGCCCCAGTGCCATGCCACTCAGTCTTTCCCCATATGTCTCTTGTGCGGGCCCTTCAATGGGAGGTCTGGGCCTTTAGGTTTTTTCATCTCACCAAATGGCCAGAATCCCTCCTGGTTTTTACAGTCAGAATTAGTGGGAATTCCTCTTCCCAGTACTGGAACTCTGGGCTGGGGAGCCCCTGTGTGAAGCTCAGGCCTCTTATTCCTTCAAGAGGGCCTCTACAAGAGACCCACCTCAGATCAAACAACACACTCAGACTGAAAATAAAGGGATGGAAAAAGATATTTCATGCAAATGGAAATGAAAAAACATCTGGGAAAGCAATACTTATATTAGACAATGGAGACTTTAAAACAAAGGCTATAATAAGAGACAAAGAAAGGTATTATATAACGATAAAGGGAGCAATACAGCAAGAGCACATAACCCTGGTAAACATGTATGCACCCAACATAGGAGTACCCACATACATAAAACAACTATTGACTGACATAAAGGATGAGACTGACGGTAATACACTCATAGTAGAAGCCTTTAATATCCCATTGACTCCAATGGACAGATCTTCCAGACAGAAAATCAATAAGGAAACAGCAGCCTTAAATGACACACTAAACCTGATGTATTTAATTGATATTTTCAGAGTGTTTCACCCCAAAGCAGCAGAATATACATTCTTCTCAAGTGCACATGAAATATTTTCCAGCATAAACCACATGTTAGACCACAAAACAAGTCTCAGTAAAGTTAAGAAGATTGAAATCATATCAAGTATCTTTTCCAACCACAACGGTATGAAACTAGAAATCAACTATAAAAAAAGAACTGGAAAATACACAGACACATATAGGCTAAGCAACATGCTAAACTTAACAATGAATGGGTTGACAAGGCAATCAAGGAAGAAATCGAAAGATACCAAGAGACAAATGAGAATGAAAACACAATGACTCAAAATCTATGAAAGCAATCCTAAAAGGGAAATTCATAGTAATACAGGCTTACCTCAAGAAAAAAGAAAAATCTCAAATAAACAACCTAACTTTACATTTAAACTTGAAAAAGAGCAGCAAACAAAACCCAAGGTGAGTAGAAGGAAGGAAATAATAAAGATCAGAGAAGAAATCAAGGAAATAGAGTCTAGAAAAACAATACAAAAAATCAATGAAACCAAGAATTGGTTCTTTGAAAGTATAAACAAATTGATAAACCTTTAACCAGACTCACCAAGAAAAAAAGAGAAGGATTCAAATAAATAAAATCAAAAATAAAAGAGGAGAAGTAACTACAGACTCCACAGAAATACAAAGGATTGTAGGAAAATACTACAAGCAAGTACATGCCAACAAATTAGACAATCTCGAAGAAATGGAGACATTCATAGAAACATATACTGTCCCAAGACTGAGTCAAAAAGAAACAGAAAATCTGAACGGACTATCACCAATAAAATTGAATCAATAATCAAAGAACTTCCAAAAAACAAAAGTCCTGGAGCAGATGGCTTCATAGGTGAATTTTACTAAACATTCAAAGAAGAATTAACATCTATTCTTCTCAAACTATTCCAAAAAATTCAAGAAACCACCACTACCCTGATTCTATAAACAGATGAAGACAGTACAAAAAAAAGAAAATAATAAAGCTATATCCCTGATGAATATTGATATAAAAATTTTAACAAAATATTAGCAAACCAAATTCACCAACACATTAAAAATATTACACACCAAAGATCAAGTTAGATTGATTCCTGAGATGCAAGTTTTGTTTAATATCCAAAAATCAATTAATATGATACACCACATTAACAAACCGAAAGATAAAAATTGCATGATTATATCAATAGATGCAGAAAAAAAGTTTGGCAAAATCCAGCATCATTTATGATAAAAACTCTTAACAAAGTGAGAATAGAGGGAACATATCTCAACATAATAAAGGCCATATATGACATACCTACAGCTAACATTATACTGAATGGGAAAAGGATAAAATTGTTTCCTGTAAGATCGAGAACAAGACAAGGATGCCCACTTTCACCATTTCTATTCAACATAATATTGGAAGTCCTAGCTCTAGCAATTAGACAAGAAAGAGAAATAAAAGGCATCCAAATTGGGAATCAAGAAGACTGTCATTATCTGCAGATGTCGTGATACTATATAGAGAGAACCTTAAAGATTCCAACGAAAAAACTGTTAGAACTGATTAATGAATTCAGTAAAGTAGTAGGATACAAAATAAATATTCAGAAGTTGGTTGAATTTTTATATATCAATGATGAGCTATCAAAAAGAGAAATTAAGAAAACAATCCCATTTACAATTGCATCAAGAACAATAAAATACCTAAGGATCGAATTAACCAAAAAGGTAAAAGACCTGTTCTTGGAAAATTTTAAGTAATTAAAAAAAGAAATTGAAGAAGATACAAATAAATGGAAACACATACCGTGCTCATGAGCAGAAAGAATCAACATCATTAAAATGCCCATTTTACTCAAAGCAATCTATAGATTCAATGCAATCTCTATCAAAATATCAATGGCATTTTTCAGAGCACTAGAACAAATCATCCAAAAATTTATATGGGACCATAAAAGATCCCTAATAGCCACGGCAGTCTTGAGATGGAAGAACAAAGTTGGAGGTATCACACTACCTGATATTAAACTATACTAGAAAGCTATAGTAATCAAAACAGCATGGCACCGGTATAAAAATAGTTACATAGATCAATAGAACAGAATAGAGAGCCTAGAAATAAATCCACACTTATATGGTCATTTAATCTATGACAAAAGAGGCAAAAATATACAATGGAGTAAAGGCAGTCTCTTCAACAAATGGTGTTAAGAAAACTGGACAGATACATGCAAAGAATGAAGCTGGACCACCTTACACCATATACAAGAAATAAACTCAAAATGGATTAAAGACTTAAATGTAAGACCCCCAATCTATAAAACTTCTAAAAGAAAACATACTAATATTGTTATTAGTAATTTTTTCTGCTATATCTCCTCTGGAAAGGGAAATAAAAGAAAAAGTAAACAAATGGCACTACATCAAATTAAAGTTTTTGCACATCAAAGGAAACCATCAACAACAAAAAAAAAAGACAACCTACTGAATGGGAGAAGATATTTGCCTACAACACATCTGACAAGGGGTTAATATCCAAAATTTATAAAGAACTCACACAACTCAACAACAAAAAAAAAACAAACAGTCCAGTTAAAAAATGGGCAGAAGATCTGAATAGGTATTTCTCTAGAGGATATACATTTGGCCAATAAACATATGAAAAGATGTTCAAGGTCACTAATAATTAGAGGAATGAAAATTAAAACCACTATGAGATATCACCTCACACCTGTTCGATTGGCTATCATCAATAAATCAAAAAACAACAAATGTTGGTGAGGATGTAGAGAAAAGGAAATGCTTTTGCACTCTTGATGGCATTGCAAATTGGTACAGCAACAATGGAAAACAGTTGGGAGGTTCCTCAAAAAATTAAAAATAGAACTATCTTTGACCCAGCAATTGCACTTCTGGGTATTTAGCCAAAGAAAACCAAAACACTAGTTCATAAAGATCTATGCACTCTATGTTCACGGCAGTACCATTCACAGTAGCCAAAATATGGAAGCAACTTATGTGCCCATCAATGGACAATTCGATACAGA
>NW_006442491.1:10122454-10157381 GCF_000325575.1 Pteropus alecto | reverse complement strand
AATTATATAATTATATATATATTATATAGATATAAATATATATATAATATATATATATCTATATAATATATAGATATATAACAGAATATTACTCAGGTATTAAAAAAATGAAATCTTACCACTTGCAATGACTTGGATGGATCTAGAGGGTATTATGATAAGTGAAATGAGTCAGACAAGAAAGATAAATACTGTATGATTTCACTTATATGTGGAATCTAAAGAACAAAAGAAATGAACAAACTAAACAAAAACAGACTCGCAGATACAGAGAATAAACTGATGATTGCCAGAGGGGAGGGGGTTTGGGAGCTGGGTAAAAAGGTGAAGAGATGAAGACGTACAAATTAGTCATTACAAAACAGTCACGAGGATTTAGAATACAGCATAGGGTATATAGTCAATATTATTGTGATGGTGTGTGTAGTGCCAGACAGGTGCTAGAGTAATCGAGAGGATCACTTCATGGATTGTATAAACATCTAAATTTTAAAAATTTTTAATTAAAAAAACGAAGAAAAATGGAACACCTTTTCAAATTAAAAGAGCTTTTTTATTAATAATTAAACCAAGACAACGAGTGTCAACCTGGCTTGTCCTGGGTAAATAGGTATATATGGGCAGCCTGAATATAGTTTTTATTTATTAAATACCTATCATAAAAAATGTGATGAAAATATAAGTGATTGTGGAATTTCCATATACTCCCTACCTCTCCCAGCCCACATATAGTTTGTTCTAACAAATGATATATGCATGAAAGTGGTGAGTATCACTTCTAGTCAAGTATTAAGAGCTGGTGTATGTTTTCCATGTGTTTCTTCCTCTGCTATTCCACCATGAAGTGGTGTGTGATGACCATTCTTGCTGGATATGTAGCATAAATGATACATAAAGCTTTCTTATGTTAATAAACTGTGTTTGCAGGATTAATTTGTAACCATGACATAGGTTAGCCTGACTAATGGCAGAATTGTTACAAGAAGTGGAATGTTACTCATTGTTATGGATTGAATGTTTGTATCTCCCCCAAAATTCATATATTGAAACTCTACCTTCCAATATGATAGTTTTAGGAAGTGAGACCTTTGGGAAGTAATTAGGATTAGATGAAGCCATGAGGGTAGAGCCCTCATGAATGAGATGATTACCCTTACAAGAGTTATAAGAATGTTTGCTTCCTGTCTCTGCACTCTCTCATATGAGAATACTATGTGAAGTCAGAAGTCTGCCACCTGGAAGAGGGCACTCAACAAAAACTGACTATGCTGACACCTTGATCTTAGACTTCCATCCTCCAGAACTGTGAGAAATAACTTTGTGTTATTTATAAGCCACCAGTCTATGGTATTTTGTTACAGCAGCCCAAACTGACTAAGACACACATCAAAAACCTAAAATACGTAGCTTTGGTTTAGTGACTGGTGGTATGCAGGGATGAAATATATCAGAGGCTAAAAACATGGCAAGTCATGTTTTGCAGGAACAAAATATTTGGTAAAACTGTCCAATCTGAGAAAGTTTACTTGGTACCAGACAATGTGGGTTTTAAGCCGGAAACTCTCAGGAAAGACATTGAAAAACAGAATTCTAATTTTACTACTGCTTTTTTGTAGCTAGAATTAACAAAGGGCCAAAGATTTGAAAGGGGTGACTTAAGAGAGAACTGGCTTGTGCATGTGTGACACTAAAAGGGAGTAGAAATGGTACAGAAATGTGAGGCCTTGTTTTGTGGGAAAAACTGGCTTTAAGATCTCCAAACCATTGGGTGGAGTAAAAGTACTTTTATTGTCAATTTTACCAATAAGATCTTTCAAAGCAAAGTTTTTGTTCTTTTCTTTTCTTTTTTTTTAAGTATAATCTCACTAGAGCCAACAGCCTTATAAATTAAAAGCTAGAGGAATACACTGAGAAGGTGAGAAAATAAATATCTTAGATTATATTTAAAAGAGCAATAAGTGTGATTATAGACATGTATAACTTACTGGAAACAAGTGAATTAAAGGCCTATTGAGCTTTTTAGAAAATTTTTATTGCCAAAGAAGCTATAAATACTGTCTAAAAACATCTGTGGCTACTAAGGTCTAAAGCCAAAACTGTTCCCCCATCCATGGTCCCCCCTGGTCGGATAGCAGGCTGAAAAGTAGTGCAGTCTCAAAGGATACTTCCCAGCATCCATTGAATGTGGCCAAGGAATATAATGGAGAAAAAAGAATATCTTGGAAAGGGATCCAAGTACCTTGGAAAACAGTGGGTAAGTAGTCTCCTCCTGGAAAACAGAAATAGTGTCTAATCAAGTGACACTCCGCACCTCCAGGTCCTTAAAAATCTTCCCAGAAAGAGTAGACAATTAGCTGCTATGTGTCTTTCATTATTCCTGATTATTCTGGTTAATCTTACTTCTCTTCCACCATTACATAATGGAGAGTGAGCAGAAAATATATTTCATACATATATTTCTAGACTAAAATGAACCATATTTAGGCATGATTTAACAATTGGTGAGTATCGTATGGATATTCAGGATTTTGAGCAGGATGCAATGATAGTATGAAATCTTAGATAATTTCTCTTCGAGAACCATTGAGTGTTTTCTAATATGAGAGTGTATCAGGTGCAATTCCTTTAGGAAACAGAAGGCTCTCTCAAATTAGGATAAATTGAAGAACGTTTATTGATAAAGGAATTAGTTATAAAGATGTAGGTAGAGTGTTCAGGGAACAATAAGGGATGGTGCGGAAACCTGGGGCCATTGTCATCTCTAGGCCTAGCAGAATGAGGGGAGTGAATGGTTTCCAGGACCTGGAAGGAGAGCAAGAGTGAGTCATTAGTTCAGTTCAAAAGGCTCAGAAAGCCAAGGTGACCTCACAGCGAGAGAATCAGGGGCATAAATACGCTGACCTCATTCTCCTCCTCCTTCTCTTAAGTCTCCTGGGCCTTTCTCTTTAGTAATCCCAGCTGGAAGTCAGTGGGAATGGAAACCTTTTGATGCAATCCATACATTTTAGTGTCTATGGGCAGAGAGCTGGGTGATAAAGATGTGGAAGGGCAAACAGAAGATATATGAAATGGAAAAGAAGGAAAAAGAGGGTTATTGGAGAATACAGGCATGTAATCCTATACACATCCCCTGCCACATATTTATAATTTAAAGTTTTCAGTGAGAAATAAATATATGTTGTGAGGGGCAAAGATCTCATGGTGCATTCTGCAAATGATAAATCAGAGCTTCAGCAGTTACCTATATGTTTGTTTAGAAAGGCATTGATCTGGGCCAGGTCTCAAAGTTCATGATTCCTTCCTAGATATCATGCTTCTGTCCCAGGACTAGTCATAGCCTGATTACAAGTAAGTAGCAAGGAGTAGAGTATAGGAAGTATGACAGTGTATGAGAACCAAAAAGGGACCATTTTATATCCTTCACTGACCACCCTGTTTACCTCTTGACTGCTACTTGCATTAATGGTGCCATTTCTTTATCCCTCTCTATACCGATGCCCTTTTCCATGGAATTTTGCAGTTCCTTTCATTAAACAGATGGAGTCAGTTTTTACAGCCTCTTGAACATGGGCTATCCCTGTGATTTGTTTTAGCCAACAGAGACGCTAGTGATAATACACCAGCTCCAAGCCAAGAGGTCTTATGTGTCTACTTACACCCTTGAGCTTCTGTTATCACCATGAGCACATGCCCTGGTTAACTTTTTGGAAGATAAGAAATATCCCAAACAGAGCCAAGTACTTCAGCCAAAGTCATCATAGGTTAGGCATCAACCAGCTGAACCTCACACATGGGAGCAATCCCAGGCAAGATCACTGGAGATTAACCTGCCTGCAGATGATTCGAGATGCGTTAACATTATCGTTGTATGCTATTGAGGTTTTATGGTTGTTTATTACAGCATTACTGTGACAATAGATAACTAATACACTCTCATTCCTCTCCAGCCACATTAAATTACAGCTTCACAAGGATATTATTCCACTTTAATGACAGCTTTGACTGCATAATGGTTTTAGGTCCAACTCTTACAAAACAGTGTACCTCGTTTCTTTAGTCCTTATAAGAATTGTTTTAGTTACTTTTTCACACTCAGCTTCTTTAATCATGCTTTAATCTTAGCTAAACCCAGGCTCTCAAAGCAATTAGTCCTGGGTTTGTTCTAACTTTGATTTTTAATAGCTACATAATTGGTTAGATTAATTAAACTTGGTAAGCCTCAAACTCCTCTTTTGTAAAATGGAAATAAACCGTTGTGAGAACTAAATGAGATAATATAATTTTAGCGCAGTGCTTTCACTCATTGATAAAACTTAGTCACAAGAGAAAAGATTATATCTACTTATTAATACTTTTGGAGATGAGGTGTGGCATGTAAATCATCAAAATAGATGGAAGGAATGAGATAGACTATGTTTACAATCACAATTTTTTATTTCTGCCTATTGTTTGCTGCTTCTTTTTCAGGGAAGAGCAGTTTTAATTAAGGCCAGTAACTTTATAAATAAAATCAAACTGACCAGGAGTCCTTAGTTTATTTATAGTTAATGTTTACATATTCCCATGAGGTTGGCATTGCAGGTTATTAATTAAGTTAACAAAGTTTGGAACAGGTGTTACTAGTGGTATGTTGAAGCCAGCCTGTACCTGTTGATGAAAGTCAATTGTTAAATTTTCAGGATATTTTTTTCAGCCAGTTCTTATATATAGTTGGTATTTTAAAAAGTTAAATTTATAGATATATATGACTAAGTTACATTAAGATCAAAGGTAGTAAATGCTAAAAACCCACCACTTCTGAATTATTTTATCACATTTTACTATTATCTGTGCCCTCGAGGTTATTTATGTTTATTGCATCTGGATGGTGGAAATACTAAATAATGATGTGCCGTCGTTCATCTTTTCCCATCTCCGAGTTTGGTGATGCCACACTGGTCCATTGAATTCGGCCCTAGTGGGTGTGTATATACCATGGAAACCAACATGTTCCACAGGTCGGGGCTTTTCATTTTGGCAAGCTAGTTGATCAATGTGTACCAGCAGAAAATTGTGTGATTCCATCATTTGCACCTGGAGGACGTCGTTTTTACATTTGTTTACAATAACATTATACCTTGCCTGCTTTGCCATGTGATATTAAGAAGTTGCCTATAGTATTCCTGCAATGAGAATTTCTTTCTTCAACAATATACTGATGAGTCAAACAAACTTTCAAATAGTCATCAGAATTAACTACAGAATGTGGTCATTGTCGTTCTTAGCTACCTCATAATCTGGCAAGGGATGGAATGAGAAAAGTATAGCAAGAATGAGGCAGCCTTGGAAACCTGGGCAAATATTTTCTGAAAATTCTTCCGTTGATCTGATTTCTTGGCTGGCTCTGGTGTGTGGAAGGAATATTGACTTGTGAGGTGGAAGACAAGAGTTCCAAGCCCTGCTCATTCCCTACTGTATGTGTGGCCTTGTTCCAGTCACTTTCACTTTCCTGAGCCTGGATTTTACTTACCCCCAAAAATGAGATTATTGTATTAGATTATATGCAAGATCTTATTTAGCTCTCAGACTTCATGACACTCAGTTGAGAGAGAGAGAAAAAAAGAAGGAAACATTTCTGAAAGACTGTCTATTTGATTTCCTCCATTCTTTATAAATCTTTGGTGACAAAGATGATTTTAGAGATGTGTCCAGGCTGAGTGGAGCTCTTCTTTACAAGAAGAGATTTTAGTGTAATAAGAATAATTTTTCATTGGCAGATTGTGACTTATGCCTCTCAGTTTCTGATTTTGTTACAGGTCACATAAAGAGAAAACTTGGGCCTTTCGTGTCTCTGTATAATTTTTAAAGAATACACAAACTGTTCTGCAGCAGGAGACCAGAAATGAGCTGTTTTGTCCACTTTTAGGGATTGTTGGTCTCTGGAGATACACGCCAGCAGGGGGTAGGAGTGGCAGAAATGAGAGAGATGGGGCCTCAGGTCTTGTTGGGTAAACAGCTCCTTTGGAACTGGTCAGCACTAGCAGTCCCCAGGGAGTCCTGGCTTCCTCCACCGCCCCGCCTTCCTGCTCTGAGGCCAGCAGCCACCCCTGCCTCTGCCTCCACTTGGCTGAGCTGGGGCTGGGTTCCCATTGCCACAGAGTAGAGCTGGGGACACTCATCACCCTGAGTCAGACAAGCTGGAGGGTATGACCTATTAGACCACAGAACTCTCACCACACGCACACTAGAGTCTGACTCAAGGCCACAAAAGCAGGACAGTCAGACTTTTGTGGCCAAGAGCTCCTCACCTCCTGAGTTCCCCAACCCCCTGGGTATTAGTCTACCCATCCTGTGAGCACTCCTGGTGGTTGGAAACCTCAGGGCCCTGGGAGGATTATGGGAGAAAGAAACAGTTTGGGGCAGAGTGAATTATGCTTTAAGAACAAGCTGGCATCACGCCTTCAGGTGAAGTTCTTTCTGACTTGCAAAGAATTCCTGACACCTGTGGGCTTTGACCTCTTGTAATTTTGTTTCTCAACTAGACTATAAGTTCCCAAGTTTTTCTTGGTTCATGCTTCTTCCAGCGCCAGTCACAAAAGAGCACCTGGTGGATACTTATGATTTGATACATGTTTCCTTATGGAGCCCTGCTGTTGAACTCGTAACCCCTCCAGAGATGGCCATCACCTGTCTGGCAATATGGCATCATCAGTCAGTGCTGCCAGTTCCGTTCCCCACCACAAATGAGATCTGCTCTTCTATAAACTTACCTGACAAAATAAAATTCTTTAATGGCCAAGATAACCCCTTTCCTCTGTTTACTTTAGTTCCATGGTAGAACATATTAATACATATTCATATATATTATTCTTTTCAACATTTCTGCACAGTTTTGCATGAAACTAATCTAGTCCTGAAAGGCATGATTAGCTAATCCATTGGCTTTGAGATGCAAATCAATTTTAAGGGTTTCTCTGAATCTAAGATTGACTTTTTCCCTAAATCATTCTTTAATTTGTTTTAATAGTTCTTTATTAATCGATTCATCAATCCAGATTTAAACGTTAATTTTTATTAGTTAATGGTAGCAATATTAGTAGTTCCTTACTATGGATTTTAAGGGTCAATGTATTGCACTCCTAGGTATATACCAAAGAGAAATGAAGACATATGTCCACACAAAAATGTGCACATAAATATTCATAGCAGCACATTCATAATAGCCAAATGTCTATCAACTGATGAAGAGATAACCAAAGTAGGGTATATCTGTACAATGGAATGTTATTTTGTCATAAAAAGTAATGAAGTACTGACACATGCTACAGCATGGATGAAACTTGAAAGCATTATACAGGCAAAGAAGCTAGACTCAAGGCCGCACATTCCATTTACATGAATTGTCCAGAATATATATATGTATAAATAGAAAGTAGATTAGTCATTGCCTAGGGGTTGGGAGGAGAGGTTGAGGAGAAATGAGGACCAACTTAATGGGTACGGTGTTCCTTTTTTGGGTAGTAGAAAGTTTCTAAAATTGATCATGATGATGGTTGCACAACTCTGTGAATATACTAAAAACCATTAAATTGTGCACTTTATCTAGATGAATTGAATGGTATGTGAAATATATCTCAATAAAGCTATTATAATTTTAAAAAATGCTCCTCCCACATACATGAGCATGGCTTCACACTCACTCAGTCAAGTTTTTCCCAGAAGTCAAATTCTCAGTGAGGCTTCTTCTGGCCACTTAGGGTATCCCTCAAACATACTAAATAATTTACTTGTTTATTACATTTACATTTTCTTGTGGTCAACCCTTTCAGAATATAAGCTCTATGAGGTCAGGGAGATTTGGCTATTGTATTCCCTGATACATCCCTGGCATGTACTACAGTGCCTGGCATATAGTAGATCTTCAATTAAAATCTGTTGAATGGAGGAATGGACATAGATGCTAGTATTCCAGTTTGAGATACATTCTATTTCCTGTTAGTTAATTTATTAATCAGTCCATTTCCAATTTCAGACATCTTTCTAACTTAGAACTGAAAAACAACAACAGCAAAAGTAAATTGGAAAACAGGAAAAATGTATCTTTGGAGAGTAAGGGGTCAGTCCTTTAAAAAGAAATGAATCTGTAAGGGGAAGTACACAATATAAAAAAATCTGGACTATGTGTAATTTATTACTCTGGTAAAAGATATCCAATAGATCGCTTTGAGTTCTCCTTAAAGTTAGCACCATATATTAATTCAGTCAGCCAAACAAATATTAATTGAGTACCTTCTCTGTGCTAGGCACACGGTGGCAGTGATTTAACAAAGGTGTTTACATTGTAGTGGAAAAACCAACAAAAAATAGCCGAACAAATATTTATGATATCAATTGGTGCTGACAGCTAGAATGAGAAACCAGTAGGGTAAGGGCTAAAAAATCAAAAGGCTTCTGGGATGGTTAGTAAAGACCTGTTCAAGGTGGTAAGATTGGCATAGACTTAAGTAAAGTGAGAGAGAAATTCATATACATCTGATATACAAGTGTCCCAGGCAGAGACAACAGCTAATGCAAAATCCTACAACAGGAATATGTGGGCATGTTCAAAGAAAAGTAAGAAGTGAAGAGGAGAGTGATAGGAAATGATGTTGGAGGGGTCTCTAAGAATCAAATTGTTGTAGAGCCTTGCAGACTGTGGTCAGGACTTAGTGGCAAGGGAACAGGTATGTATACACAGAATCCTCTCTGTCATTCATCGAGGACTGCTCCCAGGGGGTGTTAATTCCCCTTCACTTCTTGCCCAACACTTGAGTGGCTAAGCTGGAGGAAGTAGGGGCCAGAGAAAGCCACCAAGCAAAGAGGAACTAGGGCTGCTATGTCCTGAAGGAGTAAGGGCAAGAAGCGTGGACAGAGTTCATATAATATCTGCTGCAACCACCTCTCATGGCTATTGCTGTTCAGGAAGGTTAGATACCTTCTAACGCTCCCTGGGATTTTGCCTCTTATTCATTGTGACTTCCCTAAGCCCAGTCTCTGAGACATTGGCAATGCCGAAGAGTGCATGCTCCTGTGTCTAGGTCTGCAGACCACCCTTTAGAGAGATTAATGGTTTCTGTAGGGCAGATGGTATTAAAATCAGTGAAAACTCTGATGAGCTCTTCACAGATGAGTGATAACATCCTAAGAGGTGCTTTGAGACAATCATAGAAAAGCAAGTTTTATAGCTCAAAGTCAGGTTATCTTCTGTTTGTACCTATTTCTGTGAAACTTATGAGGCCAAGGCATCTTTTCTGGATAACAGCAGCCAATGCTTTTCTCTTTCTGTCGCCATCAAATAGTATGTCCAGGGCACATGTATTCTAAATGATTTCACAAAAGGTGCTTTCTCATTGGCAGGCAATACAAATATAATATGATGGATTTAAAGCATTTCTCTTCTGAGCTGAAATTTTGATTTGATCCCAGAGTTAATCTGGGAGAAATAATGTATGACTGAGTTTTAATTAGACTCTGAAATGAAGGGTGTGTATGTGCGTGGTGTGTGTGTGTGCGTGCGCGTGTACGTGCATGCACATACACAATGTACACACACTTGCATGGCAATGGTGACCCTGTTTTAACTCTACTGGTACAAGCTAGGCTGTTGTAAGGCAAGAATGACTTCACCAGGAAGTCAGGAAATCCTCACTCAAACTTCCAAATATACAAATAGATTCCTTTTATTCTGCTGTGAATCAAAATTATGCCATGTCCTGTGATGAAGGATGTTGTTGACCAGGTTGAATGGGAGCCAACCATGCCTTGCCTTTGTTTCTATGACAGTCATTTCAAAGTCGGCATCTTAAGGTTGCTAGTTACCTTATTTGGCAAATACTCAGGAGTTCTGTTTCCGGATTTGTTTTGGGGTGTCAGAATTTTCATCTAATCTTTACCTTGGGGTAGGAGACGTGTTAATTACTGGAGGCCAGACACATAAATATTTGTGTAGTCTAGGCAGGTGACTGTGCAGTAAAAATTAAAATAGAAAGTGATAGCTGAAAAGAAAATCCCTACCATAGTGACTTAAGCTAAACTGTCATCGAGCCAAAGGATATTTTAAAAATGTTAGCAAATGCAAATATATGTGTGAGTTGGTCAATAGATAACATTGGCTTGTTATTTCTTTCTTGCAAGAAACCATATGCAACCATTAGTCTCTCTAAATATTAACTTCTCAAACTGACCAGGTAACTTACTCCTGGGATGGCAGGATGAAATGCTCTATTGAACAGGCACATGGGGATGGATGGTATTTGTAGCACATTCAGGGCAGTGACACAATCACTTCTAAAATCAGCAACTCAACTCTGTCAGAAAAACAAAGAAGTAATTCCCCTAAACCCAGCTGCACAGGCCCTGTGTGGAACCTCCTCCTTTGGATTTCAGAAGGGGGCACGCTGCCCAACTTTCCCAGCTGCAGGAAAGAAGAAATCACCCTAAATGTTGAGATAATGCCTAAACTTGCAAGGTCTTCTGTCCCAGCTTCTAGTCCACCCCCATCAAATTCTATCTTTGTTTTAGGCCATGACTCATGACACACCCCCACCCCTCAGTCAGCTGTGACTCATAGCAGAAGCCAGATAAACCAAACGTTGAATGGCAGCAGTGGAAGAGCCACAGTGTTTTTTCCCTTTTTTTGACTAGTGAGAAAAATTAGGTCAAATGGTCAGGTGGTGGGAATCTTCTTTGAGGGTTTCTTTTCTTTTTTTTTTTTTTGTCTTATTTTTCTTTCTTTCTTCCTTTCCTTCCTTCCTCCTTTCCTTCTTTCCTTCCTCCCTTCCTTCCTTCCTGCCTGCCTGCCTGCTTGCTTGCTTGGTTGCTTGCTTTCTTGCTTTCTTTGGTGTGTGTGTGTCTTTTTGTGTTTAATTTGGGGGAATTCCTGCATTAGATGAGGAATTCAGTTGGGTGTTCGATTTTAAGGTAACTCAGTGGTACTGTGGTTCAAACTTCTACTATTAGGAATAATATATGATTGACTATGAAAATGGCCCCAGTTTTTACTGCTCCCTATATTCTTGCCTTTGCAATATAACTTTACAACTACTTCCGTGAAAAGACAGAGTCTCTTTTTCCACTTCTAGAATCTGGGTTTGAACAAATGACTTGCTTTAGACAATAAAATGCTGTGCCAGTTTGGGGTCCAGGACACGATACATTCTCTGGCTCCCTCTTATACTCCTCTGCTTTTCTGTGATAACAAACCCTAACTACTCTGCTGGAAGATGACCACCATGTGCAGCAGAGCCAAGTCATCCAAGCTGAGTCCATCCTAGACCAGCCAGATTCCAGCCCATCTGCCATCTGACTACAGACAGATGAATAAGTCCAGCTGAAATTGGCCAACCCCTGGTCCAAGTTAACAGAACTACTCAGCTGATTGGTAGCTTCATGAGAAAAACAAAAACAAAACCAAAATTGCTGTATTAAGCTACTAAGATTTGTGATAGATTGTAATTTTGGCAGTAGATAACTGACATATTACTCTTGTACATTTTAACTCAACAATACAGACTGACATTTTTAGATTAAGGGAACTCATGCCACATGTGTTCTGGAGACCATATTTCTGAATTCTCAGTTCTCAAAATGTTATTGCTCAAAGGCACTCCAAAGTTAGAGAAAGTTAAGCTCTTAAAATAAAGTATGTCACATGCATTCATTAAGAGGAATTTTTACCCCCATTCTGCTGTACACAGCTGATCAAGCCTCAGTAAAATCAATGCTAGACCCATCGTATTAGTTCGTTAGAGCTCTAAAGTACAAAATACCATGGACTTAAACAGCAGAAATTCAATCTCTCACATTTTTGGAGGCTAGAAATCCAAAATCAAGACATCATTAGAGTTGGTTTCTTCTGAGGTCTCTCTCCTTGGCTTGCAGATGGCTGTCTTCTCCCTGTGTCTCCACCTGGTCTTCCTTCTATGCATGTCCGTGGCCTAATTTCCTCTTCTTATAAAGACGCCAGTCATATTGGATCAGAGCCCACCCTTATGACCTTATTTTAACTTAATTATCCTTTAAAGATGATCTCTCCAAATACAGTCACATTCCAAGTTACTGGGAGTTAGGACTTCAACATGTGAGTTTGGAAGGACACAATTCAGTCCATAAGGCCCATTTATATGCTACTTCATATTATATTGCTAAAACACATCTCTGATTATACTACTACCTTTCTCAAAATCTTTGTATATTTCTGAATTATATATAAGAATAAAGGCACATTTTTCATATATTGACCCCTCCAGTTCTACCTTATTGTAACCCAATAGTCAAAGCTGCTGCAAATTTGATTCTTTTCTATTTATCTTTCTTTCCAATTATTCATACCACCATGAACAACAAATATTTGCCACCCTAGTCTACTTTCAGTTCCCCAAACACACACACACACACACACACACACACACACACACACACACACACACACACAGAGTTCTGTGCTTCTTATCCAGCTCTTCTTTAAGTCTGGAATGGATTTTCCCATTGCTTGTCAAAATATTTTTAATTAGTACTCTAATCAGATTGAATCTCTCCCAAGTATTCTGGCATCACATGACACCTCTATTACTGCACTTTTTAAAAATAGTCATTCTATTTTATGACTATGTTGGTTGCTCCTGTGAGCTGGAGTTATAGCTTATTCACTTTTTTATTTCTATAGTGGCCACCATGGTGCTTTTCATATTGTAGGTACCTGTGCAAGAAAGTACCCTGGTCACCATATTCCATATCACCCCCTTCTTTTTGGGCACACAGCCTCACTTGAAGCTGAGTGGGGACATGTGACTGAATTTTTGCCAGTAAGATGTATACAGAAGTAATGTATGACAAATCTCCTATGTGAGGATATGCTGGAAAACTTCCTGTTTACTCTCAGATGTATCTACTGTCCTTCTCTTCTGATGTGTATTACTCATTTTTCCAAGTTCCTTTCCCTTCTGGATTGTGGGTAGGTTCATCCAATGGGAGAAATTGGCTAAAAATTGGAATGTGGGAGGAAAGGGAAGCCAGGATATATTTTGTTTTCTTTCTTTCTCTGCTTCCTATGGCATCTCTATTAGCAGCCACTTTCTTCCATGGCTCCATGTCCACTGGACAAGGTCCTACTATCTTGTTGGATATTCTAGGTTCCTGGACTCTGGCAAAAATATCGATCTCCCATTGTCCCACAAGCTTTGGGGTGAAAGCAGCTACCCGATGTTGCTCTGTTTGGTGGCCTCTCTGTTCCTTGTTTGGCATCTGTAGAACAGAAATAATAATGTTGGCCTCACAGGAATAATTTGAAAACAAATAAACTAATATATGCAGAATTCATAACTGAGTTCCCTGCACATGTTGGAAACTAAATCCTAAGTCTCTCCAGCATTACACAGGCATGTATCCTTCCAGGAGTCCTCTCCTCTGTCGGTCTCTGAGACTCTACCTGGTCTTGGTTTCCTTTATACCCTTCTGGGCATTTGTGGCCAGTCTGCTTTGCTGCCCCTTGAATCTCCTCCCTTCATCCCTTACTCATAGAGTCCTCATGATTTACTTCCCTACATCTCTTTTCCTCACTCCATTTTGAAAGCGCTCCCTCACCTTCATGACTTCAACAGAGTGCACTCCCATGTGTATCTTCTCTGTCATCTCCCTCTCAAGTCTCCATCTCATTTCTCCAATTGCTTCCTGGGCCCTTTTTATTGGCTACCTAAGTACTGTTCATGGATGGAGTGTCAGGTGGGGAAATGGCAGATTCAGAATCCAATCCACCACTGATGCATTTAATGTTGATTTAGCCTTTTGAGGCCTTAGATGCTCCTTTAAGAGAGAGGTTTGGGGATAGATGGTTTCTAACTAATAGTCCTTATAATTCTATTACTTTCGTTTTTCATCGAAACTTAATTAATCATCTTCACTTCCCATTTGTCAACGAGTTTTACTCCCAACTTCCCTATATCTCTCAATGTTATGTCATTAAGGCTCAAAATTCTAGAAGTCAGATATGAATCAATAAGTCTCCCTCCTTCTCCCTCTCCTCCACCATGACAGTCCAGAAGTTATGAATTTGGCCATTAAGTCAAATTACATGGGTTCAAACCTTGACTTCAGCACTCATTTATTATGTTACATGGACATACCTCATTTTCTAGAACTCAGTTTTTCACTTGCTTAAAGGAGATGAAATGAGGAAAACAGTGCAATGCTTGGCATATAGGAAGCACTCAATAAATGTTTGCCTTTATCCATCCATCCATTCACCTAGCAAGCTTTTGTTTTGCAGTGCAGTTACTTTTCTTTTTGAAATTTATTTTTACTTATTTTATCTCCTGAGACTTCATGTTTTTTTTTCTTTTGATGGAGGTCTAATTTCTCTTAAGTCACAAAACAGCTTGTATAGTAAAAGGCTATATAAAATATATGGGGAATTTACACTCTTGGAAAACAAGTACACAGTAGGCTGACCATGTATCCAATTTTCCAAAGATAGCCCCAGTTCATAGCTATTATTCTAGCTAAATTATAAATAGAATCCCACTTCTCTATCAAAAGTAGCCTGGGTATGGATAATAAATTATATGTGATCTGCAAGTATAGGTGACTTGTATACATAGATGATCTATTTGGGACAGTCTAACACCAGAAAGGACTCTTAGAATAAAGTTCCCATATGTAAACAACATTAGGTAAAGAATATTTAAAAATAAATATGATTCCTACCCACCGTGAGTTTTCAAGCTCAGTGTCATTTATGTGATATGATTCACTTTATGTTTGATGCTG
Organism: Pteropus alecto; assembly: GCF_000325575.1. Lineage (NCBI taxonomy): Eukaryota > Metazoa > Chordata > Mammalia > Chiroptera > Pteropodidae > Pteropus > Pteropus alecto. The sequence goes on along the minus strand of NW_006442491.1, from coordinate 10,142,600 downwards.
AACCTTTAGTACATTTTGTCCTATATGTTTTAATAATAAAGTAAAATCTATTTGATTGGTGGTTTAAAACTAATTTTTTAATTGAAACTTATATGTCTCCATTAAAAATAAACATGTATTTATTTTCCAACTAGGATGTTATATACATTTAGGGTATTTCTCACAAAATATGCTATCCTTAAATTTTTTGTATAAAGGTCAATTATATCTCACAAGGAAGGAATGAATGCTTAATATCAGAAGAGTGGTTTGCAATTTTTGTCTTCAAAGAACCACTGAAGATACATAGTCATCCTGAGTAGAGGCTGCAAAGTTTTCTTTGCTGTTGTTTTGGCTTACATTCAGACCTTAATATTCTAACCAGTTACACTCCTGGAACAATTCATTCCAGGTCAGATGTGAAATAAAAGTGCCAACTCACTTCTCCACAGCTGAGACAGCCCTTGAAATTGCCAGGTATTGCACAGGCTCTGGGGCTGAAAAGTGACATTAGTCCATTTCTTAGAAACCACATGTTCAGAGTCTTCGATTAAACAATTAAACAACATATTGGTAGTTTATCTGAGGTGTCCTAAATTCTATGTGACTTGAAGGGCTCAAATATTTTTAATGCAGTAAAGAAATTTAATTTAATTGAAAATAACAAATATTTCCCCCCAAAGCATATGAAATATGCTATAGAGATCATAAATATGATTGAAATGTGATCTTTGTCTCTGTTCACAAGAAATAGTAACTTCCTCCACCACCCCTCACCCACAAAAAATAAGTAAAATCATGGTTTCCTCCAAAGGGAAGACCTATGGTAATTATAGTAGTTTGCCAAATACACTCTCCATTAATAGCCACCACATACATTGGTTAAAAAATTAAGTAATGAGGTAGATTGCAGCACTTGGTGTCACCCTCCAACCATTGAGCCTTAATGCCGTGTTGAAATGGAAATCTGTGAAATACACATACGTGTTCTCTAACTTGCATGTGCTTAATTAAAATTTAAATTTTGAGGCTCTTTCTACAAAAATTCTGCTTTAGGGAATTCGGGGTTTTCCCAGAAACTCACTTATCATTCAAACACTCCAAGGGATTCTGGCAGGGATTCAAATCTCCATCACAATGAAACAGATCCTGTCTCTCAAGAGATGAAGAGCCCTGAGATGATAAGTTAGAACTTAGAAGCATTCAGAGCACAAGAGGGAGGAAAGACGCCTTCTCCACTGTAATAGGAGGCAGAAATAATGAGAAGGATTGATTGCAATGATGGGCCCAATTTATTCATACTTCCTTGAATCAGGGCCTTTTGCAGCACTGTCTGCAAAATACTGCAGTATTGTCACTGGTGTGTGTGCACGCACACGCACACACACACACAGCATGAGAAAAGTGTTGATGTCGTTTTGGACAAGGAATACTGTGGACAAATATTAGTATTTTGATTACTATTGAATTCCTTTAATTTTATACTACTAGACTAATTCAATCATCCATCTATTCATCTATCCATCAAATATTTACTAAGTACCAACTACATGCCAGTCTCTATTATAAGTGAATTAAATATGTTCCAACAAATTATTTGATTGAAGCCCTTCTATCCTTCACCTAATCAGTTTAATTCTAATACATATGTCAAGATTTTATTAGAACCTTAAATATTTAGATATACTGTAATACATAGGGTTTTATTGCACTTCATAGTGGATACTTAGTTCTACTTAGTTCTACTATTTACAGCAGATTGGGACTCTGTACCAGTGGTATGATTTAGTGTGTACATATTTCAATTAAGGCATACTTGAAAGGCTTCCTATTTCTGCTGACCCCATTCTCTCAGCCCTCTTTCAATCGCTAATTGATGTCATGAAATGCAAATATGTTAATTCAAGTTTTAAAGCTTTGTTCTTTATTAGGCATGCCATCCAGTTTTTATTAATATTTTATTTTTAATAACCGTACCACTATCTATCTTTATCCCATCTACAATGAGTCTTATCCATTTCTTACACTATACACACACACACACACACACACACACAATGCTAAGCTAGGTTCCATCAAACACTATTACCAAATCAAATGTAAATACAGGCAAAAAAAACAGGGAATAAGGTAACTGATGGAAGGATGTGGAGGGAAGAGGAGCAGAGCAAGGAAATTGTTGTATAATACAGGGAATAAGGTAACTGATGGAAGGATGTGGAGGAAGAGGAGCAGAGCATGGAAACTGTTTTCACTGTTTAGCTAAGACTGCTGGCTAAGATGCTGTGGGGTAGACCAGGTCCTCTGCTAAGTGCTTGTGTGGGTGCCTTCCATTTCTCTCCCTAAATTCACTCTCCTCCACCTTTCTTTATCCTGTTCTGTGCTCCAGGAAGCTGGCCTACATGGACTATGCTATTGGGTTTGCCTTAATTTGAGTTCCCCCAGAAGCGGATCCTGAAATAGAGATTATAGTGTAAATGATTGTTTTGGGTAGTGGTCCCCAGATGCAGGGAGGTGAAACAGGGAAGGCAATGAATCCAATAATGGCTATGTCGTGAAGCAAGTTTTCATTGTAGGCAACTGGTGCTGGATCCTGGAGGAATTCTGGGAGACAGTAACGGGTTAGTAATTTATTCACTAACTTTCATCAGTCATTGGTTTAGGATTGCTTTTGGGTAAATAGGCTTTCCAGCATGTTTGCTGTGTGCATGTGTCACACATGCTTGCCTGTGAGAAAAAACCTTCCAGCTGAATGTCTCAAGAGTAAGAAGCCTTCTACACATACTTGAGTGGTAAGAGAATGTGGCCGGGCTGCTACTTAGTTTAGGTAATGAGTGGCAGCAGCAGGAGATTCAGAGAGTGAGATGAAAGTGAGGTCCAAAGATTTGCTGAATATCTGTCCCATCTCCTCCCCTTGTCACGCTTTGGCTGTACCTACTACTCTGACAAAGTCCACAGCTGTGTCAAGATGTCCCTCTTCCTCCAACTCTCTCTGTGGGTTCCAGTAACTGCTCCCCGACTTTGCTTCTGCAGCCCTAACATGATAACGGCTTCGGGATGTCACTGCACAAGTCCCTTCTTGCTTTTCCTAAAGTGTGCTCGCAACTTTTTACAAAGTCTCTTTATTAAACAATTCTCTACTAACACATTAAAATGTACCCTTTGTTACCTGATATAAGATATACCATTCTATCTGGGGTAGTCTCATTAATACCTCACAACAACCCAATTGTTATTATTTTTCTTCTTTTGCAAGCATAAAAACCTGAGACGTAAGTTACCCATTGCTATGCAGGCTAGGATATAAATGAATCAAAATCGAAACCCAACTTTGCTGACTACAAATCCACATTTTAAAACTAAGGAATCACCCCATATTGTTAATAAAATATTTGGATTAATATTGGGTTTCTGGCTTAATGCTAAGCCCTGTGGCCCATTGTCTAGCACTCAACCAGGTCCCAGTTGGGCACTGGGGGCCATTCCATTGCAGGGGAATGCTGAGCAGTACGCTGCCAGGCAGGTCCAACTGGCCAGGTGACACCCTGCCAGATGGTCACTCGCCCCAGAGGCCACTACTGAAAACCTGAAAGAGACAAACCATTTGTGGAATCTTCCAAGAGGGACCAGATGCTGCTTAGGGAAAACCTGTCCCACTGCGGCATCAGGCAACAGATGAACAACGCAAGGCACGAGGAAGAGCTGCCCTGCCTCATTTGAGAATAAAATAACGGCCAGCCACCCTGTTTTTCCCCACTCGTGGTTATCTAGGCTAAATGATCCCTATCAAAAGATTAATATAAAAAATAGGCTCTGAGAAATAAACTCCCCATATCTACATTAGGGATTTCCATGGAGAAATACTGAAGAGGATAAATGAACAAGAGGAGGCTCCCTCCTTGTTGCAGGGCCTGGGTGTGTGTTTTCCATTGCTAGTATTTCTCTTGGCAGAGTGAACACTTTTGGAGCGTATCCCCCAGGCCTTAACTAGGGGCAATGGGTCATGCGGGATGGAGCCTTATCTAATGGGACTGGAAGGCGGTTTTGTCTGACGTGACTCCGGGGTGTCCGCCAGGATCTATGAACAGACACGGGTCTGCGGGAGCGCCCTCCGCCTCCCTTTGTTCTGCCCGGCTCCAGCCTGCAGCAGCTGATCTGGTTATTTTGCTCCTGAAAGGAATTTCTAGGTGGCCACAGTGACCATAAGGAACCGAGAAACCACGAGGGCTGAAAGCCACGAAGAACAACACACAGCGGCTGTTGAACACTAATCCCACCCATAATTAGAGGATCCCTTTCAGGCCTGTGGTGCTGGTAGAAATCTGAACTAAGGCAGAGAGGAGCCGTCAGAGGTCTGTAGCCCACCATTTACCAAATGTGCTCTCATCAGCATAATTCACTCATTTCTTAGGATTCGACATTTTTTTTAAAAAAGTCAGAAGTCTATCTGAAAAGTAGATTTGGGTCAAAATCCAACCACAAATAAGATTTAATTTAACTCATCTTAATTTTCTCAGCTTTTTTTTTTTTTTTTTTGTCCCTAACCCATTCTTAAAATCTGTGCACTTTAATGGAAATTTAATCTGCACAGGTCTGATTAGTTTACCTTAGACTCATCAAAATGCTGTTTTTTTAAGAACGATTTCATATCCAACAAGATTTATGTAACTTTCTCTTGGGCTATAGTTCTAAAAAATAAAAGCTGATGTTTGGGTCCTAAACTAATAAATCTGCCTCTTCTGAGATTTGACATGGCTTGAACTGTGTGATTATTCTCTGTCTTCTCTTCTATACTCTCCAACCCCATTCCAAGCATGTCAAGGTCTGCACTGCAATAAAGGTGATCTGTGTCCTGTCTGTCACCTGAATTTAATCTGTGTGTGTGCTCAGGAATATGCCACCATGTTCTGTGATGTCACTTTGTATTTTAATTTGTCACATACTGCCTTTGGCTGAGTACAGGAAAATGAATATCTTGTCACAAGAGCACTAATCATGTTTGCTTATTGGCTAAAATATTACATAACATTTAAAAAAGAGAAGAAAACCATAGTTAACTTTTGAAATGATATGAACCCATCACTGTTCTAACCTTATTTAAAAATACATGTGTGCAATTAAATTATTAGAGATATGGAGATAATATTGTGAATCTATATAATATTTTCAAGGTGGCTTTTTTTTTTCAAATCTATTAACTTGTTTGATTCTCCTAACAATAAAGTGAGAAAGATAAAGGTAGATTTTCTTAGTTCCCATTTAAGATGAGAAAACTGAGGTCCAGATTTTCCATAGCTACACAAAAGATTCAGGATCATACTTGAATCTTTAATATCTTACCTGTGCTATTTCATTACACCAGATTACAGGCAGGGGTATAGAACCTTAATTTAGGGGCATGCTTTTCCAAATTCCAGTAAGATATCTGTTTACATCTGGTTTAGCAGCTAAGGAGAAGACAGGAATAAATCTAAACACTAGTTGCCTTGGGTAAAATTCCTGTTGGCAATGGGTCTTGGCAAATAAAAATATGAAGTTGTAATTCTACTAATGACCCAGCAGGATCTTCCTGATAGGTTTCTAACAAATTCCTTTGGGGGCTGGGAATGAAAAGGAGAAATGTAAATTATTGTCTCCCTAGAAGATTGTAATATCAACTTGAATAAGTCTCTAAAGCATATATTGCAAATACAGCAAACCTGGTGAGGAGAAATCATAGAAAAGTGTCCAGTCGAGCTTACCTTTGCCCCCAGAGGATGCAGCTATAAGCCCGGAATTTGGAAAGGCATTAGATAGAAAGATTGTGAATTTTAATTAAAGTTTCTTAGTTTGAAGCAAATGTTAATGTTACTAGCTAGCAAATAGGCTAGATTTGGAGCCAATTTTGAGTACCTATTCAATGTTTCATTCTGATTGAGAACAAAGTACTGTTTTAACAGGACATAACCAGGAATTAGAAGTAGCATATAAGTAGCCAATCGGCATCCTGTCCATAATTCTAAGTCACAAAGAAACTTTGAATAATATTTTTACCACATATGACCCTCCAAAAGTTTCTGTTGAATGGCAAAAGATTTGCACACATTTAAATTGGATTTCACACAATCTGTAAAATGACAGAGTATTATTAAAGGGGATTGGCCTAATTAAACGAGATTGTGAGTATGCCTCAAAGAGATCCAAAGTGCAGATATCTTCCAAGTAGGATCACAGGAAAGGCTTCCAGAATCTATTTTGCCTCTTTCCCAGCTCTCAGCCTTCCCGTCACTGGCTGTCACATTAGCACACTTGTGTATACAGTGACATCTAGTGACGAAGAAAATAAAACCAATTCAAGTGACACTTTCTTCACAGAGAAGTTCCACGAAAATAACTCCCTCCTAGTCACTATAGATTTGTGCACAGTGGTCTCTATTACAAAACAGACACATCAGTTTCTACACTGAATATAATTTAAGAGGACAATAAAAAGAAGCATCAACAAAGTTTGGCAAACTGTCCTGGCATCAGAACCCAAACAGACATTTAAAATATATTTCTGTCTGCCTACACATTGAAAACTGCTGACACTCAGTTAGTGTGGAATGTTCTGAAGGTCTACTGGCATCTTCAAAGGAAAGAATACATTCTGATTAATAGAACATGTATACAACATTTCTGACATTCACATTCAAAAATTAGAAGAAAAAAATATATATACATACAAGTTACGCAGGCAAGACGAAGATTTAATCAAACCTCAAACTGACCTGCATCTACCCAAAACCCATTCCGGATTATTTGGGGTAAGCCATAATAAAATATTTATCCTTTTATTTTATCTGATTTTAGGATTTTAATACAATATATATCATAAATATTAATAGCTACACATTCTTATAACTTTCTCTGTATAACTGGTACTTGAGGTCTTGTCTTGGTAGAGCTGTAAGAAAGCAAAATCCAGAGACGCCTACTGGCTTCCCTAAACCACAGGGTGGCTGGTTAGCTCTGTCCTGTCTAAGCCCTGGGCATCCAACCTTTTAGGAGGCAAGGATGGTGCATCCCACTATTCTACTTGACCAGAGACCTTGGTGCTTTATAGATTCCCGGAAACTGTAGTGTGGCCTTGGAGTCTGAATTTTCAGCAAACACCCAAATGACTCATGCAATTATGCCCCAGTCTATACTTGCCTTATATGCCACAGTGAAAAACGGAGAATGCCATTAGAAACATGGAGAAGGTTCAAATTCTGTAAAGACAATTTATAGTCATACAGGTTGCTTGGGCCTGGGTCCATAAATGTGTAGCCTCATGAACCAGATTGTCCACTTTTTGCTATAATGTTTTTAATTGTGTAATTGAAAGACTATTCTGAAGTGAGTTGTGAGATGGCTGAAAGACATCTTTTTTTTCTATCTTTTTCTTTTTGTCATAATCACTGTTTCTAATTTCGGGGTTCTCTTTCCTAACTTTTATGGAAAAATAAGCTCTGTAGGCAAATAAACTCTTCAAGCAAATTAGGTTTACAGTTACATTTTTAAAATACTTGCTATACAGCATGGCTGGGGCATGTAAAGGCATTCTCATTTCCCCTGAATTGCTGATTATGAATTAAATGCTTATAAATTGAATAATCATTGATATATCAAGATATTTAATGGATCTCCATAGTCTATCTTGTAGTCAACTTTTATAAAGAGAATAATCAACTAATTATTTTGTGATAAAGTGGGATATTAATATATATACATATATGCACATATATTTTGGTTTGTTTAAAGTTAGATCATGTGGACATTTATGATATAAGTAAATATTTCTTTTGATTTTAGACATTCATTTATACTATTAGAATGTAAATTCTAGTGTTTATTGTTATTGTTAAGATTTAGATTTTTTTTTTAAGTTTTTTCTCATTTGTATTGGTTTTCAACTGTCTTTCCTTCGAAATTCTGAATGTGCACTATCTTTATCAGGTGATTTTGTCACATACGTTTCTACTATCTGAAGGACCTAGGAAAAGCCCTTCGAAGTTAATTTTCTCCTGGTTGTGGATATGGTCTTGCAAAACCTCAAGGATCTGGGACCTGCTTCAGGGACTGAGGCAGGGAGGAGATGGGGTTGTCAAAGAGTCCCCTCAAGCAGAGCCTTGGGGTTTATTTATGTTTTTATAGGGGGAAAACAAGTTTTTCTACTTCAAGCAAGTTTTAAAAACATTAATTCAGAGATCTCCTTAAAAAATGTTTCCCCTCCTCTCTCCACTATTTTTACCTTAATTAATTTAATTTTGTCCCAGAACCAATTTAACTAATTGTTAAGACTTCATAGATCCATGCAATGTGAAAATCCATTGTGTATAGACATCGAACAACTGAACTCAGTACTATCCTGTACAACTGAAATGCCTGCTTGTCTCCACTCTGCAGGATTTTATGTGCTACCTATACTCTTTCCTTTTTCTTCATTTTAAAGACAAGTGTTCAGATGCCAGCAGTCCATTCACCCCTCTCCTCACATTTACCCTTGCAATAGGGTTGTCCTCTTTAGATTAGCTAGATCATGCAATTTCCTTCCTCAAAAACTCTTATTGGCACATCAATCAGAAACGTGAGTCTTGCTCAGATCACCCCTAGGGAGCACTGCATCTGGCCCCACTGACAACACAGCCTTCCTAATACTCCTTACTTTGCTCTTATTTGCTTTCAGACCACTTTATTACTTTCTACTATACTCTATTTGTTTATCTACCCATCCATCTATTTATTTATTATTGTTGGAGTCTGAGTAGAGGTGGCTTGAACAACTTCAGATGATGGGATGGCACCCACAGGACCATGTCTTGAATCTTTGTTCTGTCTGTCAACCAGGTTCTGCCTTTCTTCTCCACAGGGTGCCTTCTGGGGCAAGTATGTCCTTGAAGGCTGCTTTTCTCATCTCTGACACCTCAGTTGGCATGGCTAAATTACTGGGAGCGGGCTGGGTATCTCTCTCTTCATGCTACTTCTCCATGTGGCTAGTTGGGTCTTCTAATGGCCATGCAGTCTCTGCATAATTGTACTTCTGACCTGGATTCCAGTTTTTGATGAAGTACATTGGTGATTACCAAGGGCTGTGGAGAAGAGAGAATAGGAGTAACTGCTCAATGGACAGAGGGTGTCCTTTGACGATGATGAGTGTTTTGGAATTAGACGGAGGTGGCAGTTGCACAATATTGTGAACGTACTAAATGACACTATATTATTCACTTTTAAATGGTTAATTTTATGTTATGTGAATTTCACCACAGTAAAAAAAAAATACAGTCACAAGTTATCTCAGATTAAAGGAAAGAGGACTACACAGGATATGAATACTGGGAGATAATGTGCTTTTGGAGATCATCTTTAGAGACCAGCTGCCACACCTGCTCTTAAATGTCTCTCACAACATTACAAAACATGGAAATGTCTCTCACAACATTGCAAAACATGAAAACACAAAATATCATATTATTATTGTCCACAAAATTAATACATACTTTTCAGATGATAGGGTTTCCAAAAAAACTGAATTAGTCATTTTAAATCAATGTCTACAGATAGACCTGTTTCAAAAGTTCTTTCTAATTGGTTGTTTAAAACTCAATATATATGCTTTTCTTCAAAAGCACTTTTAGACATAGTGGTTAAAATTCAGTTGTAGTTCATTCAGTATAAAGAGGACAGGCTTTGTAGTCAGAGAAGCCTGACTACAAAATTTTATATAATTCCTATATGTCAGAGACTATTTTAAGGTTTTCATATATTACTTAATCTTCAGAACAGTACTATAAGGATGTTACTGTTACTATACTCATTTTATAGATGAGGAAACAGAAGCACAGAAAAGTTAAATAACTTGCCTATGGTTGCATAACTAGTAGTAGCATATAAGGATTCAGACCCAGACAGGGTGATTCCATATCCATGCTCTTGATCATTTTGCTATCATGCCTTTTACTTTTAATGTCTAACAAACTCCCTAACCCTCAGTTTCTTCGTCAGCAAAGTGAGATAACAATGCCTTCTTCCATGAGATGTTTCAAGTTTTAAAGGAAGATATATATTGGACTATTTTGCAAAGGTCAGAATAATGAATAACTCTAGGTTTAATACATCATTCTATTTCTTCCATGTATTCATTCACATATATTAATTGAACACTTTCAATACAGTAGTTGAAATAAGATTGAATTCTTGCTCTCAAAAGCATGTCGTATACTTGAGACAGACAATTAAAAAACTAATTATACTACATAGTGATAAACTTTCTATAGTAGGAAGAGGAGAGAAAGGTTTGGGTTCTGAGTCATTAAATCTGGACGTGAGAATTTCAGAGTGTCTTCTGTTGCTTGGCTGCATAGTTAGGAAGCTTCCATGACAATAGCTGTAAAGTTAATGTAACCATATAGTGCCACAGAGAATACATTAAGAAACTCAAAAGTGTTCTCTCAAACCACACAGGTTCAGATGCCAGCGTCTTCTAAAATTGCCCGCAGGCACAACTGATACTGAACTTGATGGAGAGCCACCCTAGACCAATAATAAGTGACAAATCCTTGGGCAGACAGGGGTACCATCTTGAATTGGCATCTTTGACATTCTGATGGATTATTTTTCAAAATGTATATATTTATTTTTAATATCTTTTGTTTCTGGGATACAACAGCCAAAGCTTATTCAAACAAAAAATATTTGATGAGAGCATGATAACATTTCTTAAGCGTCTTTGATTCAATGAAAGAAAACTCTAAACCTCAAATTACCTGTACACTTTTAATACTCTTCCAAGTTTTTATAGGAGAAGAAAGGGAAACAGCTGCTGCCACTTCTAAAATAGTGAAAATATGCACTATTCTTTTAGAATAAGATATACTATTCAGAATGAAGCATAGGGTCTCACTTAAACTATAGATAGATGCATGATCTGCCTAGAGAGAAACTGAAACTTTTATTCAAACATCCTTTCCTGTTTGGAGGTCAGGGGAAGGTAAGATTACGATCAGTTAGGCCTTTGTTGTGCAACAAGCACATATTTCTTTGGAATGCATGCTTCCATTTGCATTTGAAGTTTATACAGACAAAGGTATGCATTTTATGATATTCCATTTGAAAAAAGGAACAAAGCAACTCAATATTTCACTTTCTGTTGATTGTTTTATCTTTCAGTGGCTTTTGGGAAGAGTCAAGGGGAGACTTTAGGTTAAAACAATCTGAATCATGGGGATCAACTGTACTGGACAGGACTAAGAAAGAAAATGAAGTGTAATAAAAAAGAATTATATGCATGCATCTTCTAACATATGAAATACAGGAATAAATTAGGTAATATTTCCAAAGCTGCATCTCTGTTACAGAAACATAAGGAGACATCATCTTTTGCTCACCATAGCCCTTTTTCCATGGGATTGTATTTATGGGGAAAGAAGTCTGCAATTCTAAGAACTCCTTACTGAGGGGAAAAACTAAAGCTAGTTTTATATATATATAAAACTAATATACACACACACACACACACACATACATACATACATACACACACACACATAGTATATATTAGAAGTTATATGTGTGTGTATACACACACACATGCACATATATTAGAAACCAAAGAGAAATCACTAATAAACCAATCATCATATAGCTAAAAAAATTTAAATATATTTTATTACTTTAATTATATAAACATATTTCTAAAATATTTCAAATTACCTATCTTTGTTTATAGAGACATACACAGTTTTAGTCCTACTTAACTTTACTTAAGAGCATTTTTAGTAATATAAAACAAAAGATTTATTTGGAAAAATTCTAAAATATGTGTTTTATAACTAAAATAAAATATATTTAAAATTATTTAGCTATATAATGAATGGTTTATTAGATTTCTCTTTGATTTCTTAGTGTTTGATATGACCATTATTTTGGAGACCAAAGAAATGTGTGGAATAACTTTGAAATTAGAAAACTGCTAAAATATAATGACACACAAGTCAGTCAGTCGCACACTAAATGATCATCCCAAATTTCAAACTATTCTGGGGGTTTAGAGTCTTTACTTTATACTGTGTACATGACATAGGATATTTACTGAAGTTATTCTAATCTATTTTATCCTTTAATAAATACGTTTTTGTTTCGAGGTAACATGACTTACTGATACGTTTCCCATGCACTGCTCATACAACCATTACACCTTTCTAAATCAACCTATTGAATGGAAAGCATTCTGGAGTTCTGAAACAAAGTGTTTGATGGAATTGCTAGAATATTTGCTTCCACTGAACATTTTTCAACTTAATCCCTTAGAAGAAAAAACATTTTTTTCACTTTCTACAGAGTAACAAATTCAATTGTAATTTTATTTAATTAACTGTTTAGCTTGAATAAAATTGGTGTGGTACTCGATCACCCATCAAGTGAAAGGAGGGGAATAAAATTATTCCCCTCATAATAAAGAAAAAGCATCTGTAAATAGAAAAAGTGAATTTGGGGACTACAAAATGCATCAGAAATGATAGCGATACTGAATCTCTAAGAAAAGCGTTTTCATGTTGGTAGGGTAGATGGCCACTGACCTGAGTTTTAGGGAGTAGATATTACCTAGAAGCCACAATCACATTGCTAGGAATACTCAGGTAGCTCCCTTTAAAGATTTTAAAGCTTAATATGACATGATTGGTTTAAAAAATCCTGTATGTTGTTCTATTCCCAGGGCTTTCTTGGAAATAGATTAAAGCAGAAGATGGATAACATTGATCCTTGCTCCTTGTCCCATTATTAAAGTAGAAATAGGTAAGAATGAATAGTAAAAGCAATCTTGAAGAGTAGAGGAAGGCAATGAGTATCTGTGAAAGGGGTTCTTGGAACAGGAAGTGTTGATAGAGCAGCAAATACTCTTCTCAGCAGATAGCTGGATGGTGCTCAATCTAGTTTAGAGATGACATCTGTTTATAGCCCTTCAGTGGGGTTTCACTGATTTTCATTATGATTTTAATCATGCACTTGAAGAGTAACAGTAAAGAAATTTTGAAGAATACCTGTGTTTGGTAGAATATATATATGTATATGTGCTCAGAGAAATACTTATGCTGCTATGTTCCTTTTCACTACACTTGTAAGGTCATTTATATTTGCAGATCTTACTAAAGGAGAATTAAACTGAACAAATGAAGAACAGAGAAGCAAGGACTTTTTACTACTTTAATGTTGCCATATATGAAAACAGGGCTGAAGTGTTATACAAGTGGGAACAGAGATGGGACACTGTACCTACATTTCTGGTATACATTAAGAGACTGAGAAAAAAAGAGGGGGAGATTGCATAAAAATTTCTATTAAATATGAACCTACATAAACTATTATTAAGTTCTTTTTAATAACATTTTAAAACATTTTTATCAATTTCCTTAAAATTTTAAAACTCACTTCCTGGAATAAGCCTTTCTGTAATTAATTTTCCCTGTGAAGATTTTCCCTTTCACATATGGTACTTTAAGAGGTTTTTGCAGTGGTCTTGCCACGAACTGAAATGTTCTTCAAAGACTTGGGGATTTGTAGTAGTATATTTAACTCATGTATTTAAATATCTTTCATGGTGAAATCAAATTTAGATTTGTTATTTTGCTAACAGTCAAAATCTATTCAGAGATAAATCTAATGAATGAAATGAAAGACCACTGTGTATAATATAACTGAATTTATAAATAAAAGTGACTTGGTTCCTAGGACGCAATGGAAGACTTAATATAGACATCTAATTTTGCTTTATTCAAAAACTCTCAAAAAGAAAACGGATTTGGCATAAAAGACACACCCACAAGAATGGGGAGAACAGCAGAAGAGACAGGAGCTATACGTTTTTCAGAAATAACAGACTGCAGAATTCTTTGTTGTGGGGTAAAACAGAAATACAATCTGACAGTCCCTAGGGTTGTAAAAATGTTTAGGAACTTGAGACATTGGATACCTCCAAGCCTCGGGTGAAGGGGAGGTTGGCAAAATAGAAGGATGGCATGAAAGCTTTTTTAAAGCTTTTTGCTAGATCATATCCCAATTCTACCACTTCAACAAAAGTTTACTAGGAAAAAGAGACAGGGCTCTAGGGCTGTGTCAGGCACAGTTGACAAAATGAGTAGTATATTGGAATTGCAGGGAAATTATTTGATTTTATCCAGTGATCCTTCTGGAGGTCATTGACTGAGCTAAACAAACTTGTAAGATTCAACTCAAGCTACAGTTTCCCACTAGCTATTTATAGTTTATTTACAGTTTTCTATTCTAAATGCAATTTACCAACCAGAAGTCATTTTTACCATAAACAAGGTTGTTTGGTACCAGAACTGACCTTTATCAGATTTCCAAGGAAACAGAGAGGAAAAGTCATCTCAAGGTCAAATTTGCTCACACAGTTGGAGTAAATTTATTTTGTTGTGTCTATCTATATCTATCTATCTATCCATCCATCCATCCATCCATCTGTCTATCATCTATTTGTCTATCTATTTATCATCCATCCATTCATCCATCGTTTCATCCATCCGTTACAGGAGAAATTAAACTTAGAAAAAATTCGACATAGGAAAAATTACTTTGGAAAAAAAACATAAGCTAGATAGAGAAAGTGCCTTAAATTTTTAGTTAGGTATAACATTTTATCTGGAAAATAAATAAGATGAAATTACAGAAATGGTAAATAATTTAAAATCCATGTTTTTAGACTCTAGTCACCGGTTTTAGAATAAGTATCCAGAATATTTTGTCTGAGTAAGATGTTTGAAACTGAAATTAATATGTTAAACTTATGAAGAGTGCATATCAATATGTACTTATGACTTTGGGGAACAATTGTTTTTCAATTAATAATATTTTCTAGCTTGTATGTCAATGTATAGAGAAATAATAATTGATCGTTTATTAAAAAGTTGCATATTGCACAATACACAAGCATAGTGATGTTGATGATGATAGTGATGCTAAAAGATAGCTTAAATCGATGTCTCAGATTTTAATATAATAATAATGGTACCAAAAATTATAAAGATAAGTAATTTTGCATATTCTTAAAATGTAATACTATATATAACAACTCAAATAAACAAATTACAAATCTCAACAAGTTGTAAAGTACTGTATTATAGTATTTATATAAAATGTAAGAAACAAAATAATACTATATAGAGCGATTCAAAAAGTATTGAATGACAGAATAAAAATGAACCAACTACTGGTACATGCTACAACATGGATGAACTTAAAATGTATGATGAGTGAAAGAAGTCAAACATAAGAATATATGCCAAATGATTCCATTTGTATGAAGTTCTAGAATAGGAAAGTGGTTATTTGCCTGTGACCTACTGTGATAGAAAATAGATCAGTGGTTACTGAAGGAAGAAGAAACTGGGAAAGGCCATGAGGAAAACATCTGGAATAATAAGTGTTTCATATATTTATTGAGTTGGTGTTTACATTTGTCATCACACTTATAATCTTTGTGGTTTATTGTATATAGAAGATCCTCAATAAACCTTATTTCAAACAAAAAAAATGATAATAAAAATAATAGTAAACTTAAAGTACTCCCAGGTTTCATTTGTAGCAGGTAATGAAATCATGAATTCCAAATATGAATTAAGCAGCAGTAACTTTTTTGTGATGGGAGCAGAAGCTCCAAGAAAACCTGTTTGAAGGACAGCCTACATGTGCCTGAATTAACTCTGTTAAATTTGATTGTAAAAAAGAAGTCATGTCACCTTATGGTTATATCTCATGGGCTCTTCCCACATGTTTACATAGCAATTGTATTTACCAGCATGTCAACTTATTCAATTTATCTCTTCTCTTTATAGGCCAGAGACGGTTCTCAAGGTAACTTTTGAATCTCCCAATCCTGATCCAAAATAGCATAGGCTGTGTTATACATGAAGACGCTGGTGTTATTCTGAGAACATATTTCTTCTAGTAGATTGTAATTAATTGCTTTCCACTTGCGATCTTGACCTATCACACAATTAAAGTCTCAGATAATTTACTGATTATCCCCATTCTGCCTCATTCAGCAGACCTGGATAGGGACTAAAGGTTTCATGCTGTGCTTTCTTTCTTGGAATCCCCTCAACTCACTAGGCTTTTACTCAGATAAACACTTCTCTAGTGTGACAGAATGTCACCTTGCATCAACTGTCACATACTTTATACTTGATAAGCCT
Organism: Pteropus alecto; assembly: GCF_000325575.1. Taxonomy (NCBI): domain Eukaryota; kingdom Metazoa; phylum Chordata; class Mammalia; order Chiroptera; family Pteropodidae; genus Pteropus; species Pteropus alecto. Next base: position 10,126,410 of record NW_006442491.1, on the reverse strand, counting down.
TTGCTCCCAAGTCCAACACAAATAGTCAAACGAGGGGACTCTGCTGAGGCAAGAGATCCCACACTCTCCCTGAAGTGTGGGAACAGTGAGGAGATGAACAGTTGTCTGGAAGTCATTTTCACAAGAATCCTCCTGGGAAGGTAATGTCGAGAGCCATTCTGAAGGTCCATCCCATTGGGCATTAGTACATCCTTTAATTTTATCAGTGGTCTTAATTTTCTTTGAAGTTTTTTAAACACATACTTTTTAAAAACTATTTTAAACATACATGAAATTAGAAAAAATAATGCAATGAAATTATATATATATATATATATACATATATCCATTTTCCAGATTAAGAAATTATTAAGAAATTGATACATTTAGTATTTGATTTGTAATGAAAAATATTTTAAATCAATTTTCATTTATCTTGCATTCCTCTGCTACATATTTTATCGTTTTTCTCTAAATGTTGTGGACTTTTCCTTTAAATGTCATCACTGTGAAATCTAACAATTCTAACAAAATTGACAGTGATTTTTGGTATTATCTAATACTGAGGCCATAATAATTTTCCCTCAGTCTCAAAAATGACATTTTGCAGTCTGTGTGATTAAATCAAGATCCATGCAAGGTCTATGCATTGTATTTGGTTGTTATTCTCCCTTAATCTAGAGCACTGCCTTCCATCCTTCTATTTTGTTTTTAGTATTTTTATACCATTGGCTTACAGATACTGGGTCATTGCCGTATAGATTTTACCATATTTGGGAATTGCTCACCTCCTGCTTCCTTATGGGTTATCTAACTTCTTCCTCTATCTTCTGTATTTCCTGTGTATTAGAGTTAGTGATTTGATTAGATTTAGATTTAGATTTAGATTGTGTGTGTGTGTGTGCACACCCACGCAAAATATCCTTCTTTGCTGATGCAATGTGTTCCATCAGCATGAAGCACATCAAAAGGCACACTCATCAGTTTCACATTTAACGATGCTAAGTGGCTTTAGTTTCAGGTCTGTCCATTGTAAACATTTCCATCAACTTTTCATTCAACAGAGATAATTATTCCTGATCAGTTATTTCAAAAGGGATTAAAACTGGTGATTTTTCTAATCCTATTTTTCTTTCCCTGTTTTAATAGCTAGAATTCTCATATAAATAATTCCTTATTGGCTAGGAATATTTTATTGCCATGAAATATAGCTTAAACAGGAAAATCAGGGTGAATTCTTTTTTAACGGCTGTTTTCTGAGCAAAAAATTAGTGACCTAATGACCGACAGTATAAAAAGTACTTGCTTTTCTAGGATGGCAGAAGGAGAGGGGCAATGTATACATGGATACGATGGCTTTTTTTTTCTATTTTTTGAGTATTTTTAAAATAAATACATACATATATTTTTCAATGTTTTAATAAATTACATTCAATATTCATTTTGTTGTCCTAATTGTTTTATGTTTGGTCATCTCATTGGCAGCTATATATTTTGATATGCCATAATTAGTCTTTAATCTTTTCCCTGCTTTCTGACACAGCAACATGACCAAGAACTATTGTGTATCTTTCCTGTTCTAAACCTGGATTCAGTCATTTCTCTAAGGAGCACCAGTTTCTTTCAGTAGCGAATGATATTTAGAAATCCTGATCTGGGCGCTTGGTGTGCACATTGCTATCTGTCTTTTCTTCTAGGCCTTTTCAATAGACTGTTTTTACAGGTTGAAGATGTTAGGGCTTTGTCATGATATAAACTTCATTTTTCCCAATGTGTCATTTTCACTTGACTTTTCATTAGATATTTTTTCTTATAATATACTCAATATTTTACACATAGCTTTTAAAAACTACACTTCAGTTTATCATATTTTCTATATTAGTTTTCGATTTTGTCTTAGAAAGATTTTCCCACTATACGGTTTAAAGGATTTCATTTTTTTTTTTATGTTTAGATCTCTGAATAACATGGAATTTGCTTTGGCTTATGGTACAGAACATAAGTTGAGTTTTATCTTTTTGTAGTGGCTAGGTAGTTTTCTCAAACATTTTTAAGTTAATTTTTTCCCTACTGATTTTAATTACAATCTATTTCATATTTTCAATTTCATACATACCTGTCTACTTTTGAATGTTCTATTCTGTTCCCTTAGTCTTTCTATCCCTGTCTTTTTACCACACTATTAATTATACAGAATTTATAATGTGCTCAAATATCTATGTCTAAGCACCTCTACATTGCACATTTGTTTTAGCATTTATCTGGTCACTTTTATTTATTTTTCAATATAAATTTTTATCTTTGTTTTGTCTACCTTTCCAAAAAATACCCCTCGTTGTTATTTTTATCATGTGAATTTTATAAATTTATTTAAATAACATCTATATGATATTGAATGTTCTTATTAAAGAATAAGATATGTTTTTTCACTTTTCTCACATAAATTTCTCACATTTTTGTTAATTTATGCCTAGGTATTTTCACTTCTTGGTTGCTATAGTAAAGGGGGTCTTCTGTATCACTATTTTCTAGTTCTGATTTGTGTATATGCAGGCTATTATTTATGGTTGTTAAATTTTATCCTGATATTTGTCCATTTTTTAAAATTAAGTTTATTGGGGTAACATTGGTTCATACAATTATGTCATTTTCAGGTGTACATTATAATTTGACATCTGTATATTCTATTGTGTCTTTACCACCCAAAGTCCAATTTCCTTCAGCTACCATATATTTGATCCCCTTTACTCACTTCGACCTCCCCCTACCCTCCTATATTTGACCCCCTTTACTTCATCTACCTCCTTTCTCCTCCCCGACCCCCTACCCTCTGGTAACCACTAGTCCATTGTCTCTATTTGTTTGTCCTGCTCATTTGTTGCTTTTAGGTTTATATCCCACATATAAGTGACATGTGATTTTCAACTTTTTCTGTCTGGCTTGTATCGCTTAGCACGGTAATCTTGCAGTCCATCCATGTTGTCACAAAAGGCAGTGTTTCATCTCTTCTTATGGCTTAGTAATATTCCATTGTATATATGTACTGCAGCTTCTTTAGCCAATCATCTGTCGTAGGACATTTCAGTTGCTTCCATGTCCTATCCACTGTAAATAATGCTGCTATGAACACTGATGTGCAAATATCTTTATGGATATGATTTTTAAGTCTTTGGGGTAAATACCCAGTAGAGAGATTGCTGGATCATATGGTCGTATCACCTCCAGCATTTGTTATTACTTGTCCTATTGATTATAGCTATTCTACCAGATGTGAAATGGTATCTTATTATGGTTTTGATTTGCATTCCCCTAATAACTAGCGATATTGAGCATCTTTTCAAATATTTGTTGGCCATTTGTATATCTTCTAGGGACAAGTGTCTGTTCAAGTCCTCTGCCCATTTTTTGATTGGCTCATTTGTTTTTGTTGTTGTTGTTGTTATTGAATCGTATGAGTTCTTTGTATATTTTGAATATTAGGCCTTTATCAGAGGCATTGCTCACAAATATATTTTCCCATTCAGATGGGAATTACCTTGTTGATGGTTTCTTTTGCTGAGCAGAAGCTTTTTAGTTTGATGTAGTCCCATTCATTTATTTTTGCTTTTACTTCCCTTGCCTTTGAGCTGATATTTGTCCATTGATTCTCTTGGGTTTCTTTAATGCTTTTATTCAAAATAAAGTCATATGTCTCTATGGTATCCAAAGTACTATGTAAAAAGCAAAGATACATCATAACTTCAATGCTTAATACATACATTAAGCATTTGATAATTGTTTAGTGATCATTATCTTTATTTACTTGGTTTTGTTTATTAATTCATTATGTTAAGGCAAAATGTGGAAAGTGCCATGGAAGCTGAGAAGAAAGAAAGACTGTCTGCAGCTGAGGAAATTGGGGCTGACTAACTATAGCCAATGGCATTGCAGGAGGACCCAACGGGTTGAGGAACACATGGAGAGGGTATTATGTAGAG
>NW_006442491.1:10061177-10122439 GCF_000325575.1 Pteropus alecto | reverse complement strand
ATTTGTCAACTACTGAGTGTAAAGAATACTTTCCTCAATGCTAAATGTAAAAACCAGAATACGATAGCAATTGTTATAAAATGTTCATATTTACACTATTGCCATAGCAGTTTTTAGATTCACTTTTAGGGCAGCGTGTCTCTTCCACATATAGCCATTTGGTATTCAAGAGAATGAAGTACTGTACTCTTGATAACAGGTCCAAGTCCCCTCGGCAAAAAAGTGACCATCTTATCTTACAGGTCCCAACTATTCTGCTACATGCACCATGTTTTACATAACATGGGTGAGAATCAGTTGCTGTGAAAGTTAGCTCAATTCTATGAGGGAGTACAAACAATACTCTGTAATACCTGTTAAAACTGTGATAGCAGCTGCTCTCAATGAGCAATTCTGCTCAGCATAATTAGAATTTTGTAAAATAACAAGACTACATTGAATTATCTGTGTCATGAGTTTCAATCTCTTTTTACTTAGAAAAGAAAAATGTGTTTCTTACATTCATCGGGAAAGACATTGCTGTATAACTATAAATTATACCAATTGATTCCTAATATTAAAACTTCTTTGCATTACTATTTGTTCCTGCAAACTATTATTATATCCTCCTGGATTAAATTTATGAATATGTACTTTTAAGATTTTTGTATTTGTTCCTACATTCTCATATAGATTCCCGCTATGAAAGATGGAAACTTTTTATATTTATACGTCCTCCCAATTTGTCCTCTTTCTCTTGACCACCTCATTTTGGTTTGTTAATTTAGTTTATATTCTCCAAGTGGTTACCTTAGTAATTAAAATTATATGACTGAAAAGTCTATGAGAGAAATAGAGTCATATGAGTCAGGCTATAAGTGGGGAAAGATGTTTCATGTGGCCTGCAATTCAAGCAAACTTCTAAAATATCTTTTTCCTTTGTATTCTACAGACATACTGTGAAGACTCTGGAAATTTCTTGAAGTTCTATTTACTTAATTTTCATATTTATTAAGTTATTTTAAATAAGCTCTTATTGTTTACTCATTTTAAATCTGCTTTTCTGTTTATTTAAATATAAATATTTTGTATTCTGTATTTTACATTTGGTAAATCTGATATTTGCCTTCTTTGTGGGTCTAATTCCTCAGTTGTTTCTGATATCTCTTTTTCACAGCTCTTGTTTCTGTGGGTGCTTTGTGATGGTGTGTGTGTGAGTGTTTGCATGTGAGAAAGAGAGAGAGAGACAGACAGACAGAAGGGGAAGCGGGGGAGAGAGAGCATGTCAGTATTGGAAATTTCTCTGTGAAAATTCTTTGAGAAACTATTTGTATTTACTGATCCAGTTTCTGGGTCCGTAAATACAATCTCTCCTTCTCTCTCTCTCTCTCTCTCTCTCTCTCTCTCTCTCTGTCTTTGTCTCTCCATATGTGTGTGTGTATGTATAGTGCCTTAAAGAATATTCTTTGCAGTATCATTTTGCAGAGCTCTTAGTCATCTGTTTTCCTCTTCCATTTTGCCATATAATTACCTGTTTATTATTGTTGGCGTGGTTGGTTGTTTCTATATGTATGGAACATTTCTTCATGCCTACATATTGCTCTGCCACTTCACATTAAAAGATGTGGCTTGAATGCACCCAAACCTTGTTGCTTCTTATGGTATAGGGGTCTCTAGTGTGGACTTCCTGTTTCTAGGTATTACATTAAAATAGTTATTCTAATAAATGTTTTAATTATAATAGCTAAAAGGCCAGCAAACAATCTTAGAACCAAATTTAATTAAACTTTGTAAATTTCTGGTCATTTGAAAGTCAAAATGCTGTGTTAAAAAATTTCGTAATGTTTAGATTTAATGAGCAGCGATAATTAAATCACATAGGTGGTAAATGCCTACCTTGATGGGAAGAACACTATTTCTCAGGCTTCTTGGATTTCTGATAAGTCCAAATTTCAAAACATTTTGTTGTTTAGATAGAAAAATTAGGAATTTATTATGCCGACATGAAATATGAAACTGTGATTTTGAATAATTTGGAAATCATTTCTCGAAATGATTGAACTATTTTTCAATGTGCCCATATTGAGCTTTATAAACTTACCACCTGTCATAATAAAATTAAGTACCTAAGTTTCTATAATTACAGATAATCAAGCAGATAACTGAGCTGAGAGCATTCAAGCCAGTTTTCAGCATGAAATTATGTCTGTCATTCATCACGGTTCACGGGCACAAGCCAGCTCAACACAAAAGCCACCTTGCATTATTGTCCATCTTGTTTTATCTCTCCTTATGGTGGAAAAGATGCCTCTTTGTCCTGACCAGCAATTAGGAGGCAGAGTATTTAGAGAACAGGGTAAATTAAACCAGGGTCATCACAGGAATAATGAAATCTGTGTGTTAGAGGCCCCACCATAAATTCTGGCCTTGTCCCACAGAACTGGCTATGGTTTTCATTAAATGGGGTCCTGAAGTAGTCAATTGGAGGACTCTTTCTCATATTTTTCCCATAGAATGCCTATCTGAACGTTATATATTCTTAAACTAATGGATTCTGTGATGGTGGATTTATGAGTGTGAAGGCCAAGATGAAAAAAAATGTTAGTTCAAGACTATATGGGTGGTCAGATAGGAAGCAAACTCTAATTTTCTAGATTCTACATATGCTCTTTAAGTCCCTTCACTGTGAGATATTGGGTAAGTCACCCGATTACACCATACCTCAGTGTCCTCAAAGTCTCCATTTGATCTTTACTGTCTTCTGGGTAGTGCTTCTTGAACTTTAATGTGTAGTTGTATCACAACTTTAATATGTACCTGTATTTAATGCAGATTCTGATTCAGTAAGTTTGGGAGTGAGTTTGAGATTCTGAACTTATAACAAGCTTCCAGGAGAGGCTAATACTGTGGTGATCAGGTCATATTTTTAAGTAAATACCTTTTAGAACTACACTGTCCAACATGGCAGCCACCACACCACATGTGGCTATTGAGTATCTGAAATGTGGCTAGTAAGATGAAGGAATTGAATTTTTAATTTTGGTTCATATTAATTAATTTAAATTCTAAAATAATACTTGATTCAGTTATTTGGAAACTTTTGTTTAAAACAATTTGAATATGTGAATCTATCTTTTTGGCCACACATTTTATGAACTCTAAATACAGAGCAAGTAGTTCTGATAAAAATTTAATGTCTAAATTATGATATGCTGTTATTGTAAAATTCATACCATATTTGAAAGAATTAGTGCAAAAACAAAATAATGTCATTAACATTTTACATTGATTACTTATTAAAATAATATTTTAATATACTGAGTAATATATTGTTAAATTCATTATATCTTTCTTTTTATTGTTAAAAATGTAGGTACCAAAAAGTTTAAAAATTATATGTACATTATTATGTCTTATATGATAGTTCTGTTGGACAATACAGGTTTTGACAGTGGTCCTGTAGCTCTTAATTCCACTGGAACTGGATTAGCTATAGAATTAGGTCTCTAAAAATTGCAGAAACAGTCCTCAGTAAGTATATCTTACTTTCTTGTTCCTTTACTCTCTTTTCCTTTTCTCATCACACCTCTTTCCTTCATTCTGTTCATCTTCCCTTCTATTCTCTCTCCTTCCTTTCTGTCTGTTTCTCTTTATAGATATCTTTCTTTCTTCTTTCTTTCTTTCTCTCTCTATAGGTTCCTTCCTTCCTTCCTTCCTTCCTTCCTTCCTTCCTTCCTTCCTTCCTTTCTTTCTTTCTTTCTTTCTTTCTTTCTTTCTTTCTTTCTTTCTTTCTTTCTTTCTTTCTTTCTTTCTCTCAATAACCGTGTATCATCCTAGGCTCCCTTTTTTCACTCATCCTGTCACCCAATCAGTGCTCAAGTCTTAGAGATTTCACCTCATATCTCTTCCCCACACTCATCTCCGCTACCTACATTCAGGTCTTCTTCTCCTCTCATCTGGATTTCTTCATTAGTTTCTTGATTGGGCTTCTTTCTCACTCCTGACTCCTTGATCCATTTGTCTCCTCTTTACTGGTATTTGAGTGAATGAAAATAAGAACCTAATTATTTTACTGCCCCCACCCCCTTAACATTCTTTAATGTATTTACATTTTCTAGATGAAATTCAAATTCCAGTTCAAAATAAAGGCTCTAAGTGTTCTCCTTCTGCCACCTTCCAGATTTTGTTTCCTACTCCACTCCCCACCACATATTCTTTATGCAGTCACACTGAATGACCTTTTAATTGCAGAGAAGTATCCTTCATGTGACATATGCTGTCCTGCCTTGATGTCTTCACACATGCCTCTGCCCAGAATGTCATTATCCTCTTCTTTCCTTTGTGAAATCCAACTCATCCTCCTCTACTTCTGATTCTCATGTTGATTTACATACTACTCTTTTGCATAGTTCTCCGATGGTAATCAGTGCATAACTCTGTTTCTTCCAATCATTATTACCATACTTTGATTCTTTCTCATGTCAGTAAGGTGAAATGTATAAGACTTAAAAGGCAGAGTCATTCACAAAAAAATGCACCACTGGGCAATGTTCAGGTATTACCTTCACTGACCCTGACTTCTGCTTGAAGAAGGAATTTTACAAATCTTGAGCAGATCTGGATTTAAGATGGTCATACAACAGTGGGGGTCCCCAACAAAGTCATTGTCCAGGAGAGTCCTGACCCACTGTGAGCTCCCAGGTACGAAATGAAAGTATATGAGGTCTTCTGATCCCCTTTATTACTTTCCTCAGCAAACAAATTACAGACTCATGATGACATCTGATTAAAATTGTGTTGTTTTGTGGGCTCATGGAGACATCCAGTCAAAACTTTATTACCTCATTTGGGGGCACCAAGGGATAGGCTTTCCTTTAATCTATTATGGAAAATTTTTAAGCCAACAAGAAGGAAATTTCTAAATAGAGAGGGAATTTTAGCAGCAAATTAGTAGATATTTTACATATGTGGATTATTGATATAAAGAGGCCTAAAGACTCTAGCATAGCTTTCTAACAAACGATGATGACAAATAACTCCATCGGATTTCCTTGTGTAGGAGGTTTTAGGTTGTTTTAGATAAAGTTCTGTGAAAGCAGAACCTGAGACAGAGATTCCAATACAGGTGATCTATTGAGGGAAGGCTCTCAGAAGAGAGTAAAGGAAGTAGAATGTGACAGATGAAGGAACTGAGCAAGAAATGAGATCATAGCTGTAGCCTACCTTCGGCCTGATCCATAAGGAGGTATACAGCATGAATAGCAGCCAGAATTGTCTCACCTGGAGGCAAAGCAGCTGGCAGTCATTTGCTGTAGGCTGTCCTCAGGGGCAATGGTAAAACTCTCTGGGAGAATTGGCTGGCTCCTCTCAGCAGATGGCAATTCCCTGGATAGGGAGCTGTGGCCAACCATTAATAACCAAAACATGGCAGTAGCGAGATGAATGTTTGGACCTGGTAAAGGGATCTGTGTGGGGAACCCAGAGTACCTACTATATAAATCCCTTGAAAAGGATGATACTTTCCCATAGAAACAACTTCTGAAATTATGTAGTTTCTAGTTCTAGTGCAACCTGATTCACCATTACTCCACTGAATATCTCTTGTAAAAAGCAGCACTCAACATTAAATCCAATAATCTAGACCCAGTCTGAATATAAAAGGTTATAGTGAAATTTGACTTTACTTGTTGAATTAATATAGCAAAGAGAGAGATCCCCAAGATCAGATAGGGGTACTGCTGGAGGATATGGATACAGATATGTAAATGCTAAGTCTAGACCATAGTCTTAGAGACTGTGAGGGCTGTGTAAAAAAAATAGGCATGGTGCAATGGAGATTGCTTTTGGTAAGTGAATTGAGTTAGGGCAACAGAGTCCCCGACAGTGGGATTAAATTTAAAGTCTGAAGGTGGTGATTCAAGGGAGGGAATTTACTGGATATCTAGCTAAGGCAATTAGGCAAGTAAAAAAGATAAAAGACATTTAGATTGGAAAGAAAGTAAAATTATCTCTATTTTTGTACAACATAATCATATATATGGAAAATGCTAAGGAATCCACCAAAACTTATAACTAAGAAATGAGTTCTGCAAGACTGCATGATACAAGATTAATATAAAAATAAATTATAACTATGCAATACTGATAAACAACTCTAAAATTAATGTACAAAAATAAAACAATTTCACTTAAAATGGCATAAAAATAACAATTAATTTAACAAAAGAAGTGCAAGATATATACACTGAAATTTACAATGTCAGAGGAAATTAAACAATACCTAAATAAATAAGAGGATATTCCATGTTCAATGATTGGAAGACTTAATATTGTTAAGACAACAATGCTCCCTAAATTGATCTACAGATTCAGTGCAAACTCTATCAGAATCTCAGTTAGCTTTTTTTAAGAAAAAGGTTTGGAGAAGCTGAACCTAAAGTTTATATGAAAATGTTAAATAGTAAAAACAATCATAAAATAAAAAGGACAAGGTTGAAAGATTCACACTTCACAATTTCAAATCATAGTATACGGCTGCAGTAACAAAGACCAAATAGTACTAGCATAAGTATAGGCATATAGGTAAATAAATAGAATTAAGAGTTAAAAAATGAACTCTAAAATTTATGGTCAATCAATTTTTGAAAATTCAATGAAGATAGAAGGTTTTTAAAAAAAAAAATCCAGCTGGGACAACATGCAGAAGAATTAGTTTGGACCTCTACCTCACATGATACTAAAAGAAAATTTAAAAAATAAATTAAAACCTGAGTTTAAGAGTTTAAGACTCTTAGATGAAAACATAGAAGTAAGTCTTTGTGACCTTGGATTAGATCATTGTTTCTTAAATACAAACCAAAAGCATAAAAGAAAAATTAGGTAAATTGGGCTTTATCGAATTTAAAAAGTTTTGTGCTTCAAATAACACCATCAAGGAAGTAAAAGAACAATTTATAGCCTTGGAGAAAATATTTGCAAATGATATATTTGATAAGAGACTCGTGTACAAAATATATAAAGAACTCTTAACACTAGATAATGAAAAGACAAAAAATTCAACTTAAAAATAGACAAAGATTTGAATAGACATTTCTTCAAAGAAGATATATAAATGGACAATAAGAATATGAAAAGATGTTGAACATCATTAGTTATTAGTGAATACAAATGAAAACTGCTACAAAATACCAATGTACATTAGAATGGTTACAATGAAAAAGACAATTACAAGTTTTGGTGTGGTTATAGAGAAATTGAAACCCTCATATGTTGCTGGTGAAAATATAAAATGGTGCAGTCACTTTGGAAAACAATTTTCCAGTTCCTTAAACATTAAATATAGAGTTACTATATGACCCAGAAATTCCATTCCTAGGAATGAAATGAAAATATACATACACACAAAACGTGTATAGGAATATTCATAGTAGCATTATTCATAGTAGCCAAAAAATAGAAACAATGCAAACATCCATCAATGAATGAATGAATAAATGTGGTATATGCATACAATAAAATATTAATAAATGCTACAACATAGATGAACCTTGAAAACATGATCTTAAGTAAAAGAAGCTACACACACACACACACACACACACACACACACACACACACACACAAAACCTCACATATCGTATGATTCCACTTACATAAAGTGGCCAAAATAGGTACATCTATAGAGACAGAAAGTATAGTAGTTACTCAGGGCTGTGAGGGGGAGGAAGATGAAGACTGACTGCTAATGAACATAGGATTTCTTTTTGAGTGACAAGAATGTTCGCAACTTAGATTGTGGTGATCATGGCATAACTCCATGAATATACTAAAAACCTCTGAGGTATATGCTTTAAATAGATTAATTTTATGATCTGTGAATTTTATCTCAATCAAGCTGGGTTTTTTTGGGTGTTTTTTTTTTTTTGGTTGTTTGTTTTAGTTTTGTTTTGTTTTTTAATTTTTATTTTGAAAGAATTATAGATTTAAAAGAAATGCAGTGATAATTCCGAAAGTAAAGACTGCCTTGTTGCCACTGAATGGTGGTGAACGTTCCCACTTGGCCAACTCTGACACCACCCAGAAGCAAGGAGGCAGGGAGCCTTATTACTGCTGGGTGGGGTGGAAGTCCAGCACCCGCCGTGGCCTCCACTGACCCCCTTGAGGGAGGACTTAATTATTAATTAGTAGGGATGAAAGTGACAGGTCTTCTTTGAGAGGCCAGGGGCACCTTGATCAAGGATGAAAGTTTAGGCCACCCACCTGGCCTTTGTTGATAGGGGTAGGCATGGGCCATGTTTTGTTCCACGGTGTTTGGCTGGGGTACATAGGGTGGTTTGTTTGGGCCCGTATATAGGAATAACCCAGACTGGGTGGCTCATAAACAAGAAAAAAATTATTTCTCACAGTTCTTGGGGCTAGGAAGTCCAAGATCAAGGTGCTGGCAGATTTAGTGTTTGGTGAGGACCTGCTTCCTGGTTTGTAGATGGATGTGTCTTCATGTTCAAATGTCTTCAATCGCCATAGGATAAATGCTTGTGAATTACTAAGTTTTTATTATTATTATTATTTCATTATTAGTTTCAAGTATACACTACATTGGTTAGACATTTATATAGTTTATGAAACAATCCCCTCAATTACTCTATCACCTATCTTCAATCAAGTTGTTTTTTAAAATAAACTTATGGTTTATTTGTATTCATTTAAAAGTAAGATTTGGCTCATCCCTTGCTACTTTATGGAGGTGGGAAGTTGGGGGTAGTGAATTGATAATTTGGGTTTAAAACAGCATCTTACACTAGCACACACTGTTCTTTGGATAGTAGTAATTTACTAAGGAAACAACTGAAATTTCTCCTGTATTCACAAAGCCAAATCATTATCTTCCCTCCTGTAAAGTTTCACTTGGGAGCTAGTTTTAGCAGTTCAGGTAAAAGATTTATTCTGGAAGCTCCAAGTGATTCTTTTCTATAAAGAACTTTTGCTGTTTAATTCAGGAAGACTTGCCTCGGGGATTAGGAGAGGGAACGCTGCAAAACTATTCCTAAAACTGTGCCCTAAATGTGGTTATTCCACATCCATTACTGGTGGGCTTAGAACAAGGTCATATTTCCTCTCCTGGTTTCTCTTTGGCACCAATTGTGTAGAAGGAGAATCAGAGAGGAGTGCTTCACAAAAGGTTGGCCTCTGGCCTTTAGCAGAATGTTGAAGGCTGTCTGCAGAGACTGCCCGGAGTGACCGGCCCACCTGTGGGGCCGGCTGGGCTTTGGGGTGATGGGAAGAGAGAAGAGCTGATCAGGTTTCTCAGCTTTGAAGTGAACAATGAGCCAGAATGAAGAAGCTCCTGATCAAAGGCCAGTGAACGATAAGAAAGGCGACAGTAACTCTCCAGGGAGAGCCTGGACAACTGTGGCAGGATGGGGAGAGGGCGCCCAGCTCACTGAATGGACACTTTTGTTTCTGCTCCTTTTGACAACAGAAACATTTGAAGTACTTGGAACCAGTGATTTATAGGTCAGATTGGCTTAAATGCAATGGCTCTTAAAATTGATATGCTTCAGAATCACTTGGAGAAGTTTCTAGAAATATAGATACCTGAGCTTCTGCCCCCAAGACTGTGATTCCTTAGGTCTGAGGTGGGCATCTCAGCTTTATATTTTTATCAAGTTCTCCCAGCTAGTTTAGATGCCTGCATAGTTTAAGACTCACTGGCTCAATGCTCACCATGAATCTGGAGGAGGAAGCAATGTTGGGGGGATATATATTTTCTTTATGTTATAGCTATTCTATAACTTCTAATGTTCATTAAAACCCTTGAAGAAGAGAGGTTATTTTTAGTAAATCTAATCTACCAATTCTTCGAATTCCTCTAAAACTCAGAGGAATTTCTCTGGGGACCCAAATGTCTTTGTTAACATTCCAGGCACTGGGCTAGGTGCTAGGGATGGAGATGAATAACATAGATTTGTTCCCAAGAGCTTACATCTTGCTGGGGAGACAGACACGTAAACAAAATAAATGAAGTCTTACAAGAAGAATGTATAAGGTCTTGTTCTAGCCCAGGAAGAGAATGACTAACTATGCCTGGAGGGTGGGAGGAGAGGCAGCAGAGGCTTTCTTAAAAATGCAAGATTGGAAGCCAGACTTTGGTGTTAAGGAGCAGCTTGCCTCCCTGGCATGGGGAGATGCAGGTGGCCTGGCAAAGAAATGAGAAGATTCCTGTCTTAGAGGAAGCTCTGTGCAGAGACACAGGCCTAAGAACCCTGGGAGATTCCGTACGGCAGGAATACAAAGGAAGTTAGTGATGGGATGGATGGAGATAATGTAGAAAAGTAGCCTCAATATGAAAGAACCTGTAAACTCCATGAAGGAGAACTTAGGACTTTGCCTGTAAGGGATGAGCACTTTGATGCAAGAATTTTCCATGTGTCTGTAAACCCAAAGAACTCGGATTCCTGATTACAAAATTGTTGTTCAAGTCCAGAAAGCTTAAATTGGGAAAATATAAGAGATGTCTTTCCAGAACTATAACAACTCAGTGTTTATTTCTCATTTGATTTTATAAGCTCCAAATGAATACTAATAACATTTATTTATAGCTATTTTCACATATGCTATTCATGTTCTCATGGTAACCACTCAAGATAGGTATTATTGCCTCAACTTTCTAGAAGAAGAAATTTCTTAGAAAAGCTAAATACCTTACATCACACAGCTTATTAAGTAATAGATTTAAGACTCAAACATATATTTTTTTATTATGAATCTTAAGATTTTTTTTACTATAGGATGTGGATTTATTGGAAAAAGTATAACTCTAAATAAACACACAATTAGAGATCAGAAAATATACTATGAAGCAACCTAGAAGAGAAATTTAAGAGAGAAATGTTATACCAGTATATATGTCAAAGTAGGCCCGGCTATTCTGGGGTTACAAACAAATGAACAAACAATCACAATAAGTTAAAAATGAGATATCAGAGATGTACTACAGTAAGAGGTTACTTCTTGCTCACTTCACAATCTGATGAAATTTGGGGGTACTCCTGAGTGTCTTTCTTCCTCAAGTTCCAAGATGTTTCCAGCTTAGGGCCATACCTTTTTATGGCTGTGAGCTTACCCTTGATAGTCCCCAGCAGATAGAACTTTGTAGATCCCTCTCATTTTGACTCTTGATTCAACTGGCCAATGAGATGTTAGCAAATGTGACACCAGCAGAGGCTTGAAAAAGCACTGTACACTTGGCCTTGCTTATCCTTGCACGTTTGCCTCCTGATAACTATGTCCTGCCTTGAACACTGTGTGGTATGGGGAAAATAAAAATGTCCATTATTAATTGACTTCAGTTCTCTTTCTTGTGTGTGATAATGTGTAAGAAAATGCTTTGTGATCTACACAGCTTTGTACAAATGTCAATTGCTTATCAAATCATAACTATCTTAATAATCATCATGTCTAAGCCATCTGTACTACTGAATATTCTAAGCCTCAGGAATGGCTGGTGGAATCTAATGAAGACTGACAAAGAATAAAAATGATGTGAATTTCTTAAAAACCATGTGTTTTTAACCAAACTAAATTAATTATGTCCTACTTCAGGTTCTTTTGGGTAGATCTCAGCAGTCACTAAATATAGTTTCAGGTGAGTATAATTTAGATACACTTACAATTTTGCTGCCAGGTTATAATGAAATCAAGCTTCAAAACAAATTCCACCACACATTTGGACATTAATTTAGCAAAAATGTTCATATAACTTGTCTATAAATCTGATGACTTTACAGCGTCTGTCTTTGTTGGTGCCTGACTAGTCTTTGCATGCCAGTTTACTTAAAGTAGACACAACATTCTAGAGATTCTGTTCCTTTTGGTCTTGGACTCAGGCAACCAACTTTCCTCTAAAATCAATAGCTAGACGTAGCATCACTTAACAACTGGTTAAAAGGCATTTGTACTAACTGGATTCTAATTCCCTATTTCTGTATAATTGGCAATGTCCCTAAAATATTTGTAGTCTTTAATTTTGCCCATTTCTCACATTCATTATGCTTGTCAACAAGGCACTTATGTTCACCAAAATCTCTCACATTCAGTATAGTAACTACAAAAGCCATGATCGAGACAGGGATAACAGATGAGCATGTGGCAGCTGCTTTGCAATAGGGCACTCTCTAATTAATGCCAACTGATCACCCCTGGATTATGCATTTTTGATGAAGGTGATTGACTATCACTGGAGTTAAAGCTGAAACTAATTGACAAGCACATGATGCTGCACTGACTATGCTGATGCACTTTGATGAATCTCAGAGAGATGGAAATCCATGTCCCCTGAGACCCAGGAGATCTTTACTGGGCTTGTCTCCAAACATTGTTGGTATTTATCTTCTGAGCTCTTTATCATACCACTATTTTCATGGTGACATGTTTGATAACATGGAGTAGAAATACATCTTTTGTGCTTGACACAGTCTCAAAATTCACACGCAGATAAAGCCATTTTATGTTTTAGGCATAAGTCTGATGTAGGCTGTGGATGTTAGGCTAGATTCTTTTGGTCTGTAAAGACAAGTTACATGGAACTGGTGGTACATTAATTTTCAGAGACATTAACCTGGCAGGCATTCTAGCTGCATAGTTAATTCCTTCCCTGGCAAGAGATAGGTATTTTATGAGATTGATTGGATTGGATCTTGCTATCACTCACTGTCTGGGAGGAAAGAGAAAGCTTTGTTTGGTCTTCAGGTGTACACCCTTAGACAGTCAAACTCCTTTCCCTGACCCATGGAGATGTGGTAACTTGCAGCAGGATTATGACTCCCACGCTGACATTAGCAATTGATTGAGATGTGGTTTTGGGCTGAGGCAGAAGGAAATAGCACAGAACAATACAGCCATGTTCATTGTGCTCACTCTTAGCTACAGCTCCCTGAGAACCAGATGTAAATTGAATAGAAAGGATATTATCGGCTCAAGGTTCTGCTGGGTGGTGTAGAAAGAAGGCCATACCTGTCAACCTCATTTGAGTCATAACTGTTATTTCCCCCATTTTTTCTTCAAGTCAGTCCTTTCTTCCTTCTCTCTTTTTTTTTCTACCTAATTGGCAGATATTCAGATTTCTTCAGAAAAAAAAATAAGAAAATAATGTTCCAGATCCAGACAATTGTAGCTCCCACTTGAAAGAATGGAGAGGTAAGAATTAACACAGAGGCAGTGATAAATTTTGGAAGTAGGAGACAGCAAGGAATAAAAAAAATTGTGGGTTTGTTCTGTGCCAGCCCAAATATAGGCACTTTATATTTATTTGTCTTGTGAAATCTCAGGTTGTTAGATACTATTACCACAACTCTACAGATGAAAAACTGAAGATCAAGGTGTTCAAATAACTTACCTATGGTTACCCAGGTAGTAAATGATGGAAAAGGGATTCAAGTCCAAGTTCCTTCATACAATCAAGCTACTCTACCGTCTTTCTTTTCATCACCTGCTCTCCTGACATCAACTATGCCCTATTCACTTTATTCATTTTGCCCAGTATTTACTAGGCAAAAGTTATATGCCAGACACTATGTGCTAGGTATTAAAAAGTTACTGACCCTTTTTCTATTCAAAATTTATTTCCTTTCTTCTTCGTTTTCTTCTTTTGGAGAATGCTCTCTCCTCAACTCTTGATCATATGTTCTGAGTGAGTCCCATCCCACCTTGCGGCCCTGAAAGCATCCCTGGTCCTAGAAGTGGGTTCAGGAGTGGGTGTGATCCAGGCCAAATCACTGAGAACCAGATTGGGAACTTTCTTTGAAACTTTAGGAAAGAGAAGCATTTCCTATTGGGATAGCTAAGGTGGTAGGACTTAAGCCAGGATTGTTGCTAGCATCAGATTTTCTGAAAATGAAGTGCATGTAGGAGAGAATACCATTTGTGTACTTGAATCCTGACTTACCTGAAACGGGAGATTGAACCCCTGAAACCTGTCTTATTTTCAGGAAAAATGTGCCTGGCCATTACACAAGGTTAACTAACATAGACTGGGTCTGTGATTCAATGAAGATTTTCGTCTAGTAGGGAGATGGGTAATAACCAAATACTCACTGAAAAAGAGGGGTAAAAACTGATAGATGCCCTATGAAAAGAAACATTTTTATGTTAAAAAAAAAAAAATCAAAACTTTGCCTGGCTGGGATGTCAGAGAATCATTTTCCATAGAAATTACAAAATATCTAAAAGATACATAGGATTTAAGTAGATGGAAATTTGGATAATATATGATTCAGGTAGAAGGAATAGAAAATACAAAAGGGATAACTGTGTATCTATTAAAATGAACAAAAGTTAAGGTATTTGTTAGAAGGAGAAAGTGTTATAAAAGAGGTAGAAAGGTAAGCAAGAGCCAAGCAATACATGGCCCTGTGCTGTAGGAAGAAGTTGGATCTTGTTCTAAGAGATACAAGATGCAAGATACATAAGAATGGCCATTACAGGATTTTAAGTATGCTGACATGATCAGACTCGGTTTTTGAAATCTGCCTACAATAAAGAGAATAGAGCATTTGGCCTAGCAACTCCACTCCTAAGTATATACCCAAGAGGAATGAAAACATATGCCCTCACAAAATTTTATATATTCATGTTCATAATTCATAATAGCCAAAAAGTGGAAATAATCCACATGTCCATTAATTGATAAATTGGTAAACAAAATGTGGTACTATGTATACAGTGGAATATTATTTAGCCATAAAAAGTAATGAAATATTGATACATGCTAAAACATGGATGGAATTTCAAAAATATTATGCTAAATGAAAGAATCCGATCAGAAAAGAACATATATTGTATAATTCACTTTATACGAATTGTCTAGAATAGAAACATGTGTAGAGACAGAAAGTAGATTAAGTTGGCTGAGGCCTGGGTGGGTTGGAGGGTTGTTGGCAAATGACTGCTAATGGGTATAAGGCTTCTTTTTAAGGTCATGAAAATGTTTGAAAACTGGATTTTCTTGATGATTTCACAACTTTGTAAACATATAAAAATTGTAATCATATAAAAAATTGAGTTGTGTACTTAAAAATTTAAGTATACTTAAAATTTATGTTACATAAATTGTATCTCAATAAAGCTATAAAAAAGACAAATACTATGCAAATCAAAACAATAGACACATTTATAAATCAAAAATATTGAAACAAAGTTGAAATGGGCTCAAAACTGGCTCTTCTACAGGAAGAATATTGCTCCTCTACCTATACGATTTTCTTGCATGTCTGTAGATAAGAATCATTTGCATTGTCATCAGTTCTGTACAGCATGCAGAGTGATAAAATAGCTCAAAGCAATGAAACATCTAGAATCAAAATCAGATAATTCAGAACACTCAATTTTGAAGGACAGACTTTTCCCTTTTCATTGATTATTTTTATCAGTTCCTTTTATTGTATAACCAACCTCTCCGAAACCTAATGGCTTAAAACAATAAACACTTTTTTAGCTCATAACGCATCAGAATGGCAATTAGGGCTCAGCTGGGCAGTTCTTCCAGTGTTGGCTGAGCACATTTATGCATTTGTGATCAGCTGCTCAGCTGTCTGAGTTGGAATGGCTTCAGCTGGGATAGCTCATCTCTCTTCCACAAGATCTCTAACACTTGTGAAACAAGCCATTCCAGCTCACATGGTCTCTTATCCTTCAGCCTGATAGCAGGCATTCACAGGAGTGAGATCTAGACTTCAGAACTTATACAGTGCCACTTCCACAACATTTTATTGGACAAAGCAAGCCACAGAGGCTGGCTTAGATTGAAAGGGGTGAGACTTCACCTCTTATTGGGAGAGGCTCCAAAATCATGTTGCAAGTTGGTGGTTACAGTGAGCAGAATAATTAGGGCCATTTTTGAAACCAATCCAATAACACTTTTTATAACATTCTATTCTGCTCCTTCATAGGATTTGCATAGATTTGCAATTACATATTGATAAATGTGTTTATTTGTAAATGTCTAACTCCTAGTAGATGAAAGCTACATAGAGGCCAAGACTAGCTGGTTTTTATTTAAATTGGATGTTTGCTTCTAGAATAGTTTTTGGCATATAATAGGCACTTAGTGAATGAATAATTAGTTCCCCCCGGGCTAATCTACCAGGTTGATGCAAGCACTGGAAATAAAGTGTTGGCAAAATGACCTAGACAAATTTAGCAATTGACTATCAAATATCCACTGAGAGGCATTATGACTGGTGACAGCTCAAATATCTACATTGCCCATTGCTGGAAAGGTTAGAGCAAGCAAAGATAATTCGTAGACATATTAAACCAGTTTAGAACATCTTAAAATGCTTTGGGAAGGAGGCTGAGGGTCCAGCAGCCCCACCTGTGTCGACAGTATCAATCAGCAGTTGAAAAGATTGTTAAAAAATACATACAAGTGTGGCTACCCACTCTAAGATTTTGAATCAATACGTCTGGAGTGGAGCCTGGGCAGGCAAATTTAAGACAGTCAGCTGGTTCCAGTTTCCATTTTCCTTATAATTCCAAGAACAGCTCACTGCAGCCCCTTCCAGCACTAGCCAGTCACAATTCTAAGTACCAGCTCTGCAGGGTCACTTGTTGGTGTTTCTTAAGTGTCTGCTTCAGTTAGGAAGCACCTCCATCTCAGGGGTCTGGGCTATAGCTTTGCAGGACTTTTGTTGCAAGCTTTCCACATTTTAAGAATGCCAGTTTCTTCTTTCTTTCTCCAGCTCGAGGGGTGAAAGCTCTTTCTGCAATTACTGCATTAGTTTTCCTGATCTGCCTTTTCCTTACTCAATTTCCTATGTTAAATACTTTAGGTTAAAATAGCTGGTGTGGCTTTGGTTTTCCTGACCAGATCTTGACTAATGTACATGTTAAGCTGCAAACACATTCATCCTTCTTACGGAGGCACCTGGCCTACTTTTTTCCATGTTGCTCTCCTAATGAGGAAAATGTGATCGAGAGCAAATCCTTGCCAGCATCACTCTCTCACCCACACCGATTTGGAAAACCCCACCCAAAATGATATCTCTACACACCCTGAAGCCCGGAATATCCCCACCAACATGTAGAACATGTTGCACACATCTGACAAATCAACAGCAAACATCTGTTTTGAGATAATAGAGACTAATTTATTTGGCTTGCAGATAGACCCAAATGCGTAGAAGGGAGAAAAGTAATTTAGTTTCACTTGTTAGCAAGGAATTTGTTGAAGACTGAAGGGTGATCAGGGTCCCACCCTGTTGGTTTCTGGAACAAAAGTAATTACATTGGCGAAAGTCAGAAAAAATCTTACTCTATACTTATAGCATGTTTGATTCCACAGAGATAGAAGGCAAAACCTGATGCCAAGCATGTGTCTGATTTTATGATCTTTTGAGATCTTACAATACTCTAATAGGCAAAAGTAGTATCTAATTACTCTTTGTGCAAGTTGATAACTTCTTTGGGGTCAACACTCAGAGAAGAAGTTGAGTCAGAAAACAGAACACGAAAAGATAACTGAGACTTGTTTTCCGAACAGTGTTTTAGCTTCCTGATGTCTCAGTTCACTCATTTATAAAACATCTCTTTAATATAAATACCGTTGAAGTATAGCAAGAGTACATGTGTACTCTTGAAGACCTAACCCATCCCAATATGAAACATACTTACTTATAAAAAAAAGGAGTCTGTTAAGAGTCTCCAAATGCCCCAAATCCATCAAATCCATCTGTGTTATATAGTTCAAATATTTCCTCCACAAAACCTTGTCAGATACCCTCAGCTAGAAGTAATATGTCCTCCCCCTCAAAACCCTATAGTACTTACTCTGTTCTGTCCACAGGCAATCATTTCTTTTTTCTTTATTATATATTTGATGCTAATGTCTTATATCCTCTACCAGATGATAAGCTCTTTGAAATCAGAATACATAGCAACCATAAAAGGTAATATAACAAGTATGATTTGAGTCTTGCTATGATTTTATGCACTTCATATTATTGTACCTCCAAGAGTTGTGATGAGAAATGTAATTATTCCCATTTTAAATATGAGGAAATCAAGGCTTGAGAAAGTTAATGTTTTCAAATACTCTTAGCTGGTGAGAGGGAGAAGGAGTTAAAGCCCAGGCTTATTGTCTCTAAATGTGTTTGTCCACTATGCGATACTGTCCAATTTATTTGTATAATGCCTAGCACGATACTTTGCATAATGGAGGTGTTCCATAAATATTAGATATGGAAACACTGAATTGAGACTTATTTTTGTCTTTTACCAGTACATGACAGTTACCACATAACTTGACAAGAATGTGGTTGGAGATCAAAGAGGGGAGACTAGGGCTCCAACTCTGACTCAGACACCAATTTCTCTGCAAAACTGAATAAAAATTCCTTAATTCTGCTCAGCTTAATTGCCAGTTCTGGACAGAAGAGAAATTTAATATCTGTTGCATCTACTTTACAAGGTGGGTTGTAATAATGAAAGTAGTGAACCATTTATTGGGAACCTTCTGTGAGACAGATATTCCACTACAGACATTACACATGACATGGTGTTAGTTATATTCAATACATATGAAGTAACTGAGGCTCACACACACTAACATCAATGCTTTGCTAAGAAAAAATAAGGGAACATTTGAGTTATAGATCTCGAAGCCTTGTGCTCTATTCTTAGTACACACACTAAGGGTGTTTCAGAGATATTCAAACACTGGTTTGAACATTCACTGTTCACACACTAAGGGTGTTTCAGAGATATTCCAACACTGTTTTGAACATTCACTGTTTAAAGCTTGCCATATTTTAGAGCTCCTGAAAGGGATGTCCAACTTCCCTGAAAGTAAGGACCTCACTTTGTTTTCCAACTGTCCCTTCTTTTCTAAGCTGGATTTCAAAGTTGAGATAATCAATAACAGAGGATGTAGCAATGTAAGTAATGCGAATTCCCATTCTCAACAAATTATCCACATGATTTGGTTTTAAAATATGGAGAAAATAAAGGAAGCAATTTGTAGATACTCATTGGGAGATAAGGACTCATATGATTAAGAGTTAATTCAATATGTAAGATGACTTATGGTGTTCTTGTTACTGTTGGGGTTGGCCTTCATACCTATGAACCATTGGTAGATCAATTCATTTCATTTTCTTTCTTTTTCAACCACAGTAAAGACCCTCAGATTAGGTTAAGTGGGTATGCATAAAACAAAATGTTTTGGGGAAAATAATTTAAATTTTTTGGATTTCCCTCAACTTTAGCAGCCCTGCTATCTTGGGCAAGTGACCAGAGTTCTCTGTGGCCTCATTTTGTTTTCATTGTAAGGAAAGAAAGTAGACAGTTAACTTCATAGGAATATTGTGGGTATCGAATAGAACAATACATGTAAGCGCAGCAAAAGAATAGAGCACAAGGCTTAGAGGTCTATAACTCAAATGTCCTCTTATTTTTTCTTAGCAAAGCATTGATGTTAGAGCAGTAGTCATTTTGAAGTCAGTACATTTTTGTTTTTGCTAAAATAAAGAAGTAACAAAATTTCTATAGCAAAACCACACTGGGCATACTCCATGGAGTTTATAAAGCTTGGGGTTTATTACTCAGGTGATAGATCTGTGTAGTCACACAGATGCCTTGGGTCCTTTATCTACTGGTTATACCTAAGGAAGAAAACATGTATAGTCTGTCTTAAACATCAATCAAGGGCTTAATGTAAGTTTATAGATAAAGATGGCGATCCTGTTCTGCACCACAATCTTCCTATCAATTTATGAAAAATATTAGAGAAGGAAGTAGGGAAGGAAATTAACAAAACAAGAAGTACCAAAGTTTTTAGATATGTAACAGTAACATTTGAGCAGTGTATTAGACCAACACTTCCCTAATGGCACATATAACATTTGGAGATCATGTTAAAATGTAAATTTAGATTAGTAGGGTTGGGGCAAGGTCTGAGAAAATGCAGTTCAAATAAGGTTCTGTGCAACATTGATCAATTGGTCTAAAGGCCACACTTCCAAAACCAAATTGGGAGATTATGTTATTCCCTAAAATGTGCTGTTCATCTCTGGGATAGGTTATACTTTCCCCACCCCATCGATGTCATACTTGGCCATGCATGTTGCTGTGGCCATGAAATTGGCAAAAGTGATGTGTTTTTTCCTAGTAGAGCCTGAAGGGGTAGTATATGCTTTTTCATGGCTTCTTTTCTGTCTACAATGAAACTAGCAATGGTCCAGACAGATATGTCTCAATCAGGCTAGGCCTGGAACTAAAGACACACAGAACAAACCTACAGTCGACTGACTGGGTGAGGTAGCATGGGCAAGAAATAGAAAACCTTAATTGATGTAAGCCACTGAGATTTGAGGCTATTTGTTACTTTAATATAACCTAGCCTATTATAAATGATATGTCATGTCATATTATATACATGTATTATACTGGGTTTAAAGAACCATCTGCCATCACTGATTTGATTGAGGAGGACATTGGCCAAGGTATTTAATTTTTCTGGACCTCAGGTACCTCATCTGAAAAATGAAAATAAAATCTGCTTTCCTGAAAGTAGAATTCTGGCTTTCTTGAAATGTATTCTTTTCTTGATATACGAAGATTCTCTAGTTCAAGATTCCTCCCAAGAGAAAAATCACCTCAATTGGCAAAGATGTCTAGTCTTTAGCATAGCAGAGCCAATATATAGGAAGTTATAATTGCCTAATCCTGCCTGCGGAAATAGGAAAGCTTTCAGCATCTACTGCCACATTCAAAGATGGGAAAAAACAGTATGGAGGTTCCTCAAAAAACTAAGAATTGATCTACCATATGATCCAGCAATCCCTCTACTGGTTATTTACCCCAAAGACTTGAAAACCTATATCCGAAAAGATATTTGCACACCGATGTTCATAGCAGCATTATTCACAGTGGCTAGGACAGAAATACTACCATTTGTGACAATATAGATGGACCTCGAGATAATCATGCTAAGCAAAATAAGCCAAACAGAAAAAGTTGAAAATTGCATGATATCACTTATATGTGGGATATAAACCTAAAAGCAACAAACGAACAAGATAAACAAACAGAGACTCATGGACATAGCCAATGGACTAGTGGTTACCAGAGGGTAGAGGGTGGAAGAGGAGCGGGGAGGTAGACCGCATAAAGGGAGTCAAATATAAGGGGTAGGGGAGGGTGAAGTGGGTAAAGGGGATCAAATATATGGTAGGTGAAGGAAACTGGACTTTGGGTGGTAAACACACAATAGAATATACAGATGTCAAATTATAATACGTACATGAAAATTATATAATTGTAATAACCAATGTTATCCCAATAAACTTAATAAAGAATAAAATACTAAAAAAGTTAATTATCAAAAAAAGATGGGAAAAATCAGAATTAATGAGACACATAGCCCTGAGCTACAGTCCTGTAGAAAAACTAAATCATATACCAGCTGCCATAATCTCATATATATTTTTTTCTCTTCTTATTTTCTAGGTATATGCAATTGGCAAGAAAATGTTCTTGTTTGGGATTTTTTTTCCTCAGCTTTGGCCAAAGACCACAATCGCTCAAGAAGTAGAGTAGTTATGTTCACCAGTACCCATTTGCATGTACTTCTAGAGTTGACCAATGCTAGACTAAAGTTTTATAGGCACAATAAGAGTATTACATTTCAGGCCATGTTTTCATAGAATTTTTTTTTTTTTTGAAAAGTTGTCCTTTGGTTCCTCCTCCTACCTCATAGGTTACCACACAAGACAGATCTGTCTGGCTGTCAATGTGATCAACTAGGAATTATTTGGTTAAAACATCAAGCCAGTCTTTTCCCCCAGTTATACTTGATGAGATTTGGGCTCAATGGCTGCACTTTATCTACATTATTTCAAGTAATGCTTCTCTTTTTGTAGAATCTTAATGGGATTCATTTTTAATGTAATTTCTTGTAAAATTAAAACATTTGCCAAAATTATCATGGTGGATATTCTGGCATTGGTTTTGCATCACCCACATACCTTTTATGTTCAGGAGGAATTCCATTACTGTGAATGTCATGGGTATATAGATATTCCTTTCCATCACCTTACATCTGCTGGCCACTGTGCTTGGAGACAATTGGAGACTGACTCCTAGTTAGGACTGTGAATTTTGAAGATGGAAAGGTATAGGCTCAGAAAGCCATAGTGGTAGCTATGGCAGAGTGGATGTAATGTGGAGAGTTTAGTGACATGACAAGGAATATATGGGGTTGATGTGCTTAGTAGCACAGAGACAAGTATACTGAGGAGTAGTGACAGATGTAGTGGGGCGGGAGTGCAGTAATGCTGTCCGGATGTGATAGTACAAGGCAGTGATGGTACAAGTGGCCTTTCCTAAACCTGGATCTTAGGTAAGCTATTGCTCCCCTTGATGCCTAAATGAATCTGCTTTCCAGGGTTCTTGTCTTTTTTGAGAATACATTGCCATATATATTTTTCCTACTTGAGTTAAAAAGAGTCACATTCCTTTGCTTGTCACCAAGAGCCTTGACTCATAAAATGCTTTATATCTAAAATTCCCAGGTTTGACTTTTGAGAATTCTAGTTTGATAATTTGTCATGAATTGTTTACCAGAATTTGTTTTGTTTTGTTTTGTTTTTTCTTAAAAGTCCTCTATTCATCTCTGGAAGTTTTATGAGGTTCTTCATTTAACACTGGGACATAGGATCATGTTTATATTTTATTTGGTATGACAACCAAAGAAATTTAATTTTGTTTCATAGATCTGATAAAGAAGTTCATATAAACCTTTTGAAATCACACTTATCACTGAGTTTTAAAATATTAACACTGTTTTCAGAAAATTTGCAGTAATAATTGGACATCCATCTATATGTCAAAAGAAGACCCTCTACCCATAACTTCCACCATATTCAAAAATTAACCTAAAATGGATCTTCATCTAAATTTGGAACTTAAAACTGTGAAATTCTAGAAGAAAACATAAAAAAAATTATCTGTCACCTGGTTAGAAAGATTTCTTAGATGTTATGCAAAAGCACAGTCCAGAAAAGAATAAATGATAAATGATATTTAATCCAAATTAAAAACTTCTGCTCTTCAGAAGACACTTTTAAGGAAATAGAAACATAGGTGACAGATTAGTTTAACATATTTGTTTACCATGTATCTGATAAAGTACTGCTAGCCAGTACAACAACAACAAAAGAATTCTTAAAACTTGACAATTAAAAAAAATTTTTTTTAAGGGCAAAATATCTGAACACACATCTCAATAAACAGATGCTCTTTAAGTTGCAAAAAAATGTGCTCAGCATCGTTAGACTTTAATGAAATGCAAATTAAACCACAAAAAGATACCACTGAACACCCATTTGGATAGCTAATGATGTCATTATCATCATCTCTGTCATAGTCACCACCAACTGATAAAGCCAGATGCTGGCAATAATCCAGAGCAATTGTTATTCTCACCTTTGCTGGTGGGAATGCAAAATGGAAATATTGGTGGTTTTTTTTTTCAAAGTTAAAATATATTTATTGTATGACCAATAATGTGACACCTAGGTATTTACCCAAGAGAAATAAAAATTTATGTTTACATGAGTGCCTGTATGTAAATGTTTATAGTGCCTTCATTCATAATCACTAAAAACTGGAACAACTCAAAGGTTTTCAACTGGTGAGTGTTTAAACAAACTATGTATTATATCCCTACATGCAGTATTACACAGCTATAAAAAGGAAGGAGCTATTAATATACCAATATGAAGCATCATGGATGCCGTATGCTAAGTGTAAAAAGACAGACCCAAAGACTACATATTTTATGATTCCATCTATATTACATTTCAAAAAAGAGAAAAGTATAGAAACTGAAAACATCAGTGGTAGCCAGGTGCTGGATGTGTGTGTGGGGGGTGTGTGTATTTGACTACAGAGGGGCATGAGAGAATATTTGGGGGGTGATGGATCATTTTATGTCTTAATTGTTGTGGTAGTTATACAAATGTAAGCATTTGTCACAACGCATAGAATTTTTTCCTAAAAGAGTGAATTTTACTGTATGTAAGTTTTGCTCAAAACCTCACTTTAAAAACATTAAGAGTAAATTATTTGCTCTTAAATTAAGTACTAGAGAATTTATTCATTTAACAATTTATTGAGTGCCTAATATGTGCCAAACCTGTTCTAAATGCTTAAAAATGCAGTGAACATAATATACAGGAAACCCTGTTTTTTTTGAGTTTACATTCTATCAAGAGAGGCAGTGAATAATAAGTGTGAAAAATAAGTTAGGAATATAAAGCAATGCTTCTCAGATTTTACCATATATAAAATCTAAAAGGCTTATAGCAGCATAGATCCCTGTGCCCCACCCTATTGATTCTGATTCAGCAGGTCCAGGGTAGACCCTAAGAATTTGCATTACTAACAAGTTCCCAAGTGATGCTGATGGTGCTAGTTAAAGGGCCACACACTGGGTTGTTCTTGTGTATATGTTAGAATGTGGTGCTACAGAAGGAAAAACAGTGACTAAGGGGTGTTGGGAAGGAGGTCTGGGAATATATGGATTGCAATTTTAAATATTAGGTCTCATCGAACAGCTAATTTGGGGCAGAAGCATGAAAGAGGAGAGGGAGTTAGCTTTGCAGATATCTGGGGGGAAAAGCATTTCTAGCTGAATAAACAGCTAGTGCTAAGGCCCTAAGGCAGGGGACATGTCTCTCTTTTCTTCCAAGGACAGAAAGGAGGTCAATATAACAGGGATAAAGTGAATGAGTTGGTAGTAAAACATGTGTTTAGAGGAATAATTATAAGAAGAAAGTGGGTGCAGCAAGTTAATACCTTTTACTTTTGCTTCAAGTAAAACACAGATCCATTGGACAGTTTTGAACAGAGAGTGACATCCTCTGACTGTGATAAAAGGCTCTCTCTAGCTACTGTGTTGAGAGCAGACAAGAATGTAAAGCAAATCAACCTCCTAAGCAATGTCTTGTTAACTTAAATGAGAGATCATATAGCTTGGATCAGTGATAGAAATGGCAGTGGTAAAAAGTGACTACGTTTTGAATCTATTTGGGGAATAAGGCAAGTAGGATTCCTTGACGGATTGGATGTTAAATATGAGAAAGAAAGAGGTCAGGAGTGACTCTTAAGTTCTCAGACCTGAGCAACATCTCTTAATATGATGAAGCTAACCAATGAACAGGTGCACATTTGTCATATTAAGCTCATTTTATTTGGCCTGTCATTTGACAGTCTAGGAAAAAAAGAATAGAACAAAATGAAGAAAGCCTATGTAGATTATGAGATACCACAAAGATAAACATGCTATGCATTACTGAAGTCCTGAAAAAAAGAAGTGGGGGAAGAAAGAGGCAGAATCTTATTTAAAGAAAGAATGGCTAAGAACTTCCCAAATCTGGGGAGAAATTTGGAAATCTAAGTCCATAAAGTTCATAAGTCCCTCAAAAGAGTCAAAGGATCTTCTCCATTATACATTATAATAAAATGTCTAAAAATCAAAGACAAAAAAAGAGAATCTTAAAAGCAACAAGAGAAAAAAATACCTTACATAAAAATTAATTAATTAATTAATCAATTAATTAAACCTCCCATAAAGCTACCAGTAGATGTCTTAGCAGAAATCTTGCAACCCAGGACAGAGTAGGATTATATATTCAAAGTGCTCAAAGAATAAAAACTGCCAGGCAAAAACACTCAACTTGGCAACTTTGTCCTTCAGAAATGAAGAAGATATAAAGACTTACCCAGACATCAAAAGATGAGAGAGTTCATTACCACTTGTCCTACCTTATAAGAAATGCTGAAAGGAGTTCTTCTAGCTGAAATAAAATAATGCTAGTTAGTAACATGAGGCCATATGAAAATATAAAACACACTGATAAAGGTAAGTTATTGTCAAATTCAGAATACTCTAATATTGTAATATGGTGGTGTGTTAGTCACTTAACTCTAGTCTGAAGGTTAAAGGACAGAAGCCAGAAAGGACTGGCACAAAATATTCAAAGTTAAGAAAAGTAAGGACCTACAACCAAGATTACTCTACCCAGCAAGGCTATCATTTAGAATGGAGGGACAAATAAAGAGCTTTCCAGACTATACTTTAGATATAATGAACTTTACATACATAGAACATTCCATTCAACAGTAGCAGAGTACACATTCTTCTCAAGCATACATGGAACAATCTTCAGTATAGATTATATGTTAGGTCACAAAACATATATTTAGAAAATTAAGAAGATTAAAACCTATATGCACCAAGTATCAGAGTTCTAAAATACATGAAGCAAACTTTGATAAAATTGAGGAGAGAAATAGGCAATTCTATAATAAAAGTAAGAGACTATCATTATATCTTACCTTTAAAGATGGATATACAACCAGATGGAAGATAAATAGAGTACTTAAACAACTCTATAGACCAATTGGACCAAACAGACATCTACAGATTATTCTATCCAACAAAAGAAGAACACACATTTTTCTCAAGGGAATGTTGAAATTCATCAAGTTAAACCAATGTGAAGTCACAAATCAAGTTTTAATAAATTTTAAAAAGACTGAGTTCATATAAATATCTTTTTCAATCACAATGGAATAAAACTAGAAATTGATTAAAGAAAAACTGTAATATCCACAAATATGTGGAAATTAAACAGCACACTCTTAAACAACCAATAAGCTTAAAAAAGAAATCACAAAAAATTAAAAAATATCTTCAGACACATGAAAATGAAAATATACCATATGGGATGCAGTGAAAGCAGTATTAAGAAGCAAATTTATAGTTGTAAACACATATTAAAAATGAAGAAAGATCTTAAATTATCAACCTAGCATTAAACATTAATAAGCTAGACAAAGAACAGACTATACCCAGAAGAAAGGAAATAAATATGAGAGCTGAGCTAAACACAATAGAGAATAGAAAGACAATAGAAAAAAATCAGCACAACAAAGTGTTGCTTATTCAAAAAGATCAATAAAGTTAATAAAACATTAGCTAGATTGAATAAGAAAAAAAAAGAGAAAACCTAGGTGACTAAAATCATAAATAAAGGAAGGGACATTACTACCCACTTTACAGAAATAAAAGGTTGATAAGATAGCATAATTAACAATTGTATGCCAATGAAATAAATAATTTAGATGAAGTAGGTAAAGTGTTATAAACACATAAACTACCAAGATAGAATCATGAAGAAATAGTAAATATGAACAGACTTATAATTAGTAAGAAGGGTAGGTCAACAATAAAAAGCCAACCAACGAAGAAAAGCCAAGAAATGGATAATTCATTGGTAAACCCTTTAAAAATTAATTAAATCAATCTTTCTTAAACTCTTCCAAAAAATTAATAAGGAGAGAACATTTATAACTCATTCTTTGATGCCAGCATTACCACAATACCAAAGCCAGACAAAGATCCTATGTAAAAAAAGAAATTATGGAACAATCCCTGAGGATTATTGATGCAAAAATCCTTAACTAAATACTAGTAAATAGAATTCTACAGGACATTAAAAGAATTATATATTGTGACCAAGTAGGATTTCTTCCCGGAATGCAAGAATTGTTTGATATATGAAAATTAACATAAAGCGACATATTAACAAAATGAAGGAAAAAACCCATGCAATCATCTCAACTGATGCAGAAAAAGTATTTGACAACACTTTTGCATGATTAAATAAAAAAACACTCAATGAACTAGCAATAGAGGAAAACTATATCAACATAATAAAGTCCATATATGAAAAGCCTAGAGATAATGTCATACTCAAAGGTGAAAAACTGAGAGCTTTTTCTTTAAGATCAGGAACAAGACCAGGATAATTGTTTTTATCCCTCCTATTCAACATCATACTGAAGGTCCTAGCTAGAGTAATTATGCAAGAAAAAATTTAAAATGCATCCAAACTGAAAAGAAACAAGTAAAATTATCTTTACTCACAGATGACATGATCTTATATGTAGAAAATCCTTAAAATTCCACAAAAAGGAACCATTAGAACTCATAAGTGACTTTGGAAAATTTGCAAGATACATAATCAACACACAAAACTCTGTTGTTTCTGCACACTAATAATGAAAAACATAGAAAATAATTGTATTTACAATAGCATCAAAAAATTAAAGTTCTTAAGACTAAACTTAGCCAAGGCAAAGGACGTACACTACAAAAACTACAAAACATTAGTTGAAAGTAATTAAAGAATATGCCAATAAATGGGAAAATATCACATGTCCATGGCTTGGAAAACTTAATATTGTTAGGTTGAAAATACTACCCAAAGTAGTCTAAAGATTCAGTGCAATCCCTATGAAAATCCCAAAGATGTTTTCTGCAAAAAATAGAAAAGCTTGCCCTAAAAGCCATATGGAATCTCAAGGCCAAATAGACAAAACAGTCTTGAAAATGAACAACGAAGTAATAGATTTCAAAATTCTTGATTTCAAAACTTACTCTAAAGCTATAGTAATCGAAAGAATATGGTACTGTCATAAACACAAATATATAGATCAATGTTATAGAATGGACAATTCAGAAATAAACCTTCACATATATAGTCAAATACTTTTCAACAAAAATGCCAAGACCATTTAATGAGAAAAAACAATCTTTTCAACAAAACTGAATATCCACATCCAAAAAAATGAAGATGAACCCTTACCTTACACCATATATAAATATTATTCCAAAGGATCAAAGACTTAAATGTAAAAATTAAATCTATAAAACTGTTGGAAGATAATATAGGAAGAAATCTTCATAACAATGGGTTTAAAAATGGTTTCTTAAATATGACCACCAAAAGCACAGGCAACAAAAGTAAAAATAGATAATATTTTAAAAATTAAAAAGTTGTGTACACTATCAACAGAGTAAAAAGGTAAACTGCAGAATGAGGGAAAATATTTACATATTGCATCTGATAAAGCATTAATATTTAGAATATATAAAGAACTCACACAACTCAACAGCAAAAATCCAAACAATTCAATTTAAAAAGGAATGGAATAGACATTTCACTAAAGAAAATATACAAATGGTCAACAGCCACATGAAAAGATGCTCAACATCACTAATCACTAGGGAAATACAAATAAAAACCTCAATAAGATATTACTGAACACCCATTAGGATTACAACTATAAAAAAATCAAACAAACAAAAAAGAAAATAGCAAGTTTTGTCAAGGATGTAGAGAAACTAGAATCATTGTATATTGACAGTAGGAATGTAAAACGATGCAGCTGCTGTTGAAAACTGTCTAGCAGTTTCTCAAAAAATTAAAAATAGAATTACCATATGATCCAGCAATTCCACTACTGGGTTTATACTCAAAAGAATTGTATGTAGGAACTTTGAAAGGTATTAGTAGACTATGTTAATAGCAGCATTATTCACAACAGCTAAAAGTAGAAACAACTCAAGTGTCCACCAACAGATGAATGGATAAAACAAATGTGGTATATACATACAATTTAATATTATTTATCCTTAAAGGGAATGAAATTTTGATACATGCTACAACGTGGAGGAACTTTGAAGATATTATGCGAAGTGAAACGAGCTAATCGCAAAAGAACAAATACTGTGTGATTCTACTTATGTGAGTACCTAGAATGGTCAAATTCATAGAGACAGAAATTAGAATGGGGTTGTCAGGGGCTTGAAGGAGAGTGGCAAAAGAAGTTATTGTTTAATAGGTATGGCATTTCAGTTTTGCAAGTTGAAAAATGTTCTGGAGATAGATAACGGTGATGATTGTACAACAGTGTAAATATACTTAAGGCCGGTAAACTATACATTTAAAAATGGTTAAAATGGTGAGAAAAAAGTAATGGTCAGTTGTCAAATACAGAGAGTTTAGGTATGAAACTAGAACACATCCATTGGGCTTGGCAATTTGGATGACACTTATAATATTGGTAAGTTAAGTGGAACAGTGGAAACATTCAACTGCAGAATAAATAGAAGGTGAGAAAGCAGTGGTGAGGAGTTCAGGCATCTCTGTTGAAGATCTTGTCAAAGATGTTAAATAAAGAGTTTATATCATGGTAAAAATTTCCCAGAACCCCAGGTGTATCACCTCTACAGCACTTGCTTTCCCTAGATGCAGTGTTAGCAAACTTAATAAAGTAACAGATTCCAAAATGTAGTCTAGGCAATTTCTGTCTTTTTGATATTTTACTATAAGCAAAAGGTTTTCCTACACTAACACTACCATTTCTAATAAAAACAATTACTTTTTAAGTTCTACCACTAGTTTAAAAATAGATTTTTTATTCTCAGAATGACATTGCCATGCAGGATTTACTACCTCCTTGACAGATAAGAAGAGTAAGTAAAGGAACTCCATAGTCACAAAGCAAGTGTTTAAACAAAGCTGATATAATTTGAAGCTACTATTCATAATTTCCAGCATGTGACTACAAAGTAATAATGTTTAGATCTACTTACTCACTTAGAGGTAGGAACATGAGGCAATGCCGTTTAAACTGGTAAGGCCCACCAATGCTTTGTTTAAAGGAATCTTGCACAGATAGGCTCTAGGTGGGTAAACACCACAGAGACAAGAAAAGTACCCTTAGAAGGAATAAGACAACTTGGGAAATAAAATAAAAGAAAGATCGATGGGCAAGGACATGGAAAACAACTGAAGTAGACACACACAGTCCTTCACGGTTTAAAAAAATACAAGAAGCTATTAAAGTACCAAAGATATGACCTTGGTTCTCCAAGGAGCACAGTTGTACAGTTGCTTAGGATCTCTCCAGTTTCCATGAGAAAATCTTGGCTGTCAGGACCCCCTGATGAGAAAGAAATGACTTTGTGCGAGATTTAAAGCATTTCTAATTTGAAAGCAAACTTAATTGCACATACTACATATACACACACCATGTGGAAATAATAAATGTATTTATGATGGAAATGTTTGCTTCATTTATTATGCTAGGAGTTTTTCCAAGAAATGGAAACAATTGTTAGAAGTGACATTAAATATTTAACTGAGTTTCTTTTTCTTCTTTTTCTTAGTATTTTTTATTGACACATATTTTAAAAATGTTACTACCACACAATAAGGCATATGGCTCCTGACTTGTGGGAGTATTTCATGAGTTTAAAAGGGAGAAATCAGTCTCAAGAAAACATGTACAATATCAGAATATGGCACAGGTGAAAGCTGAGATTTGAAACTGTTCTTCAAGAATTTTGAGATCTGTGTGAAATAGCTTTCAACTCATTCATCATGCGATAGAATTTTTCTAAATTAGGAATTGGAGTAGAAGTTGGTGGTATAGTAATGATGACCTAACTTATTGGGTGGTTGTTTTCTGAAGTGGGTGGTCAAATGGCCTAAAATTTTCAGAGTGAAATCAGTGAAAGTCCAAATTTTGATTCACACACTGCTGGACAGGAAGATTTGAAAATGTAGATATATTTGTGAGGAATCCTCATCAATGAAATTTGTACATTCTATTTTAAAATACCACAAAATCCTGTTGAGATATGAATGTTGTATCAGTTAGCTAGTCTTGCATTACAAACAATCCCAAAATTATGTGACCTAAAGAGTAAGCATTTATCACTGATCATGAATGGGTTGATTATGGTTTGGTTTAACTTCACCTGGGCTTTCTTATGTGTGCACAGTCAGCTATGGGTCAGGAAGACAATTCTGCTCATATTGGTTTTGCTCTCTTACTGTGTGGTGGCTGGTTTGAGGCTGCATGGCTCAGCTTTGCTCGGCGGTGTTTCATCATTCATTTGGCTAGCCCATGCTTGTTCCTGTGGTGGTTGACAGTTCCAAGAGAGCAAGCAACTCTTGTTTCCTCTGCTACGCTGCTCTCTCCCCAAACACACAAACACATGCACATGCATGCGTGTGCGTGCACGTGAGCGCGCACGTGCACACACACACACACTCTGACACATGGATCAATGGATACTGTAGGATTAAAACTCATGCATAAGTAATTTTAACACATCTTTCTCCAAAAAATCAGATACACATCGATAAAATTAAAAGAGAAAATTTAAACATTTTTTAAACAAACTTGACCATTTAATAACCATATATGGAATGCAGTACCCGACACTTGCAAAATACACATTCTTCTCAATCTACATAGGGCATTTATAAAATTTGACATTATATAGGACCACAGGGAAAGTTTCAATAAATTCAGAAAATTAAGATTAGGTTTATGATTAGATTTAGAGTTAAGGTAAGTGTTAAGTTTAGACTGGAAGTTAGAAATAGGTCTAATTTGAGGGTTAGCTTTAGATGTAGGATTAGTATTTGGATTAATTTGGAATGGTGTTAGATTTAAGATTAGAGTTATTTTGCTAGTTCTAGAGTTAGTGTTAGTTCTAGTGTTGAGTTAGAACTAACATTAGGTTTGTGGTGAGTATTAGTGTTAGGATTAAGGTTAGATTTAAGTTAGGGCTAGTTTAATGTTTGGCTTAATGTTGGGTTTATAGCAGAGTTAAGGATAGTATTTCTGTTAAGATCAGGATAGATAAATAAACCAATAATACAAAACTGAAAATACACTTGATTTTAAAAAGGTGACACTATGGAGTAGTCAGGAAGGGCGTATATTTTCAAGAGGTCATGAGACAAGTGTGTATCTGCATTGGACAAAAAAACACTTTAAAATCTCTATCTTACATTATTCTCAAAAATCAGTTTAAAGTGGAGCATAGTCATCAGTGCAAAAAAAAATAAGAGATTTTAGAAGACAATATAAGAAACTTTTCATGAAATTGAGAAATGGAAAGATTTTTTAACATTAAAAAATATATATTGATAAATTGTATTATTAACATGAATAAAAGTTAATCAAAAGTTACCATTAGGAGAGTGGGAAGGTAAATCACAATGGGTAGAAGATGTTTCAGCACAAAGAGCCAAAATGACTTGCCTTAAAATTGTATAAAGAACATCTATAAATTAATAAGGAAATGTGAGACAACTCAAGAAACCAAAGATTTACATAGACCCTTAGCAACATTTTGCAGATTTGCTGAGAGAATTCACCAATAGAAACTTCCGAACTCTGCAGGTAGGAGAATAAATTGGTGCAATCACTTTGGAAAGTAGATCATCAGTATTAGCCTAGTTGAAGATACACAGACCCCGTATCTTCAACTAGGCTAATGCCACAGATATAAATAGCAAACAGATACAAAATTGTGAGCTCACGTGTACCAGCATAGAAGTTTGTGAATATTCATAGCGGCATTGTTTTGTATTTAATAGCCCAAAACTTGGAAATAACCCACATTGCATCATCAATAGAATAGAAAAATAAATAGTGGCTAAAAAACATATTAGAATACCTACAGATTGGATTCCAATTTTCTAGGGCTCAAAAACAAGAAAAATCAAGCTACCTTTGTTAGAGTTGCATCAGACAGCATAGAGATGATGATAATAAGGTCAGAAGAAATGATGATCAGAAAGATGGGGAGCTTTTGGAATATCGGTCCATTCATAATCTACATAATGGATACATAGATATTTTCTTTATAATAATTCATTAAATTGTACTTTTTTGTGGGCTTCTCTTTAAATATGCTACTTGTCAAAACAAAAATTTAAACTATATTATTTTTATGTTTGCAATGTATTTCAAGATTTGAATTTATCATATTTTATTTGTTTTACCTCATTTTTAAATATACACAAATCTTTATATGTATATTTTATTTTACTGGTTTGATATAATAAATTCCTTGAAAAGGAAAGACAAGGCCAAACCACATGGAGTTTTAAAGTGTTCTTGATATAATTTAAAATTGTTTTCCAAAAATACTGTTCACACGGCACAACTCACAATACAATAATTTCTGAATCACTGCACATCTACCAAGAGTGAAATATCATAGTTTGGTTAATATCCGATTGTTCTAATTTGCATTTATTTTATTTCCACCTAGTGAAATAAAACCTTTTTAAGTATAGCATAGAGTTTAGATTGAGGGATAAAGAGTCAGACTGCTGGAGTCCAGATTCTGGCTACACCACTTATATACTGTGTGGTTTTGAGCTAATCTCTTTGAGAGTTAATTTCCATAAAGGAAATACAGTAAAAGGTATTGTGATAATTAAATAAGTTTATTCATTTAATAAACATAGCATGCTACCTGGCACATTTTAAGCCCTCTGTAAATTAAAAGTGTGGTGCACAGATAGCATCGGATGAAGACTTGGAGGGATGGGGTATTGGAGGGTGGAGGAAATAATGGAGAAGAGAGGGAAGGATAGAGTACAGACAGGAAGAAAATAGAAAAGAAGGGAGTGGTGGAAAAAGGGAGATTGTTGGAGGAAGGAAAGGAGATTTGGGGGAAGGAAGGAAAGAAAGAAAGGAGATTTGCAAGTTGGAAAGTAGGGGCTAATGAAAAACGGTCTAAAAGGAAAAATGAATTGAATGATGCAATGTATGATAGAGGTTACCAGTGATAAGAAGTGCCTGGTTCTCCATTTCTTCTTGACAACTTCTGATTCCTTCAAGAATTCAGTTTACACAGTTTTAAAAACAACGTGGAGATAGGCTATATTGTTACGAAGTGCAAGTGATCAAGGCTTTGGAGGCATACAGACCTGGTTCTATCAGTCTTTAGCTATTTACTCTTGGGCAAAGTCCTCTCTGAACCCCATATATAAAAGAGAGCTGGTGATGTCTAATGTTCAGTGCCTTATAAAAATTAAATAAGATAGTATATATAAAGCATATTATCTCCAGGTCTGGCTTATAGTAGCTCTTAAAAAATAATAAATGATATTTTTCTTATTGTTGCTACCATCAATAGTAAGAAAGTATTAGAAATATCTTAAAATGTTGTTGGCCTTAAAATTAGCAAACATCAAATACCAGAATGTGATTTTAAAAATTATCATCTATTAAAAACTGATGAAACATATGCCTATAAATATATATGCATGTGAGTGTGTTTGTTCATTCAGGATAGGATCTACAACAAAAAGGCAGATATTATGAATAGAGAAGAAGAATGGAAAAAGTATTCCTTGACTCAGCCTGGGTGTCAGGAAAGTCATAGAAATCTTGTGCTTGTTTAGCAGTTGAGCAGAATAAGGAAGACACAGTAGGACAGACTCTGGCTGAAAACGAAAAGTCATCTCTGAAAATCATCACCATACCCAAGAAAGACCTGTACTTACCGAAGCCAAGAAAGATTAGTAAACTGTGGTAGAAGAAGGAGGCCTGGAATGTGACGCCTCTTCCCTGAAACACCATATCCAACAACACAAGCTACAGGTTACCAAGATAACGTCATGTAGATATTTATTGAAAAAGAGGTAGAAATAGGAAAAATGAATAGCTAATTGACTGATTCTCTCACTGGAGAATGACGAACAGAACTGAGATGAAACCAAATTTAATTTTCCTTCAGTCTTCATGTTCTTTAATGTCTACAAAATTTAACACACTTGACCATTCTTCTGTTTCCAATGAAACTAGCTTTATTGTTTGTTTATTTTTTATTACTTAGCTAATTTTAATAATTTAAGAAAATTCACACAATACAGGAAAAAAATAAAAAGAAAATTAAAAACATCCAAATTCCTCTAATCATCACTCTATATAATCAGTTAATTATTTGTAATATTTTAAAGATCATCTTCCCAGATATCTTTCTAGGGCTTAAACAAACATCTACATAATTTACATATATAATACTACATAAAAAGAAATGATTTTTTACTTGCTCTTTCACTCATCATATGCGAAGTGCACCCATCAACTTACAAAATAGACATACCTCATAATTGTATTACTACTGCATAATACTCTTTTGAATGTATGAATCATATTTTATTTTACCAGTCTATAATTGATAAATACTTAAGTTGTATCCAATTTCTTACTATGGTAAATAATGCTGCTATAAGAGCCCCTAAATGTCTTGATTGCCCTCTGCATCGCTAATATTGCCCAGGATCTTGGTCTTTTTTGACTACTTTAACCTGTGCCATTTAAAATATCTCGCACCCACCTTCTGAGAGAATACATGCTTTGGAGCCAGACTGCTGAGTTTGAATCCCAGGACTTCGATTTACTGGCTCTGTGATTCTGGGCATTATTTTTTACTTCTCTGTGCTACAGCTTCTAAGTTATAAAATGAAAATAATAAAATGCACACCCTAAAGTGTCTAATGGTCAAATCAACTATTTATAATACATGGTATATATGTGCTCAATGCATTGCAACTACTGTAATTATTGTTACTGCTCCTCCTCCTCTAATTTGTCCAGTCAGTCACAAATTCCTGTCACCAGTCAGTCACAAATTCCTGACAAGTGTTCATGCTTTCTAAGTGCCTTCCAGACCCATATTTTTGTTCTTCGCCCTATTTCTAGCCTAAGTCAGATCCTGCTGGGCTTACCTTTTCCTTCTCATCTTCTCTCTGGAACTCCACCTCTTCCCTCTCATCTTCTCCAGATGTCCCCTGAAGGAACTGAGCCACAAACGCTCTTCTGGAGACAGAAATTACCCTCCTAGCTTTAACTTGCTTTCTCTTCAAGCTCTTCCACACATAGAAGAAAATATAATTGACCTAAAAATGCTACCATGATCATCATATTTCTCCTCTGACCCAAACCATACTTAGTTCCTTTCAAATTTCCTCACTGACATTCAACTTCCTCCCACAAATTCCAAACTTAGCCACAAGAAATCTTTCTGACTTTGTCAATCAGTGTTTACCAATGTAGCCAAATGGGAATTCATACCATCATATTATTCTTACACATCTAGGGTGGTGGTTCAGACCCTCAAGGCTCACTTCCCTCCAGTCATGTGCTCTGACACCCCATGCAGCCTTCAAGGACTTTTTTAAATTTTGCCTCTTCCATGTTGGTTCCACAAGACATTATGGGGCTCCTTCTGAGATTTTAGCTCCATTTTATTTGACCTGCAGAAGTATTGTATATTTCTGGATATTATCCCACCATTTGTGTGTGTGTGTGTGTGTGTGTGTGTGTGTGTGTGTGTGTGTGTGTGTGAATGTGTCATATTTTCCAAAACTTAACTTAATATTTCTATACCTTACAATGCCCATCATGTGGGCTTCCTACATGTTTGGAGTTCAATCATAGTAGCTGATATCTCCAGAAGCAATGTGCTCCCATAAGGCAATTGTTAAGATGCTATGAAGGTTTGTAGGACAATGAGTGTTACTACTGGGCAGTTTGCCTTCCATTTGTGACCAATAATGTCTCCTTGGGGGTAAATGTATTCGGTCTCTTATCACATACTATTGCAACTATGGTTATACTTCTGTGAAAACAAAACTTTGGTTTTACTTTATTAGAAAAAGTAATGCACTTATACAGTAAAAATACAAATAGTTTGCAAAAGTTACACAGTAAAAATAACTGCCCTTCTCACACCAAAGCTCTTATCCCTTAGTTCTGCTGAAGGCTACCACTATTACAAATTTCTCAGTGACTATCTTACAGTAATAATTTGATCCTAGATGTAAAGCTTCCATTCCATTGTAAAATTATGTTTCATTTCTCTATGTGTCCATATCATCTAGGCAGACATCCCAACCTTCTTCCCATCTGCAAGGAATATTGGCATCCCAGAAAATACACCCCTCCAGAGCATCCTCCCAGTTTTAGACACTTGAAAATGAGCCTTATTAACTCTTTAATTAGACCCAATCCCTGTCTACTGCTCAGATCAGTCCACCACAGCATCCACTCCCCAAACACCTAGAGGAGACCTTTCGACACTAGAATGTTAAAGTGGAACTTGGGCAACTGACAAGGGCAAACCCCATTAAAATGAGCTCGTCTGTTGAAAAAAAGTTGCTTTCACTGTATTTAGAAACAAAGGAATCTGAATAAGATTATCTTGACCTGTTTGGATATAATTCAGAAGGTCAACATAAGATAAAAAAACAGAGAAACTAGGGGCAAGTGAAAAACTAAATCTAGAGTAGTGTTACTTTAAAGCAGTCAGTGATGGGAAATTTTGACTGAGTCAGGATCTCTGGATCAGGTTCAGGAAAAACACAATAAAACTCCCTATAGATTCTATGGATGCACATACCTCTTCCCACACACACTAATCAGAGAGATTCCATGACCAAATTCTGAAAAAAAACTGGCATCCCAGGCCACATACATTCTCTGCTTGGTACATAATTGAAAAGTCTAGATTCATAAACATCTATTTGCTGAAATTATAGAAAGGTGGGCTTGGATCAAAAACTGGTTCAAATTATTCTGCTCTGGTTTTAAACGAATTCAGTTGGCCAGAAATGGATGAGTTGAACAACCATCAACTGTATTCCTGACAACTTTAGAGAACCAGAAAATTTATTTCTCCAATAAATTTGAGCAAGTCATGCTTGCTCATTTGTAACATGAAGAGGTTGAATGAGACAATCCCTAAGGTCCTTTCAATCTCTAAAATACTGTTATTAACATTACATCAAGTGACTGAACAACATCCATATCCCTTAGTGGATATTCACCATACTGAGTTTATAATCAAATATAACTCAAACTATGGAAGTTTAAGAAGGATTCAGTTCTAAGGAGATTTGGAGGTCAGTTATCAGATTACTAAAAGTGCATTTACTAAAGCACCATGATTTAGTTCAGTGCTTCTCAAAGTGTGGCCTACAGACCAGCAGCATCAAAACACTGGGAAGCAAATATTCATGTCAGACACACTAAATCAGAAACTTTCAGGTTAGGACCCAGTAATATGTATTCTAACAAGCTCTCCCGGTGATTTTTATGCACACTAAATTCTGCAAAGCAATGTCCTAAAATGTAAAAATATCGACTTTGGACTCTGGCCTAGATTTGAACAAGAGCTCAGTTTCCTACTAGCCAGGACATAGGATAAGTTCTGTAACCCCTCTGAGTTTCTGTCTCTATTCCTACAAAGTGAAATAATAATAACTTATCTCACAGGGTTGTGTGGGGATAAAATGAACAACATATTTTAAATAACTGGCACATAATCAAGAAAACTTAGCCCCTTTCCCAATGAGGAGTACTTATGAGTGTAAACTGGTTCAACTACTATGTAAAATGGTATGGAGTTTCCTCAAAAAATTAAAACAAAAACAACTATATGATCCAGAAATGTCTCTTCTGGATATATATCCAAAGAAAATGAAATCAGTATCTTGAAGACACATATACACCCCATGTTCATTGCAGCATCATTTACCATAGCCAAGACATGGAACAACCTAAATGTTCACCAATGGATAAATGGATTTTTAAAAAAGTCACACACACACACACACACACACACACACACACACACCCCACTGGCATGTTAGTCAGTCATAAAAAAAGAATGAAATCTTGCACAAAATGTATGGACTTTAAGGGCGTTATGTGAAGTGAAATAAGTCAGACAGAGAAAGAGAAATATCATATGATATCACTTATATGTAGAATCTAAACAAACCAAAAAAAAAAACAAAAGAGCTCATAGATATAGAGAACAGATTGGTGGTTGCCAGAGGTGAAGGGTGGTTATAAACAACATGGGTGAAAGGAATCAAATGATACAAATTTCCAGTTATAAAAAAAAAGGACATGAGAATGTAATGTACAGCATGGTGACTATAGTTAATAATACTGCAGTGCATATTTGAAAGTTCCTAAGAGACTAGATCTTAAAAGTTTCCATTACAAGAAAAGAAATTGTAACTATGTATGCTGTCAGATGTTAACTTGACTTATTGTGGTGATCATTTTTTAATATTAACAAATATCAATCTTCACATTGTACACCTAAAACTAATATAATGTTACA
The DNA here is from genome assembly GCF_000325575.1 of Pteropus alecto. Taxonomy (NCBI): domain Eukaryota; kingdom Metazoa; phylum Chordata; class Mammalia; order Chiroptera; family Pteropodidae; genus Pteropus; species Pteropus alecto. The sequence continues at coordinate 10,082,595 of NW_006442491.1, read as the reverse complement.
TTCGATTATATCTCAATAGAAAAGAAACAATTTCATTGAGGAGCAATTTCAAGAAGGAATTCACAAGTGTTCTTGCTGGAATATGTACTTTACAAGCGTTAGAAATAGAAAGGTTGAGAGCCTTTGGAGGGTAAGGACCACCCACCCAATGAGAATATGTATTATAAGCTGCTTCGCCTTTCCTAGGGCCTTGTGGGCATGCCCTAGGAAGATGTCTCTGGGACTGCTGGCCTGCTGTTGAGTGGTTCAGAGACCATGTTCTGGAGTGGGTTACACACCAGCACTGTGCATTTGACAGAAAAGCTAAAATGGAAAACAGGAAGCACATACAAATAGCTGCCTATTATGCTGGCTGCCAGGTTTCTGTCAAGCAGAAAGTAGGCGTAAGAGAGTCCTTTCAGCAACTTAAGAGTCAGCAAAATACACAGGAAAACGTCCCAGGAAGAAGAGAAGAGGTTTGTTTATAAATAACTTTCTCATTTCAGAAGAACACAAGTGAGCACGTGTTGAGGGTTTGTGGGTGATTTGGAAGCATTTTAATTTAGTAGATCATTATTAGAATAACAATTCTTATAGATAGATGCTTGCCAACAGAGAACCTAAAAATTCATCCCATAGATGAAAGGGAAGAATGAATTTTCATGATCCATCTTAAGATTTCAGTCTGCTAGAAACACAGATATAGAAATGATCATGTTAGGCATCGATATGCTAAAGCACAAATAATATCTTAGAATCAATATAATGAAAATTCTACAGATTAAGAGATCTTCCTGGCAGAATGGGAGAAACTACTGACTGCATCCAAGTCCTCTGTTCAAGTATATTTTAGACCTCCTACTAAGTTTATGTTTGCTCTCCCACTCTGATGGAATGTAAAGATGATACATACTTATATATATGGGACCCAATTAAATAGGAGGGAAGAATCTGTAGTAGTTACATTTACTGAATATCTACTAAACTTCAGGAAATTTGAATATATTGCTCAATTTCTTACAAGTCTACAATGGAAGGATTATAATCTCAATTTTACAAAAGATAATTATCTCATTTGATGCCAGTCAGAGGTAGATTAAAGAAGAACCTTGGCTATGAGATCGCCTGGTCTGCTGTTCCCCAAACTCCTCACATTTTTCAATGATAAAAAGCTTGCACAAAAGCCACTTTCTGGCAAAAGGCTTTTTTCTCATCCAGGTGAACCTTGGGATTGAAAGGATTGTAGATCCTGGTAGTGTTCTGAGTATGGAAAATTAAACAAGAAGAAGAAGAGCTGAGCCGTTCACTTTGTCTTCCAAATCAATTTCTGCTTGCTGAGGCTTGAAAAGAAACTTCCTTATTTTTTCATCATCATTGAATAAAGCTATTTGTTAAGATGTGTTTATTAGACTTACATAAGAGTTCTTGCCCAAAGAACTCAAACCCAAGTGAAAGAGAAACAATCTTTACTATCTCTGGCTCTACCAATTTAACATCATGGTGAAAGGGCTCATCAACATATCTCATTTTTAATTTCTATAGATGAGGAGGCAGCAGAATAAAATGGTTTTAAAATCAGACACCTTTTTCCCTCAATTACAGGTTTGCCTAGGTAAAAAGTATCATTTTCACAAACTTAAGAACACTAATCTGATAAAAATATATAGTGAATATGAGTCAAATTTATTTAACTCATTAATGAAGGAACCAAGAAGGTGGTAAAGCTGGTTCAAAAATTTTTTGAGAGACTGAGTATATATATCAACACTGAATTAATGCTGAAATAATACTGCTCAGATGCAAAACTGGCTAGTGTCCCACATGTAAAAAGACTGAAACTCTTGGGGTCATTATTATTTATTGTTTTTTAAAAGAAATTAATGACATTAGACATAATTACTCTTAACATTTAAGAAACATAGCACTAACCCAGGTTCCAATGATACTTTCTTAGGATGATCCTTGATTCAATATAATTAGATCTTCCATCATTTAAATTCCCGTGTCCTGTTTACAAATGCATACTGGAAATTCTACCTATATGTTCTAACATCCTCTTAATCAAAAAAATCATTTATCTTTCCCCCTAAAAATTGGTTCTTTATGTTGGACAGCAGAACAACAATTTCCCCCAGGTTTTCAAACTCTTAATTTTATAATAATTTTTGAGACCTTTCCCCTCCTCTACTAGTCACTAAATCGTTCTTTGGACCTGTTTTTATATCATTCATTCATTTTTATTCCTACTCAGTTTAGACCCTTATAACTTCAGACCCAGATTACTGAAATTTTCCTGACTGCTTTCCCTGCTGCTAATTTTTCCCTTCTTCAATCTCTCCTTCGTTCTCCTGCCAGATTAATTTTCCTAAATCATCGGCTTCATTTTGTTTACTATTACTTTCAGGATAAAGTATAAATTTTTCAGCATAACATTTAAGGCAGTTCCCTTCAATGTTCCAGCCACTATATAGCCACCTCTCAACTATCTAAAGCTTATCACCCAAGACCCAACTTGAGATCTCAAAGAAGGATTCCACTCCATAATTCTCACATTCCTCTCAACTAAGCATTTAGTTAAATAAGTACTAATCATATCAGAATTTCTTTAATACAGTTTCATATAAATTACTTTAAGTGTGTTAATGTTGCCGTCTCAGCCAGATAAAAAGTTCTCTAAGTTTAGAAACCAAGTCATATACATTTTTTTCTGTTTTCCCCTATACCTTACTCAGTATTAAGTCCAAAGCACATGCTCAACAAATACTTGCTGACTCAACTTACCAGACACTCAATAAATGCCTTTATAAATGCAAACATAAAAGATGATATCAATTAAACCAGCTGGACTCAAATTCTATTCCAGGAACTGAACAATGTGAAAAAGTTGTGATCTCTGTCCTCATAGAGTTAATAATTTACCAGGAGAAACAGACTTATTATCAAATTTAATACAAGGTAATGATTACTTTATGGCTGAAATAAACTAATTACATGCAATATGTTTTGCAAAATAGAACTAATTTTGACAGGTAAGAAAAAATGCAAAGCCTTCAAATATGATGAAATATTAATTCAAGTTGGACCCAGAAGGATGATCATGCGGGAAAGGAGGCGGAAGGAAAAATACTTTAGGTAGATGGAGCAGCATAGATAGAGTAATGGAAATATGCAAATAGCATCATGTTTTAACACATTCAGGTGTAGCCACAGTGGATGATTTGGCAAAAGACAAGGAAGAAGAAAAAGAATAGTAGTAGATGAACCTAGAAAAACTGACTAAAATGCAATGTACAGAATCTTGACTGTCAGGCTTACTGCACTACTTTTGAAAACAGAGAACCATTAAACCTTTTAGAAGACTGACATGATCCAATCTATTTTCTGAAAAAATCATTTCAGCTGTATCTGCAGAGCATAGTGAAATAGGAAAAGATATTGGAGCCAAGGAGACAAATTAAGAGTCTATTTCTATAATACAAGTGAACAAGAATGAAAGCCTGAATAAGTGACAGAGAATTGGAGTGGTAGGGAAATAGTGTCTGGCCACACTTGAACTGGATAGCACATTATAAGAATTTAATGAAGAAAAATCTTTGAACTGATGATGATGATGATGAAGATTTTAACCACACAAATCATTTACTCTATCAGGCAAAGCTCTATGAGTTAACAAGTAACTTCGAATCCAGTCCCTAATTAGTAGTAAATAGTAATTCAAATAAAGGTCAACAAATTTTTTCTATAAAGTGCCAGACAGTAAATACATGAGACTTTGTGGGCCAAATGGTTATCTGTTGCAAATACTCAACTCTACTATTGTAGTACAAGAGCAATAAATAACAATACATAAACGAAAAGCAGGGCTGTGTTCCAATAAAACTTTATTTACAAAAACATGCTATGGGCCAGATTTGGCTGACAGGCTATAGTTTGCCAACTCCTGCCTTAGTGATAATCCTGGGTGGGCCTATTAGACTATGTTCTACTAGGACTTTGAAAAGATATGCAGCAATCCTTGGTATTATCTCCCAGTTTTAGATAACTTTTCTTAGACTATGTCCAGTTCATTGGACCTTATTCAAGTTACTAATTTTATCAGTTTTAATTTCCTCATCTGTTGAATGGGAATAATTTTCAGGAATCCTTGAGGTGTATTGTTAGCATTCGGTGAGTTAGTATTCAAAAGATATTTATTCCTTCCAATGTCCATTTTATTTTTATTCTCAGTCAGAAAAGTGAGAGTGTTTTCACTTTGTCTCTCAAAAAATTTGTTTGTGAAAACAAGGCTGTTTCCTTAAGTTGGAAAAAGAGACCAACTGACTTAAACAGCAAAAGGCTCGGGGAGTAAAGAACTGTCCACAACTATTTTTCTTTCCTAGCCCAATATAAATCCTCCCTGGAATATTCAATATGGTGGGAGGCTTTTTTGGTTCAGCCGATAAAAATATAGTCAGTTATGGTTTGACTATTCCAGATGTAACTAGAAAAATAAGAGCCTTGGTGGGTTATCAGGAGCCATCTCAGATGCTGCCTACCATAGAAAGAATTAAAAACATTTTTGAAGAGAAATTCTTAGGACTATATCAAGACACAATCACTTAGATATACTTATAGAAATTTAAAGAATAAAGTCACTATAGAACACACTATGCTTGTATTAGAATGATATTCAGCTTGTAGATTTTCACTGACAAAATATAAAACACACTACTACTGGCCTAGGTAAGTATAGGAATTGAAAGCCAAGGCTAAGAAATTTGATATAGCTTGACATCCAAGTGCATGATCACTGGACTTATCTCGTTAACTGGGTATAGAACAAAAATACAGGAATAAATAAATTTAGAATAAAAATCAGACCAAAAATAAATAGAAAAATATCCATGAAGAGTTTGGGGGTTAAACTAATCCTTTACTACAGAATTAGAGAAGCCTTTTTATAGATGATGTAACACCCCTAACAAATGAGCCAAGGAGTAGGCTTAGGCTGTGGGGAGGATAAGACAGTGTGTCAGGGGCTTTGGTCTTAGTTCTACCTCTGATATTTCCTAAGAGGAACTAGAGATCATTTAACCTACCTGGATTTGTTTCCTAATCTGCAAAAAAGTGCATTAACTGGAAGGTTCCTTTGAAGTCTAAAGAGCATTAATTTATAAAGCAGTCCACTCTATTTTTATACAAAGTAAACCATAGTAATTTTTTTCCCGTGATTTCTACACTATTGAAAATCTACCATCTGCAGCTACATAACATCCACCCAAGTTCACTAACATAAAAACAATACATCCACTTGGGCTATTTGATAACAATGCCCAGATCTCTCAGCTTGGACACATATGAAGGTTACCCTTTCATGGGCCCTTTCTACCTTGCCATGACTTCGTAAATGGCTCCAGAGATAATATAGTAAAATCTGTACTAACACAGAAAATAGAGTGATGGTCATCTTCATAATTACAATATCAATAATACTTTTTTCTCCAAGAAAAATGGTTTTAACAAAATGACAATAGCTTTTTTAAATGTTTGTTCAAAAATATATCTATGCTTAATATTGCTTCACAAATTTACTGTTCAAGCTTTTCAGTTACTTTGGTCACTAAACTTCAGGAATAAATTAAGCCTGATTTGGTGGAGGTAGCTAGAGATCTTTTTCCATCTCATTCCTATTCTTCTCTCACACAGCAAATAAAGATTGCCAAAGAAGCATAATAAACAAACATGGAACTAACTGTATGCTATGAACTTCAAGTTAAACACTATCATTTACATTTGGTTCAAGTGGCTTATGTAGAATAGTCCATTGTTTCTATGGGGTTGGCTTTAAAGACTATACAATATTATACATGGCCTAAATATTTGTCAGCAAAGACTTCTGGGAGGTTGATACAGCCACAATCCTACAGGTGAGTATACTCAGATGTAGATTTTTTTTTTGAGGTTAGCACAGACTCCTTTGAGATCAGTACATGCAGAATTACCTAGGAATGTAAAATAGTAATTACTATAATAATAATAGTAGTTACCAAACATTGATAACTTAGTCTGTGCTGTGCTAAGTGCTTTTTGTGTATCATCTCATTTACTCCTCATGAAAATTCATTTACTAAATCTGAAGTAAGTACTGGTATTCCCATCTTGCAGGTAAGAGAGTTGAGGCTTTGAAAGATAAAGCAACTTTTCCAAGGTGATTCAATTAAGTAATTGCTGGAGCTAGGACTTAAACTCACTATGGCTAACTCCAGCTGGCAGCCTTAGTTTGAACTTTAGCGTTGCCTAACCCAGAATTCAGGCCTACTGGCTATGTCTGAGGGAGCACCCATGATGGGCTGATCTGCATGGGAAATTCTAAAGGAAGAGATGGTCACATGAAGTTTGTTGCAAGTACAAGAAGCCAGTGTCAGAGTTTTTAGACAACTCTCTGCCACCCGTGAACTCTGATCGATTGTTTTCAAACCTAAGTAACAATGTTGTGCAGGGAGCTATAATCCCTAAGGCATTGAGAGCATGAAGTAGCCTTGTTCTAAGTCTGTGTAATCGAGCAGGTGGAGTGTGTTCTTCATGTGGCATACAGTCGAAGCAAAGCACTGGATCTATGCTAGAGCTGAACTCTGAGAGAGCTACATCTGGAGAAGAGAGGGAACAGGAGAAGGCTTCACACATTATCATACTGGCATTAGTGGGATATAAGATGGACTCTCCAGGAAACATAGAATAGTGAACAATAGAAAAATGGTAAGTTCTCCTCAGTGCTGTGAGTGCCTGTGACACACTTTCTGAGGACCCCCAGTACTACCTGTGTGGAACTTGGAGAAACTGAGAAGAGCTAAAGAAATGCATGCTTAATTATTATCTATAACCCACTTCTCAGAATGGATTTCATATCTATTGATGCCTTTTAAGATTGTATTAGTTTTTCTTTTTAACTACTATATTTTTGTTCCTATTGAATAATATTGACTGTTAACCATGCAAATCTTTATTTAGATCATGAGACATTTAGTCATTCGTGGCTGTTGTACACCAATATAAATGATTATTTAATCCTTTGCATTGGCCTCTCTTAAACATTTCTAGCTGGTTTCAATTAGTTATTCCAATCTATGAAGGACATCTTAACTCATAATTCTACCAGAAAACATCTCAGCTCTCTCTCCCAGCCTTTATAATTTACAAATATGATACTCTTACTAAAGCTTTATATCATTTTGTGTATAAACTGTAAGAGGCCTCAGCTTAGACCCAAATTTAGTCAAGCTCAACCAATATCAGTTAAACTCCAAACTACAGATGAGAGAATAAGAAAAATAAATATTTTTTGTTTTCTCAGAAAAATTCTAATAAATTCAATATCAGAGACCCGAATCATCCTTAGGAATTTTTTTTAGGTTGGTACTGAGTCATTTACCCGTATATACTGTTCTAGTCAATATATGTTCATGCAACTGAAATATCAGTTGTGCCAGTTTTCACTAAATCCCCCAGAAATTCATCATGTACAACATTGTCAAATGTCCTTAGAAAGAAGTGCTTCCCCTCAAAATATATAAAATTGTTTGAAATGAATCATTCTTTTTCAACTGAGTTTCAATGACAGCATGGGCAAGTTTATATTTCAAAATCAAGTATTATCTCATTTTTCTTTACCAACACACACATTTGAAGTAGTATGGATAATGCCCTCTAGGAACCTGCAGTCTTACAGAGAAGTTGCTATGGCCAATCATTAAACTTCAGATAGAAAAGTACACGTCCTGGGCTTTGAGAATTCAGGTAGTGAAGAGACTTTTTTTCTGCATGTCATCAGAGGAAGCTTTCTCTCAGAGGTTATAATTAAATTGTGTGTATGTATGTTTGTGTGTGTGTTTATTTGGGTTCCCCCAGAAGTAGACCCTGATATATATAAGGGATCATGTGCAAGTAGCTTAATTGGGAAGTAAAGGAAGCCCCAGTAGAGAGGTAAAGAAGTGAGATAGGAAAGGAGGGCAATCAATAAAGATTAGAGAATAGGAAGATTAGCACAATGGGCAACTTGTATCCCAATGGGAAGCCCTGGGAAGCAGTATTCAGCCTTAGACTAATTCTCTCTAAAGGATAAGGAAGTTGTGGTTTTTATACACCATTCCTGACACCCATAGGTTGAGGTTGCTCCTGAAAGAGGCATTAATTCTCTGGCACTTTCTGTCTGCCTGTGCAAGATCAGAACAGGCTTTGTGGTCAGAGGAAGCCCTCAGGCAAAAAAAAGGCAAGTACCACAGTTGCAAGGTGAGCTAGTGAGCATGAAGTGGCAAGAACCATGAGGTGAATCTCTGTACATAGTGTGTGACTGTGTGTCTGTGCACATGCACACACAAATAAAGATATATAGATGGAGAAGACCTTCCAAGTTAAGAGAATAATAGCTTAGCAGGAGCAAAGTATACAGGAAAGGATATAAATTAGTTGATAAGGATGCATAAAACAACATTTCCAACTAGTGAAATTTCTCTATCAGTTCCTTATATTCGTAATGAGATTAAGAATTACAGATCTCCTCACGGCAGTAGTACTGGCAAAATGCTGGTTGTTTCTGCTTAAAATGAAATAACGAAGGTAGAACTAACAATGCAGAATTTCCCATTCATATTGTCATCTGTACAGAATTCTGGCTAAGTGACAGGAGAAAACATCCAGTTCACTAGATGACATTTTGCTTCTCTTGGAGTCACCTGAAAAGGTAAGAGTATTGTGGGTAAAGAAGGCAATCTGATTATGTCCACCTAAATATGGATTCATAGGTACTCACAACCATTTTTCGCTTAAGCCCCAGTAGACTTGAAAAATCAAGTTTAGAATACAGAGTCTAGATCTGATAAGCTACTTGCTATTTGATAACAATTAGAATATGTTGCTCTCCTAAAACATTAAATCAGTATTGTAAGTCCTTTCCTACTTAGAGAATACTAATTTTAATTTATTAAAATAAATTCTGCAATTAAAACTCCATATATTTTTGTGCGTGCTTTCAAAAAATTTTTCAAAACTAAATTGTCCATATGTAACAGCCAGAATTTATAATTCATCAATAAAACATAGACTCTGAGGATATTCCTCTTAGACAGCTTTCATACTAAGCTTTTAGTTTAGAATGATCCATAATGTATACAGCAAACCACATAATTCTTTAAGAGGATTGGAGTTTAGGATGACAGAGAGACCGACTGATGCAGTGACTAAGGAAGGTGTCCAGTGCAAGCATATGGTAATAAGCACACACCAACTAGCAATTTTTTAAAATCCAGCAGCTTCTAAAAATAATACTTTTTTTTTTTTTTTTACCGCCCCCAATATCCCAGCACCGATAGAGCTAGAGCTGATCCTTCCTGGCAGTAAACTACATTTCTCTTTCTACATACGACATTCATTTTATCCATGACTTTCTGAGATATCCCATCTTTGACATCATCATTTCTCATTAATATCTGCAACTCATTTTCAATGGACAGTAGATTGGTCTTTCTAAATATAAATCTAATCACAGTACAAACCATCTTTCACCTCAAGCATTTCATAGTCCTCCTTCTAGCAAAGTTATCTATATTAAATTTTAATGAAAAATGTTGGTTTTAAATTGATTTTCTTTAAAACCAAAGCCAAATGAGGAAAATTTAAAATATAGGAACTTCTTTACTACACTAATTTAATTCTAAAGATTATACATTATTCTGGGATTATTTTCTTGAGGCTTTTAAATTTTACAAGGATATTCTCTTGATGAAATAATTGTGTATTAGGAGAGGCTCGCTCAAGTATAGTAAAAATCAAACCCTCGTATCTCAGAGGGTTAATGTAAAAGTTGATCTCTGACTCATACAAAGTTCACTCATACAAATGCTGATCTAGTAGCATTTGCAGGGACAGCTTTTCCAAGAAATGATGCAGGATTTCAGACTGTTTGCTTACACATTATAATAATGCCACCTGAAACATGCAGTCCTCCTGGGTCACTGTGGAGAGATCTGGAAGATACAATAGAGTTATTCTTTGTCTCAGCCCTAAAGTGACTCATATCCCAGATGATTGGCTAGAACAAGTCACATGGCCTAATCTATATTAAAGGAGACCAAGAAGTATAGTTTTAATTTTGTCAAGGGGGGCAAGAACAAGATATGAAATATTTTTCAGTAGGCATTTCTTTTACAGATTATGGTGATAGATGGTAAATTGATTTCTTAATGCCATACAATTTTGCTCATCCTATGTGAGCAGCCCACTTAATTTGTGATAAAATTTCAATGCATGAAATGCCAAAGTGCATGAAGTGCATTCTATGAAATCTAAACATCATAGCCTAAAATACATGGTTTTTCAATCTCTGACCCTGTTAATATCTCCAGGCTTATGAGTCATACTTCTTAGTTTGTACCACAGTAATTCATGACCACATGGCCTTGTGCCAGTTATTGCTTATGCCTTTTCCTATCTTCCATTTAAATCTCTTATCGAACATCACTCATTCTGCGATACTCCCAGGCACAGCCAGTGCACTCATATTCATCCATTAACATTTATCGCACTTTACATCATTATTTGTAGACATCCTTGAAACTGCAATAGATCATGAGTTTTTTGAGGAAGAGGGCGAAGCTTGTTTCATCCCTATAATCCCAGAATCTACTAGATTGCAGGATTTCAACCTTATTGAGTACCCAAGGAAAACTTAGTTCTGTTGATCAAGACTATCCTTGTTTATATTTTAATCGACTTTTTCGAAAGGGTCTCAAAGAATGACTTAACTCTACTAGGCATACTGTCCTTTGGCTTAAGTAATTTTTAAAAGTCATCAATCTATCATCTCTTGGTTCCTCTCTACTGCCATCCTGGTCTATGGAATTGTTCAAGTTCCATGACTCCCTACCATGCAGCCCTGTTTTAACTTGCTCTGCATTGTGGGGTTTGTGCTGATCCCGTGATGTTCCACTGAAAATGTTAATAGGGTCTTTATTTTTCAAAAAAAAAAATTTTTTTTGAGAGCTATGGTGAATTTGGTTTTGATTATGGCCTGATGGCATGGTCCAGCAGTAGTTTTCAACTTACTGGCTGCACAGTGAGAATACAGCTGTCATATCAAGACAGGGAACACATTTGTTTCCTTCCATAAGTGTTCACCAAGAATCTCTGCAGATATAGATGAGAGCAGAGATTGAAAGCAATGAGAATTCTCTTGAGAAATGGTCACAGAACTCAATTCGCTTGATTACACCTAGTCTTTACAAGGCTATGACATGGGTAAGGCAATATCTTCCCCTTTCTGGTCTCGCAATCAGAACATGTGCTGGAGACACAAAGATGATGAACAGACCAGCGTACTGTTTGAAGCTACAGGACAACTGGTCCTCTAAGAGAAGAAACAATACCGAGGTATGAGCATACAAGGGAATATGAAATTACTGACTCATCCACTCATGTTCTATAATGGCTACTGGCAAGTTGGTTTCTAAGTGAACCTTGACAACTTTGGAAAAATAGTCAAGCACTGAGCAACACACGCTTTATAATTCTTGGCATGGTTTGTATTATTGGCTCCCTGGGTCTGAGACAGTATTGAAAAGGGAAGTATCTATAAACAGAATGAATAATGTGTAATAATATATTCTCTGTTTACTTTTACATCAGATGTTTGGAATGTTGGCACTATTAAGAAACTAATTTAATTTTGATTCTTTTTTGAACCTGTAATGTCATAATGCAAACCCCCCAAAATAAGCTATATTCCTAGTCATGAAAATAGGGTGCTGGTACCATAATTATACTGACATTGTGTTTTTGACACATCTCTCTTAATTAATAGAATCTCTACTGTTTGCTGATAATTTTTTATTTTACAAAGAAGCCAATAATACTAATAAGAAAAAAGTACCCATTTGAAATTGTCCACCTAGTCTAATTCTTAAAACTTTTTATCTTTGAATTGATTTGCACTTCTCAACCAATTATGCAGATATTATTATACCCATTTTGCAAATGAGGAAATTAAAACTGAGATCTTGGAGACTTGCCCAAGCAGGTGAGAATGACTCCCACACCAAGACTCTAAAGATGCCTCTAATCACCAGTAATCATAGTGGTTCAGTTCCTGTAACATAGGCTGTCTCAACTTGGGCACTATTGATACTTGGGCCAGATAATTCTTGGTTGTGGGGCTAGTCCTGTGCATTGTAGAATGTTTAGCAGCATTCCTGGCCTCTACTCATTAGGTGCCATTAGCAGTCCCCACTTGTGATAACCAGAGGTAGCCTCTGGAGGACAAAATCACCTGCGTTTGAGAATTACTACCTTAAAAGAATGAGGCTTAATGAGAAATGGCTTCTTCTGTTGGCTTTTTGCTACAGGGTACTCAATTTCTTTGAAAAAATGTAAACAGCTATGGTAAATTTGCCTTTCACTATGGCTTGATGGCATAAATAAGTAGCAATTTTCAACTTACTGACTTCATAGTGAGAAGGCAAGCTACATGAGGACAGGAACCACATCTGTTTCCTTCAGTGAATTTTTGTTCATTGAAAAGAAAATGGACCACTGGTGCCACATGAGCCAAACACATTATACACTTTACACGCATTGTACAATTTCATTTTCCAACCTTCTATATATTAGGTATTGAAAGGTCCATTTTACAGATGAGGCAAAGTTTAGAGAAAAAACTACTATAACAATAATTAAAAATCAGTTGGCCTGCATTGAGGACCCAGGTCAATCTGATTAGAGAGTTTATATGTAATGTTTTGTACCAGTATTGTTCAAATTGTAGGGTTCATACCATTATTAGATTATAAAAAGTTTGTGGGCCAAGACTAGCATTTTTCTTTCTAATGGTATAGAATAGAATGAAATGAAAAGGAATAGAAAATATTAAAGTCAATTACAAGTAATAAAGTTACTGTTTGATAAAACTTTTGTTTCACTTTGTGTTAGGAGTTCATAATGCAAAATATATATTTTCCTTGTGGGTCAGAAATATTTAAAAACATTGCCATACTACCTATTATTTCTTTTCTAATGACTAGAAAATGTCTGATTGGCATCATTCTCAAATGAACTCATTTCCTGAGTCAGAAGTTTGTTCTCCCACTAGTCCAGCCTATTTATCACTTTGTCCATCTGGTATGCTTTGCTGATATCAAATCTGGAGAAAGTTGAGGGAGGACCCTAAAAAGAGGATGCCATGGATACTTACCAGGTCCAGGAGCTGAAAATATTGGTGTTGCACATACACTGATTTGTAGTATCCCCTGGGGGATTTCTGAGTTTCCAACATTCTGAACTTTCGCTGATGTGACTTATGCTTTTAATGAAGCATTTCCCTTCTATCCCAGGTTCCAGTTTTATCTCCCAAAGGTAACCATGATCAGTGATCTATCTCCAGAATTTAACATGGAGTCAAATGGTAAAGGTGAAGCATGGTTTGTAGAGTCTCAGCTCTAGCAAAACAGAATGTGGAAGAATGGGTTTTGAGCTGAATGACAATTTCTTAATAACCAGCATAATTTCTTATATATTCTTCCAGAATAGACAGGTATTTCCTTTTTAATATGGTTTTTAAGACTGTTCCCTTCTTAACTCTTTGTTATTTTGGAAATCTTTCTATATCAACATAATCAAATCTACTTTCTTTCTTTGACTATTGCATATTATTCTACTACATGGATTAATAGTCTCCATAAGTGAACACTTGGTAGCAGCTGCTGATGATTCTTCCTCTTCTCCTTCATCTCCTTTTTCTCATTCTTCTTTCTCTTCTTCCTCATTATTCTCTTCTTTTTTCTCTCTCACCATTATCATGCTTTTGTATATATGGAAATATATCTAAAAAATAAATTTAGTGGGCTTTGGTGGGACTAAGGGCATCTGTTTTAATTTTCATAGATGTGGCTAAGTTACCCTTTAAAGAGATCATAACAATTCATTTTATACTTAATATCAAAATGTATATTTTTCCCATAGATTCATCAACATTGTATAATAAAAATCTGCAAAAAAAATTTTTCCATTTTTAAAGAAATCTCATTGTTAACTTATTTTATGTTTTCTTATTATATATATGATTAAATATTACTTTACTTATTATAAAACCTTTGTATTTATTTTCCAGTTTAAGTACTTGCTTCACTTTTTCTATTTGTCTGATATTTTTCTTATTGATTAATAAAATCCCTTTACATATTGAGGACATTACAAATGTAAAATGCATTACAAATATTTTCTCTGTTTATTATCTCTTTTAACATTCTTTAAATATTGAAATCTTAATTAGAAAATTATATAAATTTCTCATTACAAATTATATTATAAGCTACCAATATTCCCAATACAAATTGCATATTATTGTATTGGGACAAAGAAAAATATCCGAATTTATTTTTAAAAAGGCAAACCATTTTTCCCAGTACTTTTTATTAAATAATCCAACACTTTTTCTGATTTCAATTGCCTCCTTTAATACATATTTGATTCCCATATGCATTTTGCATAATTTCTAGACATCATTTTCTATGGATCAGAACATGCTATTGCCAGAATGTCATTTTGAAAAAAAAACTAGTTTTTACTTTCACTATTATTTAAATTCTTTCAAACTTATTCGAATCCAGAAACAAATGAAAGTTGATTAGGAGCTGGGGAGAGTCTTCTCTGATGGTCTTATTCAGAAGTGATCTCGTTAAAATTTAACTACTATAGAAATTTATTAATTTTTCTTCAGGATCTTTCACTTAATGTTTTCTCTTTGTGCATAATATTGTATCTGAACTGGAAGGTCATCGGATGGTTTGCATCATCTTCATTCATTTCCTTAATAAACATTTTTTCGTGGCACTACTCCATATGGGCACTGTTCAAAATACTAGGAATACAACAGTGAACAATTCAAATGGATCTTCACAGTAATATTGTAGTGGGTAGAGATAGACTCAATTTTTAAAAAATCCAGATATATTGAGGGCCATGATGGAAATAACCAGGGCCAAAGGATAAGAACCATTGAGGTGGAGCTAGGTGAGGTAAAGTATCAGAAAACGACTGTGTGAGGAGGATTTCTGAGTTGACATCTGAGGGCTATGAAAGGAGTCATCATGTTCCTATTCTTTGGCTCTGCTCAGGGCTGGGATTGCAACATACTATGTCTTGACAGATACTTACTGAATGAATGAATCAGTTGAAGATGGTCAGAGATTCACCTTGGCTATGGGAAGCACTTTAGTTTATGTTTCCTCTAAAGTTTTATTATGAGGAGCTGTTTAGACAAGTTCTCTGGTAGATTTTACTTTGGGAAGGAAAGACATTTTCCTTCAATTTTTATTCATTACTTATTACAAAAGTGATTTTGCAATGACTGATTTCAACATTTCTCCCTGGGCTTCTAAATCACCCTGGCTCTGAGCAAGCCTGAGCAAGTTTCCAATTTTTCCTTCAAGCCAGACCTCCCAATCTGCCATGAGGAAGCTTTGCATATCCACACCTGTGTCAGGCACAGGATGGAAGTGAGAAGGAAGTGAAAACAAGCCCAGTGGAGCCAGGTGATGTAGATTCAGAATTTTGCTTCTCCTAAAACATTTCCTGAGAGTAGATTGCAAAAGCTCGCACTTACAATGGTCTCTGAGGCTGGGTTTGCAGTGGACTATACATGAGCCCCATTTCGTGCTTCTCCGAAACTATTTCCCCTGTACAATTTTTAAGGCAAAGAAATTCAAAGACACGTATGAACAAAATACATAGTGAAAAAATCAGAATGAATGCAGTGGTGACTGAGTCTTTGCCCAGTTTCTTTTTCTGTTCTTATTTATTTGTGTTTAAGATTGAAAGCTATTGGCTTTTTTGCTATAGTTTCTTCTTATAATTATTAATCTCTATTAGCATTATAAATACTTGATATGAATTTCTCTCTTTGATCTTTCCTACTTGTCAATCAACGGTCTTTTAAACTCTATATTCTTTCTTTCATTCTTGACATGTGCCATTGTTCTATACTCTGAATGCCTCCCCTCCTGCTCTTAAAAGCTGCCCAGAATCTCTAAGAAGGTATATTGCGGTATCAAGTACCATGGCTTCAGGCTCTGCTGCAGCTGCCCACTTTCTAAAAGCTCCCTTTATTCTTTGCAACTGCACTATCCAATTCAGACTGACAAATATCAGTTCCTTCCCCCTTACCTTTCACGCAAAAAAAAAAAAAAGCAAAACAAAACAAAAAACCCTGAAAGTGTAATAAATCTCTCCCTCTGTATAGCATACATCAATACACCTTGTAATTGCCTTTCCCTGTTGGTTTTAATCCTTTGCCCTTTATTCTTTTCTTTTGTACTCTGACTTCCTCAGCATTACTATTCCCAGCCTTGAAATTCAAGTTGCAAATGCAGAAAACATGCCCACCCATTTAGGACAAACTGAATGGCTTGCATTAAAGAGGCCAGAGCACTGCATCTGCTGCTACTGCACACTAAAAGCACTCATCATATGGTTCATAGAAAGAGTCAGGTCTTGGATTCAAGACTAATAATCTATGAGCTTGAGAGCACACTGTGGGGCTTGGTGGAAATGAGCTGTATAGTAGTATATTATAGTATATGCACATTGTGTGCATGTGTTTATCTATATAGATAGACATCTATATATTACATATATATATGTAATATTTTTCTATAAGCCACCATACTTCCCCACATGGAGAAATCTGGAAAGAGTCTGCCAACCATTGCCTCTGGGGCAGTTCTCACTTGGTGTATGATTCCGTGCTAGTTTTACGCTGTTTTGCTTGCCAATTTTAAGTAAGAATAGCAATGCTATTAGGAATAGTTATATTACATTGTGTGCAATTAACACTTGAGAAGAGTGTCCTTGGGAAGGTCGTTTTAAAACAAACACAAAGATTATCCAGTCTCTACTAAGTGGAATATATAAACTATAAGAGCTCTTTACTTCATACAGGCTGTTAGACAAGCCTTTCCTTACAAGGAAACTACAGAGTTACTCTGAAGTCTTTTTTGCTGTTTTATAGAACAATACAAATGAGCATTAAGTTGTTACAGAGCCATGGGCACTAGGACCCTTTAGAAATGTGAATGGGTCTTTTCCTGAACTCAGGGAGTCTAGGAGCTGAATAGGACCTTACAGACAGAATAGAGAATTCTCTCTGAGACAATATTCAATGACTCTGTGACCTACCTAACCCTTTGTTATTCAAAGAACAGTTCAGGGACCAGGAGTATCATCATCACTGGCATTACCGGAAATCTGGTTAGAAATGCAGCATCTCAGCCTGCATCACTCATCTTCTTCATCAGAATTTATATCTTAACAAGATCTCCAGATGATTCATGTGCACATGCAAGTTTAAGAAGCCCTGTTCTACCCTAACACACATATTTTCCTGAAGAATAATAACTAAATAAACTAACACTCAAATAAATAAAATATGTTGCTTAAGGTCACTGAGTGAATTTGTAGTTAGGAGAACTAGTGCCACACTACATGAGTCATGGTGTCCATTCTTGACAATCATCTCCTTTTCTCACAGATCTCTCATTCCTTCATTAATATCCCAGGGTTTGTCAATGCCCTACATGAGCCAGCCTTCTCCAGAGAGTTTTAGTCATTTCCAAATCACTTCCTCCTCCATCAGGGCCTTCTGCAGTGGCAGAGGTGTTCTGTGTCTGTGCTGTCCACTGCCCACTTGTGCCTATTAAACACTTAAAATGGGGCTGGTGCAACAGAATTGGAAGAGGAAGAGTTGGGTCTCCATCTCTAGGACATAATAACTACTCAACTTTAACATGGAAAGAAGAGCTTCAGAGCTTTTGTTTGACTATCTAGCATGATGGCAGTTTCTCAGCTCCTGTTTTGGTAATTCGAATTGTTGCAGTTTTCAGGAAGACTGCGCTAAAACAAACTGGATTGTCATTTATGAACTGGGAGAAAGAGCAATGAGCTTTTAGAGTCATCTGGGAAGCAACCAGTTCTTTTGAAGGGGTTTAAACAAGCCTGTAACCTAGTATTCTTTAGGCAAGTGCCATGTCCCTGTTCATGCCCCTGAGGATTTTTCCAGAAAAAGGTGAACAGTCTGCTATACTTGTGATTCTCCTGCTTATGAGTGGATGAAGCTCTAAACTCTCTGACTTTAAAAATATATATTACGAAATGTCTCAGAAATAATGATATAGACCTATTTAGCTACCATTCAGTTGTATTAATTAGTGACCAAATGTTAACAAATTCTTCATCACTGTTATTCCATGAAGTTCTACAATATAATTTTTTCGCTCTTCCTATCAAAAGGTGAAGTCTACTTCCTTACCTGTAAATCTGGTTTGACTTTATGATTTACTTTGGTCAGTGAAATACAATGATGTGCTAGTTCTGAGCTAAAAAGGTCTTGGGCTCTTCCATTTTCTTTCATAGAACCTGACATTGACATGTGAATAAGCCTGGATGAGGCTGCTGGAAGATGGGAGACCCCAGTCATTGGTGAGAGGACCTGGACATTTTACCTGTCCCCGTTGGTGCCAACACAGGCCAGTCAACCCCAGCTACACACCAGATGACTATAGACACGTGAGTGAGCCCAGTCAAGATCATACCAGCCCAGGCCGTATCAGCCAACATGTCCCACCTACTTATAGACTTGTGAAAATAATAAATGGTGGTTGTTTTAACCAACCAAGTTTAAGGGGTGATTTGTTACAATATTGTCATAATGGTAGAAAACTGCTATATCAACATTATCGAATTTAATACATTTAATGTTATTTAACATTTCTGAGAGTAAAAAGGTTTCTAAGGGCATGACTGGATTAAATTCCTTGAAATCAGAATCTAGTAGAGATGGAAGGGATATTAGCATTAGTTTATGGACTATTTTACAGCTGGGGAAATAGAAGCCTAGAGAAGAGAAAAAAAAAAAAACTTCACATGAGACAGCCAGTTAGGAGTAGCACAGGATGCAGGTCTCCTGTCTCCAAGATCTTTGCAAGTCCTCAGTATGTTCTTTCATGAATATGCTCTGAGTTTTGCTTGTCTGCCAACCAGCAAGCCTTTGAAAACAGTTTTTTAAAAGGAGATTACATTTATAGAGACCAATGCTTCCTATTTTACAATCTGATTTCTTTGATTTCTAAAGGCCCTCTCAATTCTTTGTTAAAAGAAATTCCAATTTTGCCATTTATCTTTTATGGAAAGATTAGTGGATAGCTTTTACCATCACCATAGCACTGCTTACTTAATCATCTATTATTTCTGTTTGTAGTTTGTCAAAAATTTTGCATGTTATATAAAGCATTCTTGAATGTGACATGTTTTCTACTCACCACTGAGTGAGTTTTTTCACTGGTTTGTATTTACTTCCTTGGCAAGTCGGTACCTCAGCTTGCTTGTTGCTATTCTTTTTTAAGCACTGGGAGGCATTCATTGCATCTCAGGGTTTATAACATATTTTCATGTAAATTGTCTGATTTGAATTTCTCAATGATCCATTTTTATCCACAGCAAAAAAACTGAGGCTTAAAGCATTTGTGTGGTTTGTACCAAGTCATGTGGATTGGAAAGAGAAGGCCAGGTCATGTTTCTAGATTTCTATTCAACAGTCTGATTTCTACCAATGATGTCACTTTGCCAATTTATAATCTGCACCTGTTGGGTTTGTCTAGGTGCCAGTCATGCGCAATTTTCCCCTCCTTACTGAAATACTCTGGTCCAAATTGCTTCCCAAGGAAATAGCCCTTAGGAAGGTTTTTCTTAGCAGAGAGGTCTTCCATGAGGGGTGATCTCAAGTCCAGGGCCCTTCCCTTTAGCTCCACAATGGTCCAGCATTTAAATTAAGAAATATGAGGGTCAGAGGGATCTGCCAATCAAAAGAAAGTGAGAGGTAAACGTAGGCAGAGAGGTGGTAGCCAACTCCTTGTTCTAGTTTGTTTCCTGAGGCTTTCTGTTTCCAGCTCTGATCCATTCGTGCCTTTAAATTAAATAAATAATTTTCCTGAACAGGACTTGAGTCCTACTCACATGATCACCTTTACTTTGTATGAGATTTCACATTTTTCAAAATAGCGATGTCATTTATCAGACAAAACTAATTGTATCAAAGAAATTGCAACTATTATCTCCATTTTCCAAGGGAGAAAATTACAGCTTTGAAGAGAGGTTAAGTGACTTGCTTAAGTTCACACATCAAGATAATACATACTGTTCATACAGTCCTTCTACTTCTCAGTCCTAGGATCTTTTTTAAAAAATCGAAATTGGACATTCTTAAGTGTACTAAAAAATATGTCTCTTTCGACCCCTTTTTTGGAAAAATGTGCAGCAATCTCCTTAGAGAGTATGTCAGAGGAGAGTTTAAGGGAGCCTCAGAGGACTGCTCAAAAAATCCTTACTGCTAACAAGTCTGTTGATGTTTTAAGGCAGGATATATATCACCTCACGCTTTCAAAACCACACTGGCCTCTTGCCTTCTTGAAGGCTATCTAACAACAGTCAACACTTTAGTTAAGAATCATGATTCCATTGTCCAGCTTTTACATAACAATGCCAAAGTTCTATTGTTAATTCTCCAAAGAGAACATAGGACTTTCGTGCAACACACAGCTGACAACTTGCTCTGATGGTGTGGAATGCCTATGTGGATTGGCTGTATTTCGTATTTATGTAACTGCCTGTGAGATACCAAATAGATTAGTATATGGTTCTTTAAATACTAGGCACTGCTGAATGTTTTTTTATGAGGAAGATGAAGAGGAAAATTATGGCTTTGAGAATAGTGCCTTGCAGACTTCCATCTACAGAGAGAGATGTTGAGTGAGGGTCGCAACTGCTACAGATATTCATTGCAGGCAGGTCCATTTCTGGAAAACACAGGACTCCTCTGACAGCCCAGTTTGGCTCAGGGACTCTGACAACCTTGCCGAACCTTCCTGAGAATGCACAGTGATTTTGGATGCTTCTCCCAACCTTCCTTCCCTCTCTCCTCCACAGGAGTCAGACCTGCATCATGGTCTGACAGCTCTCTCAGCCTCCTTTCCCATTTTTTTCAAGGCAAGTCCCCTAACAACATCTTTGCATGGCTAATCACATCTTAGTATCTCCTACGTTAGCAGCTGCTATTTGTGCATGTATGTTATAACTTTGAAACTAAAAATCAATTTTATTTTTTATTCGATGTATTTAAACTGAAAAAAAAAAAACAAACCAGTTCATTCTGATGAGAAAATTTGGAGAATTTCATTAAAAACTAATCAGCTTTCTGCTTCTGTAAATATGCTTGCTTTCTGCAAATATGTTTACTGTATGCAAGAGCTCATGCAAGAGCTCCCTTGCACTTTGCTCGACTTATAAATATAACTTTGTACTCCAGCAGCTCCCACTTCCCGTAGCAATTTGTGTTTACTGGTTACTTATAGCAACTCCCCCTTCTTTA